>NC_138770.1:460890205-462090205 GCF_965119305.1 Pelophylax lessonae | reverse complement strand
TCCATTGTACTACAGGGAAGGGGCTGGTAAACAAGCCCACCCAAGCCCCATCTTCACCAACACCAGCACACCCCCCCTCTCAGCCTGACAGCTCACCGCCCGAGCTTAGTGCCGTTCAGCAGCTGCAGGCGATGGTAGGGAAAAGAGGGATGCCGCCAGAGCAGCAGGGATGGATCAGGGGTGCGGGGGTCAGTACGGGGGGGGGGTGATTGGACTGGTGGGAGGGGACAAACTTTGATCCCCTCCAAGCCTCAGCAGCACCTGAAGCTGGCAGGAGTGACAGAGTAGGGACACCAGCTTCTAAAGGTAGCTGCAGGGGATCGGGTTTGCTGGGGGGGTTGGACTAGGTGTTGGTGGGAATCAATGCTGTGCGGAAGAAGGGGGTGAAGGGGATAGGAAAGGAGAGTGGGGGGAGCAGTTTTAGGTGGCAGGGAGCAGGTGGGAAGTGGAGAGGCTGGGGGCAGGGAAGCAGCAGCATGGAGTTGAGGTTAATAACTCTGATCAGTGGATTGTAATCCGCTGATCAGAGTTATAGAGTTGTTCAGCAGAATCTGCTAAAACATTTTTCTGTTATAAGTTTATGGTCAGTGAAGTGACCATGAACATATAGCAGAGGGAGAAATTAGGTCTGTATGGCGTATGGACCTGACCAGCAGCAAGCAGTGCTGTAGGTCCGTACGCTGTACTGACCTGGCAGGAAAAAGTTTTTAAATGCATAAATTTTATTTTCTAGTTTTGGATAGAGTGGAGGAATTACAACACCTGTCAGGTTCTTATTTCTGTCTGTGCCCCCGTTGATTAGAGTCCCCCTCTCTCTTTGTCCTGTGTACCATTACCACCAAGTGTGAAAGTGAAAGAAAATCCCATATATTGGGTTTCCTCCAGAACAGGAAAGTAGAACAGAAATCTTCCAAAAGAGGACACTAGTTCTGGTAACCATGGTGGCAACTAGGGTTTCTCTGACTTTGGAAGGATTTCCTCTTACTTCCTGTGGGACATAGGGGGCACAAAAAAAAAAAAACATTGACAGGGGTTATAACTCTCCAAGACTCTTTCCAAAATGAAAGTTTTGCTCTAAAGCAAACAAGTAGATTTTACAATCCAAGCAAGACGGATACATGGGGCTGTACAGAATCATAAAAGTCGTACTAATGACTGAAATGTTGGAGCAGATCAAAGAACTCTACAGCTCAGAATGTTTGAAGCAATTTCATTATTTTCAAAGTTAATATATTTATGCTATTTATTCTATTCAGCAATGAACAATCAAAATTTAAAATCGATATAAGATTTATTTCTCGGAAGTCAGGCAGCTTTTCCCCACTCATCCTTCTTCGCTAATCTGGTCACCGTCTAAATTACTAAATGTTAATCTCGCAATCATCTACTGAACTCAGTGATATTCACGGTTAAAATATTGCATGTATGTAATAAAACATATAAATTTGCAGCACTTTGCTTGTACATGACCATCATGCTGTGTAACCCTGCTCCACTAGACAGCTTAACACATGTCCAAATGCTCCCACAGGCACAGGCTGGTATATTTCAATGACGTTGTCTAATCAACTCAGTGCCCTAGTAGCTCCTATACTTTGAAGAGCTTAGGGCTAGGGAAAAAAATCTCTATCCATTCAAGTTTTTTATTCTTACTTTCAATTTAGACACTTTTTTAACTTTATGGACCTCTTTACCCACTGGTTTCGAATTTATTTGCGTTCAGGGTCCTAATCAAATGCATTTAATATCTAATATATCTAAGGTACTTTTAGAATAGGGTTCTCAATCGCCCACTTTATTTAGCTTGTTGGCACAAGATTTGGGTAATGACAGCTAAAACATCTGACCGTGTTAGCTACAAAATAAACATACACCATATTGTCAAAAGTACACAAGCCACACAAGAAAACATACACTATATTGTCAAAAGTACTGCCTTTACACTCACATAAACTTTAACCACTTGCTGTCGGCCCACCGTCAAATGATGGCAGAGCGGTGCGTCTCTCATTCTGGAACGACGTCATATGACAGTGCCCCAGAATGACTGCTCTCGCGATCCTGCCGGGGCACACAGCACAGCGATCCTGGGCGCACCGTGTTTCTAGGACACGGCGCGACCCTGATCTTGGTAAAGAGCCAATGACGTGGCTCTTTACCCATGTAATCGGCTGTGTCAAATCAAAGCCGGTCACAAAGCCGGTCAGCGCCACCCACCAGTGCTGCCTATCAGTGCCCACCAGTGCCGTCTATCAGTGCCCATCAGTGCAGCATATTAGTGCCTCCTTATTATTGCCACCTAATCAGTGCCACCTCATCAGAGCCCATAAGTGCCACCTCATCAGTGCCCAAAAGCGCAGCCTATCAGTGCCACCTCATCAATGCACATCACTGAAAGAGTACTTTATTTTTACAAAATTTACTGACAGAAACAAAGAAAAAACTTTTTTTTCAAAATGTTTGGTCTTTTTTCTTTTTTCTTTTAGTAAAAAAAATAAAAAACCCAGCAGTGATAAAATAAAACCAAAAGAAAGATCTATTTGTGTGATTAAAATGTCATTTGGGTACAGAATTGTATGGCAGCCCAATTGTCATTTAAAGTGTGACAGTGCTGAAAGCTGAAAATTGGTCTAGGCAGGAAGGGGGTGAAAGTGCCGAGTAGGCAAGTGCTTAATGGCATCCCAGTCTTAGTCCGTAGAGTTCAAATTTGAGTTGGCCCACCCTTTGCCGCTATAACAGCTTCAACTCTTCTGGGAAGGCTGTCCACAAGGTGTGTGTGATTATGGGAATGTTTGACCATTCTTCCAGAAGTGCATTTGTAAAGTCAGGCACTGATGTTGGATTCGATAAGAACACCTTTGGGATGAATTAGAGCGGAGACTGAAAGCCAGGCCTTCTCGTCCAACATCAGTGCCTGACCTCACAAATGCACTTCTGGAAGAATGGTCAAACATTCCCATAGACACACTTCTAAACCTTGTGGACAGCCTTCGCAGAAGAGTTGAAGCTGTTATAACTGCAAAGGGTGGGCCAACTCAATATTGAACCCTAAAGACTAAGACTGGGATGCCATTAAAGCGGAGTTCCACCCAAAAGTGGAACTTCCGCTTTAGGGAGTCCTGACCCCCCGACATGCCACATTTGGCATGTCATTTTTTGGGGGGGGGAGCGGGTACCTAGTTTTGACAGGTACCCGCTCCCACTTCCGCTCGGAGCGCCGCGGCGCCCTGAGCGGAAGTTCTCCTCTCCCCCTCCCTCCCTGCAATCTTCTGGGACACGTCAGAGGTCCCAGAAGATTGCCGGCCAATCACGGCGCGCAGCGCGACTCGCGCATGCGCAGTGGGTACCCGGCTGTGAAGCCGCAAACTGTAACAGCCGGGTGCCCACAGCAGTGATGCCGGCGCCGAGGGAGAGGATCGAGGCTTCCGGCGGCCGCATCGCTGGACCGTTGGACAGGTGAGTAAATGGCTGGAACTCCGCTTTAAAGTTCATGTACGTGTAAAGGCAGGTGTCCCAATACTTTTAACAATTTAGTGTCTATAAGGTTTGGAAACTTTGTTACAAAACCCCAGATGTATTACACGTTTTTCACCAGGCTTTACCAAAGAAATGCTGGAGATGTGAAGGGGATAGAAGCACATTAGCTTAAATTTTTTGGTTCTGCTCACGAATATAGATATTTTTGACATCATATCAACAGATCCTGGAAAAGGTCCCTGAGGTCTCTTTACCTCCTGACTCATTACACTACCTCCTGGGTTTGCCTTTTATGGGCATATCTAAAAGCTCAAAAAAACATAGTGCACATATATTAATGGCAACCGGGATATTCCATGTTATTGGAGATCCACTTCACAGACTTGGCTTCTTTCTGCCATTGTCGATGTTAGAGGGCTAGAACATCTAACTGCCATTTCTGGAGATTTGTTAGAACTCCTGAATTAAATATGGAGCCCTTGGGATTGTTCCACATTTGGCTTACCCCATCTTGCTGCTACTTCTTCTTTACAGGACTTCAGTTGATTATTACCTTCAATTGATATGCAGGTCAGTTATTGTACCTATTGCAGTGTATTCTCCTATATACTTGGTTCCTTCCTATATATATATATATATATATATATATATATATATATATATATATATTTTTTTTTTTTTTTTTTTTTTAAATTTGATTAAGTAGGCACTATGCCCGTCACATGTTATTCTTGTTATTTTGGTTTATGTACATTCTATATTGATAGTACCGTTCAATACAAGGCGGTTAAAGCTAGTGTAGCTCCCGTCTATTAGTACTATTGTTCAAATGTTATATTGATTCTCTTTAGGTCTCTTCATTGATTAGGCTTTCATTTATATATATATATTTATTATTTTTTTTCAGTGTATTATCTGATATTGGTGTCTCTAAGGCTCCTCCATGCTCTTGAGGGCTAGCAGCTCATGCCACCTTTATTTGGGGATTGTATCTATCAGGATATCACCGTGTGTGCCTCTTTTGGTGCTTTCCTCTGTGTGTTGTTTTTTTTTTTATCTTTCTGTGTACATGATGATTATCATTTTGTATTTATGCTGTTGTTTTGTATCATGTAATATGGTGAACCTTTAATAAAAATTACATTATTAAAAAAAAATCAATATAGAATTATACAAACATAAAAAAATGTAGTTTTATTCGAATTTATCAGTGTCTTAAAAATTCTTGTTGTAAATTTATACATTCTTTATAGGTTGCAAATTCCCAACAGCTAAACTAAATATACACTTCTCAAAACTGTATTTTATTTAAGGACATGCAGAAAGCCAAAGTCCCTTGTTTAACAGACTCTAAATAAAAGTACAGACAGCTGCCATTAAGTATAAGCCTCCCCCACCAACTTTGGTGACATTCCATAATACACAGGAGCAAAGCACTGCATGGCACTGGTTCTCGTTGGTGGAACTGTAGCGCTGTTATATGCAGCTGCCCATCTATTATTCTATTTATACAGCAGACTCCTGGCACCAGGCAGATCAGAAGCTGCTGCATACCTATTGATGATGCATTTGCATGATACATCTAGATCACATGTCAGCTTGGTCTACTAGACTTTCAGGAGATTAAAGAATATCAGTGATTACAGTGGCAATAGGACAGTGCTGTTAGGACCTTTTGCTATTATCCTTCATTCATTTAAAGGCTAGACTATTGCTATCAATAGTCTATTATTCAAAAAATGCACCCAAAATAACTTTGGCATGCAGTTCCTGCTGTCACTATTTTTTGGTATGGGGATAAATATAAAGTTTGATTAATTTAGCTGAGTCACTTAAGCTGCAGGGATGACGTTTTAACAGCTAGTACCATTCAATCACTGTATATATAGAAGCATATTAGTACTTTGCTGTTTACACAACATACTGTGATAGATAATCCTCAAATTCACTCTAACTAGGTCAAAAAAGTGGATTATTTAACAGCATAACACGCAATATTCAAAAGCTCAGTGAACAACATCATCCAATTAGAATGTATCATTTACTGTTTTTATTAAATTTAAAAAAATAAAACCTTACTGGTTGCTTGCTATAGATTACTGCACTTTGTATATTCATTTGGCTGGTCATACAAAGGACAGTCTGAATATACAATCCACTTTAGATTTACCACTATCTGTGTAGTAAGAGGGTTTTCTTAACTGGATAAAAATTGAATGGATTTTTAAGGCAGGCCATGACAAATTTTTGGAAAATCTAAAAAAAGATTGTACAGACATTGTGCAAACAGATTGTAATTTTTATGTCCAGCTTTACAGTTACTCCTTGCAGTTCTATAATAAATAAACCTGAAAGTGTTGCATTAGCTCATTTACTATAGCAATTGATATCAGTTATCAGTTTATGTCATATTATGTAGCATACTGCTTACAATGTAGAATATTTACAGTCAGGGGTGTTTAATAAAAATCAGTGAGCCTGTGTGCAAATCATAAGTTGGGCCATAGACCCAAAAGAAAACGCGGCGCTCTATGCACACTGTGATAAAAGGTGGGTGTGGTCTACGTTGCTCAAAATTTTGGGCCTAGCTTAAAGGGGTGTGGTAAAATAGTCTGAGATGACTTATATCGTGTAGAATGTGGTAATTGCTAGTGTAAAAGAGCCCTTGCCTTGACAACAGGGGAATGACACACATGAAAGTAGTGATTTGTTCATTTTTCTTGCTAAGTGTACGCAGGTCAGGGGTGTGCAATGCATAGAGTGGTGCAGTCATTGTCAGGTTTAGGAATATATAACGCAGAATGCAGGGGTGTGAAACACACAGAAGGCTGAAGTCAGTGCTGGGTTTATCAGTACATGACACATACAGAAGAGGGTCCAGGAGTATGCAATGCACAGAATGCGGGGGACAGGAGTGTGTATTGCACAGCATGCAGGGGACAGGAGTGTGTAATGTGCAGTAGGGGTCAGAAGTATAAAATAAAAAAAGTGCAGAAATCCCTCCCCAAAATATTCAGCACTAATCTTCATGCTTACTCCTCCAAAACTTTGCACCCCCAAATACCCCCTCCCAGCACAAATCCTCCTCCCCACCCCCTCCTCCCGCAGCAGAAGCCCCCCCCCCAATCACCCCTCCCAACTCAAACCCTCTTCATTTCCCAGAAAAAATCCCCCCCCCAGAACCAATCCTATTCAACCCCCCCCCAATTGTCCAAGCACAAATCCTTGCCCCCCCCCCAATTTTCCCTCAAATAACCAATCCACTTTTCCCCACACACTTTTTTTCTTCCCTCCTACCCCCCTCTACCATTTCACCCCCGTCCCAAATCCTTCTTTCTCCCAGTATCCCTACCACAATAAATCCTACCCCCTCCTTCCCCTACAAATTCATCCTCCCAGGACAATTTCTCTTACCCCCAAATTACTTTTTCGAGCACAACCCCAACTCCAAAAAAAAATTCTCCTCCTAGAAAAACTTCTGACCCCCCTTCTTTCTCAACCCCCCCCCCAAACATTCTGTATTACCCGGTGTCCCCCCACCTCACAACATCTTTTGTTATCTGGTGCACCCCCAGGTCACTTGTGTGCCCCCAGTGACATTCTCAAAACATATCGACCTTAGATCAGCATGACTCAAGGAAGTCCCCTCACCTGGAATCCTCCTCTTACTGTTGTGCATGATACACATAAGAGCAGAGGAGAAGCCTAGAGGAAGGATGATCCCTCAGCACTTTCTGTGTCTCACTTTGACAGGCAGCTGAAATCTCTCCCTGACGCTGCCTGTCACAATACATAGAATGGGCAATTGGGGCACCCCACAAGAGATGTGGGGCAGGTGCCTGGCAAGAGCAAGTCCATCGTGTTCCTCCGACACTGAAACCAGATTCTGGGATGACGATATTTACTTGAAATTTGGGGACAGTTCCACTGAATCCTGGACAATTTACTAAAAGGCATCATCTCACTGTTCTTATGTGATCATCATCATCACCACTCTGAGCTCTCATGTACCGTGGTCTACAGCCCCACCCTCTGCACTGCCGTCTTATTGAAAGAGAAGCAGCATCTGCCTTTATCACTTTGCCAGGTCTGCCATGAGTCTGTGGGCAGCCATTTAAAAACCTACTATCAGCAAATGCGGCAGTCAGTTTTCTCTGCCTGCACTGCAGAAAAAAAAAAAAAAAGTTCCATGCTCCTTCCACTCCTTGGAATCTTTCCAGATAGACCATATCTTATTAAACTTCTTGGGGCAGTTCCTACTCGCAGATTAACTTGCATAGTGATAAAGCATTATCAATATTGGCCTGCCATGAGGCCAGAGTAGGGGGGCGAGGTGACTTCTACTTTAAAAGAGAAGTATGGGTTTGGGTTTTTCTTTAAAATCATACTTACCCAGGTAGTTAGCAGTGATCCAATGCTGCATCTGTCCCCTGTCTTCTCTAAGGGTGAGAACTGAGCAATTAAACATGGCTGATTGCTCAGTTCTCCGCTGTCAGTCACCACTCTCTACTCTGCCCCCTCGGCGCTGACTGGAGCACTGAGCTGTGGAGGGGGTAGGAGAGGTTGGCTAAGGCTCTCAGTGGCTTGCAGAGATGCTGAGCCAAGTGCCTTGCCATATGGTTGCAATCTTTCCCCAGCCAGGACCAGCTCTGTGACATTAACCAAGAGTGGGCTTGAGCCTGATGAAAATGGGTCATAGAAATGCAGAACAAACTGCACTCCTTTGATCCACAGGAGAAGTACAGCCAAATGAGCTTTGGCTGTACTTCTCCTTTAACTACCTGCTGACCACGCTATAGCCGAAAGGCAGCTACAGCTCAGTTGTCCATTTCTGGGAGGGCGTCTATTGATGTCCTCCCAGAACCCCATCCCCTGGGTACCTTGCATTACATTGATCATATCAGGAGCTCTCTGTGATCGCTATTGTCTTCAGAAACAGCTGATGACAGATCGAGGTAAAGGGCCAATCACAGCGGCTCCTTACCCTGTGATCAGCTGTGTTCAATCACAGCTGATCCCATGTAAATAAATGCCAGGTATTGGCATTCCCTTTCCTCAGCGCTGTCACTATGTGAGGAAAGGAAAGCCGATAACCGGCTACCCTGTGACAGCACACATTTACACTGATAGTCAGGGCACTGATCATTAGTGCCCTGATTATCAGTGCCAATCAGTGTTCCTTAGTGCAGCATATTAGTGCCCATCAGTGCCGCCTATTAGTATCGCCTTATTAGTGCAGCCTCATCAGTGCTCATCAATGCAGCCTCATTGGCGCACATCAGTGAAGAAGAAAAATTATTATTTTATTATATTATTTTTATAACAGAAACAAAGAAAAGTTTTTTTTTCCAAAATTTTGGCCAGGACAGGAAGGGGATGAAAGTGCCCAGTGGGCAAGTGGTTAAGAGGATGTCTCTGCAGGCATAAAAGGTAGCAAAACAAAAAAAAAAACTGTTTAACATGACGACCCAAATCCAGTCCATCTAAAATTCCCAACAAGAGTATTTTGGGGTTCAAACCAAGGGAATTACACAGCCTATTAAGGTTAGCCACCCCTGCCACCCAGAACAGTCTAATGGAGGGACATGTCCATACCATGTGTATGAAGGAAGTTATGGAGGAATGGAAATGTGTACAGGAAGGATCAGTCAAATGGGAAATAGCAACCAGTCATTGCAGGGTAAAATAATTTGCATAAACTTATGTCTAGCAGTGATCATGTTTGTGATATAATGGCTAGTGCAAAGTCTCCATTCTTCCTCATCCAAATCTGGCAGATCAGCATTCCATTTCTGACAATTATGAATTGAGTTAGTGGCATAAGCTATGGAGACTCTAAGGTATAGAGAAGATAAGGGTTTTCCTAGCACACTCGAGGTAAGCAGCTGCTTGATGGGGTCAGACTCAAAGGTAATAGGAGTGAGAAATTGCACCTGGACCACGTGTCTCAACTGCAAATACCTAAATAAAATACTATTAGTTTGTATTTAGCCTTGAGATAAAAAAAAAAAAACATTTCTTTTCCTACATAATTGCTTCAGACCAACTACTTCTCGGGTTGCCTACAGCCCTGGATCAGGAATACTGTGTATATGATATAGGGTGGGATTACCCAAGAAGGGTTCATGTGATTAAAAGGTCAAAGGAGAATGGTATCCCTGGCATTATGCTACAGTCCAAGAGTGGTCCTCATTACAAGTATTTGTTTGCGAGTATGATATTTATCTCTGTATTTATTGAAGACATTTACAAAGGATAATGGTCTAGGTCTGTGCACCCTCTGTTTTGTTTCATGTTTTTAGTGGTATTGGACTTCCCCAGTCTTTGAAGGGCAGTGAGGTGTGTGTTATCCTTCCAGATGTATCTGGTCTAGACACTATAATTGCATTGGGGCCAGGTCTGGACTTACCATGGGTCCTGCTGGGTCCATTGGACCCAAGCAGCACTTTGAGAAGGGCTGGAAGTTGACAGCCAAGATTTTTTTCCAGCAATTTTGTGTGTGACAACTGCCCCCTCCGGCCACTCCACTGCCTTGTAAAAAGGCCACCCTGCTGCCCTAAATGCATCATATTTATAGTTGCTGAGCACACATGAAGAGCTAAGGTGTGTACTGCCGGGGGCCAGGTACCCATAGGAGACAGAGAACAAAGATCCCTTTCCCACCCACTCCACCAGCAGCTGATGTTCGAGCACAGTTTGCGAGGCTTGCATTTCTTTTGGGTGAAACTAGAGGAGGAGATGCGACTGGCATCGTGCCTTCTTCTGCTCTGGTGTATGTGTGAGGCTAGGCACTGAAAATTGTAGGAGCACTGGGAGAGAGCAACATAGAGGTAATATAATTTAATTCTGTGTGACAGGACACAAAGGGTGTCCATCATTTTTTTAGTAGTGGCTGCTAATCTGCTGGATGTCCAAATGTTCCATAACCTGTCATGCTGAAAAATCACTATACAGTCCTACCTTGCCATTATACTACCCTAGCCTGCCCTTATACTACCATAGTTGACCCCTATACTACCCTAACCCGCCCCTATACTTCCCTAGCCTGTTTATATACTACCCTAGCCTGTCCATATACTACCCTAGCCTGCCCCTTTACTGCCCTAGCCTGTCTATATTCTACTCTAGCCTGCCCCTTTACTGCCCTATCCTGTCTATTTACTACCCTAGCTTGTCCTTATACTACCCTAGCCTGCCCCCATACTGCCAAAGCGTGTCCATTTACTACCCTAGCCTATCTATATAATTACCCTAGCCTGCCCCTATACCACCCTAGCTTTCCCCTTTATTACCCTTGCTTGCCCCTACACTAGTCTAGCCTGCCCCTATACTACCCTAGCTTGCCCCTATAGTGCTCTAACCTGCCCCTATACTGCCCTAGCCCACCCCCATACAGCCCTATCACAGTGACATATCATCCATGGGTTCAATGTGTTCACTGCACACAAGGCCTGAGGAGTGGGGGGGCTCACAATGCGGACACACACTGCACCCATGGATGCCCTAGGGCGCCAAGATAGGGGAGCGGTAACATGGTCATATCATTTTGCATATAGACAAGGTGCTGTTGCATGTAAATCTCACTTCCTAATAAATGTAATTTTAGTTTTAACCACTTCTGGCCCGGAAGGTTTTGCCCCCTTTATGTCCAGGCCATTTGTGATTCGACACTGTGCTAATTTAACTGAAAATTGCACGGTCATGCAATGCCGTACTCTAATAAAATTGATATTCTTTTTTTTCCCACAAATAGAGCTTTCTTATGGTGGTATTTGATCACATATGTGATTTTTATTTTTTGCACTATAAACAAAAAAAAAAAGCAAATTCTGCAAACAAAACCAATATATTTCACTTTCATCCCCCCCCCCCAAAAAAAAATTAAAAAATCTAATCTTCTCATACCTTTAGGCCAATTCGTATTCTGCTACATATGTTTGGTAAAAAAACAAAATCCCAATAGGCGTATTTTGATTGGTTTGCATAAAAGATATTGCGTCTACAAACATAAGGAAAGATTTATGTCATCTTTATTATTTATTTTTTACTAGTATTGGCGGCGATCTGTGCTTTTTAGCAGGGCTGCGACATTGGCAGCAGACAGATCGGACCCCTAACTGACATTTTTTACACTTTTGGTGGGACCAGTGAAATTACTACAGTAATCAGTGCTAAAAATATGTAATAATGACACTGGCAGGGAAGGGGTTAACCCAGGGGTTGTCACGGGGCTTACCTTTGTCGGAGTCTGTAACGCAGAGATGCACGCTCACCCTTGCAGATATCCACAGTCCAGGGTGACCAGGTAAGAAAGCCACCTGGTGCTGTGAATTTGTGCACGGGGGCTTGGCAGGGACGGTGCTCCAATAGGCAAGACCGGCAGGAATGCAATGGGAAGGGAAGTCCAGGAATAACAGAAGTCACTGGAAGACAGGAGTCCGGATAAGGATCACAGGAACAACAAGGTAAGGATGGAAGCCGGAGTCAGTCTGGAACACACGCTTGGGAAACAGGAACAAGGTCTGGAACATAGATCAGCAACACAGGAACAAGGAAGGATCAGTAATGAACTGACCATATGGAGTCCGCAGAGATGTACAAGCAGCTCACCCAGCAGGTGTCCAGCCTGGCCCAGACTGTGGCTGAATTGCAGCAAGAAGTACTGATACTTAAAGGCACAGTACGCCCAGCCCTGGAACCTGCACATCCAGAACCCTATGTCCTGTTACCTGACAGATTTGATGGTTCCCGTTCCTCATGTACAAACTTCCGGATGGATTGTGAGCTCCTGTTTGTCCTTAAGCCCAGGACCTATTACAGTGACTTTATCAAGGTTCATTCCGCTATTAATCTGCTTTCCGGAAGGATGAAGACATGGGCATACCAGATGCTGCAGGAGAAAAGTCCTATCTTGGACAATTGGGAGTCATTTATAACTGCCATGGACTCTCAGTGCCTTACCTCCCAGAAAGCTACTTCCAAGCCTGCTCCCAGTTCCCGCAGACCTTGTGTACCTAGAGAAAAAGCAAACCCATACCAATATGACTCTGCCTGGTCACAGTACAAGCCTGCCTGCACCAACCCACCTGGTCACCCTGGACTGTGGATATCTGCAAGGGTGAGCGTGCATCTCTGCGTTACAGACTCCAACAAAGGTAAGCCCCGCGACAGGGGTGATCAAAGGGTTAAGTGTGAGCCTAGGGGAGTGTTTTCTAACTTTATGGGGGCGGTACTTCTGGAATCAACACAGAGACCTGTAATCCTAAATAGGAGGATCACAGGCTTTCTGTGTTCCTTCCAGAGAGAACAACGGTGTGCTGTGCTTACAACAGCAGACCGTTGTTCTCTCTAAGCGGGGAGCGATCATGGGTGCCCAGCAGCAATCGCTGCCACCGGTCACATTGATCGGCTTCCTCAGTTCCTAATGGGGACGGGTGCATGCCTCCGGCACCCCCAGGAGCACTCCCACGAACCGCCGTACATGTGCGGCAAACCGCACAGCCGAGCCAGCCTGCCGCAGTATATCGGCAAGTGGTTAATTATTATGATAAAAGGAAATGGATGTGGGGGCCCATTGGTGGGCGTTGTTTTTTTGTTTTTGTTTTTTGGGGGTGGATGCATTTCATTCTTGGACCCAGGCAGCACAATGTCTTGGGCCAGCCCTGGTTGGGGCCCAGCACTTGGTGCAGGAGATTGAATATTGTGGTTTCTGAAATGGTCCTCATTGGGCTTGTGACAGACAGATTAGATCTAGGGACACACAGGTTAATTATTGTACCATACAACCCTAAGAAGGCTGCCTTTAGACTATCTGCAGGTTTATTTTTGGTTTGTGAGAAGCACCAGTACCGCTGGCCAATAGCAGAGCTGAAAATTTGGAAGGGATATTACCAAAGGATGTCAAATTGGCAAAATGAGGGGCTCTCTAAGACCATACAAAAGAGAGAAATATACTTTCCAACTTTGAAAAAAAAATGGTTTTAGTATGAGAACTGGGGTATTCCTGAATTAAAAATGAAATTAAAGCAGAGTTCCACCCTGGGAATACTTTTTTTAATAAAAATACCCCCGGTACAGTCAGGGCTAGTACATTCCACAATGGCTAGCCTCTGATCTGTCCCGGGTTGCACTTACCTTTTAGGAGAAATACTTACCTTGAAAAAGTATTGTCCAGCGCTGCCATCTCAGGTGTGGGCAGCTTGAAGCCAGCACGATCCTCTTCTGCGTCCTCTTCCATCTTCTTCGGTCCCACGATGCACTGCACCGGTCCCGCCATCACTTCCGGTGCACACGCATCATCCCTCCACAGCTTCTGGGCATGCCCAGAAGCTGTTTATAAGGGAATGACGCACGCGCCCCGGAACTGACGTCGGGGCCGGTGCAGGCGCAATGATTCCTGGGAGCGATGACGTTCAGCTCCCAGGAATCCTTGCAAAGCCAGGAAGTGACGACGGGCCGTGGCCGCCAAGGGGAGGAAGAAGGAAGTAAGGTAAGTATATTTTCTTCTATACGAGGTAAGTAAAAAAAAAAAATGCGATTATCCATTTGTTTTTCAGGTGACCCGGAGCGAGAAGATGGAGGTAAGTATAAATTTAGGGTGGAACTCCACTTAAAGGTAAGTAAACCATCTTGATAAGATTAACTCTGGCTACTAGGGTAAGAGATAGTGTTTTCCAGGATGCACATCTCTGAGCTTAAAGAGCTTAAAGCAGTGTTTCTCAACTCCGGTCCTCAGGGCACACTAACAGGCCAGGTTTGCAAGAAAACTGAAATACATCACAGGTGATATCATTTACTGCTCAGTGATTGCAGTTTCCTAGTCTGCATCTCCCCAAGGTAATACTTAAAATCTGGACTGTTAGTGTGCCCTGAGGACCGGAGTTGAGAAACACTGGCTTAAAGTGTCACTAAACCCACATCATAAAAAACTATCAATACATGCTATATTACATGCTGTTCATACTCAGTCAGTCACTATAAGATTTGTTTTCTGTATTCTGCAAAAAACCTGGTTCATCCTGCTGCTCTCTATCCCCACCTTCTGTCCAAGTCCCCTATTCAGTTAGGGATTTTGCAGCTGTGGTGGCAAATCTGCACATGCTCAGTTTTCAGTTAATTTCTTTGTTAAACATTTCCTTCCTATCACATCTGAGTAGCCCATGGGATTTAGAGTCACACATGTGGGCATATACACAGTGGTAAATAACAGCCCACTCCCTCCCTCCTCCTCCATGCCCCCTAACCAGCTAAACACTATGGGGGGGGGGGATATCACATGTAGATTAATGGTGGTTTCACCTCCCTCTTATTCTAAAACACAGGCTGGAGGGGTTTGACACAGCCTATAACTGACAGAAATCCACCCACACCATGTTGTCATATATATTTGTATGACAATTTAAAACCATTCATTGATATTTTTTTTCTCTGTATTCCAAAGGCGTTTTTTTTTTTTTTTAACATATTACCTGCAGCAGAGGATTAAAAGTTCCTCTTGCTTATGTATTCTTGCAGACAGGCTGGGAAAGATCTGGGTCATGTGACAGCTATATATATCGATGAGGAAAAATGTACTTAGATGTTATTTTATTAAAATAATTACAGAGCCATCATCCACATACCAAAATAGATGGGACAATGTAAATTAAACAGTGTGTATTTAGTATCACTTTAAGCAAGGGAGTTAGGTTCAACTCCTTATAAGTCACCAGGGAGCTACCTGCTCGTATTCCAAGATGATTAAACTTGCTCACCCAGCATAGCAGGTTATTCTTTGCTGGTTTGGGATTCGAAGGACTGAGCGGAAATATCAAAGATTTCTCCCAATTAACTCTAAACTCTCCAGAAAAGGTGCTGAACTTATCAATTATTCATGGGGGAGTATCCCTTAGTAAGAAGAACAGGTCTCTAAGATATAGGAGCAAATTACCGGCATGCAAGGACAGTTTGTCTTTGTAACCTACCCACCTCAATCACCTTCACCAAATCTGCTGCACAAAGTTGAATGGCCAGAAGCTCCAAAGAGAGAGAAAACAAGCCTAGGGAGAGGGGACAGCTTCATCTTTTCCCCCTGGATGGAAGAAAGGGAGCAGACAATGAGTTGTTGGTACATACTTTAGTCGTAGGGGTTCGAGTAGAGTATACTGTAGACAGCCAGTTAATAAAATGGGGACCGAAGGCAAATTTACTAAGGACGGCCCAGAGGTATGCTTATTCTACAGAATCAAATACTTTCTCCATGTCCAAGGAGACCACTACTCCAGGGCTGTCAGGGGTCACCACAGCCATATGAGTAAACAACCTGTAGATGTTAATGTCCACCACTCTATCAGGTAGGAACCCAGATTGATCAAGATTTACCAGAGTTGATAAAGCCACATTTAAACGGTTAGACAAAATTTTCATCAAAACTTTAGCATCCACATTGAGGATTGATATTGGCCTGTATGAAGAGCAGAGGTCTGGATTTTTACCAGGCTTAGGCATAACCACAAGGACAACCTCCAACATTTAGGGTGACATCATGGTATTAGAGTCAATGAGTTGCAGAAGAAGTGAGTGGAGTATAGGAGCCACCTTGTCAGAGAATGTTTGAAAAAATTGAGTAGGAGGCAAAGCTGTCAATATTTAAATGGGGGAATGTGAGGATTTCACCATCAGCGAAAAGAATCCTAGGGAATCATGACAGAGGCAGAGTGTTCCCTAGCCAGCCACGCTAACAACTTCTAACTATTTTTCCTCTGTTCAAAAGTCCTTTTTGAGTTGACGAAGCAGTCAGATTTTAGTTGTAGTAGTATGAAGGAGCATTACTTCTTTAAGGGCTATCTGTAGAGTTGAATAGGTAAAGGGGTCCTGAGTTTGTGTATTAGTGAGTTCTAAAGACTACGCCTTATGCTCTGCTTGGTTAAGTTCAGCTCTTAAATCTTCATGACCCCTCCTACAATGGTTTGGAAATGTTCCCTTATAAAAGCTTTGAAAGCATCCCAGTTAGTAGGAGCAGCTCAGACATATTCTGTCGGTAAGGCATTTCAACCCTCTGGTCAGATAACCAAAATGTAAACAATTTTCTTAATTCAGTGGTTGGCGCCTGGGGCATAACCAAAGACAGAAGTACAGGGGCATGGGCCATTATGTCCTGAGGCAAAATAGTGATTTTCCAGAACTGGGGCAAGACATAACTCCTTGAGAAAACAAGGTCAATGCAGGAAAAGGTTTTATAGGTGTCTTAGTGACAGGTAAATATCCTCTTAGAGGGATTCCACAATCTCCAAACATTGGTAAGGAGGGATGCTTGAGCCCAAAACATAAGGTCAGAGTGGGATATATGATCTGGCACTATTTTGTTAATGCCAGGATCAGTCACCCAAAATCAAGATACGTGGGGTAAGCTGTCAGGCATTCCACAGTATGGTATAGCAGCTGAATTGGGGCTTGAGGTTGTAAGTCAAGACCCACAATCACCAATTCCACATGGTCAACAATGGTATGAATAATAACATATCTACCCTCCAAGTCCAAGACCAAATCCAGCAACAGAAAAGGGAGAGATTTATTCACTAGGAGGCTCACTTCTCTAGAGTAGTTGGAGTAATAGTAATGCAATACACAACACTTCTTTAAGCTAAGGACCTTACTACCCAGCTGGGTTACCTGTAGGACACAAATGTGAGGATGGCAATCTTTAAGGAAATTAAACACAAAGGGACGCTTACCAGAGGAGTTTAGGCCTCTTTAGTTCCACAAAATTATAATTCAAGAAATCATAGCTGAGAAACCAAAGAATTCTGTGCTAAAAAATTGTGAGCTCTTCAGTGATAAATACAAAGAAAGCTGTATACACTGATCTATAGACAAAAATCAATCATAAGGATGGTGTACAATGTGTAGCGCTGACATCAAACCAAATTAATTGGATTATAAATGTGAATCAAAAATAAAAAACACAGTGACTCTAAGTGAAAACAATATCAATGAAGTCCACAAATCATCACATAGACATAAATGCTGAAAGGAAAAATAGTCTGTGTATGAAGGAAAATCCTCAAAAAAACAGACAGTGTGATACTTGGTGAATGAACCACAAGTCCCAGCAGAGGTATGATGGATAGGAGGCCTTATTCCCAGCGTAGATCAGAGAAAAAACACCCGTGAGTAGGATATAGGGGATGGCTGCTTACCAGAAGTATAGGGCCCCCAAACAAATGGGAAGACCACATGTGCAATGGATACACAGATGATACAATTGGCAAAGACCAATCCTCATATCAGGCACCACTAGGGCAAGCCCTGTATACAGCAGGAGATGAAATTAAGGGCCAATGAATGCGCCAGTAGCTCCTCATAATGCACATCAGATATGCCAAGCTATGCGGTCTGCCTGGTGCTGCTCAGCCGTTGGTTGAAATCCTCAGCTTAGGGAGGGCTACCCAGTGAATCTCTCCATATGGCACTTGTCGTAGGTAAGCATGTTATGTGCTTAAACTGAGGTAAACAAAAAATGTCACGCAGGGTCAGGTGACCTTTTCGACTTTAAGATATATATTATATTTTCTGCTGCAATAAAGATGTGAGATGTTCCACAGCAGCATAGGACTGATTCCCACAGGCAGCCAGGGCTTTCTAGTCGAATCTGGCTTAGTCCCTGCTTCTCTCTACCCCTGAGGTAGTGGATGCATGAGAAGACTTTGTGCCTAGAGGAGAAGAGACAGGCTTACTGTTCCATGAGAGGGATAAAGCTGCAGATCTGGAGACTAAAGCTACCTCTGGGCCTCACAGCCTCCAAAAACTGTATCCTCTCACAGCGCTATCTTGGACACCCCAAGCTAAAATCTTTAAAGTGTTAGAAAGCTCCTTTTTTATTTATATCTACCGGTAAGTCTATAATAAAGCTTACCTGTAGGAACAGTAAATATCTCCTAAACGTGCACAGTTTTGGAGATATTTACATTAAAGGCCAGTGAGGTCACAGCATGCCATCCAGTGTGAGGGTTGCGCTGTGGCCATGACTCCTGCGTGGGAGCCCATAAACACGAAAGGATTATGAGGTTGTTGTAAATACACAGTAAATACATGCATGATGATTAATAATTGATTTAATTATTAGTGTTCTCTGCTCGGTAGCAGCGAAACCTACCATGGTGGAACAATCCACTGGCCGCAATGATGATGCAATCCTGGAACTCTATAGCATGCACAGCATAACTTCCAACTTATTGAAATGCAAAGAAACATGGGTTGAACCACACCAGATTCCTCAAGCCCTGAGAACCTTGTTCAAAAATCTGTTGGAGAAGTTGCCAGATTCACCAGTTGATTTTGAATGTGCCCACAGAGTCCTCAGACTGCGTAGGGGAGATTCCCCAAGGGAGTGTGTTGCTTTACTGGGGATATGCTCTGTACAGCACAGGAGCAGGAGAAATTTACATTTAATGATTTGGAGGTACAATTTTTTTTAAGACCTGTCTACAATCACCCTCTGACCCCTCCTGAATGTGCTATGAGAAAAGCAGATCGCTTACAGGTGGTGCTATTCATTTTGTTTATCTGCATTGGATAAACGGAATAGCCATCCTCCAGTCCCCAGATGAGCTCTAGCAGTTATGTGATTTACTGTATATTCCTGTTGTAGAGGTCCCAAGGGGTACCTGTAATTCCTGCTGCGTGACACCTGGATAGGCCCGAGCATGCATGATGATAGACACAGCACAAAAGAGGGAGATTGCTCCAAATTATCCCCCCGGGATGCTGGTTAGTCATGCCTTGGCCTTGAAACTTGCAATTTTTTTGTAGGAGACCCACTTTACGACAGATTAAATTCCTAAATTTTCTAATCCTAGATTCCCTATGGTCTTTCATGCCACTAATGCTCAGGCCAAAATGAATGGGGAATGATTTTGTTTTCTCAGCACACCTTCTTTAAACTAATAGATCAAATGGTGGACACAGAGGGGCATTATTTCTTTTTGAAGGCCACATTGGCCCACTGCCCTGGGCCCGTCAAAAACAATGGCACACTGCACAAATACCTAGGCTAGCATTAACCCATAAACATGTCAAGGTAAAACTTCTCCTTGACCCACTGGGAAAAGGCCCTTAGGCAAAGGTTTTTCTTATATTAAGTCAGTTTAAAAAGAAGTTGAAGACTCCTGGCCAGAATGTTGAACGCTGGGGAGGGTGTTCATCACTGTGAAGAAGATCAGAGACAGACATGGCACCTTAGATTACATTACCGAAGATAAGGCCAAACAATTCCAGGCATATTATGAGCAGCTTTATGGTGAACTTTCTATCCCAATATGCACTGTAACCCATGACTGCCAGTTAGGTTTCTTGCCTAGAAGCCCCTTTAACAGAGGAGGAACTGCTTCTCTTCCTTACAGCACATCATACTACCTTTCCTGATCTATAGGAGGCCCTGGAAGAGTTTTCCTTGCTTTCTAATTTAAAAAAAATGATTTACTCAAAATCTTATGTTCTTAATTTAGGACTATCCTGGTCGGAGGTGGAATCATGCAAGCAGAATTCTCCATTCACATGGAAAGCAGGTTCAATCACTTTCTTGGGCATTGCACTCCCTGCTGATGGTTTAGAGCTGCAGTATATACATGGAACTATACTTCTCTGCTATACAAAATCCAGCGAGACCTACAATCCTGGGTTTCAAAAACCCTTTCCTGGCTTGGCAGGGCAGTGGTGCTAAAAATAAACATTCCTACCTGATCTGTACGTCCTGCAGACCATCTGCAACATTTTTATCTAAGTTATTCTTCATATCCATTAGAGGAATGTTTAGATCCTTTTTTGTGAAAAAATAAAGCTCCAAGAATTAGCCTTTCACACTTATGTTTCCCGAAATCCATGAGGGGGACAGCTGTGCTGGACATGCACAAGTGTTTTTGTGCGTGCCATCTAGCTAGGATCGCAGACTGGTTAGTCCATTCTAGGTATTGGGATTGGGTGACCTTAGAGGACACATTTTTAGAAGAGCTCCTACAGTCAGCATCCTGGCTGATGACCAGCCATCATAAAAATGTGAACATAAAGCACTTGCTTATAACAGCTACTCTAACATTTTTCTTGTTGGGTTACCATATACCTGGAGTTTTATTGGCCCAAGGTCCACTTACCCCACTCCAAAAGAATTCATATTTCCCATTGGGTATGTCCAAAACATTTTGAAGACTATTTTACCACTTTCACAACCTTTGTTCTGTCATATTTTCTACTAGGGATGAGCTTTGAGTTCAAATGCGAAACGGAAGTTCGACTTGAACACTAGCTGTTCACTCATTTGTCAAATGAAGAACAAATGGCTTCTTCTTGGGAACTTTGTGTTCCTGCATTATCATGGATTCTGACCTCTGATTCCAATAAATCACCTGCTGGCTGGGGATTTGAACCTACAGCCATCCCATGGCAAGCCTGGTATTCTACCACCTACACCACCGTTAAGGCTGCTTAGGCTGAACACACTCTCCCTAACTTTTATCTCATCCACTGTGTGTAGGGTGAGATAGGCAGGGAAAGTGTGTTTAGTCTAAGCGTGCTTGACGGTGTCGTAGCTGGTAAAATATCAGACTTGCAATGGCAAGGTTGTGGGTTCAATACCCTTGGCCAGCAGGTAATTTATAAGTGGAATTCTATAGTTAATAATACATTGCTGGCAGGGAGAGAGATTTTTGCATTTAACAGTTTGTTGAGATCAGATAATGCAGTGTATACCACAAAGTTATATACTGTATATATAGGCACTTCAGTTTATGTAAGTATTGCTGAAAAAAACATCAAAATTAAAAAAAAAAAAAACAGCGTGGGGTTCCCCTAAAATCCATACCAGACCTTTATCCTAGCACACAGTCTGGCTGGCCAGGATGGGGGTGAGGGCGAGCGAGCACCCCCCCCCTGAAACATACCAGGCTACATGCCCTCAACATGGGGCAGTGGGTGCTTAGGGCAGGGGGATCTCTGCCCCCCCACCCCAAAGCACCTTGCCCCCATGTTGATGGGGACAGGGGTCTCTTTGCGACAACCATGGGCTGTGGTTGTGGGAGTGTGTGGGGGGAGGCTTATCGGAATCTGGAAGCCCCCTTTAACAAGGGGACCCCCAGATCCCGCCACCCATGTGAATTTTTGCATTGATTCATGTCCCCCAGGGCAGTACCCAAGTCCCCCATACACTTTTTTGGGCCAATAACTTGCATTTAAGCCTTTAAAATTAGGACTTTTGATTTTTCATGTTCGTGTCCCATAGAATTTATTGGAGTTCGCATGTTCGCTAGATCAATTCCCCTGTTCGAGATGTTCTGGTGCGAACCGAACAGGGGGGTGTTCGGCTCATCACTATTTTCTACAATGGGACATTTCTGGATAGACCCACCTTTTTGGCCTCCCTCTTTGGACATATTTTCCACTGCATCACTATTTAAATTCTCTCATGTGCAGAGCAATATTTAGTAGAAACCTTATCTCATTCAAAGCTATATGCTTTTGAAATACCCCACAGAAGCATTTGATTTCTGATTTTAACACTACCTTATTTACTGGGAGCCCACTTGACACTAGTCTGGCTTGTAGGGCATGAGAGGCTGACCTAGTTTGTCTGGTCAAGGAAGCTTGGAAACATGTTAATCTGCTCATACATAAGGGCTTTTTAAATGTCACCACTCATGAAAATGAGAATATGTTCCAGTTTGTATAAAGTCTCGACCCTACCTCAATAATGTTATCTAACTGTATCAGGTAGATGCTAGAGATGTTTAGCAAAAGAGGGCACGCTCTTCTACATCTGGTGGTCTTGTACATCCCTCACCACATACTGGGGCAATGTCCATGAGATGGTCTCTAAAGTGACTGGCGTTAATCCTGAGTTCATTCAATATCTTATTCACCATAATAGACCGTCAGAAGGACATAGCAAATCCTTAGCGATTTATATATTTAACGCTGCTAAACTGTGTATCTCGACATACTGATTAGATGCCCACCCTCCAGGCTTGAGGGAATGGTTTCTTCGACTGAACAAACCTGAAGCGACAGATTAGTTAATCTTATACAGTGCAAGATAGAAATATGAAATTTACCAAAATGTGGAAATACTGGCTTCATGATAAGATAAAACATCTGAAATGTATAAACAGTTCATGCTGCCTTCATGAAATAGTTTTGTGTCACCTTGAGCAGGAGATAAGACCAGATTCGTACAGAGTCTGCAACATCAATGAACATCAATCTTATTGTGGGTCATGCCATTTATGCACCCTGCCATTTCATAGGGAAGCTTTATGGGTGATCATTCTACCCCCACATGGGACTTGCTGAATCTTCTAATTGTTTTAGGCATGCCACGAGTGGAGTCTGGTAAATTTTTGTGTATAATATCAGGTTGGGGTACCTGGATGGCCATTGGGTGAAATCCTCAAAGGTACTCTGTACTCTGGCTTCACTCTTGGGCTAATCCCTATATATGGTTTGTTGCATTGCTGACTCCACTCCACTGTACACCCTCTAATCCCTTCTTTGTTTAGCCCTTTCAGGCGTGTTTTATGTATATGGTATGGAAACAATATATGCTTTGAGTTTTGCCATTTTTTATTCTCTGTTTGTCATATTGTGTATGTGATAAAAAAAAAAGTATGGAAAAAAGTGATTTTTTAAATATAACTATTCCTTAGTGGTACCTGTGGAGGCCAGTTCAAATATGGGTTTGAATTAGTATACAGATACAGATGTGGTATCGGACAGGCCCATATCTACTTTAATTCATACATTTAAAATTAGCCAAAGCATTCCAGCCTCCTACAATCAAAGATGGTTTGTGATCAAGCAAAATGTGTAATGTGTCTGATTCTGGATAAAATATGATATGATTTTTAACCATATTGTAATGTTATTCTTAAAAATGCAAAACCCACAAAATTTACATATAGGAAAAACATGTACGAGAGTCTTTTGATATTTTGAAATGTCAACTGATAGAGGTATTCCAGTCAAAGAGTGTCACACCAGTTCAGGTATACACTTTACCTGACCCAGCATACAGTATGAATGTTTAGTTATCTGTTCTGGGAAATAGAATACCTTTGTATTTATGTAGTTAAAGCACATCAAAAGTTTGGTCTATACCTCTCCAGAAACAAGGATATTGGTTGATAAATGCTAGAAATTCTACATTTATTATTGATTATTGTCCCTAGAATTGAGTACAACACACATTCCTCAAAAAGGTAAAATAGAGTCTAATATAAAGTCTGTGAAGCTGATTCATAGCGGAACTGCACTCCACATGTGTTGTTTTTTTTCATCTCTTACATTTTTTTTTTTAACTTCAGGTTTATTATAAGTTTCACTACTACAAGTAGTAAAACCAAAAAACAAGACAAAATGATATTTGAGCATATAGAAGCTTTTTGTGTGAACAAGTGGTACAATAAGGTAACAGTGGACAAGAGTACATATACTGAGAGGGAGGTGCAAACAAACATTGCAAGTTAGAAACAGATATACCAATTTCAACAGGAGTAGAATCTGCTATAGTGTGGCATAGCAGACGAGTGAGTAAGTTACAGAAGGTTACAAAGGTATCAAAGTTAGTAAGGTGGAGGGAAGGGTTAACCCCGGTTAGGTTATATTCGGTATAAGGGTTGAGTAGTAAAATTATGCTGTTTTTAAGTTAGTATAGATTTTAACATTTTGGGTGCGTTAGCCAAGGAGTCCAACTATTATAAAATTTAGAAGTTCAAAGATGGGGTTTAGCGTACATATACTCCATCTGGCCCTAATGGGTCAGGATCGATATCACTTTCGTGATTGCGGGGGGTCGAGGAGATTTCCATTGTCTGGCTATTGTTAAGTGCGTAGCTATAAGAATATGAGATACAATAGTATGATTATGCCCAGGCCAGAGATATAAATTCAGACCCAATATGATCATCTGTGGGAACAAGGGGATGGAGGCTGAAGTAATAGAAGAAAGACATTTGGTGAGAATAGACCAAAAGGCAGTAAGTCTGAGGCAATGCCACCAGATATGTAAAGAAGTCCCAGAATGTCGGCAGTTTTGCTCCAACATGTGTCCGGTATGGATGGGTCGATACGTGCAAGCTTAGAGGGAGTGAGGTACCAGTTGTGGAACAGCTTCTGGATAGATTCCCAATGAAGCATACATCAGTATAGCTTCAGGGGCCGGTGGAGGGATTGGTACCATTGTTGAGGGGAATAGGTGCAGTTTAGACATTGTTCCTAATAGAGCATAGTGGGAGATTTGGCTCTTTAGGAAGGAGTGGTGAGGAGTTTATAGATGTATGAATTGCCATATTGTCTGGGGGGGTTCTCTAGATCATAGAATGATATTAGGTTCCAGAAAAGGGGGTTTTTGGTCCATTGAACTTGAGAAAGAGCTGAGTGGATTCTTAGGTACTTTAAGAAGTTTTTGGAGGGTATGGCGAACATGGACTGCAGTTGTTGGAAAGAGAGTAGCTGAGAGTGGTTGAATAGATCCCCAATTGTTGCAAGGCCTGCTGTATACCACTGTGAGAGGGAAATATAAGGAGTAATAGCTTGTACCGTAGGCAGTAGGATGCGGGTTAGCAAACTGTGCAGTTTGCCTTGTGTGATCTGAGTAGTAGCACACCAAATTCTGATAGTGATATTTATGGAGCAGAGGTAGGAGTGGAATCCAGGCCATTGTAAGAGTATGGCTCTGAAAATCAGTTGTGGTTGTGTCTTCACTCTTCAGCACTGTTTGCTTGATTTGGATTCAAGTGTTTTGTTGCTTGTGATTCTACTGTAGCAGGTTTTCCAGGTCTGTGCCCTGATGTGGGTCTGCCATTGTTACAGGTTACCTCTCCAGCCCATGTGAGCTGCGACCCTGGGTGTGAGAACTGAGACATGGACGACTCCGGGATCTTGGTTTTGTGGTTTTTATTGTAGAAAAGGGGATGGGAGAAGGGAATGAGTGGCATATTCCTTAAGGCTTAACTAATTACACTTGGGACTTAATCCTAGAAAAATGCCCATTGGCGCTTCCTTGACGCCAGCCGATGCCAGCCAACGCTCCTTAACACTGAGAACACACTGTAGCTTGATAGAAGTGCTGAATCCTCGACAATAAGTCCAGAAGACCCAAGACTGTGAATTATAGAATTACTGACACTGCTGTACTGCAAAGTCACTGAATACTCCCCTCCCACCTTGCACTGGCTTGAGGTAGTACACTGTAGATTTCTGTAAAGCTGCAACTCTCAACTGTCACACTCTGTCCAATTCAGGGCCCATATGCAGGCGCCCCCTTTAACCTTTAACTCTTTGGGGTTCACTGACTATGTACCCCCCTCTGTAACGTCAGGGTCCTCAACCTAGGTACCCCCTTTCAGCTAGCTGGCACTGGATCCCAGAACCTCTTCCGGAGTGGTCCCCTCTGACTCTGGCAGACCCCTAGGGGCAATCCGCAGTACTCACGACCTGTGTAGGCTTTCCTGGGGCTGGACCCCTCTCACTGTAAGATTCTGGTACCTTCGGTACCCTTCCAGCCCATTTCTTCCGCATTGCGTCCCACCTTTTTAAGTGGAACGCATATACCTGCCTATCTCTTTAAGCCGCATGACGTCATCACTAGGCGCCGCTCTGAGCGGCTATTTCAATCGCCGGCTTTCACTCACAAGGTGTTCGTGCAAACCGCTTGTTATACAGCCTTGTCTGACGCTGCCGAAGCCTCCAGCTATTTCCCCAATATCTGGATAGACCGGAGTCTCGCTACTTGATCCTGTATCTCGCTACTTGATCCTGTATCTCGCTACTGATCCTGTATCTCGCTACCTGATCCTTAGCTCACTACCGGACCCCTCACCTCTCTAAACCAACTAGTGATAAGTACCCCGCAGGGGATTCCTTCCTATCAACTTACACTATCTACTCTTGCATACTAAAGATTGTTGCTATCTATGCATTACTATTTCTATCATCTGCACTGTTACATAGATTGCTAGCTCTTGAGTCTACTACCAACTATATCCTAGTCTCGCTACTTGATCCTGTATCTCGCTACTTGATCCTGTATCTCGCTACTGATCCTGTATCTCGCTACTTGATCCTATATCTCGCTACTGATCCTGTATCTCGCTACCGGATCCTTATCTCATTACTGGACCCCTCACCTCTCTAAACCAACTAGTGATAAGTACCCCGCAGGGGATTCCTTCCTATCAACTTACACTATCTACTCTTGCATACTAAAGACTGTTGCTATCTATGCATTACTATTGTCTGACGCTGCCGAAGCCTCCAGCTATTTCCCCAATATCTGGATAGACCGGAGTCTCGCTACTTGATCCTGTATCTCGCTACTTGATCCTGTATCTCGCTACTGATCCTGTATCTCGCTACCTGATCCTTAGCTCACTACCGGACCCCTCACCTCTCTAAACCAACTAGTGATAAGTACCCCGCAGGGGATTCCTTCCTATCAACTTACACTATCTACTCTTGCATACTAAAGACTGTTGCTATCTATGCATTACTATTTCTATCATCTGCACTGTTACATAGATTGCTAGCTCTTGAGTCTACTACCAACTATATCCTAGTCTCGCTACTTGATCCCGTATCTCGCTACTTGATCCTGTATCTCGCTACTGATTCTGTATCTCGCTACTTGATCCTATATCTCGCTACTGATCCTGTATCTCGCTACCGGATCCTTATCTCATTACTGGACCCCTCACCTCTCTAAACCAACTAGTGATAAGTACCCCGCAGGGGATTCCTTCCTATCAACTTACACTATCTACTCTTGCATACTAAAGACTGTTGCTATCTATGCATTACTATTGTCTGACGCTGCCGAAGCCTCCAGCTATTTCCCCAATATCTGGATAGACCGGAGTCTCGCTACTTGATCCTGTATCTCGCTACTTGATCCTGTATCTCGCTACTGATCCTGTATCTCGCTACCTGATCCTTAGCTCACTACCGGACCCCTCACCTCTCTAAACCAACTAGTGATAAGTACCCCGCAGGGGATTCCTTCCTATCAACTTACACTATCTACTCTTGCATACTAAAGACTGTTGCTATCTATGCATTACTATTTCTATCATCTGCACTGTTACATAGATTGCTAGCTCTTGAGTCTACTACCAACTATATCCTAGTCTCGCTACTTGATCCTGTATCTCGCTACTTGATCCTGTATCTCGCTACTGATCCTGTATCTCGCTACTTGATCCTATATCTCGCTACTGATCCTGTATCTCGCTACCGGATCCTTATCTCATTACTGGACCCCTCACCTCTCTAAACCAACTAGTGATAAGTACCCCGCAGGGGATTCCTTCCTATCAACTTACACTATCTACTCTTGCATACTAAAGACTGTTGCTATCTATGCATTACTATTTCTATCATCTGCACTGTTACATAGATTGCTAGCTCTTGAGTCTACTACCATCTATACCCTTGCACTAAGTTAGCATCTCCTGTAAATTCATCTGCTGTCCCCTACCCCCTGTTACTTGTACATGATTGCTAACCTACCTGCATACTATCTATCACCATCTGCTAACACTCCTGAACATTACTATTTGAGTGCCTATCATTGCTATCACTACTCACGCCTGTCCTTTCAGCACATCACCTCTATACTATCGCATACAAACTATCACTCCAGGAACATCTTATCTGAGTGACTGTATATGTGCATGCTGAAGCAGGCTGGGCCACAATGATGAGTCTGGAGAGTTGGATATGGTGATTCAACACATCTCTACAGGACTACTGAGTGGAAATTCTGCAGCTGCAAATCCAGTTCACTAAAACAAACGCCAGAGCGTTACACTCACGCTCAGCAGGCTCTCGGCACACCAGATCCCCTCAGCTCAACACTCTCTGGATTCTCAGGCGACACCCCGAGACATCTACCTCCTCAGACAGGAGGAGAGACAGCCACACTCTCCCTCCTGGGACTCTGCTCCCGCCAAAGACATCCTGTCATGCACGTCCCCCAAACTTATACCCACTCCCAGAATCCTTTGCAGCATAATCTGCCTTCTGGGGTAGTTACAAGCTTGGATGTGTCCCCTGATTGGGCTTCCCACACTGCCCTATGAGAAGCCTCTCACAGGAGCCAGTGGGGATACTTCTCCCCTCAGCAGGCACACCTGGAAGCCCTGACACCCTAACTAAATAAATCACAGCCCTGCTGTTAGGCCGGCAAGGCCCACTATACATTTACCTAGCACCTACCTGTAGGGTGCTACACTACCATGATTTGGTTTGGTCTAAGAGAGTTGCTCTGAAATAAGTAGTGATGTTTGGTACTCCCATTCCTCCAGCAGATACAGGAATGCACAGTAAGGATCGTTTGAGTCTGGGACATTTCCCATTCCAGATGAATGACATGATGATGGTTTGTAGCTTTTGGAAATTAGATTGTAAAAAGGAGGAGAGCGCGGAATGCATACAATATGTGTAGTATAAGGTAGATCTTAGAGAGGGCAATGTGACCAGTCCAAGAGGCTCAGGCATGTTGGAGGCTTTGTATGGTATTTTGAAATTTAGAGACCAGTTTGGAAAAGTTAATGGGAGAAAACGAGAAGTGGGTGCAATCAGCTGGACACCTAAGAAGGGGAGAATAGAGTTGGGGGCCCACGAGAAAGAGGTTTGAGGAGCAATGCTATTCCTAAGATTCTTTTCTATACCAACACCTAACATGCAGGACTTTAAATAGTTGATCTTGTGGAGGAAAGCTTTACTAAACGAGTCTAGGATGCGGTAGAGACGTGGGAGCGATTGCTCAGGGAAATGATGACATCATCTGTGTATAAGCCAATTTTGTGGTTAGTGTCGCCAGGGTCAATGCCTGAAATGTGAGGGTCAGTGCCGATTGAATTGGTGAGAAGTTCCATGATCAGGGCAAATATAAGGGGTGAGAAGGGGCAACCTTGTCAGGTTCCATTAGTTATTATTGAGGGGTTAGAGAGAATGCCTGAGGTAAGAACTCTAACTGAAGAAGAGGAGTAAAGTGCCATTATGACTTATAAAATGGGTCCAGAGAAGGCGAATATTTCCAAAACTGCTCTGAGATAGTTCCAATCAACTCTATTAAATGCCTTCTCTGCATCAACAGTGATGAACAGAGAAACTGTTTTATGATGCTCTACCTATTGCAGTAAATTAATAAAACGGCATGTCCCATCTGATGCTTTCCTACCAGCTACAAAGTCTACCTGGTCCATGTGTACCAAATGCGGAATATATGTTTGAGAGCCGTGTGGCTAAGACTTTAGTGTATAGCTTAATGTAAGAGTTTAGTAAGGAAATGGGGCTACAGGGCTGTCAGATGGTTTGCCTGGTTTGGGATTGGTTGTAAAAGTGGCCTCTAAGGATTGTGGAGGTATATTCCATGTGATCATTATGTGATTAAAGGGATTACAGAGGTGGGGAATAAGGAGGTTAGAGAATTGCTTGTAATATTCATTACTAAAACCATCAGGATCTGGGGCTTTGTGTAGTGAAAGGGAGGTAATCGCTTTTTCAAGTTCTGCTGGAGAAAAAGAGGCGGATGGTGCCTTTGGTTGTTCTGTGGACAGTGACGGGAAGGATAGGTTATCCAGGATAAGCTTGATGTAATTCAGGGATGGGGAGGGGGGGGCAGCACCTGAGGGGGTGAGGTTGTATAAGGTTGCATAGAAGGAGCTAAATTGGTTGGCAATGTCTTTGGGATTGATGATAATTCATATTCCCATCGCACACCTTCCTGGATATAGGCACATCAGTTGTGGGTACTGCAGCGATAACCAGCTGGACACTGGATCAATCACGGATACATACATATTCGCCAGCACACCAAGGATCTTGCACAGCAGTCCGGAGAAACTTTTTATTGCAAAAGGATCACATTAAAATAGGTGCAACGTTTTGGAGTCGCGCAGGACACCTTCGTCAGGCATGTGATGTCATGAGTGCAAGATCCTTGGTGTGCTGGCGAATATGTATGTATTTGGGATTGATGAGATGGGTATGAGTTTGAAAGGTTAGGTATGGAATTCTCGTATGGACTAACAACCACTTAAGTTGTTAGGCTAAGTAGGCACCGGGGTTTTCATTATTATTATGGGCATAAAAGTGCAATCGGAGACGCATAAGGTGTAAGTTGTAATGAAGGTGTTCGCTTAGAGTTCACCTGGTGTTACGCAATGCGGTGTCAAGTTGGAGGGAGAGTTGGGTCTTGTTAGCACGTTCAAGGGTTTGTATTTATGCTAATAGTTGCTCTGTGGTAGCATTCCGTTTCCTTTTGTCGAGAGCTCCCAATTTAATGAGACCTCTGAGACATGCCTTATGAGCATTCCTTAAAGTAGTAGGATTAGACATAGATCCCATATTTAAAAATAGTTCTCAGTTTCGCAGGCGACATGTTTCTGGTGACAGGGGTTGGAAATGAGGGAGGGGTAATCTCCAGATTGTTCTTGATTTGGTCATTGAAATACGGAACAGCTTCAAGAAAATGGGAGCGTGGACCAAGTGATAGTGCCAATTTGAGTGATGTGAACTGACTGAAGTATGGGTTTGTCAACCAGGAACTTGTCTATCTGAGAGTAGATTTTCTGAGAATGAAAGTAGAAGATGTAATTTCTCTCCGTGTCATGAAGACACCTCCATGGGTCATATAAGTCCTCCATCTTTAAAAGAGAGGAGAGCAAAGTGATTTGTCTTCTGGAGGGATTTGAGGAATCTAGGACGGGGTCAATTATCTAATTGAAATCACCACAGATAATTAGGGCAGTGTGGCGGAAGGGCTCAAGTTTACAAAAAAACTTTTTATAGAACTGTTTTTGGTTGGTATTTGTGGCATAATTATTAAAAATAGTCATGTTGTGATCATTGATAGTGGCATTTAGAATCAGGTATCTACCTTGACGGTCTACCTCGGAGTGGAGCAACGTAAAGGAGACTGAGGAGCGTATAGCAATTAGAACTCCAGCCTTCTTTTTTGGAGAATTGGCAAAAAATATTGTGAAAATTGTTTATGAGTGCAAGAAGGAGGCTTGTGGGAGGAGAAGTGCGTCCCCTGAACACATAATATATCAGAAGAATGAGAAAGGGCTTCCTTCCGGAGTAAGTTTCTCTTGAAAGGGGAGTTTAATCCTTTGGTATTAAGGGAGGCCATGACAAGAGACATGGTGGGTGTTGGGCTTGATTGGGGATGTAAGGAGAGTACATCATATTAGAGTGCACTGTAGGCACTTATTAATTTAGGCTAATGTAGTGGTAGTAGCCATCTAGGCTAATGTAGTGGTAGTAGCCGTCATGGCCTGGAGGGAGTAAATTTAGGGCTACTGTTATCCTGCCAGTGTGTAGAGGATCCGGTGGGGGCGAAGTAAAGATGCCCATGTCAGGATCCGGACTGGTAGCAGGAGCGATGCAGGGAGTGGATCCTCTGTGTCAGTGAGGGAATGGTATGGACCGCACCGGAGGATCGGTTCTAAGTAGTTACTGGTTTTCACCAGAGCCCGCCGCAAGGCAGGATGGTCTTGCTGCGGCGGTAACTACCAGGTCGTGTCCTCCGGTAGCGGCTCAACCTCACTGACTGCTGAGACAGGCGTAGTAAAAAAGGGACAGGCAGAGATGTAGTCAGACGTAGCAAAGGTCAGGGCAGGCAGCACAGGTTCAGAGGCGCTAATCGTTAGCAAAGGGTTCGGCAACAGGCAAGGGATTACATAAATAATGCTTTCACTAGGGCACTGAGGCAACAAAGATCCGGCAAGGGCAGGAAGGGGCAGGTCACTTATATATGAAACAGGAAACAGGAAACAGGAAGGGAGGTTTGGACCAGGCACCAATTACTGGTGCACTGGCCCTTTAAATTTCAAACAGCCGGCGCCCGCGTGCCCTATGGTGCAGGGATGCGCGCGCCGGGAACCACGTGAGCGGGGAGCGGAGGAGACAGCCAGAGCGGGCACAGGTGAGTGGATCTGGGACGAACGCCGCGAGCGCTCCGGTTCAGGAGCAGGGACCGGAGCGCTCAGCGTTACAGCCCAATTGAGCAGGTGCTTGATACCCTCTTTATGTGTATAGAAGCTGATGTTCTGATTCTGATAAGTCATTGTTAGTTTGGTAGGGAAACCCTTTTTATAGGTGATGTTATGGTTTCTAAGGAATGTAGTAACTTGAGTGAATTCCCTGCATTTTTGGCTGTTGCGACTGATATATTTGTGTACAAGGTCACGGAGAAATAGGGATCTGGTAGCGGAGTTGCTGAGCGTGCTGCCACCATGATTGGTTCTTTCACTTGAAAGAAATGGATCTGTGCCAGAACGTCTCGGGGGACAGAAGCAGGGAGATGGTTAGGTCTAGCAAATCTTTTGGGCACGATCTATAGCAATGGCAGCATGGCTTAACTGGGAGAGCAGCTTAAGAAAAAGCTGTTTGAGATTGAGATAGGGAGACAGGTCAGATGGTTTAATGGTCTCTGGGATGCCCCTGAATTTAATGTTGTTCCACCTGGAACGATCCTCTAGATCTGCCACTTTGGCTTGCAGGAAGCAAATTTCCTCTGTATAGTGGTCAAAGGCATCTGTCATATCATTGTATGCAGTGGTGTGTTCTGTAGTGATCCACTCTATATCATCTATACAGGCTTCCAGGTGGTCAATTATGGAATGTAATGTGGAGATAGAAGAACGCAGCTCGTTGTGGAGGTCCTTCTGAAGTAAAAGAAGCATCAGCTTCAGTGTGTGTGGCTAATCACTGGCAGGTTGTTCAGTTAGGGAATCAGTGTGTGTGTCCAGCTGCTCTGAATCTGTAGGGGAGTGCCAGTGTTGTTTCTTGGTGAGAGGTGTTGTGTTAGGGGAGAGAGCTGGAGAGAGGGCTGTTCACTTACCTCTGTCAGCAGAGGGAGAATGTGGCTAGGTGTTCCCGGGCTCTGAGCTGTCCATGCCCTCAGAGCTGGGGGTGAGTCAGGCTGTCTGCTGGGCTATGATGTAGAGGAGCGCAGCTCCATCTTGAATTTGCTGCATGGCCGGCAATAGGAAGAACTTGGTGAGGCAGGCGTGGCTTGTGTAGCTGTTTGTTTTTTTTCTTTGACATGCCATGCGGATGCTGTGCTGTAAAGCTCCCCTTCGATGTGGTCAGGAGGAGAGAAATGTCGCTGAGAGGTGCTGGAGGTCGCTGAATGTCTCAGCTGAGCGAAGCTGCAAAGTTAAGCGGCCATCTTGTCCTGCTGCCGGACACACCCCCATCTCTGTTACATTTTTTACTGGTGTTATGCACAATTCATAAACTCACCCTCACAGTGAATCCAAAATTGTCCTGCCAAAGGCCAGGTCCCAAACTGCAATATTTGTATTTGATGTTATCGAGAACTGGCTGGGTTTTTCTGGTTCAGGCAGCCAGTCCCTTAATGATGCACCACCAGGTCTGTCCTCTTTTGGCCACTGTATGAAACCTGAATAGAACCTAAGGTGTGCTAGGATATGTAATTTGCACAACCCAAGAGGCCTTAGAGTGCTGGAGAGGTTATTCTCTGAGTCCCCTCCAGCACATCTCCCTCTAACTCAGTCCCAAAGTCAAGCTGCTCAGGTGGGTCCAGAGCCCCCGGTTCCTGATGTGCGTCCCCCAGTGCCTGTGCACCCAGCAGGGGTGCAGCCTCCACAGCGCTGGTTCCCGGGAGGTCGCAAAGCTTCTTTGCGTACAGGAGAATATCGCCAGCACTGTCCTTTCCCCCCGGGCGCCCCGCCTTGGGCTTAGTGCCAGTGTCTCTTTGTTTGTCAGGGCCTCTTGAGGCAGACTGCGGCGTCCCCCCAGCGCCATCCTGGCCGGCCGAGCCAGGGACAGTGCCATCCTTTAATTTACTCCCCCGGGTCATTGCAGCACCCGCGCGGGACATGGAGGGTGTAGGGAGGTAGGGCCCAAGCAGTGAAGTAGTCCCTGGTGGTCAGTGGGTCAGCAGAGAGAGGCCGCCGCTTACCGGATCCACGCCACCACGAGCGGGCGCCCGCCGTAGGAAAGGCCGCGGCTTCGGCCCTCGACTAGGCCGCAACCCGGAACTCGGCTGGAAACACTCCGCGGCCAAAACTAGTGGCAGGCCCGCACTGCAGGAGGTGTCCCAGTCCCAGGGGAGGCAGTCCTGGTCCCAGGTCCGCAAGGATGAAGGAGGATGGCCCAGGATGCAGATCCGGCGGCGCGGCCCTCTCTCCACGGTCCAGAGCAGCCGCACACCAGGCACCGATCTGGGGGCAAGTCGTGCAGCACCAGGCCCAGGGGGCCCCCCGAGAAGGATTGGGGTGCAGTAGTAAGTATCCCGGCCGGGGAAAAAGGGTATTTTGACCGGATTACTGGAGGAGCCCTGTGAGCTGCTTCCACTCACATGCCCAGTCGGCCACGCCCCCCGGAGAGGTTATTCTCAACTAGGAAAATAAATGACAGCTGGAAAGCAGGCTGGACTGAGAATAAGAAAAAAAAGTTATTAATTAATAGTTTTTGCAGTTTTAATTGCAGAGGTGGGGAAGAGTGTCATGATCTCTATTGCATCTAGTGAGTGAAGGTCTACGTTATGAACAGCTGCATGTTAAAGGCATTATAAGCATACCTGCCTGCACCAAAGTTAAGTAATGTCCCTTGTGCCTATATTTTATTTTAATAAATAAAAAAAAAAAAAAAAAAACTTTACCCATCCAACATCTTCTCTGTTTCTCTGGGCACCATGCAGAATCAATATAACCCATGTGCCAGGATCCTTTAAGTTGCTTTAGCTGTACATATTGTTACTTAGCAGTATTAGCTCAAACCCATTCAAAGAATCACATTCCTTTGAGCTTTGTCTATCTACAGTAGTAGTGGTTAGTCACATTCAACTAGACTTGTTCTGTAATGCTGAAAACATTTTGTAGCTCATTAACCCACTTCTTCAGTTCTTATGCATGCCAGGAAAATACACCAACATTTATATTCACACAGACAATACTGAAACCTTGATAAGATTACTCTAGAACAGTGTTTCTCAACTCCGGTCCTCAGGGCACACTAACAGGCCAGGTTTGCATGAAAAATGAAATACATCACAGGTGATATCATTTGCTGCTCAGTGATTGCAGTATTCTAGTCTGCATCTCCCCAAGGTAATACTTAAAATCTGGCCTGTTAGTGTGCCCAGAGGACCGGAGTTGAGAAACACTGCTCTAGAAAGGTAGATGGTATTGTCAAAGAAAAGAAAGGTAGCTGTGAACGTTATTGAACAATCCTTTTCTAGTTACATAATCCCATTCTTGGTGTCTAGAAAAGGTAATAATCCTTAATTTTACATGGCTGAAGGGAGAGAGTGAGGTAGAGTGTCAGCCTTCCTGACACCAATGTCTTCAATGTTACAGAGCAAGGCCCTTTTGCATGACCAGCATTCACATTCTCCTCTTGGCTGATGCACCTTCTGCCATAATTAGTCAGAGGCAGCACGCCCTCCTTAAATAACATTGAGGCTTCTAAGCAACGTATTGCCTAGGTCAACCTGCCTTATCATTCCTCATTTGCAGGGCTTCTCTGGCTCTCTATTTGAGTACCACAAGCCCAGACCTCTGGGCTTGTGATAGTGCTCATGATTACTAGCTCCCTACATGTACTCCCTGACATACCTATCTGCCTCGATTCCAAGTTGCTTGGATTACTAACTACTTTTTTAGATTGTGCCTGCCTTGACCTCAGACTGTTTACTGGATTATGCCTGATTGCTGCACGACCCAATCTCAGACTTGTCTGCTTGAATGCACTTGTCCGCGGTCAGCCCTTAACTTGGACATTCTCCTGTGGTGCTTCAGGTCCTGCCTGATCAGCCTTATGACTACAGGAACCTCTTTCTGTTATGTTCGCTCAGTCTCATTGTCATTTATGCAGGAACAGGGAATGGAGGCTGCTAATGGCAGAAGAAACACCTACTAGATATAGATCCTGACCTAAACATCGGGCTGGGCATCACAGCCCTATTCAAATTGGAGCTCATAAAAAAGGTGTTTATTACTTGTTTAATTAGCAGAATAATCTTATAATTACATAACTCAATATCTGATTCTAGATATTGAAGTATCGCACATACTTCTATAGAATCTTTTTCATGGCTAAGACATTTAACTGAATTTCACATCACAAGAAAATCTTAATAAAATGTACCTCCTCCTTTTTACAAAGCTTTACCATAACATGGTATAATTTGTAATATTTACTAGGGAAAGCCAGTGTAGTGATATGATTTCATTTTCCAGCTTAAATAGTGTTATTGGGAACTTTTCGGCAATTGGGTGACAATGACGATCATGATGATGAGATTGGTGATAAATTTAATTTAGGATTGCCATCTATTCTACCTATGCAACCTCTCTATTTTACAAGCTTCTTAGGATTAAAGCCTCAGTAATGTCAGGAAGGGCATGCCAGTAGACATCATGGTTCCTCTAGGCGGACTTCTGTGCCTCTTCACAGGCTAATATATGTTCCCTCTCATACACATAGGGTTTGCCTAATACTTTTGTGCATGTGCAAATGCATATCGGCACTCGCAGAGGTGTGCACACACGTGCACATCAGCGTGCTCACTCGGCACAGCTAACAGATGTTGACGCCAACTAGGCTATATAAACTGTGTCAGAGCTCTGTTTCGGTGCTGCTTTGTCTTTCAGCTGCCTTTGTATCCTGTGACCTGTGATGATTCTGTATCCTGATCCCAGTTACTTACGCATCTTGCCTGACCACTCTCTGGACTCTACCTGCATTGACCCCGGCTTGTCCTTGACCTCCGCTCTTGTCTGCTCCTTTGGCTTCTCTTACACTGATTGGCTCCTGACCCAGCTTGTACCCAGACCAAGCTCCTGCCTGCTCCTCTGTACCTGATCCATCCTCCCAGTGTATGACCCGTCTTACCTAACTCTGCTTCCTGACACATCCTGCTGTGCCTGCTGTCCTACAGTCTGCTTCCAGTGCATGCTTCATCTGCCGCTGTCACTAGTGCCAGCCTGCTTTAGTCTACCATCCACCAGCTGTCTACCCGCCTGCCTGCTTCTCTGAAGACTACTGATGAATCCCTTGCCTGGGGGAGTCGTCAGTAGTCTTCTACTGAGCTCTGCTACTTCCAAGACTTACAGGCACTGGTGCCACTCTGCGCTCCTGCGTCTTCTGTTCACACTAGCAGGGGCACCGAGTGTATGAGAAGCCTTTATCATCATTTCAGGCTCTGCTATCAGGTACGTGATAAGTACCGTACTTTCATGATGCGTGAATAGGCTGGCCACTTTAACTGCAGCAGAGCCACAGATAGCACTGTCTCATCCAACTGATAATTGGCAGCGATGAGATTGGCACCAAGCACAGGATATCTAATTAGGTTCTCTTTGCCTCTAAGAATGCCAGGGGACTAATCGTTTACGTTATTATTACGCATCTCAATTTAAGGCTGTTGCCTCCTAGGTTACCTTGTCGGCCTTTAATAGATGGACTAAGATAGACAAAATATGGTTGACCCTGGTCCATCCGATGAATTTGCTTTGGAATACTGATGCAGAAGTTCCTTCTGCCTCTCTTTTGCATACTTTGTTATTATTGCGTAACCTTTGGAGACAGTTGACGCATAATCACACCCCACCTTTCTGAGGCCTCTCTATTGACAGCTTTTCTTTATAACTCTAAAATGCAAAATAGTCTCACTTCTCAAATGACCCATCCAGTTGTTGAGAAACTTATTTCACTTTGGTCATTTAGTAAACTCTATAACGCGGTCATTGTTATCCTTTGAGGAACTTAGAGAAAAACATTATTTGCCCTATTAGAGCTTTCTTTGGCTAGTGGCAGATTATATGGTCCCAAATGGCTAAAAGCTCAGTCTGTACCCTCTATAAAGAGAACACATATAAATGTATTTTATATTTAATACATGACCTCTACCCGCCTTTAAGCCAAATATCCCTCAGCTTCAGGTTGTTGTTGGCATTGCTGTAGAGAACACAGAACTTTGCTACATATTTATTGGCAATGCCCGCTTCTACCATTACCATTTTGAAGCCCTAAAACCCAATAAATGCCCCTAAAAAGTGCCTAGGGTTCTGGGTCATGCCCCAGGGACTATTAATCACACAAAAAAAGTTCTTAAAAATTGTCGTTTTTGATAGAGAGACAATTATTGAAAAAATTATTGAAAAAAAAATTTGATTTCTTTGGATTTAATGTCTGGGGGGTCTAAAAAGTGTACCTGTGAAGTTTCAGCTCTGTAGCATGTCCAGAACCAGAAAAAAACAGATTATTTTTCTTAGAATTTCAGTAGCGCAGGGATGGTGTTACCCTCCTTTCACACCTGGGCGTTTTTGTTTCAGGCGTTTTTTGGGCGTTTGGAGGCAGGCATGACATCTGAACTTCTGTATAGGGGTATATATATATATATATATATATGTGTATGTGTGTGTATATATATATATATATATATATATATACATATACTGTACATAAAAAGTACAGTAAAAATGCAGGAAAGGGCACTGGGGGGCATACTAATGTGAATTTATTTTGCAATGTATCAGTGTGTTTTACTTTTTGATATATATATATATATATATATATATATATATATATATATATATGTGTATATATACATATACATATATATACACACATTTATATATATATATATATATATGTATACCCCTAACCCAAAATCTGCATAGTGGGGTCACCCTGACATGGCAGGTTTCGGTCATCCTGGTATGGCAGCCTCAGGCAGAGTCAGCAAAACTACACTACGTTCACCCTGACATGGAAGAGTTCGGTTACCCTGGTATGGCAGCCTCAGGCAGAGTCAGCTAAACTACACTACGGTCACCCAGACATGGAAGAGTCAGGTCACCTAAACTACACTACGGTCACCCTGACACTTAAAGGTATCCCTACAGAAACTAGATTATTGAATCTAACTATAGTGGTATATAGTACCCTAACTACACTGCATATCCCTTTCCTCACACTAAAAGAACAGCTCCATACAGCAGGAGTAACACAAATGCTTCCACTCTCTTCCACAGCCCCTATATTACAGTGCTAGAGTTTTGGTGGGGCCATGTTATATACTGGGGGGGCGTATGGGGGGCGTATTCACTCCTGATTGGCCTCTGGACCCCGTAGTCACTCCAATCACATTTTACTGATGTTTCTGGGCCAATCATGGGCTTTTAAAGCCCAGTTACTGTCCCATTGCATTTTTCTGGTGGCCGAATTCCGAACTTTTACCGCAAAAAGTTCGGAATTCGGCCGAATTTCGAACAGCCAATGTTCGGGTCGAACCGATGGTCGACCCAAACCATTCGATCATACCTAATTAGGAGCTGAAAAGTTAGTTTGTCCCTGCAGACAGGTAGAGTGCTCCCATATGGCTATTACTGGCAGGGATAAAACAACTTAATATTGTATGTATATATATATATATATATATATATATATATATATATATATATATATATATATAAAGTATATCACTATCAGCAGTTTGGGAAGTTTGGGAAGTTTATGCCTTTTAGGAGAAGGGAGAAGGTGGGTGATAAGTTCAAGAGTACAACCCACTGGACTCAATAGTCCCACTTAAAACTTTAATTTTCATATGGGGAACTATTGAGAAACATAAAGTGTCTACATCTGAGCAATAAGCAGTTTCTGGACTTCTGTGTAAGGTTTATTTATATCTAACAAAATAATGTTTGAACACAAGGATGCCAGAAGGTGTACTTGTATCAGAACATCCCTAGTCCATGGTCTTTAACTGACATTTGACATGAAGACTTAAAGCACAAGAACACATATGATCTGTGGATTCTGAGTTTTAAAAATCTGATTCTCATCAAAAAAAAAATTTGCAGTGAGACAAGCAAAGTCAGAGATATTTATGAACCAACTTAAGTGTGTGACCTCAGTTACAGAACCAGCTATTAAACAATTTGCCCAGAGGACAGTTGGTGAATGTCATATCAGCAACCCTTGACCTTGTTAGTGAACACCATTGATGGGAAAGCTGTCAAGATGAATAGGGATCATGGACAGAAAAAAAAATGGAACACCAAGAAAATTCAGTAGGCCATTCCAGTGTATAAAAAAAAATAATGCTTACTGTAATGCATTAATATCAAACAAGTAGATACATGCAGTCTAGCTTGATGGTAGAACTGTCCCTGCCTGTGCATATATTTTATGATTTATTCACACCATTAATAAAATGGCCAATACAAATGGAATGATATCTGCTTTAGATTAAACCGAAGAAGGAAGTTTTGATGACAATGATCACTGGGCTGTCCTCTGAATAGATAAGGCCAGTTAAAAAACAGTAAAAATATGGGCATGTGAGACATTTGAAAAGATGCTGTTGCCTCCCAAGGATGTTTGGCAAAGTGCTTGGTACCCTAGTGGGAAAGGACTTTGTCTTATACTCTGTCTAAGCATTAAAAGGGAATCTTAACCACTTTGTTATCCAGTAGAAGGATCCGTTTGAGGAATTAATTAACATGTCGATTAGGGCCACAAGCAATTGTTTAGCACTGCAAGTGTTAGTTACAATAATGCTATTTTAGTACTAAAGTACACAGAATAATGATGGTTTAACATACAGTATCCCCGGGTCACATATGGAAACTAGTGGAGAATTGTCAAAAGAGTTCTAAAAAAGATCACAGATTTTATATCCTAATGGAAACAACTTTGCAAGCTCCGTTGTGCATTGCAGATAGTAAAGGCAGACATGAAATAATTATGATGAAACCTTCTTAAATCATTTAACACTTGGGCATTCTAGTACCCATTCAACATGGCAACACTAATAGGGGACTTTTTCAAACTGCTTTAGATGTGGCACAGAAGTTCTAGCAACTTAAATATAGTGACCATATTGAGTCTTAAAAATCAATACCATGAACAGATTTAGTAAAATCAGGTTGCCTTGACTAGTCAATTGAAATATTATTGGTCTTGAATACTTTGTCCAGGAAGTAAAAAACCTGTGTAATTTAACCATCAAAATTGTGCCTTGTGTACATTTCATCAACAATCCTATGTTTGTAGGCTTATCAATCTAGGAAATAGAGTTGATTATTTATTTGTTTTGTTTGCTTTTATTCCCTATTACCTTTACTTGTATTCATTGCATTTATATAAATGTACAATTTGGGCTTCTGCATAGAGAAACTTTTGTATTATATCATTCTTAATAAAAAATGAAAATAACATATTTGAAAATTACTTTATCACATAAGATAAAGATAACACTTTTACACCAGTAGAGCCATCTTAACATATATTACCTTTTATATACTCTTTGCATATCTTGAACAAGACAAAAGTTTAAATGCATAGATCATGGACTGTAAGCATAAACATGGTAACGGATGGAAATCAATGACAGTTCAAAATTAGTACACTGAAAAAACAAAATATAGCAACCCATGGCAATCGTATTAACCACTTAAGCCCCGGAAGATTTTACCCCCTTCCTGACCAGGGCCTATTTTGCGATTTGGCACTGCATGACTTTAATGGACAATTGCGCGGTCTTGCGACGCTGTACCCAAATGAAATTGACGTCCTTTTTTTCCCACAAACAGAGCTTTCTTTTGGTGGTATTTGATCACCTGTGCGATTTTTTGATCATGCGCTATAAACAAAAAAAGAGAGACAATTTTGCAAAAATAGCAATATTTTTCACATTTTTTTATATGAAATTCCCCCCCAAAAAATTTAAAAATCAAAATTTTTTAACATTTTAGGCCAATTTGTTTTTTGCTACATATGTTTGGTAAAAAAAAATCACAAAAAGCGTATTTTGATTGGTTTGCGCAAAAGTTATTGCGTTTACTAACTAAGGGAAAGATTTTTGTCATTATTATTGTTTTTTTTTTAACGAGTAATGGCGGCGATGCAGGACTGCGACATTACGGCGGACAGATCGGACCCTTGACTGACATTTTTGACACTTTTGGGGGTACCAGTGACATTACTACAGTAATCAGTGCTATACATATGCACTGTTACTGTAAAAATTACACTGGCAGGGAAGGGGTTAACTTTATTTGAGAAGGAGGGGTTAAGTGTGTCCCTAGGGGCGTGCTTCTAACTGTGATTGGATGTGGCTTTTCATGTAACAGCAGAGATCAACGGTCCTACATAGCCGGACCGTATGATCTCTGCTGTTACACAGGGGAGAATGACAGGCGGCTTTGTTTACATTAGCCGCCTGCCTTTCTCCCAGTGTAACCGACAATCGCGAGTGACCGGCGGACTCTCGCGGGGGGGTCCGTGAGCGAGCGGGAGCAGGAGCGCACCTCCAGCGGCGCGCGCTTGCTCCCTAGAGCCTCACAGGCTAGCGACGTAGTACTACGTCACTTTGCCTGTGAGGGGCTGACCACCGCACTAAATAGTCGTGCGGCGGTCGGCAAGTGGTTAAGGTTACTTCATACTTAGCAAGAAACCAAAGAATTAGAGGCATTCATATTAAACATAGTCACTCGACTCAAGTTTAGCTGATGAGGTAGTGGCCTGCAATATTAATGTCATAAGTAAGCTAATACTACATTCCATGGTAAAAAAAAAACCATAGGCTAATGAAGATGTGAAACCTGGTGACAGAAAAAATTATTTCTGTTCATAGTTTAATCTTTTACATTCAACTATAGGGATGGGCCAAACACCCCTCTGTTAGGTTTGCACCAGAACATCTCGAACAGGGAAAAAGTTCTAGTAAACATGCAAACTCTATTATAGTCTATGGGATACGAACATGAAAAATCAAAAGTCCTCATTTTAAAGGCTTATATGCAAGTGATTGCCATAAAAAAAAGTGTTTGGGGACCTCAGTACTGCCCTGGGGGACATGTATCAATGCAATTTTTTTTTTAAAACAATTGTTTTTAAAGGAGAAGTGTATTTAATGATGCTTAAAGTAAAACAATAAAAATGTATTTAAATATCGTGCCTGGGGGGTCCCCTTAATGTGCCTGTAAAGTGGAATATCTGTACTATGTATGGAGCCTGCTGCAGCAATACTGACATTCCCAAAGAAAAAAAATGTAAATCGATTTACCAGATACCCATTCACATAGGGGGACCAGGATCTGGGGGCCCCCTTGTTAAAGGGGGCTTCCAGATTCTGATAAGCCCCCCCACCCGCAGACCCCTGCAACCACAGCCCAGGGTTGTCAGGAAGAGGCCCTTGTCCCCATCAGCATGGGGACAAGGTGCTTTGGGGGGCACTTCAAAGCACCCTCCCCATGTTGAGGCCAAGCAGCCTGGTATAGTTTAGGAGGGGGGTGCTCGCTCATCCCCCCCCTTCCTGGTCTGCCAGGTTGCATGCTCGGATAACGGTCTGGTATGAATTTTGGGGGGGGGGCCCACATATTTTTTTTTTTTTTTTTTTAATTTTGGTGTGGATTTTCCCTTAAAATCTATACCAGACCCAAAGGGCCTGGTATGGATTTTGGGGGGGACCCAATGCCATTTTTTAAAAACAATTCTCCTTACCACTTAAATACAGGGCAATTTCACCCCCTTCCTGCCCAGACGAATTTTCAGCTCTCAGTGTTTATTGGCGTCTATAGGAAATCTTGGTCAGCTTGACATGGCACTGCTCCTGGTCTTTAACATTGGCATCTATGGGAAACCCTATAATTGGTTCTTTTGTATCCAAATTCCCAGCATTTACCTTTAAATGAAAAAGATCCCTTAAGGATAAATTGATATCCAGTGAATACAAGGAGAATGCTGACAAAGATCCCTGTAAATATTTTGGTACATTTAGATACGGGGGGGTGCAGGTACTCTAGATTTATGAACATGTCTCAATTCATAATTTTACCAAATAGGGAAAAATATAAACCTAAACACTTTGCCATTTGTAGAAAAAAAGGAGTGGTTTACCTCCTGTTATGTGAGTGTTACTGTTTTTATGTTGGTAAGACTAAAATGGAATTTTGGCAAGAGGCTTATCGACACATGACATGTATGAAATCGTGCAATCCAGACCTCCCCCTGTAGAGACATGTAACCTCCCTATATTGGGGTACCAATTACATCCAATGATCTGTAAACCGCATCGGTATTTTTAAACATATGCCTAATTTATTTTACTATTTACCATTAAAGATAATGGTTTGTGATAACCCAATTTGGAGTTTATGCCCTTTAAAATCCCATTTGAGGGTCCAGTATATTAGTCTATCTTACTAGGGATATGGGCATTTCCTCCTATTCCCTGCAACAGCAATTACTATACAAATATCCTACCATAACCGGCAATGACGAGTTGACGGAATTATGTCATCACATCATAAGTCACCTACAGGAGATCTTGGAAACCTTGTTTCTGATTTTGAGGATAAGGAAGATAGCACCAGGACCACAGATGGAGGGGACATTGGACAGGGAGCAGAAAGAAAAGCATACAGTGCCTTGCGAAAGTATTCAGCCCTCTTGAACTTTGCCACCTTTTGCCACATTTCAGGCTTCAAACATACAGATATAAAACTATAATTTTTTGTGAAGAATCATCAACAAGTGGGACACAATCATGAAGTGGAATGAAATTTATTGGATATTTCAAACTTTTTTAACAAATAAAAAACTGAAAAATTGGGCGTGCAAAATTATTCAGCCCCCTTAAGTTAATACTTTGTAGTGCCACCTTTTGCTGCAATTACAGCTGTAAGTCGCTTGGGGTATGTCTCTATCAGTTTTGCACATCGAGAGATGTTTTGCCCATTCCTCCTTGCAAAACAGCTCAAGCTCAGTGAGGTTGGATGGAGAGCGTTTGTGAACAGAAGTTTTCAGTTCTTTCCACAGATTCTCAATTGGATTCAGGTCTGGACTTTGACTTGGCCATTCTAACACCTGGATATGTTTATTTGTGAACCATTCCATTGCAGATTTTGCTTTTTGTTTTGGATCATTGTCTTGTTGGAAGACAAATCTCCGTCCCAGTCTCAGGTCTTTTGCAGACTCCATCAGGTTTTCTTCCAGAATGGTCCTGTATTTGGCTCCATCCATCTTCCCATCAATTTTAACCATCTTCCCTGTCCCTGCTTAAGAAAAGCAGGCCCAAACCATGATGCTGCCACCACCATGTTTGTTAGTGGGGATGGTGGGTTCAGGGTGATGAGCTGTGTTGCTTTTACGCCAAACATAACACTTTGCATTGTTGCCAAAAAGTTTGATTTTGGTTTCATCTGACCAGAGCACCTTCTTCCACATGTTTGGTGTGTCTCCCAGGTGGCTTGTGGCAAACTTTAAAGGACATTTTTTATGGATATCTTTAAGAAATGGCTTTCTTCTTGCCACTCTTCCATAAAGGCCAGATTTGTGCAGTATAGGACTGATTGTTGTCCTATGGACAGAGTCTCCCACCTCAGCTGTAGATCTCTGCAGTTCATCCAGAGTGATCATGGGCCTCTTGGCTGCATCTCTGATCAGTCTTCTCCTTGTATGAGCTGAAAGTTTAGAGGGATGACCAGGTCTTTGTAGATTTGCAGTGGTCTGATACTCCTTCCATTTCAATATTATCGCTTGCACAGTGCTCCTTGGGATGTTTAAAGCTTGGGAAATCTTTTTGTATCCAAATCCAGCTTGAAACTTCTCCACAACAGTATCTTGGACCTGCCTGGTGTTTTCCTTGTTCTTCATGATGCTTTCTGCGATTCAAACGGACCTCTGAGACTATCACAGTGCAGGTGCATTTATACGGAGACTTGATTACACACAGGTGGATTCTATTTATCATCATTAGTCATTTAGGTCAACATTGGATCATTCAGAGATCCTCACTGAACTTCTGGAAAGAGTTTGCTGCACTGAAAGTAAAGGGGCTGAATAATTTTGCACGCCCAATTTTTCAGTTTTTTATTTGTCAACAAAGTTTGAAATATCCATTAAATTTCGTTCCACTTCATGATTGTGTCCCACTTGCTGTTGATTCTTCACAAAAAATTACAGTTTTATATCTTTGTTTGAAGCCTGAAATGTGGCAAAAGGTCGCAAAGTTCAAGGGGGGTGAATACTTTCGCAAGGCATTGTATATTCCAGCAAATTTAGCTTATGGCCAAGGGGGTTTCAGCAATCAGGAGTGGGTGGATAATAAGGTGGCAGACCATACATGGGTGTCAATAATTGGAGAGAAGGAACCATCTTAGAGAGAGAGTCAGAACAGCAAAGAGGGAGGATTTTGTTCAGGAGCAGAGGTAGAAGCAGTTTGAAAAGGATTAGAGGGAAAAGCCATTCTAATCCATCTGGTCCAGTCCAACAGGTACTCCAGACCTTTTTAGGACATGCACAGAAACATAACTTAGGTGGTAACATTAGTTGACCAAAGAGCAACCCAGCTTTTACTGGCCATCTCTTTAATTTTAAGTAGCATCAAGTTTTTCCCCCTATAGCGTTCAATGTCACCTTAAGATTCACACTAAATGCAATTCATAAGTTTGCCTGTTTTCTGAAATGATTTGTTCATCACTAATAAAAGGACCGGAGAAATTTTAAATAATAAGCAATACCATCAGAAACGATATTTCATGTGAAAAAAAAAAGCAATCTCATCATTATCAGTATACTTTGAGAATAATATAACATTCTTTATCATCTGACTCAATTCCTTGCTATGGATGCTGAAAAAATGTATAGCTTTATAGCATGTTAAACCTCTACTTGCAATTATGTTTTGTAGTTAGATATTCAAAATTTCTTGTTATAGCTTGCTTGAAGAGTTTATTAATACAGTATATATGCCACATAAATCTTATTATCTAGTCATATTGTGGATAGTGTGATGTAATATCTAATTTAGTCCATAATGTTCCAACCTACCTATGACTCATGTTACTAATATAAAAAAATTGAAAAGCGGCAATGATTATAAATGTCATTTTACTCTGTTTTAATTAAACAGTAACTTTAAATAGTTATATATGTGGGATTAAAGTCTATATATAATACAAACATTACAGAAAAAAATAAAATATTATTAAAGTACATAGCCTCAAACCCAGTTCTTCATTTTACTTTTGAAGCAGAATGATTTTGTTTGTTACAAGGACAGATGTAATGGTGGATTTAGCATTTTATAAAAGATTTTGCAAAGCATTCTGCAATTTTTAGAATCTTGAAGCAGCAATGGCTGAATTAGGAATTCATGCAAACCATGTTTCATTAAGACTCTTCTGACACCTGCTTTTAAAAATTCAGGACATGTGCCATGCATACTGGTTTTCTTTATTCTGCAAAATGATATCTTATTCAATCACAGACATAATCAACTTTATTTATTTATTTGCTCAGAATAATGTTGCTTTCTGTTTGCTAGCGATGTGAAACTACCTAAATATACTCGAACATTCAGAGACTAGGGAAGCAGCACAATTACTCAGCTTAATGTACTTGGAGAGTGTTGTTTTATGATAGTATAGTAAAAGCTTCCAACAGATCACATTCTCTAATAAATCAACATATAGTATTATCCATAAAAGACACTATTTCCAAGTGAGGTTATACTTGATGTACTTTTTCCTACAAAGTAAACAAAGATGCAGCTGCTGTATTATTTTTCATGAGATACTTTCACCCTCAAGCTATAATTAAAGTGAAACCCTCATCCTCAGTTATACCCCCATATACACATCGTCAACTTTCAATGTACAGTATGTTGCAGACCAGGTAGTAATACCCCCCTAAGAAAACTACAAGTATGCAAATTAAGTGGTCTTCTACTGAAGTTCAGTGGTTGTAGAGATAAATGCATTCAGAGAGATTGCAAGTAATTTACTTTGTAACTTTCAAAAAAATTATTGATATAAAGAAGTTATACATAGATAGAAATGTACATAAAAAGGACATTGTTTGTAAAGATGTAAGCCACACTATTCTAAAGGAAATAATAGATAGACAGGAATCCTTGAACTGAAAAGTACTAAAAGTCATACATATACTGTAGGTGTCTGAATTGTACTACCTGTAAATGGATCTTAACAGAGTTTGTCAAACTGAAGGTGCCATTGGGTCTAAATGAACCTTGATTATTTGCAGAAGAGACAATACACGCATAAGGGCGATACATGGCAGAGTAGCGTAATGATGTCAACATTTATATAGTCAGCAAGAGATCCAAGAAATCCAAGAGTCATTCAATTTAAACATACAAATATGTTTCACAGAAATAGTAGCTCCATTGTAAAATTGCCAGTGCTATAGCCGAAATACGACTACAGTGTGGGCTTACATTGCCGAGAGGACGTCCTCCCATGATCTCGCTACCCACACTCTATCTGCACTGATCCGTATCGGATCTTTTTAGAATAGGATTAATGGGGTTAAGAGAAGAAAGTATAATCTCTGACTCATGATAGCATATGTAAACATCAAACAGGTTGTGTTTGTGGAAGAAGGAGTTTAGAGAGCAGAATTGTCTTTTAGTGTTTGCTGTAGAGTCAAGGGTAGAGTTTCCAACAGAGTTCAAGATCTCTAATATGATCAGGAGACCCTGAAGACAAGTATTCATTTCTTTAAAGATTTTAAGGCTTTTGAGGAAAACGATGTGTCTGATGTTTAGGGTATATACTGTATACTTGTATTAGCAAGAGCATACATGATATTGCCAAGTGCACAAACTAGGATAATATATCTACCATATTTGTCTATTAAAGAGGAGATAAACTGAAAATTCAAAGAAACTCCTGTCTTTTTTTTTTTCTTTTTCGGAGTTGGCCATAAAGACATGTGGAAAGTTTTTAAGGGTGAGGCAAGGAGCTTTCTACTTCATAAAGGGATGTTTGAATATTTCTTTGCAAATCACTCCTTTTTGGGACCAATTTAGGAGCCATGGCGGGCTTAGATATATGCTAACAGGAGTAAACATTGAAAATCCCATTACATTAATTCCAATTAGGATCCAGGAGAAAGCAGAAAGAGACTATATTTTTAATATTGTGAGAACCCTTTGGTTGAGCATGAAGTTTATGCCAGATTTAAACGTTAATTCTATAGAGGTGCCAGATGTGATAAAAGACACAAAAGGGTTAGTAACATCAAAACCAAACAATGATAAACAGCCTGGTACTAATTCCAGGACCCATGAGCAGCAGGAAAACATTTATGAAGAAAAATGGAAGTGAACAATAATTGTGAGCAGTTTAAACCTATAGGTAGTTCCCATGGATTTACTCAGGTGAGGGGCACTTTCTGCACAAGTAATAGGGAGACTTAGGAGGCTTGGACTTAAGAGGAAGAGACTGAAGACCATTCCATTTGTATCTTAGGAGGGGTCAGTTTGCCTGGAAGAAGAACTTCAGATAGTAGAATATTCCATTCTTTCAGGAGCTTCATACCCTTTTGGGTGTGGTGTTTTGGAAATCAGCTGTTTAATGAGGTGTCCCCATTTGTACATAATTTTGTGATTTCTTAGTAATTTTGTTATAGTCAGAAATTGTTTTCTGGTTTGAATAGTGGCAATGGAAAGATCTGCATATAGGGTGGTCCCTTCTTGGATAGCGAGTGGCTGTCTCTGGCTACTTTCATCATTTTCTATTTCATATGAAATAAGTGAATTTGCACAAGGACAACACGTGGGGTACTACCCTTAAGGAATGAAGGTTTTGAGATACGTTGAAACCTTCCATGAGTGGCTCCACCTCTGATGCCCCAGGCAAAAGCTCGGATAACAGTTGACACAAAAAAATCAAGTAGAAGAGGTTGGGTAAGTGTATCAGATATACCTCTGAACGTAACTTATTACATCTTGATCTGTCTTTCAGATTGGCTAGTTTTGCATTGATCTTTTGTATCTCTGTGTCAGGGTTTGTGTATACATTAATAAGTCATTATGTGTATGACAAATATCAGTGACTTTGTTGTCGACATGGGAGACTCTAATTGTAAGACCTTGTACTGCAGAAGAGTTACTTGTGACTATATTGGACAGATCAGCATGAAGAAATTCCCTATAGAAAATAGCATATCTTTTAAATCAGCTATAGTAGCAGCTATAGTAGCAGGTTGAGAGGATGCAGAAAAATTCTCTAATGATGGCAATAAGGTAGAGGAGGCAGAGGGAGTTATGGAGCTGTGGATAGATCTCCCTTGTTCCCCCTTCTTAAGCTTCTTTGCCATTGTTGGGTGCCGAGTGTAGGGCTTTTAGGGACAGAAGACTCAATGTGGGCCAGTGTAGCATGCTGACATGCCTGCAGGGGGACTGGTGACATGCTGATGGAAGCACTCAACAGAGGATGGATAGAAATCCATCAGCTTCTGCAGACTGGATTATGGGTTACCTCTTTTAGTCATGCTGAGGAGGATTCTAGTAAGTGTTCAGTACTGAGGGTATCGCTCAGGAGGTCTCCAGGAGCTTTATATAGCCACTTGTTTGCCCTCTTTCACTGGAACTTTTCTTCAATGTAGCATCTCAAACTTCATCCAGACATGCCCACTACTTTATTTTTTTAAATCTGTATATTATTTTAACTTATATCTTGCAATTCTGAGACATGTGTTTTTGTAATGACATTAAAAAGCTGAATTATCTATTTAGACACCAGGATTGCCATTTAACAAGATAATGTTCCCTGTTTCCCACTTGCATCTGAAACAACATTGGATGAGTTTCCAGCATTTGTAACTGTGTGTAATTGTAAGAAATACTGATCTATGCTTGTTTTTTTAATTCTTTTTTTTTTAACTAATAGAATAGCTATAGGTTTTAAAAATAGGATTTTACTGTACCTAAGAGTGCCTTTTTTTTCCTCTTCCCCTTTCTCTTCTCTTCTTTGGACCTAGGAAATGCTTTAATACAGCCTCTTGTTTGAGTTAGTAAGAGGATATAATAACCTTCATATTGTCTATATGTGTATATCAAGAGAAGTTTACCAATTAACTTGGTAGGTGTAAATATTATCACATAGTGATAGAACTTTAGTTCATATATAGTGGCATTGACCTCACCCTATCGGGATACATGTTATGGTAATTTAAATACATTTTATCATTTATAATAAAGGTTAAGTTTTAGATAAGTGGCTTTTTGGTGCATAGGAAAGTGCACCCTCGTCATCTTGTTTGATTCATCTATAAAACATGTAATGTTTTACTATTGTTTGCCTGCATATATATTTAGTGTTCACTAATGTTTGCCTGCATATATATTTAGTGTTTATTATATGTTAAATAGATTATAAACATACTGTCTTTTAAAATGTTATAATTTTGCATACGTTTAATTATTATTTGTGTTAGTTACTCTTGGCTTGAAAATGGATTATCTACCATGCTGTTTTCATTAGTAGGAAAGAAAGAAAAATATTCCCCATGGATAAGTAAAACCTTCAATTAAACTATTAATGCATGATGTGCTTCAATTATATTCATTAACACAAGTGCATGGGCCACCTATAGCAGAAAATATTGTTTCCAGTCCCAGCAAGTACCGCAATCTTTTCAAAAAGGTCACCTGGAGATTCATGCTATATGTTTTTTTTTTGTGTGTATGTCTTAGGCAAAAATAAAACCTTAAATCATGACAAGCAGTTTGTTATAAACCATTACTTTGCACAGAATGAACAAGGTTGAAATGTTTGACATTGCATGCACTTCTGCTAGTAGTCTCAAGATTCAATTTTTTTAGTAACAAATTAGGTCTATAAAAGGACCTTTCCAGAATGTTTCCTGACAGATATCCATAGTAAATAACAATATTTTTTCTTTGGTCAAAAGCTAAAATACTACCAAAGGCAAAACATAAATTACACATATAATGTAGTTTGTCACTAGCATTAAGGCTTTTTTCACATACTGGCATCTCAGTGACTTGCAATGGTACCCCAAACCTGGGGTGATTTTGCCACGATTGTCGCCCGACGAATCGTGGTAAAATCTCACAAACAGAATCACCGAACGACTATCACCCAAAAAAGTACACAAATTTCTGTTTTGTTTGCGTGATTGTACCACGATTCATCAGGCGACAACCGCGATGTGTTTGGGGTGCCAATGTAAGGCACAGAAATCACATCCTGCAATTTGCAATGATTTGGGATCATGGGCAGAACCGCAGCGATCCTGCCCACAATACGAGACGCCAGTATGTGAATAGAGCCTAACGAAGAGTTTTTTTTTTTACCTGTTGATCTTGCTGCCATTTAACTTCTATTAACAGACCAAGGTGTGAAGCAAAGGTGGAAGTTAGAGGGTTAAGGCAAACTATATAATACTGACAGGTGTGCTTACAAGTGCCATATTTTTTATTCTTTAGTTAAAACCTTCCAAAAGAGAGAAAACATTTTCTGTAAATGCTTTAAATTTGTTAGCTAGAATTTTTTTAGTTACTTATGTAAAGTTCATCTAAATCTACTAGTCCATGTAACACTATTCTCTGCAGACAGCACAGTAGCTCAGTAGCTCCATTGCTCCATTATAGATAGAGGATACAATATTAGACAGGAAGTGTGTTACTGGCCTGATCAATAGATCAAATTCAAGGAAAAAACAAAACCGAAAAGTATTGGTAAGCTTCAACATTACATTACATGTTTTGTTTTTGTGTTAAACACCACTTTAAAGCACACCTGTGCTTTGCTAGTTGATTATTTCATGTTAGAGATTGTGTTACACACACTTATAAATCTACAGATGCCTCTGTCCTTTTAACTTTGCACAAAGGTGCCTTATTAAAGTCTTGGTGGTCATGAGTTGAACAGACTGATGACATCATTCCAGTTAATCTGTAACTGGCCTTTACAGCAAGGAGCACATCAAAGAGTGATGCATGTCAAAAAACAAAAAAAAAAAAAATTCCAAGCTCACTTACCAGCCAGCCACAAACGGAATTACTCTGTCAAACATATAGTTACATATATAGTTACATTAAAACCAGGGATTAGTTTGCATGCATTTGCAAATATATGAGTGAGCTGCAGGGCCCCTTCACTGCACCCTAGTGTAATGCAGTCCTAACTCAATACATTGGAGCACATATATAATAATGGCAAGATTGAGGGCAGGTTTGCCTGGAGAGAGCCCTTCCCTCCTTAAAGGCACAGGGACACACTGGACACCAAGCAAGAGCACAGTTATCCAGAGAGCCCAACAGTACAAATAAATGGCAACCACCCCAGCCTGTAACTGGCCCTTGCAGCAAGGAGCACTTGGAAGGATGACACATGTCAAAAAACAACAAAGACAAATTCCAAGCTCACTTACCAGCCGGCCTGCAACAAACCAAATTAGACTGTCTAACAGATCACGTTAAAACCAGGAATTTAGTTAGCACACATTTGCAAATATTTGTGTAAGTATAAATTACACTTTTTACATTTTTTTCTATATAAAGGGGAAAAAAATTGGAAAAACAAAAGTTTTTCCTAGTTTTTGTTACATTATACATTTTTGCATTACATAATCTTTCTTCATAAATGAAGGTGAAGATGTATTTAGCTACATTTCCTTGGTAAAAATAAGCCAAAATCAGAGCATATTATTTAGTTTGTGTTAAAGTTATACAGTCTACAAATATATATACTGTATATATTTGAAAATGTATAAATCCTGATGTGCTTTTTTTTTTATTATAATTTTTTTTAAATTTTATGTTAGGTCATACTAAATTTACTACAGCAATAATTACATCGAGACAAGGAAAGACAATAGAATACAAAAAAGAAAAAAAAAGTCAGTTCCCTTCAGTCCTGGACAGACACCCTTTAGTGACCTCATAACTACCGCCCCATCCTCCCCCACCCCCCCCAACCCATATCGAAAGCTAACTTATTTCCCCCAAAGTTGTACATAATTCCTAGTTTCTTTAAATTCTTTCCACCCTTTCCATTTCAAGGTAAAGGCCTCCCTCTTATTTTCTTCTCTACTACAGAGTGATTCAATGTTAAAAATAAACTCAACTCTGCTACACCATTCCTCCATTGTTGGAGTTTCCAGATGCCGCCATCTCTTTGGGATTGTTTTTTTTTGCAGCGTTTAGTAGATTCAGGACAATTGTGTCATTATATTTTTTAAGGGGGCCCTCTACACAATAAAAAACAGCCATTCCCAAGGGTTGTCTTTCATGCTGACTCCTGTAATTTGAGCTATAAGTAGTTGTACCTCTAGCCAGAAAATTTGTATCTTAGGTAAACTCCACCAAATATGGTACAGGGAACTGATCTCTTGGCAACCCCTCCAACCGATGCCTCTCCTTGGGCACGGTGCACAATAGCCGGTGTCCAGTACCATCTAGCTAAAAGTTTATAGTTCATCTTGAGAGTATTAACATCTCTGGCAGTGCAGTGGGCGGCACTCAGGACCTTTTTTTTCTCCTTCCTCTTCTAGTTTTGATCCAATTTATTTTTCCCATTTCTCTAAAAAAGATACCCTCTCCCTTCCCGTGAGGTCAGTCAGGATCCCATACATTTGTGACAGACCATGTCTAATCTTATGTGGTTCTAATAATTTCTCCATAGGGGTTAGCTCTCTAACTGACCTGACAGGATTTAGTAATGTGTTTACAAAATGTGATAATTGCCTATAATTCCAACCATTTAGTGACAGAGTTCTCATCCTTTTAAGATCCTCTAAAGGAAGGATCTTCCCATTGTGAATAACATCTTTTAATTTTAATTCTCCTAACCCACCCGCATATTTCCCCTCTAGCCCTGGTGGAAAAAATGTTGTACCTGCTATATAAATTAACGGGGAGTTATATTGCCTTCTGGTTCGTCTGTGTAAGGCATCCCAGAACCGAAATAACACTTTCGTCAGATCGTGCATTCCCTCATGTGTTTCCCTAAATTTAGGAGGAACCCGAATATTCCTATCCAATTGTGTTTGACTTAAATTAAATTCTAATCCCACCCATCTTTTCTCTATGTCTGGTTTTGCCCAGTTTATCAAGCGTGGCAGTATCTCCTAAAATCTGGTGCACCCAAGCCTCCTAAAGAGTTAGGTTTACTGAGAGTCGCCCACTGGACTCTGGGTTTTTTTCTCTGCCAGATGTATTTCAACATTACAGATTTTAATGTCCTGAAAAAAGCCGAAGGGATTGCTACAGGCAGCATCTGAAATTTATACAAAATTTTAGGTAGAATCAACATCTTGATTGTATTAATTCTGCCAATCCATGAAGTTCTCCTAATATTTGATTTTATCTCCTCCAACAGGGGGATGTACCGTATTTTCCGGCGTATAAGACGACCTCCCCTAATATTCATCTACCAGTAATACTTATACTTAGGTTACCTTGGAGATATTATACTCGGCCTATAAGACGACCCCCCATTTTTGGGGGATTTTTTTGAGGTTCAAAAGTAGTCTTATACGCCAGAAAATACAGTAATTATCTACATACAAATTATCAAAACGGGAGGACAAATTAATCCCTAAAAATTTTAACCTTGACTTAGACCATGCGAAAGGGAATTCCGCCAGTAGAGCACTCTCTTCTCCCCTATTCAGGGTTATGTTTAGGACTTGCGACTTGGGTTTATTTATTGGATTTATTTTAAAATTAGAGAGGACACCATATTCCTTCAATTCCTTTATAATATTTGGAAGACTAATTCTTGGGTTTCTTACGTAGAATAATATGTCATCCGCATATGCGGCTATTTTATGCTCGACCTTTCCTATTCTCACCCCTCTTAAATTGCTGTTATTCCTTATTGAAGCCAGGAGTGGTTCTAGGGACAAGGCGAACAATAAAGAGGACAGAGGGCATCCCTGTCTAGTCCAATTTCTCATTGAAAAATAGGGGGACAGGGTGCCATTAATTTTTACTGAAGCAAAATTGCTGTATAATGCCCCAATCTATTTTTTCATATTAGGGCCCACTCCTAAGGAGTCTATCGTCTCCATCATGAATCCCCAGTCTACTCGATTGAACGCTTTCTCGGCATCGATAGACAAAAGGAGGACTGGGAAGTCGCCCACTGGACTCTGGGTTTTTTTCTCTGCCAGATGTATTTCAACATTACAGATTTTAATGTCCTGAAAAAAGCCGAAGGGATTGCTACAGGCAGCATCTGAAATTTATACAAAATTTTAGGTAGAATCAACATCTTGATTGTATTAATTCTGCCAAGCCATGAAGTTCTCCTAATATTTGATTTTATCTCCTCCAACAGGGGGATGGCTCCGTATTTTCCGGCATATAAGACGACTGGGCGTGTAAGACGACCTCCCCTAATATTCATCTACCAGTAATACTTATACTTAGGTTACCTTGGAGATATTATTCTCGGCCTATAAGACGACCCCCCATTTTTGGGGGATTTTTTTGAGGTTCAAAAGTAGTCTTATACGCCAGAAAATACAGTAATTATCTACATACAAATTATCAAAACGGGAGGACAAATTAATCCCTAAAAATTTTAACCTTGACTTAGACCATGCGAAAGGGAATTCTGCCAGTAGAGCACTCTCTTCTCCCCTATTCAGGGTTATGTTTAGGACTTGCGACTTGAGTTTATTGGATTTATTTTAAAATTAGAGAGGACACCATATTCCTTCAATTCCTTTATAATATTTGGAAGACTAATTCTTGGGTTTCTTACGTAGAATAATATGTCATCCGCATATGCGGCTATTTTATGCTCGACCTTTCCTATTCTCACCCCTCTTAAATTGCTGTTATTCCTTATTGAAGCCAGGAGTGGTTCTAGGGACAAGGCGAACAATAAAGAGGACAGAGGGCATCCCTGTCTAGTCCAATTTCTCATTGAAAAATAGGGGGACAGGGTGCCATTAATTTTTACTGAAGCAAAATTGCTGTATAATGCCCCAATCCATTTTTTCATATTAGGGCCCACTACTAAGGAGTCTATTGTCTCCATCAAGAATCCCCAGTCTACTTGATTGAACGCTTTCTCGGCATCGATAGACAAAAGGAGGACTGGGAATTCATGTCTATGGGACCCATGTAATAACAATAGTGTTCTTAACAATGGGCGGAACCACATTTAAATTTCCTACAATTTCAACAAATTAAACATTATACCACCAGCATACTTCATACCTCAGAATCATCCAATTTGTCCTCTTCTTCGACTCCATTTGAAAAACTGTGTCTTTCAAAGACACCCCAAAGACATCTCATATCTCTAATTCATGATATGTTATGGCACAACATCAAATCTGCTGAAGGGAAAGCTTGCTCAGGCTGGTCCCGTGATCTCCAAATCCACTTAACTGACAAACAATGGGAAAGGATTTATAAACACATACTCAAAGGATCGATCAACGTTTCCATACAGGAAAACAATTATAAAGTTCTATCTCGATGGTACCGCACTCCTCATATTGTACACAAATACAATCACACAATTTCTGACCATTGTTGGAGATGCCATCAACCTAAAGCCGATCTTTTGCATATTTGGTGGACATGTCCTATCATACAAACTTTCTGGAATAAAGTCCATGACCTAATCCAGAAAAATGCCTTGAGTATTTTACCTTTTACTCCTGCACAATTTCTTCTCCATCATTGTCCCTCCTATAGCCCACTTTATTTTAAATCACTTACTATGATGCTAATTAACGCAGCCAAGATGTGCATACCTAAACTCTGGGGAACAAGAAGACCCCCTTCCACACGAGAATGGTACACCCGCATCAACAAAATCGCTGAAATGGAAGAACTCATATCCATTTCATCAGACAACCCAAAAAGATTTACTAACGTCTAGTCCTGTTGGACACACTTCAAATCTTCCCCTGAATATCTAAAGACCTACCAATCCTGATAACAAAATAATTTTTACTACTATTGTTCGCTTCCTAAACAATTAACTCCATCAACTTATAGATATATCATTAGATGTGTCTCATACCATCAGTATATACACTCATCTTTGTCAACTCTGATTGTGTCAACTTTATCATCATTACACTGCCTCCTCTCCCCAAAACCTTCCTTTGTTTCCCTGTCCCCTCCCTTACTTGTCCCTACTTCCTGTGTTTTGATGTCCAATCTGATACAAGGCTGAAATACCCCAGGTATTGGTGCTGGTCACCAACACCCTTTCATTCACATGCTCTAACACTATGGTACTTAATAATAATCATCTCTAAATTAATTCCTCCTTAAGGTAATATACAATCTGCTCGAACTAGTTTGCAGTCATGGGCTATATATTCTTCATATGCTAACTTCTTTCGGACTTGTTGAAAAGCCCATTGTTTACTCCATTATTATGTTCCAACTGACAATTCGCTTCCATATCTTCTTTTCCTTTATTCCTTTACAAGTATTTTGAACTGTTCAACATGTCAATATGTAATTGTCTTACTTTATATTTTCATTTCAGAAATGTTGCCAAAACCTTGTATTCTCTGATTTGCTAATTGAAATAAACTTGTTTGGGAAAAAAAAAAACAATAGTGTTCTTTGTCCATTGTCCTTGGCCTCTCTATTTGGTATGAAATCTGTTTGGTCCAAATTAATCCAATCTTCCATTAGGCCTTTCAAATGGGTTGCTAAAATGTTTGCATACAGTTTTATGTCCATATTCAACAGGGCTATAGGGCGATAACTTGAGCATAAAGTGGGGTCCTTCCCTTCTTTAGGGATAACCGTTATTTGGGCTTGGAGTGATTCTGGTCTCATTTGCATGTCCTCTCCTATACTATTCATATAGATGCATAACCTAGGGGTTAGAATTTCTTTAAATATTTTATAGTAGCAGTCCAGCCCTTGGCTCTTCCCATTTAATGAACTTTTAATAGCGTTGTTAATTTCGTCTAATGAGATTGGATTTTCTAGCGCAGCCTACAGTTCCTTATCTAAGGATGGGAGCTTAGAGTCTTGAATATATCTCCTGATATTTTGCTTTCTAAACTGTTCTTCTTCTAAGGAGCCTGCCCATCTCACCTCATAGAGCTTTTTATAGTACTCCTGAAAGGTACTTGCAATATCTGAAGTAGCAAATACCATTTCTCCCTTTTTTATTTTTTAATCTCCCAAGAAAATTTACCGATTTTTCGTTCCTTAATAATTTAACCGATTTTCTACCCCATTGGTATTTCGCTATACTCTCATTTCTTGAGGACCCAAAATGCCAGGACAGTACAAACACCGCCAAAATTATCCCTTTTTGGAAAGCAGTCAAATTTATTTAGTAAGAGGCATGGTGATTTTTTTTTTGAAGTTGTAATTTTGTGTCGCAATTTTTTTGGAAAGTAAAAAAAAAAATTAACATTTCTTTTTTATCACAAAGTTGTCATTTTAACAAGTTATTTTTCACACAAAGCATAGACATAGTTACAATTACTGTACAACCCAAAGCACATTCTGTTATGCCACCCAACTAAGGAGATACCACATGTGTTAGACTTTTTCACAGTCAAGTCATATCAAGTCAAATCATGGTAAGTCTTTTAAAGACTTAATTTTTTGCCACAAATTTTTGGAAAATGCAGAATGAAAATGTATTTTTTTACACAAAGTTGTTATTTACTAAGATATGTGTAACACACAGCATATACATACTTATAATCACATCTCAAACACATGGTGCTAGTCCTCTCAAGCAACTTTTCACAGTCTAACCACTTAGAGAAGACCAAAATCCAAGAAGCGCCTTTAGGCTTTCCAGGTGCATAAAATACACATCTAATTTTCTGACTACCTTTCACATTTTTGGAGGTCCTGAAATCTCACAGTTGAGAAGCAGTTTTGCCACCCTAAACTGCTACCCCCTTTTAGTTGCAGAGGCAGCTACAGAAGGTGTACACATTCCATTGGCTTTGCAACTGTGGCACAAATAAACCCTCTGTACTACCACCAATTGTGACCCATTCAAGTAAATGGGGGTGCTTTTGTGGGATCAAAAAGGTTACAGTATGTGGTGAGGAGGCAGTACAACACCACGGTGACGTGGTGGTCAGGGACACTGGGACTGGGGTGGCAGTGATCAGGGACAGTGGGATTTGTGTGGCAGTGATAAGGGACACTGATTGGTGAGGCAGTGATCAGGGATATTGTGACAGGTAGGGGGGTGATTAGAGAAACTGTGACTGATGCAGTAGTGATTAGGTACTGACAGCACTGTGACATTGTGCTACTGTTGTGGGGATCAGAGACAATGGCTGTCAACACTGACATGCAGTGTTATCAGAGCAGCAAACCATTGTCCATGATCACCACCACAGTAGTACAATGTCACCATAGTGACACTGCACTTGCTCTTGTGACAGTATGTAAAAAAAACTTTTTTCTACAATTTTTTTCCCAGAAACTCCAGTTCAGTCGGTTCCAGTGCCTTTAGCTCCATTTCAGCCTGCATCTGTTGATCCTGTCTGCCTTCCTCTACACCAGCTGCTCCAATCCAGCCTTCCTCCATGTAAGCTGCTCCAGTCTAGCCCTTTCCAGTGTCAGCTGCTCCAGTGTAGTCTGTTCCTATTCCAGTCACTTCAGTCCCACTCGTATCTATTGATTTTACCAAACATGTGCCTGTGCCAGCTGCACAAGTCTTGCCTGTTTCTGCATTAGCTATTTCAGTTCAGCTCATTTCCATGCTATCTTTCAGACAATCTGCTTCTGATTTAGCCTCTTCCCTAACTTCTGCCATTTTACAGTTTGAACTCTCAGCACACTAGTCTTCCACCTTTGTTAGAAATCCTCCCTGTAGTAATCCTTGGGACCTTTTTGCTTATTCAGCACAGTAGGGCATTCCACCACAGTGGTTTCATATTCCAACACTGATCTAAAGTCTTTGCACCATTCCAGAGGTCATGCACCCAATCCATACCTGAGTCCTGCAGCCTGACTTCACTCATTCTCTGCCTGCTGCCCAGCCTGTCTCAACTGATCCTCTGTCTTCTGCCCAGGCTGATTACCACTTGATGAAGAAGCATGTGTTATTGCTAAAACTACCTTAAAAAGATTTTTCCCCCAAACTAAATTTAATGAATCAGATATGGTTGCTGCTGCTATAAAAGACAAGATAATTGTTAAAGAAAAAAATCTATTTTACATGTGCTTCTAGTGTATACTGCCCCTGATCTGTGATCAAGCAAGTTATTTAGAAGTTGTTTGTTGCTCTTGAAGATGCATGCAAAGACCCTCTCCCTTCTTTATTGTATTTGTTAAAATGTTTTTTAGTGGTACATGACCCCCATGGCAGTGCGCAGCCAAGCCCGTCTTTTTTATAGTAGTTTGTCTTTTATCCCTACAAATAGCCAGAAATTACTAATATGATTCTTCCCATAGACTCAAATAGGGTCAGCAGCTAAGTTCAGATTCCCTGAATCTTAAATAGGATTCTCCAAACCAGATTTGCTCATTCCTAGTGGGTATATTATATTAAAAAATAATACATTGCTGACTAAACAGTGAGTTATTTAAAGTAGAACTATTCATTTTTGAAATCAGGTAATTTTTATATTTAAACTTGTATAGGTTTCGCGAACCTTCTTGCCCCAAAACTATGAAAGGAGGGATTACACTAAGGATATAATGAATGTGTCACACATGTAAATGTGTTATTTAATCTGAACTGATTAAATAGTTAGGAAACTGTAAACTTTAATGCAAGCCAAATCTTGAAACTCAATTCCTTTAAAAATGCACATTAAATATTCCTTCATTCCTTTGAAATGGGATGCGGTAAACTTGCCTGTGACGTGGCACATCTATACAATGTACTAAAACAAAAGTGACAAATAGAAAAAAAATGTTGCCAGCTGGTAAATACCATTTTGTGGCCTGCTTTCCTCTGTTGATAAAGAAAGAGGGTCCCCTGTATATATACGCAGTAGAGGGACCCCATGCAAAAAGGCGTATTGGAATGGTGGACTTTTTCTTTTTTTGGCCGGTAAGATGACATCATTCCTCATGATTGGCATGTGATCCCACACCATTTTTTTTATGTGGGGTACCCCTCACAATCCATACCACACCCTTATCAGGAATAAGCATCTGGTATTAATTTTGGTGAGAAACCCACACTGATTTTTTTTGTTTAGTTTTTGTTTTTTCAAAAAAAGCATGGTATCCCCCAAAAAATATTTCAGACCCTTATCAGAGCATGCAACCTTGCTTGAAAGTAAAGGGGGGAGGGAGAGCATATGTCTTCTCTCCTGAACCATAACAGGCCACATGCCCTCAGCATCGGGAGGATGCCATGCCAGGGCCTGCAAGCAAAGCATTTTGTCATGTTGATAAGGGCAAAGGCCTCATCCTCACATATCTGGCTATATCCTAGTGGACTTATTTGAATTCGAAAGTCTCTTTAAAATAAGTAGGCCTAGATATTTATATTTTTAATATATTATTTATATTACAAAGTCCTCCACATAGTAATCGTCCCACAAAGATTCTCACCCACCGAGCCTCTCAATGCAAATAACAGCAATGCTGTCATTCACAGATGGATAGTGGTTCCTGGGATGCTGGTGATCGCTGGCATCCTAACATCCAATAGTGCATCCCCAACCCACTTCACCACCAGCCAGGCCAGCAAAATTAAAAAAAAAGGGGACCAGGGGTGCTGACTTATGTCAATGGCCAAATATTGTACACTGTATTCAACTCCAATGTAAAGTAAAAGAAAGACACATTTCAGATCAGATTTCAGCCCATAAATCAATGCTCCTCTGATTTGTTTCACCCACATTGGGCATAATCATATCCTCAATGACCATATACTCACATGGCCATATTTGGTCAATGATGTCAGCCAGTATCCCAGACCCCATTGTTTACAATTAGTTGAATGGGGTGTGAAATGTAGCAGGCCATTAAGTTTACCTGTTTCCCAAACTTGAACCTTACTGGGCTTCTGGCATCCTTTGGCAGCTGAAAGTTGGATAAATTAAGCCTAATGTGTTACTCTTTCCATATTACTTAAATTACTCCACAGGTAAAAGCACCAGGGTATTTCCAGGGATCTTTTCTTTGTTTACCTCTAAATTCGCTTTGAACTAAGTCAGCCCTGATGGACCTTACATGTCTATAAGTAAACGCAGGTGCCTTGAGGACCAGTGTTCTTTTATGTGGGTCACAAGTCAAAAAAAGCCAGTATTTGCTTATCATTTTCATTTGTGTGTGTTGGTTAGAGAATGTGGTAATAATCTGAGTTGGATTATTGGTCTTCTGTTATTTTTTACTGTATAATAGTTCCCGTCTGTTTTTTTTTTTTTTTTATGAGCGCTTGAGTTTGAACGCTTTTTTGAAGCATGTAGGAGAATACCTTTGCGATAGCAATCTTTTTCTCAAACAATCAGCTTCAGTTTTGAAGCTGTGTTCATCAGAACAATTTTGTTTTAGACTTTATTGTTGGCTGTATGAAATGGAGGCAATTAGCAGCTTTGGATGGGAACTTCTGGCATGCAATATAGTATTGCCAGCCATAGGTTTTCAAAATTGATTACTTGTTAAGCAGCCATCATTGTTTTTGAAGATAGTTACATCAAATAATGGTAGAGATTCCAGGCTATAAGACATCCTAGAAATACAGTTAAACTCATTGATGTTTAATTTATGTATTCATTTCTGTAATTTGCCCAATGGGCCAACCCATACTGTAAACACATCAACTTGCGTATCTGTGCCACAAGACTATATAGCCAACATACATACATCGAGAATTTCTCTGATTCCATAATTGTATGTTACCACTCCCCCAGGTAAAAATTGGCATCGGATGAGGCACAACATGTCCCTGTACCTGGAGGAAGTAGAAACTATTAAAAACAAAGTAATCGTGGCTTCAAATAAAATCAAGGGATTCAGTGATTAATTCATTGAAAAAATGATCATGGTCACTAAGTTGGGAGAGCCTGATAAATGCAATGCCTATATTGTGGGGTATTGAGCTGTAGAGTTCTTCTGCATCAGTCCCCACTAGGAAAGTAGAGGTGGATATATATAAACCATTAATGTGTTGCAACAGATGTATGGTGTCACGTATGTAATCAGGTAAGCTGGTGATGTGTGTTCTAAGTTATTCGTTCAGGATTCTACTTAACTTTTTAGTTGTGGAGCAGTTGCCTAAAATGATAGGACGCCCAGGGGCTTTATTCAATGTTTTGTGAAGTTTGGGTAAAGCATAGAATGTGGGTGTGCATGGATATTGCACAAATTCCCATTGATCTTTGGAGATCACCCAATTAAGATAGAATAAATCAATACATATAAAATTCATCATGAATTTTGTTGATGATAGTATTGGTGATACCATTTTCTATTGTACAAAATCTTAGTACACATCTCTACATATTGATGGTTATTTAGAAAATGTTACCCCCTTTTACCGGGAGCCTAATTGCTATGTTAGAATTGGTAGATAATTTGTGAAGTGCTTGTCTTCCTGCCTGTGTAAGAATGCTGGAGCTTCCCGCATATTTCTCTCTGATGGACTAGCGGGGACGGCACTGACACTGCTTTTCATCTGATTTTAACTTGCGGTTGTAAATGTCTTTTCATTGCATATTTAGGTCAGTATTGATTTCATTTATGATACTGTCTATTCCTCTATATGTCATCCTAAATTTTAATTCTTTCTATTTTTTAAATTATATTTATTTTTTGTATCTTTACATGGCACCCCTTAGGAAGAAGCTCACCTCCAAATGTGTGGGGTGCTTTACCATCTGATCATGTATGTGATCCTAAGATTCTCTAATTGGCATGTTGTTATGCTGCAAGCTATATGTGCAATATCTTCTAAATTAAAAATCTTAAAATTTTAACTTTTTATGATTTATATGTTTCCTTGTATTTGCATTTAGCCCATAATAGTCCCTCTTTTGGTATAGAGGGTATTCTTTTTCTTCACAAATGTTTCAGGGATGATGGCTACATACCAGCACCATACCATTTTTCCTTACTGCTTGGGTAGCAAATACCCCCCCCCCCCCCTCACATAGATATTGGGGCCTTATATGTATGTATTTAGTGAAATCAATTTCATTTTTGATGGTTTGTACATAATATTGTGAATTATATTGATGACCATGGCAGGTTATATAGGCAAGGACTGGGGCGTGTTCATGTCCAGGCTATACAAAGAATTTGCCCAAAATGAACTCAAAGATGCTGAGCTTTCTACTTTGTTCCTTAAAATAGGAAAATTGTTGGAAATTGTTTAGAGCCATTAATCCTAATAATCCCCATGATTCTGGCTTTGTTGAGCACTATATCTCTAGCCTCATAATTGAGTAGTTTTAATAGGAAAGCTCTAGAATGGTGACCTGGAGGTAGTGGATGCACCCATTCCAGAGTAAGCAGAGGTGTAAATCTAGCCTTACCAAAGGTGGCAATCAGCCAATTCTCAATAAAATAACAAGGTTTCTCCTCTTCATCCCGATGATGTGTACATTAACTCTACACAATTTTACTATGTCTTTAAGCCATGAATCATGACCAGATGTAACAGATTGAGTATAGTGAACATCCCTTTAGAGAGGCACAATGTCATCTCCTATCAAAGGGGTGTCAAACTCAATTTAATCACAGGCAGTATCAGCATTATGGTAACCCTCAGAGGGTCAGTTCTATCTGTAGCCCCCTACCATTAGAAGCCAAGAGTCCCCCACCCTCCCCTACATTATGGTGCACCCCTTACCATACTATGCTGCTGGGAAGAAGTTGGGGTCGAGCTGGGAAGCAGAAACTGCAGGGTTTGGAGGAGAACCAGAGGAGGGCTGGAGTCAGCTGCCTGAGTCTGCTGAATGCTGAGACCAGTGGAGGTGGAGACAAGTGGGAACTGCCGCTGCACAGAGTGGTGTAGGACCTGTAGGAGGAGTTCTGTCCTCCTCTCTGCTGCCGACTTCAGAGATGGGGGTTGGCAGAGAAGAGCCTCTCTGCAGCTGCACAGAGAAGCACAGGATCTGGCAGAGGAGTTCCGTCCTCCTCTCTGCTGCTGTCTGCTGAGACAAAGTGGGGGCAGAGATGAGGGAGGTTCAGCAGCTGCAGGAAAGGTGCGAGGAGCACATGAATTGGCCTGAAGGGCCTGATTCAGCCCACAGGCCTTGTGTTTGGCACGTGTCCTATCACATTAACTTAACCACACAGTGCAGAGGTGCACACGTTCAGTGTTTGCATTTTACAGCTGACCAGGAAACTCTCTTCCTTAATACCCTTTAGTACCGTTGTATGGTCAGTTGGCTGCAGGTAGGGACTGCAGGAGATATATCTCTGAGGGAAGGTTCTGCCTCCCTTTTTTGACTGTAGGCAAGTCAGTAGGAGCCAGGTTTAGGAATGTCTACTCTGTCTTAGGGATGATTGCCTGTTACTTCATTCCTTAGAGAGTGTCACAATTGGTCAGTTTGAAAATATATTGCAATAAGCACACAACAAGAATATTTTTAGTGTGCCTGCTAGTATATAGGAATGTGTAAATGCGTATGATCACTTTACAAGGAAATATTCAAGGCACTTCGAGCACATATTGTTCATATTGAGAATGGGCAGATGTTGAACTGTGGATATTTATTACTGACAGATTTGCTTATGTATAGATAGCATTCGTTTGATTACACAAAATTACTGAATTTTAAGAGCTACAGTAATTGCTTGTTTTGAGTTTCTCTTTTCTATCATTTACAAGGTGTTAGCTCAATTATTTTGCATCCATGTGTTTTCTTTTTTAAAAGAGAGGACATAGAATGAATAGCAGTTAGTTCTAGAAAGGATGCATATACAGTGAATATATATCTGACAAAAAGTAGTTCTTTGTATAAGAATAATATCCGCTTGACAGAGATCTCACTTTTAAAGAAAAGAAATAGGAAAAGATTACATAAAAAAAATATACAATCCAATAGTTTTCATTAACCCAATATAACATATATGTTTGACATAAGCCGGGCTAAATTACAATAAAAAACACATATAATTCAACATTCTGTGAATGATATTTATCTGCAAGGCATTCTTTCATTACATAATTTGCAATCTCTTGTAAAGCAAGCAAGTAGATGTGCACATTTGATGTGTTGTTCACACACTCTCTTAGTATTTTCATGCTTTAGGCAGGTTACGCATGATTAAGAAACCAATGAAAGACTGTACAAGATGAGTGTTGTGTATATAAAAGTATATTACCTGCCAAAAGGGCTATTTCACCCTGACACACTGCACCCTCATTAATGTCATGTTTTGATGTAATTTAATACATCTCACTTTTGGCGATCATATTAAAAGGACTACTACCTTATGTATAATGGTCACACGTGGCTGCCCTTGGCCAATTTTCTGTGTAGCAGGATGACGAATTTATAGAAAAATGCATTGCATTTCCCATGCAGATGCTACTTAGAAACTGATATTTGATTCAGTGACAGTTACAAGAAAACAGATCTTCTTTCAACCAACTTTTGTCATAACTATTCAGCAGTGCTAGTTTTATTAGGCAGTGCCCCAACAGAAATGCATTGCAGCAGCATGTTAGTCATTTTATAGAAGGGGAAGCTTAATTTTACTGCTGCTCAGATCTTTTATCAGTATTTGCCATAGTGTATTTTGGAAGCTGCTTGCTTACACTCATAGTTGTCCTCTTGTGCATTGCCGTATTTACTACTGTAGCTGTCAATAATGCTTGTCACTTGGGGAGTGATTTACTAACACACAGTATCTGGTGCAGCTATGCATAGTAACCAACCAGCTTCCATAAATAAAGCCTAGAAGCTGATTGGTTACTCTACACAGCTGCACCAAATTCTGTGTGCATGAGTTTTAGTAAATCTCTCCCTAGGGGTCTATTAGTTACCAAGGGTCAAGAAGAGTAGGGAGTAAATTTAAAAGTCATAAGGACAAAACCCTAACACTAGGGATGGCCTTGCGGTTCGCCCGGCTGTCGGTTCGTGGCGAATTTTACTTGTTCGCTACCCTCCAATTTTGCGAACACATGGCCTTGTTCGCGGCTGCCATATTAGTTTACATTGGGGACAACTTTGACCCATGACACAGCCGTCAGGTGGAACGGGACAGCCAATTGAAACATTTCAGCACATGGACATGCCCCCTACCTTATAAATAGACCAGAGCTGGAAGCCATTTCACATTCTGCTTTTTGTCAGCATAGGGAGAGGTTGGCTGTGCGCATCAGGGACAGATTGCCAGACACAAATGGCTCTGTTAAGATCCACAAAAGTCCTTTTGAGGGCTGGTATTTGGTATAGGTCTACTACACTTTCTTTTTAGTTTAGGGACAGGTATGCTGTGTTCATCTGGGACAGATCGAGATCGGCAGTGATACAAATCGCTCTGTTAAGATCCACAAAAGTCCTTTTAAGGGCTGGTATTGGCATAGGTGTACAGTTTCTGTTCAGTTTAGGGACAGGTATGCAGTGTTCATCAGGGACAGATCGAGATCGGCAGTGACACAAATCGCTCTGTTAACCACTTAAGCTCCAGGCCTATTTTTAAAACTTTTTGTTTACAAGTTAAAATCAGTATTTTTTCCTAGAAAATTACTTAGAACCCCCAAACATTATATATATTTTTTTTAGCAAAGACTCTGGAGAATAAAATGGCGGTCATTGCAATATTTTTTGTATTTGCGCAGAGGTCTTTAAAACGCCATTTTTTTGGAGAAATTACGAAAAATCACATTTCACTGCATTTAAAAAAACTAAACAGTAAAGTTAGCCCATTTTTTTGTATATTGTGAAAGATGATGTCACGCCGAGTAAATAGATACCCAACATGTTATGGTTTAAAATTGCACACATTTATCACAGGTTTTTAAAAAATAAATAAAAAAATCTGATCACTTTTATTGTTGTCACAAGCAATGTAAACATCCCTTGTGACACCAATATGCAGTGACAGGTACTCTTTATGGAGGGATCGAGGGTCTAAAAGACCCTAGACCCCTCCACTACACTTCCATGCATTCAAAACGCCGAAAACTGCATTTTTGAATACAGTCATTTTTTTAAATCTGCCGCCTTTTGCAGCAGAGTAACCCAGACATGACGTCATGGGCACTGCCTCCGGGTTACGTCATCGGAGACCCGATCAAAGCCACTTCCGGCTTAGATCGGTACTCCATCCAGCCGGCAGACGTGCCGGCTGGTTGCTCGGGTCTCCCGATGGGGCGGGAGACCCCGGCAGAGCGACGGCAGGCGACGGGAGGGGGGACGTCCACTCCCGCTCACCTGTGTAACAATCGAGCAGCTCCTGAGCCGCATCGGTCATTACCGACAGAAAGCCGACCGCCGGCTCTAAACCACGGTACCGGGATGGTGCCTCAAGCTAGAATGTATAACGGTAAAAGACCCTGTGCTTATGGTATTTGTGCATAAATTAAGAAAGTGTCAGTGCAATAAATAGCTGCTTGCTGCAAATTAAAGTGCTAGTGCCTTTAAAATATTGTATACCCAGTGTTGCAGCGCTGCTAATCCAAGTGTTATATATGATGCTCAAAATAAATAAGTAAATTTGTGCAAAATGTGCAAAAAATGTGCAAAGTATATCAATGTGCAAATCTCGCAAAAATCCAACAGTGAATATACTCCAAATAAATATCAGATCGATGTGCAAATCTCATAAAATCAGACAATATATATGCTGTAAATAAATAAGTATCAAATCATATAGTCCACATAATCAATCAATCAAGTGTCCACCAGGTGCAGATAAAGTGCTTCTGTGCTTCACTTTGTGTATAAACTGGGGTGGCCCCCTCGTGGTTGCCTACTTACCACAATTCATTCACTATCAGGCATTCAGTGTAATTCCTGCAGTGTAGTCACAGCCTTCTCTGTTAAGCCTGCAATCCACAGTTGTGTAGGATCCTTATAGATGGTCCTTCATATACATCCCGAGTGCCCTAATGGGAAAGAAACGCCATCCATAGTGAAGTAAGTTCATAGAAGATTTATTGCAAACAAAGAATATTACTTACAGACATGTTAAAACATATGGCAATGGATCACGGCCAAGCTGCGTTAACTCTGATACACACAGTGCCAAACTCCCTGGCCAATTTTTTGAACAACTGGTGTGATAGACCAGTGGTCCCCCAATACCACATATTGAAGTGGGGTGTTATCTGAGTATACTTTTACAAGTGTATTTGTGTCCTGCAACAATATTGCCTCTTTTGCTGTGTTAACTCTGCTACACACAGTGCCAAACTCACTGGCCAATTTTTTGAACAACTGGTGTGATAGACCAGTGGCCCCCCAGCACCACATATTGAAGTGGAGTGTTATTTAACAATATACTTTTCTAAGAGTGTATTTTAGTCCTGCAAAAATGTGGCCTCTTTTGCTGTGTTAACTGTGCTACACACAGTGACAACAGTTACTGGCCAACTATTTTTAGAACTGGTGTGATAAACCTGTGGCCCCCCAATACCACAGATTGAAGCGGGCTGTTATCTGAGTATACTTTCCTAAGTGTATTTGTGTCCTGCAACAATATTGCCACTTTTGCTGCGTTAACTCTGATACACACCATGCCAAACTCCCTGGCCATTTTTTGAACAACTGGTGTGATAGATCAGTGGCCCCCCAATACCACATATTGAAGTGGGGTGTTATTTAACATTATACTTTTCTAAGAGTGTATTTTAGTCCTGCAAATATGTGGCCTCTTTTGCTGTGTTAACTGTGCTACACACAGTGACAACAGTTACTGGCCAACTATTTTTAGAACTGGTGTGATAAACCTGTGGCCCCCCAATACCACAGATTGAAGCGGGTGTTATATACCTTTTTCCATATATACTGCGATTCTCTAGAGACTTTTTTCACAGGGTAAATTAAAAACATGATAGGCAGAGAAAGAGGCAGACACTTACGCAGGGGTAGTAGGGGTAGGGCAGGAGCAGTAGGCCGGAGCCAAAGTGTGAAGTTTCAGAAGGTGCGTTCGATTACGTCAAAGGAGGCACCAGACTTGGTTGAGTGGCTCACTCAGCCTTCCTCTTCTGCACCCTCCTCATCCTCTCTATCTGCACCCTCTTCACTCTCTGCTGTGTGCACCCCCAAAGACACCACCACAAACACCACCACCACCACATACCCTCCGCTTGAGTCACTGGAATTATTTTCCAATCCATCACAAGACGTTTGCGATGCGCAGCCATTCTTGGCATCGGATCAGGAAGAGGAGGTAGCAACAGCCGCCACTCAGCAGTCTGATGACAGTACCCAGATCAGCCTAAGGAGGTTGGTCCCTGCTGTTGCTGCCTACTCCGAGATCTCGAATGTTAGTGGTGGGGAAGGTGACTTGGATGATGATGTGTCTATGGACGTCACGTGGGTGGCCACAAGAGAGGAAGAGGAGGGGAGTTCAGAGGGAGATGCCGGCACATGGCTCCACAGTGTGGGCTTTTTTCAATGTGTCCGTTGCTGACAACAGTGTTGCCATCTGCAGCCTTTGCAGTCAACGCATAAGTCGCGGTAAGCCCAACACTCACCTAGGGACAACCGCCTTAAGAAGGCACCTGAACTATCATCACCGAGCCCAGTGGGAGCAACACCGTCAGAACCCACAAAGCCACACTCCAGGCTCTCACCATCCAGCCGCTTCTCCTTCTCCTCTCTCCTCACAATTGTCCTCCACTCCACCTTCCATCATACCATCGTCACATTGTTCTGGAAAAAGGCAGGCTTCTGTGGCCCAAATGTTGGAGCGGAAAAATGATGACGTCGGATAACCCTCTTGCCCAACGTTTGAGTGCTGGCTTGTCGGGAACTGACACAAAGTGTAAAAGGTGTAAATGCCACGCTAACGTGAAAAAGCTGCTAGCACTACCAACTGACAAAAAATTGGTGAAAAAATAAATGTAAAAAAGTGCAGCGCTAAAATGAAAAAGTGAACTCTGAATGTTCATATAATTTGTGCATGAATATAAGAAAATAAAAAAACAAAACTCACTACAAATAAATATCAGTCAAATGAATATCAGAACATAAATGAGTGAACAAAGTAAGTCCCATATGAAAATTGAGTCCATATGTGGAAATATCTACTAGATTCCGACCATGAAGTGAAAACAATCTGTATTTATCATATAGAGTAGATTTGTGGTGGCATATAAGTCCAAAGGGCTTGGTACACAAAAACTTCTGTGGGGATTATAAAGTCCAATCCCATTTGTGGAAGATTGGGAAGATATTAAGGTCTTGCCCCCCGTCGTAGTGGAATAAATATGCGCTTACCAGAACAAGTGGACTTACACTACCTTACGGTACACAAGTCAATTGGGCCAGTGAAGATGGATGCAAGATATCTCTGAAGTGAGTATCACCGGACTTTGTTCCATAGATGTGCAATCCCAGGAGAAGAAGGAGGAGCAGTCCCTCATTCGATAAAAGTTTTTGTAGGCAACCAAAAAAAGAACATACATATAGTGTGCATAGGCGTGCGCACAGGGTGTGCTGGGTGTGCCTGGGCACACCCTAATCACCTAGGGCACATTAGCATTATTGCTCTGTTTGCCAGTGAGGAGATGGGAAAGATCTCCCTCGGACCTGCTCTGCCATAAGAGAAGTGCCACACACTTCTATTTCACTTTGCCAGCAGGGAGAGTAATGTATCGGGGCCATGTACATGTAGGCAAACACATGCATGTGTATTTAAACTTTGGGGTGCACACCCTAATGCAATAGGCTGTGCACACCTATGATAGTGTGATACATGCACATGTATCGACCAGATACCCAGCAGGTGTATAGAGAATTTTTCTCTGGTACTACAAATCGCCTGAAGACCCAGTAGAAATGAAAATTGTGTTCAAACAGCCCATCACCAAGTAAGATAATTAAAAATTTGTTTACCAGAATCAGTAAACAATAATGCTACACAGCATATAAGTAAAAAGCCAAACAGGAATAATCCTCATGAAAAGATACTAGGATCCAGCAACAGATCTTCAACATCTAGGTTCCGTCACTACTGGGAGAATGCCAATATTGTATGTGCTTACCAGATCTTATGGGCCCATAGTGCCCTATAGCACATAGGCTGAAATAAACTTAGCAAGCACCCTCCACATGCAGGGAATGTGAAATCCAACTGTGAGAGAGATGATCCAAAAGAATATGTTGTGTTCCGTCACCAAACAGGATAAGGTATGAACACGCTTACCAAATAATGTGGACCTGTATTGCCATATAACAGACAGGTCAATAAAATATAGCAGGTAAGATCTTGGATTCCTCTAGTTTGATGTTCACAGGGAATGTTCATAGAAGCTCACAGACAAGGGTAGATGTGGAATGGTAAGTCCCTCATTCAATAACCATGCAAGTAAGCCAAATAGAAGTACATAGTGTAAAACTGCTATGACACATTTTATTAAAAAGCAGACATGTACTTACAGACATCCACAAGTTAACACCGTAATGATAGTCAAGGCAGGCCAATTATGATTTGATCCTGACGTTTCGTTGTATAAAACATTTTCAAAGGATATCGGCTAGCCCGCCAACTACTGCCATATCAACTGGTGGACTCGGAAGCCTTTCGTAAATTTGTGGCCATTGGAACACCACAATGGAAGGTCCCAGGCAGGAAATATTTCTCGCAGAAGGGCATTCCAAAGCTATATGGCCATGTTCAGCGGCAAGTGAATATATCTCTGGCACACAGTGTCGGTGCCAAGATACATCTGACCACAGAAACATGGTCTAGAAAACACGGGCAGGGAAGTTATATCACTTTTACTGCCCGCTGGGTGAACCTTCTGACGGCCGGCAAGCATATAACCTGTGGCACCCGTGTAGATTTGGTTGTACCACCACAGATTGCATGCAGGCCTGCCTCTTCTTCTCCTCCTCCTCCTCCATCCTTCCTTCTCCTCCTCGGCTGACACCTCCTTTTCCGCTGCTACCGTCTCTTCTGCTGTGCCGCCCAAGATCCCCAGAACCTATTCTACATGCCAGGTGAGATGTTGCCATGCTGTGCTGCGTCTCTTGTGCCTGGAAGCCAAGAGCCACACTGGTCCTGCACTCCTTTCAACTTTAAGTTCACAGGCAGATCAGTAGCTGACACTGCTCAATTTGACAGTTGTTAAAGTGGTGTGCGACAATGGTGCCAATCTGCTGAGCGTGCTGAAACAGGGCAAAATAACACACGTGCCATGCATGGCATACGTCCTGAACTTGGTCATGCAGTGATTCGTTGCCAAATACCCTGGGGTCCAGGACGTCTTGCGGCAGACCAGGAAAACCTCGGGCCATTTCAGAAGATCTTACACAGCCATGGCTCGCCTTGCTGACATTCAGCGGCGACACAACCTGCCCGTCAGGTGTCTTATTTGTGACTGTCCGACGCAATGGAATTCAACGTTGGATATGCTTTATAGGCTGCTCCAGCAGAAACGTGCAGTTAACGACTACCTGTATGAACTCTGCAGCAGGACAGGTTCTGGGGAGCTTGGGTTTTTTTCACCTCGCCAGTGGCTGCTCATGTCCGACGCATGCAGACTTCTGCGGCCATTCGATGAGATCATCAAACTGGTCAGTCACGGCCAGGGCGCCATCAGTGACATCGTACCTTACACCTTCTTTTTGGAGCGTGCATTGCGTCGTGTCATTGATCAAGCCGTAGAGGAGCAGGAGTAGGAAAATGAGGAAGTCGCAATGTTGGATGAATTCCCAGTGGGTGCTACTCCATCTGGGACAAGTCAACAACAGGAGTCTGAAGAGTAGTCAGCGAAGTTTGGTGCCAGGGGGGATGAGGAGGAGCAAGAAGAGCATGCTTTAAACCTTTCTGGGATCCCTTATGTTATCCGTGGATGGGGGGGGAGGAGAACGAGGACGACATTATCCTGGATGATGAGCTGGAAGCAGGCCACTACACCGCTTCCAGTTTAGCGCGAATGGGGGCCTTCATGCACCAGTGTTTTAAGGGGGACCCCCATATAAAAAGCATAAAGACCAAGGACCAGTACTGGGTGGCAATGTACTTAGACCCCTGAGACAAACAAAAAATGGTGGAAATGTTACCACAATCACAGAGGGGGGTCAGAATGCAGCACTTTCAGGCCTTTCTGCGGGAAATGTTGCATCCTGCTTTTGCGTGCGCTGGCAGAGGAATTTCCAGTCACAGAGAGACAGTTGCTGGGAGCAATCCAACAGCGCCTGCAAGAAGAGGGCGGTTTGAAGATGTCTTGGCCACTTCAGATATGAGATCCTTCTTTCAGCCAAACCATCAACAGCTGTACTCCGGATCCAGCATCAGGGAATGCCTAGACCGACAGATTTCCGAAAACATTGGGTTAAGGGCCGATGTGGACGCTCTGAGGAGTGATGAACCCCTGGACTACTGGGTGGGCAGGCTTGACCTCTGGCCAGAGCTTGCACAATTTGCAATGGAACTGTTGGCTTGCCCCCGTACAGTGTCCTGTCCGAAAGGACGTTCAGCGCAGCATGGGGGATCGTGACCGATAAGCGCACTCGCCTAGCTCATGACAGTGTGGACTACCTCACATTTATAAAAATGAATGAGGCATGGATCTCTGAGGAATTCAACACATGTGACCAGTAGACCATGTTTTATTGAAATTCCACATGACAGGCCACAAATATCCGCCAGACCGCCATCCATCCACAACAATTCCTGGTCCTTGTCTTCGCTAAATACAGCGGCATAAAAGGCATTTCATGTCCATGGAATGCCAAATTTTTGGGGCCTTTCATGGCCGACAATTATTTTTTCTGTGAATGCCTAATGTACCTCCAGCCACCAAATACTACATTCTTTGCTGTCAGGTAAACCCATGTGGGCTACTTTTTGGGGCCTATACTGGCTGACACTTACTTCTGTATCCTGTGAATGCCTAATGTACCTCCAGCCACCAAATACTACATTCTTAGCTGTCTGGTAAACCCATGTGGGCTAATGTTTGGGGCCTATACTGGCTAACACTTACTTCTTTATCCTGTGAATGCCTAATGTACCTCCAGCCACCAAATACTACGTTCTTGGCTGTCAGGTAAACCCATGTGGTCTAATTTTTGGGGCCTATACAGGCCGACACTTACTTCTGTATCCTGTGAATACCTAATGTACCTCCAGCCACCAAATACTACATTCTTAGCTGTCAGGTAAACCCATGTGGGCTAATTTTTGGGGCCTATACTGGCTGACACTTACTTCTTTATCCTATGAATGCCTAATGTACCTCCAGCCACCAAATACTACCTTCTTAGCTGTCAGGTAAACCCATGTGGGCTAATTTTTGGGGCCTATACTGGCTGACACTTACTTCTTTATCCTGAGAATGCCTAATGTACCTCCAACCACCAAATACTACGTTCTTGGCTGTCAGGTAAACCCATGTGGTCTAATTTTTGGGGCCTATACTTGCCGACACTTACTTCTGTATCCTGTGAATGCCTAATGTACCTCCAGCCACCAAATACTACGTTCTTAGCTGTCAGGTAAACCCATGTGGGCTAATTTTTGGGGCCTATACTGGCCGACACTTACTTCTTTATCTTGTGAATGCCAAATGTACCTCCAGCCACTAAATACTACGTTCTTAGCTGTCAGGTAAACCCATGTGGGCTAATTTTTGGGGCCTATACTGGCCGACACTTACTTCTATATCCTTTGAATGCCTAATGTACCTGTAGCCACCAAATACTACGTTCTTAGCTGTCAGGTGAACCCATGTGGGCTAATTTTTGTGGCCTATACTTGCCGACACTTACCTCTTTATCCTGTGAATGCCTAATGTACATCCAGCCACCAAATACTATGTTCTTAGCTGTCAGGTAAACCCATGTGGGCTAATTTTTGGGGCCCATACTGGCCGACACTTACTTCTGTATCCTGTGAATGCCTAATGTACCTCCAGCCACCAAATACTACGTTCTTAGCTGTCAGGTTAACCCATGCGGGCTAATTTTTGGGGCCTATACTGGTCGACACTTACTTCTGTATCCTGCGAATGCCCAATGTACTACTCTGAGCCATGATTGGCTAAAGGCAGCCCATGTTTTGGCCAATCACATAATGCACTGCACGCGCGTGTGGATGGATTCAGGAGCGTGAATTTCCAGTGAAGAAGCACATTTGTTTGTCATTCAACGAACGGGCGAACAGCCAATTTCCATGTCGAACTAACGTTCGACTCGAAGCTCGGCTCATCCCTATGTATCCTTAAAACGGATTGCATGGTTAAACTGGGTGAATTGGTGGAGTGGAATTTAAAATGGTCTCTTATCTGTAATCTTTATACATAGTTTTCTTCCTTCTAAACATCTTATTTTGCCTAAGAACATGTGCAAGACTGTGATATATTTGGGAGGAATATAAGGATTATAGGGCGCTTCTGTGGGAGCAATCAGTCTTTAAAGCACACAATGTTGACCTCCTGTGTAGGTGAATGGTTTCTTGGCTGTCCCTAGGGCCGCTCTTCCAGAGAGCAGAAGTGCGCTTTAAAAGGTAACATGAAAAGGAAAGAGGAAGGCGCTTCTAAGTGCAGGGTAAAACTGTTTAATAACATACAAATAAGGAACACTTACACGATTATTCGGGAGGAGCAGGCATGTAGGGACATCATGGGGGTTTGTTCTATAGACTCCCTGTTGGCTCCCTTTCCCTGAAGCCACCCAGCAGTGTAGGGGGATGGAGAGGAGAGGCATGGAGCACTTGGAGGAAGGTCCCAAGCCGAGGTCGCGGTGGAATGCATGCCTCGCTCATGGACCGCAGGAATGTGGTGACTTCACGGGGGCAGTAACACGTTTCGGAGCATGCACAGTAACGCTTTTTCATCAGACCAGCTGGAGGCACATGAACACTGAGGGGGAATTTCCTTAAAGACCAGGTATCTTCAGAATTGCTAACAAGATTCCCTTATATAGTCCCTTATATGCTCCAAATCGCAATACCGCCCCCCGTGACATCACCACGATCCTGCGGTCCACGAGCCAAGCGTGTGTTCCACCACGATCACAGCTCAGGACCTTCCTTACAGTGCTCCACGCCTCTCCTCTTCATCCCCCTACACTGCTAAACGGCTTCAGGAAAAGGAAGCCAACAGGGAGTCTATGGAACAAGCCCCCATGATGTCCCTACATGCCTGCTTCTCACCAATGATCGTGTAAGTGTTCCTTATTTGTATGTCATTAAACAGTTTTACACTGCACTTAGAGGTGCCTTCCTCTTTCATTTTCATGTTACAGTGATATGATTGCCAACATATAGTATTCTCACTTTTTTCAAACAGAAAAGCATTTGGGATCACAGCTATTGCTGTTTATTTCAGGCTGTATCTGTCAGCCTGTTTAAAACAGCAGCTTTTAACCACTTGCCGACCGCCGCCCAACTATATACGACGGCGGTCAGCCCCTTACCAGGCAAAGTGACATACCGGTGCGTCACTAGCCTGGGAGCCAATAGGGGGCGAGCGCGCGCCGCCGGAGGTGCGTTCCCGCCCCCGCTCGTACCCTAAAAAGCCCGATGTCCGCCGGTCACTCGCGATCGTCGGGTGGAGAGGCACAGATCATACGGTCCTGCTATGTAGGACCGTTGATCTGTGCTGTTACACACACAGCCACATCCAATCACAGTTAGAAGCATGCCCCTAGGGACACACTTAACCCCTCCCTCTCCAATAAAGTTAACCCCTTCCCTGCCAGTGTCATTTTTACAGTAACAGTGCATATGTATAGCACTGATTACTGTAGTAATGTCACTGGTACCGCCAAAAGTGTCAAAAATATCAGTCAAGGGTCCGATCTGTCCGCTGCAATGTCGCAGTACCGCAAAAAAAATCGCAGATAGCCGCCATTACTCGTTAAAAAAAAAAACACAATAAAAATGACAAAAATCTTTCCCTTAGTTAGTAAACGCAATAACTTTTGCGCAAACCAATCAAAATACGCTTTTTGCAATTTTTTTTTTTTACCAAACATATGCAGCAGAAAACAAATTGGCCTAAAATGTAAAAAAATTTAGATTTTTCCATTTTTTTGGGGGGGAATTTAATATAAAAAAATGTGAAAAATATTGTTATTTTTGCAAAATTGTCGCTCTTTTTTTGTTTATAGCACATGATCAAAAAATCGCACAGGTGATCAAATACCACCAAAAGAAAGCTCTGTTTGTGGGAAAAAAAGACGTCAATTTCATTTGGGTACAGCGTCGCACGATCGCGCACTTGTCCATTAAAATCATGCAGTGCTGAATCGCAAAATAGGCCCTGGTCAGGAAGGGGGTAAAATCTTCCGGGGCTTAAGTGGTTAAGGTGATCTGTCTTTTTCTGGTTCTGGACATGCTACAGAGCTGAAACTTCACAGGTACACTTTTCAGACCCCCCAGACACTAAATCCAAAGAAATGTCTTTTTTCTTTTTTCAATAATTTTTTCAATAATTGGCTCTCTATCAAAAACGACAATTTTTAAGAACTTTTTTTGTGTGATTAAAAGTCCCTGGGGCATGACCCAGAACCCTAGGCACTTTTTAGGGGCATTTATTGGGTTTTAGGGCTTCAAAATGGTGTTTTTTGATTCCATATATATATATATATATATATATATATATATATATATATATATACCCCTATACAGAAGTTCAGATGTCATGCCTGCCTCCAAAGACGTCCACAAAAAAGCCCAATAAACGCCCAGGTGTGAAAGGAGCGGAACCCCATCCCTGCTCTACTAATAATTCGAAGAAAAATTATCTTTTTCTTCTGGCGGTCACCCTGACATGGATGAGTTCTCTCACCCTGGCATAGCAGTCAGAGTCAGTTCACCCTAAATTACACTACGGTCACCCTGACACTTAACACTTTCCCTACAGAAACTAGATTATTGAATCTAACTATAGTGGTATATAGTACCCTAACTACACTGCATATCCCTTTCCTCACACTAATAATTGCTAAATGACACTGGAGCAGCAGGAGTAACAGAACTGCTTCCACTCTCTTCCACAGCCTCTCTATTACAGTGCTAGAGATTTGGCGGGGCTATGTTATATACTGGGGGGCATATTCACTACTGATTGGCCTCTGGACCCCCTAGTCACTCCAATCACATTCCTAGCAGACTCCTACCCCCTCAATTGGCTTTTACTCACGTTTCTGGTCCAATCACAGGCTTTTATAGCCCAGTTCCTGTCCCATTGCATTTTGGGCGGTTCTGGTGCCGAATTCTGAACTTTTACCGCAAAAAGTTCGGAATTCGGCCGATTTTCGAACAGTCAATGTTCGGGTCGAACCGATGGTTGACCCGAACCGTTAGATCATCCCTAATAATGGTAGCAGGCAGCATCTATTTGGGTGACAGTTTTCAGATGACAGTGAAAAAATTTGTTTTCAGCATCTTTAGAAGGGGTCTACTCCTTGGTAGATCAGGAATCATTCCTTTTATTGAAAAATTAGCTTCCCCAAAGTGTCAGAAGACAAGTAACTTTACATCTCATTAACCAAACCTCCTGCAGTGCTAAAGACCTGGCCATTATGCAATTTTCTTTACTTTAGCCATGAACAACAAATTAGGAAAACACAGCTTGTAGGTTTCCAGACAAGGTGGTATTTCTCGATGCTTCCATTTTAAACACTGCTCTCTTCCTTCTCCAGTTTCTCAATCCATCAGTTGGGCTTTAAAGAAAAACTCCTAAAGTGTAATACCATTCAATGAAAGTTTATTAAAACATAATTTAGTATACTCACATAAAACAGTACAAATGCAGGCTTGTAATATAACAAACAATTGGCTATAATCCGACACAGACACAGTTCAGAGAAGCTCCTAGAGTTAGGCCCCACCTCTGTTTTTTTCTTTTATTTGTACTATAAAATTGTCTTGTAATAGGTTTATAAATTTCTGCTGTGTTATTATTCCATCAGTGCCAATACTCTATTCAATTTCATAGTGGTAACATTTATTATTACTCCATGCCCTTGCAGCCCTTTATATCTGTGCAAGGAGCTGTGTCTCCAGCTCCTCATTAACACTGGGTGCTTAAAAAAAACTCCAATAACTAATTTTGAAATAAATTACCTTATATGTTTTTTTTTCTGTGAAGGGCCTGGTATCACTTGATAGGGAACCCATGCTGTTTCGTTTGATTGTGGGGGTACCCCATTAACATCTATATCAGACCCTTCACCTAGGATAAGGATAAGGGTCTGGAATAGATAAACAGATTTACCAGCTGTCATTTTGCTTGAAATTTAAACACACTTTTTTTGTTTGAAATGTCAGTGTTGTTGTAGTAGGCTGTAGACAATGAAATGTGCCACTTCACAGGCAATGTCAAGGCAGCCCCCTGGAACTTAATGGAGTTTTGCATTTTTAATATTTAAATTTAGGCATTAAAAAAAAAATCACTGCTCTCAGCCAAATAAAATTTAAAAGAACTTTTTTTTTTTTTTTTTTTTAACACATTGAGTTTTTTATTAAGATTTTGACTAAAACAGATTCTCCAAAATGGCACAAACAGCAGTTTGGGTACATATGATTGATACGACCATCATTAGGCTGGTGCATCAAGAAGGGCAAAATTAAGTTGGTTAAATATCAACATCGCACAGATGTTAGCAATCAGACTTATAGTACATGTTTAATTCTATAGGTAATTATCCAAGATTCCCACTTCCTTCTGAATCTCTCAGTGCTGCCAGTATGAGAAGCAAAAAAGTATGCATAAGAACAATGCAAGTGGACCCTATGAATGACCTCAAACAAGTTTGGAGCAGAGTCTAGTTTCCATTTACTTAGTATGGTAAGGCGTGTTGCTGTTAGTATATGTACTATGATAGTTCGTAGTTGTGTGGAAAAGCTTCCTATTTCCAGGCCCAGTAATGCTAACTGTGCACTAGGAGGAGTAAATATACCTGGAATGGTGGAAATCAGAGTATAAATTAAATTCCAAAAGCTAAATATTGACTTACAATGCCATAGTACATGGAAGAGATTTCCCTTCTGCCCACACATAGGGCAGCAGTCAGGAGAAAGAGAAGGGTACCTGGTAGCTAGTTTGAACGGTGTGAGATACCAACGATGAGCTATCTTCAGGGCAGTCTCCCAATGGGATGTGCAGTCGGATGCTGTAAACAGGGCTTTAAAGGCCATCTCCCACCCCTTGTCTGTAAAGATGAGGCTTAGGTCTTTCCCCATTTAAGCTGGGGTGAGAATATAGCTATTCTTAGGTGTGTTTGCAAATGGGCATAGAACCATGAGATCCCTCCCTTGGTGGCTAGGGAATTGTGGAAGTAGTCCCACATCTTGCAGTCTAAGTGTTCTGCTCTGTCTGTAAAAGCCTGCAATAGGTGATCAAGCTGTATCCATTTAAATACATCTTTAGATTTCACTTTGCCAGGGACATCCTTTATTACACTGCAATCTAGTGCCCGCCAAGAAGCAAGGGAGAAGAATGGAATTAAGAACTCAAATACTTGTAATGGGAGCTCATCGACTGATAGTGACATAGTTGGTTGCTAATGTTGTAGAAAATTACTCCAGATTTGGAGAGTGCCTGTTATAGTGGGATGATGTGGTATGTGCACAGGTGTGTGTGATGCCTTAGCTATAAGCAGGGCCTTAAAATCCTTATTAGCAAGCATATAACTTTAAAGGGTCACCCATTGTTTGTCAGAAGGGTAGAACCACAGTGCAGGTCTATAGTAATCCTGCATAACTGGTAACCCAAGACCACCAATATGTTTGTGTTTAGGGATAATATTAAACAGTATTTGCACTTTATGGCCTCTCCAGACATTGTGTCCTATAATATTATTTACATTTTCAAAAAAATTAGCCAGGATCTCAATGGGAACTGTCCTAAAAATGTATACAATTTTAGGTACTATGACTATTTTAAAGGCTTCTATACGTAATACCCATGATAGCTCAAATTGGAAAAGTTAAGTTAATTCTCCCTTAATGGATTTAGGTAGATTTCCATAATTAACTGTGTATAATTTAGAGATAGGGATTGAGGGGGATATTCTAAAATACTGATTACGGTCAGACCCCCAAGAGCAAGGGAATAGGGTTTGTAATCGCTTAACTTGGGATTTAGGAATACCTGACTTTAATGCATGACATTTAGCTACATTCACCTTATAATAGGAAACCTTTCTGAATTTTTGAATCAATTTGTTAACTTGTGCATAAGAAAAGAGAAACATTATCAGTAAGAGTTAGTTCAAAAAACGTTTTTTGCGTTAGTGCATGTTCTATTGCAGTGCCTAGCACCTCATGAATTTTGTTTGACAATACCTTTCCTATTAGCTAGGAAAATGGGCATAATTGTTTTTTTTTAACATCTGGGTTTTATTGACTTCAGTGGGGTTTGTATTTGGTACCCGAGCTTTAGACATGTGGCCCGAACCCTACTCAAACTGAACCCAGATATGTTCATTACTAAATATTAACTGTACTCATTGGCATGTGAGGGTGATTTAATAAATTCTCTGAACCCAGATATGTTCGGCTCATTACTAAATATTAACCATACTCATTGACATTTGAAGGTGTTTTAATCAATTCTCCATGTTTTGTAAAATACTTTTTTTTTTTCAAAAATGTTTATTGGTTTTCAAAAAGGTATATAACAGGAATTATAATCGCGGTTGCAGCCGCCACAATCATGATATGTTTTGTAAGAGAATCTAAGTTTACTTTAAAATGTTTTGTATTTATTGTATATTCTGTCCACATCTCTAGCATCATTTGATTAAATGATGATGCCACTGTGAACTAGCATAAGAAAAGACACACTTTCCTTGTCATTTTTACTCGATTAACCTTAAAAGTCTAGAAAACACTATTCCTCCTGACAGGCTATAAATGTTATCCTAGCTCTGTGTGATTTATACAATTTTTTATTATTAAATTAAATTACTAAGTCTGTGTTTTCTGATCAAAAAAGAGTTCTACAGCTTTATTTATCTACATATACCTGCAAAGTTATAGACCAAAATGTTGTGCAACCTAAACAAACTATTTTATTGTATTCTGTCATTCTAATTTGTTTTTTGTCTAATGTAAACATTAAAGGTTATTTCCAGCCTAAAATATATAAACTTAGCATCAGATCAGATATATTTATTCATATTTCATGCATGAATATTTAGTAGTGTGTAAAAGTAACATTTACAAGCAATTATTTCCTCTCACAGAGGTCACAGTACTCCTCTTGACATAGCTTGTATCTGTCTTTCTGTCCAGAAGGAGAGCACAACCCTGATTCAGGCTTCATCCAGGGTCAGCATGTACTTCCCAGACTGAGATGCGAGTTTAGAGATGACACAATGATGTAAATCCTGGTGGATATGATCACAAATGTCTGTAACAGATCACAATGCTGCTGAAGCCTTTCACTTGGTGACTTCTTTTAAAGGTACAATGTTGTTGTGATCACTGGGGAAGAGGATTTAGACTAAATGCTTCCTCCTGCCTGTAGCAAACTGATAACATGATTAAAGTCTAGACAGAGTCACTGTGAAACTAAAGAAGCAACTTGGATGTGTGACAAAATGTCAACTACTTTCCAGAACAAGTCCAGTTGAATGTGAATATCTACTACTAGCTATGCCTGTTTTGTTTTAATTTGTTTTTTTCAATGCTTAGATGCAGACAACTTTACAAATCAGAGTATTGTTCATCATAAATGAAGTACAGAATACATAAAAAATACAGTAAAACCTTGGATTGAGAGTAACTTTGGTTTAAGAGCGTTTTGCAAGACCAGTAACATTTTTTTTATAAATTTTGACCTGATAAACAAGCAATGTCTTCAAATACGAGTAGCGTCATGTTACAACCTCTAAGTGTAGCAATATGGTTACATTTAATGAAGGTCCAAAATTTAGCAACTCACATGGTTGATGGTTAAAACAGGCACATCTAAGTATGCAGTCATCTGGGGTAAAGCTGTCCATATAGACTATCCTCTGCACCCTCATCAACGTCAATCCTTCCACACTGCGCTCCACAAGCGCTTTGAGCCTCACTTTCACATCGCTGTACTGCAGGGTAGTCTTCCCGGTCACCATTGCAGACTGACAGCGGTGAGAGCCAACCGTGAGGAGGATGGTCTATATGGACAGCTTTACCCCAGATGCCTGCATACTTAGATGTGCCTATTTTATTCATCAGCCATTTAGTTGCTAAATGTTCTACCTAATTTATAGAACCCATAATGCTACACTTAGAGGCGCCTCTCTTCTCTTTTATACTCTGTAGCTCCTGCTGGATTTTGCTTCTAATCCCTTTGTGGAGGCTACCATTTGTGGATGAATGGCTATGGTTACACAACCTATCACATTGCTATAATCTTTTTATATGGACTATAAACTGAAGGACTTATGAATAAATGGTTGTGGAACAAATCATCCAGGTTTCTATTTTTTCTTATGGGGACATTTGCTTTGATCTATGAGTGCTTTTGATTACAAGTGTGTTTCAAGAACGAATTATGCTCACAATCCAAGGTTTTATTGTATTTAAAACTTGGACAGAGTTTATTACATTGTGTTGACACAGCTGTCAATCGTTGCATACAGAAGTCACAATTTGTATACATTTTTTAAAATAAAGAAACAATATATAGAAATAGAAAATAAAAAAAGAGCAGAAACAATATAAGCATGCACTGTTCAACTTCTAATCATCCCATCAGTCAAGAAAAAGCATCAGTTTTTGTTACATTCCAGTAGTGTTAAACAACTGAGACCACAGTAACCAAGCATAAAAGGCCTTTCACCCTTATTTATTGTATGTTATACATTTTTCATAGTTAAAGTGGGTATTGACTCTGTAAATTACTTCAGAGAAATTAGGGGCCAAAGTAGCTTCCCAGTTGTTTGTAATAGTTAATTGTGCTGCTATTAGGATATGTGATACTACAGTATAGTTCTGAGTTGAGCCGGATTAGTGTCTATAAATAAACTTAGCAGCGCTAGATGTGAAGAGGGAGAAGACAAAATACCCATTACAGTGGATATTAAAGAGAATACTGAATTCCAAAAGCTCTGCACACATTTGCATTCCCATAAGATATGAAGTAAGTTTCCCACCATTTCACTTTACGCCAACATAGTAGTGAAGTGTCAAAAAATTTCTTTCATAGTCTAAGCTGAGTTACTTATGGTGATAATTATCCATCTTTTCTTTGTTTCAGCATTGGCCATGAAGATGTAAGGACTTCATTAGTGCATTTGGGCATCTTATGAGCGTGAAAGTGAGTTTGTTGAATGCATAAAATGTCCCCTTAAAGTGTTTTGGCTTCCTGCAACATTGCTCTCAGATTATAATGGCTTTTGAGGCTATGGGTATTCAAGGATATCACTTTAAGAACCACGGCAAATAGGTAATTTAAAGAAGAGATAAAGCAGCAAAATCTAGTGAGCAGGTAACGCATAATAAGTATTCCCTTTGTGTGGCTAAGTGACATGTGTGGTATGCATGTTAGCAGATAATTCCGATGTAAAGGGTTAGAAGGACTAAGGCTTCTTGTGGTCACAAAAGACATGGACTCAAGATAAAATATTGGTGAACTGAAGAAATAATTTAATATATACTGTAATACCAGTTAACCAAAAAAAGTAAAAGTTCTCACAGAGTGGCAAAAAAGTATTGTCAAAATGAGGGTAACATACTCAAAGGAATGACATTTTTCAATCCCAAGCATGAAAATGGTGTGCCTGCCAGTAAATTCCATTTTATTTAAATGCACGCCTCCTATTCAACTTGTTCTCAAATTGGAGAGATCCATTCCGGAGGGGATTTAGATGGTTTTGGATCTTCTGCTGAAGAGAGAAGGTCCCATTTTTTGCCCAGGTATAGGCCCTCATCCACTTAAGAGACAGTGCAGTTTTCTTTAGTATTTAGCAATTTTGCTGTGAAGCCTCATTTATATGGCACCTTATTATTGTATAAAAGTTCAGTTAGGGAGAGTAGTTGAGTGTGCAAGGAAAGGTCAACAAAAAGGGTAACTACCATGTATGAGTGGAATGGCCTCTAAATAGAGAAGCCAACCTCAGCGCTTGTCTTAGGCTGGCCATACACTATACAATTTTCTTATTCAATTTCCTTTAGATTTACCTTTAACTATGTAGTGCAAGGGCCTGCCTGATTGCATACAAATTGATAGTGTTTAGGTTTGACCCTATATTACATGGTTTTGGTAAATCTAAAGGAAATTTGAACAAGAAAATTGTATAGTGTATGGCCAGCCTAAGTGTTTGAAATAAAAATAAATATGTGAATGGTGCTATCTGTGGACATGTAAATCAAAATTGTAAATAAACAATAAATACAATCAATATTAAAAGGGCAAATTAAGTTATTGAATGCTAAATATTATAAAACAAATATACAGTAAATATTTTCTTCAAATACAATAGTGCAATTGAGTAATGTCAAGGTGCTTGGTGCATATATAGTAGTGAATAAACTAATAATTTTGTGGATCAATAATAAATAAAGTCCAAAAAGATAGTGAATCAATAATAGAAAAATTCCAAAAGGGATTGTAAACACAGTCTATTAAATAAAGTGCAGGTGCTGAAATTAAGGTGCTCTTCCCCTTCAGCTTGTAATTGAGCTGGTTCCCATTCGTGGGACGTGCTTCACACTTGAATAGAGAGTTAAATCACTTACCAGATATTGTGGGTCCTGACTGCCTTATAGCAGCATGACCATAAACGCTTATGTGGTATCCCCCACTGGGTTAGGAGTAGAGTAGATCCAATCCGATACCTTTAGCCTGTATCTGCAGGCTTCCTAGATGCCTTCCTCACCAGTATAGATCATGTAAAGGAAGCAAAAAACGGACTCCAGATGGAGTCGTTTTTTCAGTGGTAAAAAAATATTTTTATTTCCCATTCAGGGCATATTATAAAATATGTGGCATAAAATCCATAAAAAAACTAGTGGGTAGGCTGGAGCGGGATGCGGTACCTGCGATTACTGGTGTGTACCTTCTGGTTTGCGTTCCAATTTGGCCCCCTTGTGACGTCAGGGCGTACGTTCCAACATACGCGTTTCGTCAGCACGCTGATGTCTTCGGAGATGGGAGGGCACGCCGTACATCGCTGCTTTTATCTGCAACCCCCACCCTAAACACCACCCACTTATTTATGTCCCAGAGTCAACATAGATCTCTCACAGCTGACCGCACTAATTATAACAAAAACATCCCGGCTGTACATAACGTTGTAAAAAATGTATAAATATCCAGGCTGCATGTAATATTGCAAGAATGTGTGAATGAATGACACATATTGTATTGTGGTGAAATTGTCCATATCATCTGATTATGAGCCATCTATGTGTATTCTTTAATTTATTCCTAACGTGTCAATATTTGCAACAATATGAAGGTTACTGTACATAAATGCAGCATGGATATTTTTTCTATAGTACCGCATCATAGTAACATTTACATATATCAACAGCATAAATAATTAATTAGTCATAAAATATGACTGCAATGACTCTGAGCTAATTTATCCTATAGGAGGAGGCAAATAGAATATGTGAATCACTAGAACATTGCTGCAAACAAATGAAAACAGTGCTATAATAATTCATATCTACCTCTCAGATATTTTGTGAATTTTATCATAGGGGGAAACAGGTTAAGATATAAATAAATATTGGTATAAAATTCCATATATCATATAAAAATATTTTGTAATATAAAAAATATTAAAATATATATATTAAACCACTTTTTTCTATCTGTCTCTATATTTGAATAGATTTAAGGGGGAAGCAGAAGGGGTTTGTGGATTCCATAACTACCATGATCCCTATTTTCCTCTGGACTAAAATAATAAATAATATCTTAGGGATTGGATAGGAAACATTTATATCCATTTCAATATTCATGCCATTCCTCTGTAAAGTGCATAACTCAAAAATCCATTTGGACTCATTTTGGGATACCGCTATCCTCATATTTTTTCCCCTCCAGTTTGGTTCACGTATGACTCTGGCAGATGGGATGTCTGTCTAGAAAATTGCATTAGGTTATCTGTCACATGGAAAAAAATAATTCTTGCAATCACATCCCATGGAATTCTCTCGGGCAACTCTGATGGCTTTGGGTGCCAGTGGGCTCTATCCACAATTATCCCCCTCTCATGAGAAAAAGGGAGAAGCATATGAAAAACTGATGCACATAATGCCTCAGATCAGTTGGGGGTACAGTTTCTGCAATACCTCTGAATTCTATGTTGTTTGTTCGGGTTCTTTTCTCAACAGCCTCTAGCTTGCGTTTAAGATTCTTTAATTCCTCCACTGTGTCATTGTGGGAGTCCACTAACTCATTGTGTTCAGTGGCAAATTCCCCCATTTTGTTTTCCCCGCCGCTTACGCTATCTCCTATCTCAGAGACATCAGACTTGAGCAATAAAAGACATCATATCCTTGTGCAGTGTCCCTCTCAAAAACATTAACATATCTTTTAAGGTAATATCAATAATGGGTTGCCCAGTGGTGGGATAAACATCAATTGGCTCAATAAATTCTAGTGTCCTCATTAAAATTGTATTCATGAGCCTTCTCACCTGCCTGGGGATGCACAGAGAACTTTTTCATTTCTTTCATTTCTGTGGCCTGTGGAATGGAGAGTACCAAGGAAAAGAACACCTGCTGTGGTTGTAGAAAGTTGCCTGCATTGGCTGCAACTGCTTTACTCTGCTTGGGAACCCGCTGGTGGAGGAGACAGGAGAAAAAATTGCTCTGAAAAAAATCAACCAAGATCCTTCTCTTGCTTTCCCTCAGCTTCTTTAACAAGTCAGTGGTCATCTTGGAGTTGTGTTTAGGGGCCGTTATCATGTTGGAATACTGCCCTGCGGCCCAGTCTCCAAAAAGGAGAGGATCATGCAATGCTTCAGTATGTCACAGTACATGTAGGCATTCATGGTTCCTTCAATGAACTGTAGCTTCCCAGTGTCGGCAGCACTCATGCAGCCCCAGACCATGACACTCCCACCACCATGCTTGATTGTGGGCAAGACACACTTGTCTTTGTACTCCTCACCTGGTTTCTGCCACACACGCTTGACAGCATCTGAACCAAATAAGTTTATCTTGGTCTCATCAGACCATAGGACATGGTTCCAGTAATCTACGTTCTTAGTCTGCTTGTCTTCAGTAAACTGTTTGCGGGCTTTCTTGCGCATCGTCTTTAGAATAGGCTTCCTTCTGGGAGGACAGCCATGAAGATCAATTTGATCCAGTGTGCGGTTTATGGTCTGAGCACTGACATGCTGTCCCCTCACCACTAGGGATGATCAAACTTTTCAAAAGTTTGGTTCGACCAGAACACCCGAACTTCCCGAAAGTTCGGCCCGGATATCAGAACCCCATTGAAATCAATGGGACCCGAACTTCGGTAATCAAAAAACACAATTTTGAAGCCCTAAAACCCAATAAATGCCCCTAAAAAGTGCCTAGGGTTCTGGGTCATGCCCCAGGGACAATTAATCACACAAAAAAAGTTCTTAAAAATTGTCATTTTTGATAGAGAGCCAATTATTGAAAAAATTATTGAAAAAAAAAAATTAAATGTCTTTGGATTTAGTGTCGGGGTGGGGTCTAAAAAGTGTACCTGTGAAGTTTCAGCTCTGTAGCATGTCCAGAACAAGAAAAAAAAGTTTGTTTGTATTAGAATTATTTTTGGAACAGGTTAGTAGCGTCGCTACTTTTACACCCGGCTTTTTGTTACAGGCGTTTTATTGGGCTTTTTTGAGGACATGTTTGGAGTCAGGCATGACATCAGAACTTCTGCGTAGGGGTATATATACACACACACACATGTATGTATATATACACATACACATATATAGGTGTGAAAGTAGCAGAAACCTATGCTTGCGCTAATGAAATAATTAACAGGCATATAGCTTCTCTGCTATAACACCTATATATGTGTATAAATACATATAAGTGTGTGTGTATATATACCCCTATACAGAAGTTCAGATGTTATGCCTGCCTCCAAAGACGCCCAAAAAATGCCCAAAAAAATGCCTGCACCAAAAAAAACGCCCAGGTGTGTTGTTGCAGGTGGTTTTTTTGGACATTTTTTGGGGGTCTTTGGAGGCAGGTATAACATCTGAACTTCTGTATAGGGGTATATATACACACACACTTATATGTATTTATACACCTACACATATATAGGTGTTATAGCAGAGAAGCCACATGCCTGTTAATTATTTCATTAGTGCAAGCATAGGTTTCTGCTACTTTCACACCTATATATGTGTTGTGACAGGAAGTTAGGTAAATCTGTGAGTGTTGTCACAGATGGGAGATACACTTCTGCTTGGTTTAGACAATTCACCAATTACTATAGGGTGTCGGCTGCAAAGCCAGCAGGAAGGTTTAAGGAAGTTGAAAAACCTTCAGCTATTCAGAATGAGGAAATTAAGGCCTCTATAATTTGTCCAGAGGAAGTCTATTGAGGGCTGCCTCCTGACGCTGTGTGAGTAAAGGAGGACAGTCAGATGGGTGCCTTCTGAAGCTGTGTGAGCATGGGAGAGGAATACCTCCTGGAGGGTACAAAGACTGAAGACTTCTCAAGGTGAGGTCATGGATTGTTTTTCTATGTGAAGAGAAAAACAAAGGAATGTTTTCTATGTGAAGAGGTCAATGAACATTTTTTATGTGAAGAGAAAAACAATGGATGTTTTCTATGTAAAGAGAAAATGAACTATTTCTATGTGAAGAGAAAATAAATGGACTATTAATGGTCTGCTGTAGGATCAGCAAAGTCTGCCCAACAGTAGGTTGGGGACAGACTCCTTAGGTAGGTTCCTGTGTGTGAGAAGGTAGCCGCCCACAGTGGCAAGGATTTATTTTGTGTTTTATTTTATTTTTGATGTTTTGATGCTTGCACTTGTGTGAAGAAAAATTGCAAGAATAAAACCATACACTGTTGTTTGCAACCACTTCTCGGCTATCTCCCTGTGTAACGAACCCCAAAAGGGGTCATCCACACCCGCCACCGAGCTAATCCCTCACAGTGTATATATACATACATGTGTGTGTGTGTGTGTATATATACCCCTACACAGAAGTTCTGATGTTATGCCTGCCTCCAAAGACGCCCAAAAAATGCCCAAAAAAACGCCAACTACAAAAACGCCCAGGTGTGTTTTTGCAGCAGGCGTTTTTTTGGGCATTTTTTGGGTGTCTTTGGAGGCAGGCAAAACATCTGAAATTCTATATAGGGGTATATATACACACACACTTATATGTATTTATACACATACACATATATAGGTGTTATAGCAGAGAAGCCATATGCCTGTTAATTATTTCATTAGCGCAAGCATAGGTTTCTGCTACTTTCACACCTATATATGTGTATGTGTATATATACATACATGTGTGTGTGTATATATACCCCTACACAGAAGTTCAGATGTCATGCCTGACTCCAAACATGTCCTCAAGAAAGCCCTATAAACGCCTGCAAGCAAAAGCAGGGTGACAGGGGTGAAACCACCATCCTGTTCTGTAAGTGTTCTAAGAGAAACAAACTTTTCTCTATAGCGGTCACCCTGACATGGAAGGGTTTTGTCACCCTGCCATAGCAGTCAGAGTCAGTTAACCCTACACTACACTACGGTCACCCTGGCACTTAACACTTTCCCTACAGAAACTAGATTATTAAATCTAGTGGAAAATAGTACCCTAACTACACTAAATATCCCTTTCCTCACACTAATAATTGCTAAATGACACTTTGAAGCAGAAGTAACAGAACTGCTTCCACTCTCTTCCATGTCCCTGTATTACAATGCTAGAGATTTGGCGGGGCTATCTTATATACTGGGGGGCGTATTCACTAATGATTGGCCTCTGGACCCCCTAGTCACTCCAATCTCATTCCTAGCATTCTCCTGTCCCTCAATTGGCTTTTACTGATGGTTCTGGTCCAATCACGGGCTTTTAAAGCCCAGTTCCTGTCCCATTGCATTTTGGTCGGTTCTGGTTGCCGAATTCCAAACTTTTTCAGCAAAAAGTTCGGAATTCGGCCAAATTGCGAACAGTCAATGTTCGGGTCGACCCGAACCGTTCCATCATCCCTACTCACCACTTCAACCTCTATATCAATGCTGGCAGCACTCAAATGTCTATTTACCAAAGACAACCTCTGGATATGACGCTGAGCATGTACACCCAACTGCTTTGGTCGACCATGGCGAAGACTGTTCTGAGTGGAACCTGTTCTGTTAAACCGCTGTATGGTCTAGACCACTGTGCTGCAGCTCAGTTTCAGAGTCTTGGCAATCTTCTTATAGCCTAGGCCATCTTTTTGTAAAACAAATTTTTTTTTTTGCACATCCTCAGAGAGTTCTTCGCCATGAGGTGCCATGTTGAACTTCCAGTGACCAGTATGAGAGAGTGAGAGGGATAACAACAAATTTAACACACCTGCTCCCCATTCACACCTGAGACCTTGTAACACTAATGAGTCACATGACACCGGGGAGGGAAAATGGCTAATTGGGCCAAATTTGGCCATTTTTACTTAAGGGTGTACTCACTTTTGTTGCCAGTGATTTAGACATTAATGGCTGTGTGTTGAGTAATTTTGAGTGGACAGAAAATCTACACTGTTATACAAGCTGTACACTCACTACTTTACATAGTAGCAAAGTGTCATTTCTTCAGTGTTACATAGTTACATAGTTACATAGTAGTTGAGGTTGAATAAAGACAATAGTCCATCCAGTTCAACCTGTGTAGGTGTGTGTGTGGCCGTAATCATCTCTCATACCCCTGAATGTTCTGATCCTTGAGATGTACATCCAAGAGTCGTCACATGAAAAGTTGTCACATGAAAAGATATAATAAAATATTTACAAAAATGTGAGGGGTGTACTCACTTTTGTGAGATACTGTGTGTGTGTGTGTGTATATATTGTAAGGGATTAGCTCGGTGGTAAGTGTATGGGTGACCCCTTTGGGGGGGTCGGCACACAGTGAGATAGCCGAGGAGTGGTTGGAAACAATAGTTTATGGTTTATTCTTCCAATTTCTTCATACCAGTGCATGCAGCAAAACATCAAAATAAAATAAAACAAAATAAATCCTTGCCTCTGTGGGCGGCTACCTTCTCACAGCTGGAACCTGCCTAAGAAGTCTTCCCAACCTACTGTTGGGCCAACACTGCTGATCCTACAGCAGACACTCAAATGTCCATTTGTTTGCTTTTCACACAGCACAAACATTGTCCATTGAACATGTCCCTTTGTTTTCTTTCACACAGAAACACTTCGTCTTCTCACCTTTGAGACGTCTTCACTCGTTTTTACCCTCCTGAGCGCACACCGCTTCAGGAGGTCTTCCCCATGCTCACTCAGCTTTCAGGGGGCACACAGGACTGTCCTCTACCCACATGGCGTCAGGATGCAGCCGCTTGTCTGCCTTCCTCTCCCAGCCCACACGGCGACAGGAGGCAGCAATGCATAGACTTTCTTTGGACAAATTATAGAGGCCTTAATTTCCTCATTCTGAACAGCTGAAGGCCTTTCAACTTCTTTACACCTTCCTGCTGCCTTTGGCAGCCGACACCCTATAGTAATTACTGAACTTTTCAAAGCAGGTGGGAATGTGTCTCCTCTCAGTGACTACATTCCCAGATTTACCTGACTTCCTGTCACATACCCCCCCCTCTTGTTTCAACCCTAGGGTTGGGACACATATTTCCAGGCACGAATGTGTCAGGCACTGCTGACTCACTGATAAGCCTCCTATTATCCTCAAGCTTCCGGATGAAACTGTTTCTGTCATCTTCATTGACAGTTTTCTCATAAATGCCACACAGTTTGTCTCTCATCTCATATACACATTCTTCAACTGCATTTTTGGCATCATTTTGCTCCTTCTCGTTTCTGTCATCTTCATTGACAGCTTTCTCATAAATGTCAGACAGCTTGTCCCTCATAACCGTCTGTCCAATCCACCATGGAGGACCGTGATCCATAGGTAACTCAATTTTGCTAGTCTTAAAGTCTTCAACATTCTTAAGACGCCTCTCTCTGCAATCAACAAATGATTTCCACAACACTTTGAGAACCTCTGCTTCACTTAGCTTTGTTCCAAGAACTGTCTGTACTTTATCAACTTTCCTTCCATCATCATATGGGTCAAAGGCAACAACACAGTTGAACCCAGCGATCTGGGTGGTATCCATTATAGACCTCCTCTCTGCATCAGTGAAGAAGCATGGAACTGCAACACATTCTTTTACAGGTTTCTTCAATGCACTTTCTGCTGAACTATTTGACCGCTCAAAGTCACCTAGTTCCTTTTCTCTATCTGAATTCCACATGGAATGCATCTCAAGATCACGATCAAACTTCTGCCACCCGTCTTTCACCAGTTCCATTTTGGAAACACTCCCTAAAAGGCACTTATTCATTTGCTTCACGTTTTCACCAACAGCCTTAGTTTTCTCCACTAGGTGGCGTTTGCTTTTTTCTCCCAGATTTATATCACTTGCTTTAGTTTTCTCCGCTTTAGTTTTCTCTACTAGGTTTTCAGCCTGAACTGAGAAATCATCACATTTCTTACACAGCTCCTTTGTTTGCTGAAGTTCTAATGATACATTTTCCAATGCTTGAAGTTTTTGAAGGAACGGTTTATTCCAAAGGGGTGATTCAAGCCACGTGTCATCACATTTCTGAGGATCACTCAGGACAGACCCCAAAACACTGATCCTTTTAAAAACTGCATCAGGCACACTATCCCCTCTTTGGGACAGATCCTCTGTTGCCTGGAATTCCTCTTCCAGTTCCTGCAACGGAATCTTCATCTCTTCTACTTGCTGTTCTAAGACTCGCTTAGACTTTTCTAGCTCCTGAACGCTTTTCACAACATCATCCTTGGAGCTGACCAATTCTTCCATTTCTGTACGCAGCTGTTTGTTAACACTTTCTAGTTCAGCCTTACACTCTAGAGCTTCCTCCAAAGAGCGAGCCAAGAACAGGGCTTTGCTCTCGTTATCACGCACCTCCGTTTCTGCACGTGCGCGTTCTTCTGCATATTTTGCAGACACAGTCTTCTCTTCACCAAGCATCTGATCAAACTTCTTTTTCACATCTTCAACACACTGTAATGAACCAACGCTTTCTTCCATGCGTTTTTTCATATCCGCTATCTGAGCTTGCAATGTTGCGACTTGCTCTGATAGGTTTTTCTTTGCTTCCGCCTCCTCTTTTAATTGTTCCAGGAAGCCATTTTTCTCATCTTCCATTTGTTTGAGCTTTGTGCTAAAACTCAGCCTTTGACACCTCTCTTCCTGTAAGAGTTCCTGCGTGTCTTGCAGCTGCGATTCCAAGATAGAAAAATCTTCCGCAATTTCTCTAGATTTGCTGTCTGCTTGAGAAAGCCGATTTGTGACACTGTCCAACTCAACCTGCAATCGGTTTGCCTTCTCTGACAGCTTAGCACACAATCGGTCACCTTCTGACACCTTGACTTGCGATTCCAGAAGCTGTGCCTCTACTTTTTCCCTCTTATGTTCACAATCTCCTTTTCCCTGCATAAGAGCCTTAACCTCATTGGCTAGTTTCTGGGAATGAGACTGTAATTCTGCCACACAGGCTTCTTTCTCCTTTAACTGCTGCTGGAAACGTTGGGCTTCACCTTTCCAACTTTCACAGTCTGCACGTAATTCATCTACCACATTGCTCAAAGTGGTGAGCTCATACACAGTACTCAGTAATTTAGCCTCTCTTTCACTTTTCTCGTTGTCGCTGAGAGACAATGTCGTTTTCAGAGCGACATTCTGTTCCTGCGACTCCTGCAGGTCTATTTTTGTAACTTCCAAACACTGAAGACTTTTTTCCAGCTGATTACGCAACTCCAACATTTCACACATGCTTTGCTTCTGCAAAGTCTGAATTTCAATTTCCTTTTCCATGAGGATGGTATCTTTCTCCTTTATAGTGTCTTGACATTTTTGCAACTCGACCAAAAGAAGAGCAGTGGTTTCTTCCCACTGTGACACATGAGACTTGAGTAGTTCATTCGTTTCCTGCAAGTTTCTATGCTCCATCTTAAGCAATTCCACGGCTTGTTCCTTTTCTTCCATTTTCCGTTGCAAGGCATCCAACTCAGCCCTGCACACATACTCGGTTTCTTCCAAACCGATGGCCTCCATTGGCTGCTGGCGTCTCTGTTTCCAGCCTGCCATGCTCTCTTGATGATCCTTTTGTTGAGCTGCAAAGCTCCGTTGTTTCAGCATCTCCCCCATTTTGGGTTTACTTTTCATCTGAGCACACTGCGTCTCCATAGCAGTTTCATCAGTGTTGCTAGGGACAACAACCTTCCTCTTTAGTAGACTCTCTTTAGGCATGGATGGGGCTGGTTCAGACGGTAGCATCCCCTCCATCCATAGAATCCGGTCTCTCATTTCATCTATCTTTGCATTTTTCAGGCGTTTGGATCGCCCCATCTTCAATAACTCCACAAACAAATTTTTCACAGTCCAGCAAACAAAATTTGAGACCACTGTCTCTTTAACACATGTAGTTTTTCTCTCTCTTGCAAGATCTCTTTTCCTGCGCACACAGTTTGTGCAGTCACTTGCACCAGACACAACAAAGTTCATCAAATAATTTTGAGACCGCTGTCTCTTTAAAACACTTTTTTTTTCTGTCAGGATCTTCTCTCCTGCACACATAGATTGTGCAATCTCATGCACCAGATAAAGTTCATCAAACATTTGCACTTCCTTGCAGGGATCTCTGCTTATGCCCACTGCATACCTCCACCATATGTAAGGGATTAGCTCGGTGGTAAGCGTATGGGTGACCCCTTTGGGGGGGTCGGCACACAGTGAGATAGCCGAGGAGTGGTTGGAAACAATAGTTTATGGTTTATTCTTCCAATTTCTTCATACCAGTGCATGCAGCAAAACATCAAAATAAAATAAAACAAAATAAATCCTTGCCTCTGTGGGCGGCTACCTTCTCACAGCTGGAACCTGCCTAAGAAGTCTTCCCAACCTACTGTTGGGCCAACACTGCTGATCCTACAGCAGACACTCAAATGTCCATTTGTTTGCTTTTCACACAGCACAAACATTGTCCATTGAACATGTCCCTTTGTTTTCTTTCACACAGAAACACTTCGTCTTCTCACCTTTGAGACGTCTTCACTCGTTTTTACCCTCCTGAGCGCACACCGCTTCAGGAGGTCTTCCCCATGCTCACTCAGCTTTCAGGGGGCACACAGGACTGTCCTCTACCCACATGGCGTCAGGATGCAGCCGTTTGTCTGCCTTCCTCTCCCAGCCCACACGGCGACAGGAGGCAGCAATGCATAGACTTTCTTTGGACAAATTATAGAGGCCTTAATTTCCTCATTCTGAACAGCTGAAGGCCTTTCAACTTCTTTACACCTTCCTGCTGCCTTTGGCAGCCGACACCCTATAGTAATTACTGAACTTTTCAAAGCAGGTGGGAATGTGTTTCCTCTCAGTGACTACATTCCCAGATTTACCTGACTTCCTGTCACAATATATATATATATATATATATATATATATATATATATATATATATATATATATACATATACATACATATATACATATATACCTACATATAAAACATAAAACAGTATTTAAAAATATTAACCACATGCTCACTTCCCCATGGCAGCTTTACTGCAACAGAGCAGCCGCGCTGTGATTCTGCACTTCCACTTACAGGGAAAGAAAATCCATAACATCCCTAAGTAATAAAAGCACACATGGTACACAAAAACATTGGTTAGGCACACATTTAACCCTTTGATTACCCTAGATGTTTCACCCCTTCCCAGTCATTGTCATTAGTACAGTAACAGTGCATATTTTTTGCACTGTATTAGTGTTAGTGGTTCCCACAAAGTTTCAAAAGGGTTAGTTTGTAATGCTTGAATGCTGCCAATGACCCCATAGTTACATAGATAGTGAGGTTGAAAAAAGACACCAATCCATCCAGTTCAACCTATGATGTGTGTGTGTGTTTGCTGTTAACCGTACATTGCATACCCCTCTATGTTGTGGTCTTTAAGGTGCCCATCCAATTGTTTTTTTAAACTATCAATGCTCCCTGCTGATAGGACTGTTTGCGGAAGAGAATTCCACATCCTTACTGCTCTCACAGTGAAGAACCCCCTGCGTATTTTAAGGTTAAACCGCCTTTCCTCTAGTTTTAGTGAGTGGCCACGTGTCTTATTGTATTTCCTTTCTCTGAATAGGTTTTTCCATATGCTAGGGTTGCCAGTACAATATTTGTACATTGATATCATATCCCCCCTCAATTGTCTCTTCTCCAGAGAGAATAAGTTCAGTGCTCGTAGTCTTTCCTCATAGCTGATGTCCTCCATTCCCCTAATTATTTTTTTGCCCTTCTCTGGACTTTCTCCAGTTCCAGCACATCCTTCCTGAGGACCGGTGCCCAGACCTGGACAGCATACTCCAGATGTGGCCGGACCAGAGTCTTGTAGAGTGGGAGAATAATCTCTTTATTTCTGGAGTGAATCCCCTTTTTTATACATCCCAGTATTCTGTTGGCTTTGCTTGCAGCGGCTTGGCATTGCATGCCACTGCCAAGCCTGTTGTCTACCAGTACCCCCAGGTCCTTTTCCATCCTAGACTCACCCAGAGGTTCCCCCCCCCCCCCAGTGAGTAGCTTGCTTTCTGGTTTCTGGCACTCAGGTGCATTACTTTACATTTTTCAACATTAAACATCATCTGCCATGTAGTTGCCCACCCCATAATTGTGTTAGTTAGTGTTAGTTTGTCTGCCGCAATATTGTAATAAGTTCCTGATCATTGCCATTACTAGAATAAAAAAATAAATAAAAATGCCAGTATATATGCCATAGTTTGTAGATGCTAAAACCTTTGTGTAATGTCTTTCCTTTATCTATTTTGTTTAAGTGCCTTATATTTCACTTTAATTAATTAATAGGTCTATGAAGCATTGATGCCCAGATCAAATTTAATAGCGTCATATGCATAAATTAAGTAAGCAACTACTCTCTGACTTTTAAGGGGCACCGTGTGTACTGAGGGGCACTGTTAGTACCAATGAACACTGGGAACAATGAGGGACTGTGAGGTTGGTTTACTAAAATTGGAGAGTGCAAAATCTGGAGCTGCTCTGCATAGAAACCAATCAGCTTCCAGGTGTTTTTCCCTAAAGCTTAATTGAACAAGCTGAAGTTAGAAGCTGATTGGCTACCATGTATAGTTGCACCAGATTGTGCACTTTCCAGTTTTAGTAAATTAACCCCACTGTGAGTAACAAGGGGATGTGTGAGTACTGAGGAACACAGTGAATACCAAAAGGCACTGTGTGTACTGAGGGCCACAGTGAGTATTGAGGGGCACTGTAAGGAACTGTGAGATCTGAGGAGCACTGTGAGGTCTAATTGTTGTTAAAACTTACTCTGTAGTTAATGCAGTTTAAAATGAGTTTTCATAGCAGTGTTCAGAAGCTTTGCTTAGAAATATGCACCTGCAATGAGTTCTTAGAACTGATTTTCAAGTGCTTGCAACATTTGCCAAACAAAGCCTGCTGACACAGGACCTCACACCTACTTTCAAATATTATGTTTTTTATTTGAAAAAGTTAAAGTCAATTTACATTCAAAGCTTACTCTTCCTTCCATTCCTCCCTTCCTCCCTTATGAAAAGCAAGAAAAACAATCTAAAGCTGTATTACCTTGCTTAGGTCTGTCAACCACCTAATTTCGCTGATCTCACTGCGCATCATTGGAAGCGGACTCAGTCCTAATGAAAAGTGTCCACATCTCCCAGGCAAAGTAGATAACTGAAGAAGGACTATCCCTCTCTGATGTAGGAAAAGACTCAGGACTAGTGTTGAGCGAACACGGACTGTATTATTCGTGTTCGTACCGAATAATTGGATTTTTTGTACCCGAACACGGACACGGACACTTTACTGTATGTTCGGGTAAAAATCCGTGTTCGGTCGTTTTATTTCCGGGTTTTGCATGCTTTGGCGCTCTTTTCATGGCGGGCTTTCAACAGCCAATCAACAATCGTTTAACTGGTGTGCCTTAAGCCATCCCAGCCATGCCTGCAAATGTCTCAGTAGCTGTGATTGGCCGTCTGAAGCATGTGACCAAGTCTTTATAAGTTCGAGGCAGCCGCAGCGGCGTCATTATGCTGCTTAGATTCAGGGACAGAGCACACATCAACGTGCTGGCTGCTGATTAGGGAAAGATAGGCAGGAAAAAACCATTTGTGTCCGGATAGAATTGAGGGACAGGTCGGAGTGTTTAGGCAGGGCGAGTTGTAGGCATTTTAGGGATAGAGTCTGCTGAATTATATAGGGTCAGTGTCTTCTACAAACTACAATCGATATTGCTGTGTGGGGGGTGGGGTCTGCACTCAATCCTGATCTACGATCTCTTCTCAATCCTGTTAGGGACAGAGTCTGCTGAATTTTAGGGAAACTGTGTTCTACAAACTACAATCGATATTGCTGTGTGGTGTGGGATTGGAGATAGGCAGGTGTCAGTGATCCACATCCATTTTTCTGTGTGTGAGCTGCAGTGAACACAATCTTTTTGGGCTGCAGTGAACACAATCTTTTTGGGCTGCAGTGAACACAATCTTTTTGGGCTGCAGTGAACACAATCTTTTTGGGCTGCAGTGAACACAATCTTTTTGGGGTGCAGTGAACAAAATCTTTTTGGGGTGCAGTGAACACAATCCTTTTTGGTGTGCAGTGAACACAATCTTTGTGGGGTGCAGTGAACAAAATCCTTTGTGGGGTGCAGTGAACACAATCTTTTTGGGGTGCAGTGAACAAAATCCTTTTTGGGGTGCAGTGAACAACATCCTTTTTGGGGTGCAGTGAACACAATCTTTTTGGGGTGCAGTGAACAAAATCCTTTGTGGGGTGCAGTGAACACAATCTTTTTGGGGTGCAGTGAACACAATCTTTTTGGGGTGGAGTGAACAACATCCTTTTTGGGGTGCAGTGAACAAAATCCTTTTTGGGGTGCAGTGAACAAAATCATTTTTGGGGTGCAGTGAACACAATCTTTTTGGGGTGCAGTGAACACAATCTTTGTGGGGTGCAGTGAACACAATCTTTTTGGGGTGGAGTGAACAACATCCTTTTTGGGGTGCAGTGAACAACATCCTTTTTGGGGTGCAGTGAACACAATCTTTTTGGGGTGCAGTGAACACAATCTTTGTGGGGTACAGTGAACAGAATCTTTGTGGGGTGCAGTGAACACAATCTTTGGGGGGTACAGTGAACACAATCTTTGTGAGGTGCAGTGAACACAATCTTTGTGGGGTGCAGTGAACACAATCATTGTGGGGTGCAGTGAACTCAATCTTTGTGGGGTACAGTGAACACAATCTCATACTGAAGGTTTGAGGGTGCTGCCTGTTCCATACTCCCCCTACTCCTCATCTAGCCTTTTAGGGGTACAAACAATAGTAATTGGGGCCTAGTGTGGTTGTGTACGTGTGATATACATACACTTTTTTGGGATCATATTTTCTATTCCGCTATTTAATCAAAAACCTTTGGGGATCAGTTAAATTGGGGGATAGTCTGTGTTGGTACGTGTGAGAGAGATCCACCTTTCCAAGTTGTTGGGGTTCATCTCATACTTCTGAAGGTTTGAGGGTGCTGCCTGTTCCATACTCCCCCTACTCCTAGCCTTTTAGGGGTACAAACAATAGTAATTGGGGCCTAGTGTGGTTGTGTACGTGTGATATACATACACTTTTTTGGGATCATATTTTCTATTCCGCTATTTAATCAAAAACCTTTGGGGATCAGTTAAATTGGGGGATAGTCTGTGTTGGTACGTGTGAGAGAGATCCACCTTTCCAAGTTGTTGGGGTTCATCTCATACTTCTGAAGGTTTGAGGGTGCTGCCTGTTCCATACCCCCCCTACTCCTAGCCTTTTAGGGGTACAAACAATAGTAATTGGGGCCTAGTGTGGTTGTGTACGTGTGATATACATACACTTTTTTGGGATCATATTTTCTATTCCGCTATTTAATCAAAAACCTTTGGGGATCAGTTAAATTGGGGGATAGTCTGTGTTGGTACGTGTGAGAGAGATCCACCTTTCCAAGTTGTTGGGGTTCATCTCATACTTCTGAAGGTTTGAGGGTGCTGCCTGTTCCATACTCCCCCTACTCCTAGCCTTTTAGGGGTACAAACAATAGTAATTGGGGCCTAGTGTGGTTGTGTACGTGTGATATACATACACTTTTTTGGGATCATATTTTCTATTCCGCTATTTAATCAAAAACCTTTGGGGATCAGTTAAATTGGGGGATAGTCTGTGTTGGTACGTGTGAGAGAGATCCACCTTTCCAAGTTGTTGGGGTTCATCTCATACTTCTGAAGGTTTGAGGGTGCTGCCTGTTCCATACTCCCCCTACTCCTAGCCTTTTAGGGGTACAAACAATAGTAATTGGGGCCTAGTGTGGTTGTGTACGTGTGATATACATACACTTTTTTGGGATCATATTTTCTATTCCGCTATTTAATCAAAAACCTTTGGGGATCAGTTAAATTGGGGGATAGTCTGTGTTGGTACGTGTGAGAGAGATCCACCTTTCCAAGTTGTTGAGGTTCATCTCATACTTCTGAAGGTTTGAGGGTGCTGCCTGTTCCATACTCCCCCTACTCCTAGCCTTTTAGGGGTACAAACAATAGTAATTGGGGCCTAGTGTGGTTGTGTACGTGTGATATACATACACTTTTTTGGGATCATATTTTCTATTCCGCTATTTAATCAAAAACCTTTGGGGATCAGTTAAATTGGGGGATAGTCTGTGTTGGTACGTGTGAGAGAGATCCACCTTTCCAAGTTGTTGGGGTTCATCTCATACTTCTGAAGGTTTGAGGGTGCTGCCTGTTCCATACCCCCCCTACTCCTAGCCTTTTAGGGGTACAAACAATAGTAATTGGGGCCTAGTGTGGTTGTGTACGTGTGATATACATACACTTTTTTGGGATCATATTTTCTATTCCGCTATTTAATCAAAAACCTTTGGGGATCAGTTAAATTGGGGGATAGTCTGTGTTGGTACGTGTGAGAGAGATCCACCTTTCCAAGTTGTTGGGGTTCATCTCATACTTCTGAAGGTTTGAGGGTGCTGCCTGTTCCATACTCCCCCTACTCCTAGCCTTTTAGGGGTACAAACAATAGTAATTGGGGCCTAGTGTGGTTGTGTACGTGTGATATACATACACTTTTTTGGGATCATATTTTCTATTCCGCTATTTAATCAAAAACCTTTGGGGATCAGTTAAATTGGGGGATAGTCTGTGTTGGTACGTGTGAGAGAGATCCACCTTTCCAAGTTGTTGGGGTTCATCTCATACTTCTGAAGGTTTGAGGGTGCTGCCTGTTCCATACCCCCCCTACTCCTAGCCTTTTAGGGGTACAAACAATAGTAATTGGGGCCTAGTGTGGTTGTGTACGTGTGATATACATACACTTTTTTGGGATCATATTTTCTATTCCGCTATTTAATCAAAAACCTTTGGGGATCAGTTAAATTGGGGGATAGTCTGTGTTGGTACGTGTGAGAGAGATCCACCTTTCCAAGTTGTTGGGGTTCATCTCATACTTCTGAAGGTTTGAGGGTGCTGCCTGTTCCATACTCCCCCTACTCCTAGCCTTTTAGGGGTACAAACAATAGTAATTGGGGCCTAGTGTGGTTGTGTACGTGTGATATACATACACTTTTTTGGGATCATATTTTCTATTCCGCTATTTAATCAAAAACCTTTGGGGATCAGTTAAATTGGGGGATAGTCTGTGTTGGTACGTGTGAGAGAGATCCACCTTTCCAAGTTGTTGGGGTTCATCTCATACTTCTGAAGGTTTGAGGGTGCTGCCTGTTCCATACCCCCCCTACTCCTAGCCTTTTAGGGGTACAAACAATAGTAATTGGGGCCTAGTGTGGTTGTGTACGTGTGATATACATACACTTTTTTGGGATCATATTTTCTATTCCGCTATTTAATCAAAAACCTTTGGGGATCAGTTAAATTGGGGGATAGTCTGTGTTGGTACGTGTGAGAGAGATCCACCTTTCCAAGTTGTTGGGGTTCATCTCATACTTCTGAAGGTTTGAGGGTGCTGCCTGTTCCATACTCCCCCTACTCCTAGCCTTTTAGGGGTACAAACAATAGTAATTGGGGCCTAGTGTGGTTGTGTACGTGTGATATACATACACTTTTTTGGGATCATATTTTCTATTCCGCTATTTAATCAAAAACCTTTGGGGATCAGTTAAATTGGGGGATAGTCTGTGTTGGTACGTGTGAGAGAGATCCACCTTTCCAAGTTGTTGGGGTTCATCTCATACTTCTGAAGGTTTGAGGGTGCTGCCTGTTCCATACCCCCCCTACTCCTAGCCTTTTAGGGGTACAAACAATAGTAATTGGGGCCTAGTGTGGTTGTGTACGTGTGATATACATACACTTTTTTGGGATCATATTTTCTATTCCGCTATTTAATCAAAAACCTTTGGGGATCAGTTAAATTGGGGGATAGTCTGTGTTGGTACGTGTGAGAGAGATCCACCTTTCCAAGTTGTTGGGGTTCATCTCATACTTCTGAAGGTTTGAGGGTGCTGCCTGTTCCATACTCCCCCTACTCCTAGCCTTTTAGGGGTACAAACAATAGTAATTGGGGCCTAGTGTGGTTGTGTACGTGTGATATACATACACTTTTTTGGGATCATATTTTCTATTCCGCTATTTAATCAAAAACCTTTGGGGATCAGTTAAATTGGGGGATAGTCTGTGTTGGTACGTGTGAGAGAGATCCACCTTTCCAAGTTGTTGGGGTTCATCTCATACTTCTGAAGGTTTGAGGGTGCTGCCTGTTCCATACCCCCCCTACTCCTAGCCTTTTAGGGGTACAAACAATAGTAATTGGGGCCTAGTGTGGTTGTGTACGTGTGATATACATACACTTTTTTGGGATCATATTTTCTATTCCGCTATTTAATCAAAAACCTTTGGGGATCAGTTAAATTGGGGGATAGTCTGTGTTGGTACGTGTGAGAGAGATCCACCTTTCCAAGTTGTTGGGGTTCATCTCATACTTCTGAAGGTTTGAGGGTGCTGCCTGTTCCATACCCCCCCTACTCCTAGCCTTTTAGGGGTACAAACAATAGTAATTGGGGCCTAGTGTGGTTGTGTACGTGTGATATACATACACTTTTTTGGGATCATATTTTCTATTCCGCTATTTAATCAAAAACCTTTGGGGATCAGTTAAATTGGGGGATAGTCTGTGTTGGTACGTGTGAGAGAGATCCACCTTTCCAAGTTGTTGGGGTTCATCTCATACTTCTGAAGGTTTGAGGGTGCTGCCTGTTCCATACCCCCCCTACTCCTAGCCTTTTAGGGGTACAAACAATAGTAATTGGGGCCTAGTGTGGTTGTGTACGTGTGATATACATACACTTTTTTGGGATCATATTTTCTATTCCGCTATTTAATCAAAAACCTTTGGGGATCAGTTAAATTGGGGGATAGTCTGTGTTGGTACGTGTGAGAGAGATCCACCTTTCCAAGTTGTTGGGGTTCATCTCATACTTCTGAAGGTTTGAGGGTGCTGCCTGTTCCATACTCCCCCTACTCCTAGCCTTTTAGGGGTACAAACAATAGTAATTGGGGCCTAGTGTGGTTGTGTACGTGTGATATACATACACTTTTTTGGGATCATATTTTCTATTCCGCTATTTAATCAAAAACCTTTGGGGATCAGTTAAATTGGGGGATAGTCTGTGTTGGTACGTGTGAGAGAGATCCACCTTTCCAAGTTGTTGGGGTTCATCTCATACTTCTGAAGGTTTGAGGGTGCTGCCTGTTCCATACCCCCCCTACTCCTAGCCTTTTAGGGGTACAAACAATAGTAATTGGGGCCTAGTGTGGTTGTGTACGTGTGATATACATACACTTTTTTGGGATCATATTTTCTATTCCGCTATTTAATCAAAAACCTTTGGGGATCAGTTAAATTGGGGGATAGTCTGTGTTGGTACGTGTGAGAGAGATCCACCTTTCCAAGTTGTTGGGGTTCATCTCATACTTCTGAAGGTTTGAGGGTGCTGCCTGTTCCATACCCCCCCTACTCCTAGCCTTTTAGGGGTACAAACAATAGTAATTGGGGCCTAGTGTGGTTGTGTACGTGTGATATACATACACTTTTTTGGGATCATATTTTCTATTCCGCTATTTAATCAAAAACCTTTGGGGATCAGTTAAATTGGGGGATAGTCTGTGTTGGTACGTGTGAGAGAGATCCACCTTTCCAAGTTGTTGGGGTTCATCTCATACTTCTGAAGGTTTGAGGGTGCTGCCTGTTCCATACCCCCCCTACTCCTCATCTAGCCTTTTAGGGGTACAAACAATAGTAATTGGGGCCTAGTGTGGTTGTGTACGTGCGAGATACATACACTTTTTTTGATCATATTTCCTATTCCGCTATTCAATAAAAACCTTTGAGGATCAATTGAATTGCGGGATAGTCTGTGTCGGTACGTGTGAGAGAGATCCACCTTTCCAAGTTGTTGGGGTTCATCTCATACTTCTGAAGGTTTGAGGGTGCTGCCTGTTCCATACCCCCCCTACTCCTCATCTAGCCTTTTAGGGGTACAAACAATAGTAATTGGGGCCTAGTGTGGTTGTGTACGTGCGAGATACATACACTTTTTTTGATCATATTTCCTATTCCGCTATTCAATAAAAACCTTTGAGGATCAATTGAATTGCGGGATAGTCTGTGTCGGTACGTGTGAGAGAGATCCACCTTTCCAAGTTGTTGGGGTTCATCTCATACTTCTGAAGGTTTGAGGGTGCTGCCTGTTCCATACCCCCCCTACTCCTCATCTAGCCTTTTAGGGGTACAAACAATAGTAATTGGGGCCTAGTGTGGTTGTGTACGTGCGAGATACATACACTTTTTTTGATCATATTTCCTATTCCGCTATTCAATAAAAACCTTTGAGGATCAATTGAATTGCGGGATAGTCTGTGTCGGTACGTGTGAGAGAGATCCACCTTTCCAAGTTGTTGGGGTTCATCTCATACTTCTGAAGGTTTGAGGGTGCTGCCTGTTCCATACCCCCCCTACTCCTCATCTAGCCTTTTAGGGGTACAAACAATAGTAATTGGGGCCTAGTGTGGTTGTGTACGTGCGAGATACATACACTTTTTTTGATCATATTTCCTATTCCGCTATTCAATAAAAACCTTTGAGGATCAATTGAATTGCGGGATAGTCTGTGTCGGTACGTGTGAGAGAGATCCACCTTTCCAAGTTGTTGGGGTTCATCTCATACTTCTGAAGGTTTGAGGGTGCTGCCTGTTCCATACCCCCCCTACTCCTCATCTAGCCTTTTAGGGGTACAAACAATAGTAATTGGGGCCTAGTGTGGTTGTGTACGTGCGAGATACATACACTTTTTTTGATCATATTTCCTATTCCGCTATTCAATAAAAACCTTTGAGGATCAATTGAATTGCGGGATAGTCTGTGTCGGTACGTGTGAGAGAGATCCACCTTTCCAAGTTGTTGGGGTTCATCTCATACTTCTGAAGGTTTGAGGGTGCTGCCTGTTCCATACCCCCCCTACTCCTCATCTAGCCTTTTAGGGGTACAAACAATAGTAATTGGGGCCTAGTGTGGTTGTGTACGTGCGAGATACATACACTTTTTTTGATCATATTTCCTATTCCGCTATTCAATAAAAACCTTTGAGGATCAATTGAATTGCGGGATAGTCTGTGTCGGTACGTGTGAGAGAGATCCACCTTTCCAAGTTGTTGGGGTTCATCTCATACTTCTGAAGGTTTGAGGGTGCTGCCTGTTCCATACTCCCCCTACTCCTCATCTAGCCTTTTAGGGGTACAAACAATAGTAATTGGGGCCTAGTGTGGTTGTGTACGTGTGATATACATACACTTTTTTTGGATCATATTTTCTATTCCGCTATTCAATAAAAACCTTTCTAGGGCAAGATCTTAAATTACAGAAATATGAGGAGACCGTCAAATAAGGGCCGTGGCCTGGGTCGTGGTGCTGCTGGTAGAGCTCCTGTTGCAAGGAGAGGACATGGTCGATCTGTGCCAGCTACACGCACAAGTGAAACACCTTCCTCAAGTGTGAGTAGGCGACAGAACCTGCATCAGTATTTGGTAGGGCATCAAACGCCCCTAGAAGTGATGAGGCCAGAACAAGTTGAGGCGATAGTAGATTGGTTTGCTGCTGACAGTGCCTCCAGTTCCTTCACATTGTCTCCCACCCAGTCTACTGCAGAAAGGTCAGAGTTGGCACCTGCAGCCAATGTCCAACCGTCTTTCACCTCACCCCCTTGCAAATCAGGCCAGCAGTCTGAGCCCCAAGCCATACAGCAGTCTCTTATTCTTTTTGAGGACTCTGTCAGCAGGGTTTCCCAGGGCCATCCACCTAGCCCTGCCCCAGAAGTGGAAGAGATTGAGTGCAGCGATGCCCAACCACTTATTTCTCAAGATGAGTACATGCAAGGATCATCGCAGCACGTCTCCGATGATGACGAAACGCAGGTGCCAACTGCTGCGGCGTTCAGCATTGTGGAGACCGACAAGGAGGGCAGGGGTGAAGACTGGGTGGAAGATGATGTGGAGGACGATGAGGTCCTCGACCCCACATGGAATGAACGTCATGCAGGTGAACTGAGTAGTTTGGAGGAAGAGGCGGTGGTCGCACAGAGCCACCAGCACAGCAGAAGAGGGAGCAGGGTGCAGAAGCGGAGCGGCCGTGCCCTAGACACTACGCCCGCTACTGCCCAACGCAGCAAGGGAACGAGCGCACCAAAGTCAGCTCAAAGGAGTTCTCTAGCGTGGAAGTTCTTTAGAAAATGTGCTGATGACAGGACACGAGTGGTTTGCACCCTGTGCAATCAGAGCTTGAAGCGAGGCATGAACCTTCTCAACCTGAGCACAACCTGCATGATCAGGCATCTAAGTGCAAAGCACGAGCTGAAGTGGAGTACACACCTTCAAAACCAAGAAACGTCTCTGGCTCATCCTGCTTCCTCTTCTGCTGCAGTCTCGGCCGCTCCAGCCACATCTGTAGTGATACCGGCACCTGCCACCCCGCAAACAGACGATCTGTCAGCAACACCACCACCTGGGTCACCAACAACCATCTCCACAATGTCCCGTGGAAGCGTTCAGCTTTCCATCTCCCAAACACTTGAGAGGAAGAGGAAGTACCCCCCTACCCACCCGCGATCCCTGGCCCTGAATGCCAGCATTTCAAAATTATTGGCCTTTGAAATGCTGTCATTCCGTCTGGTGGAGACGCACAGTTTTAAAAACCTTATGTCGGTGGCTGTCCCACAGTACGTCGTGCCCAGCCGCCACTACTTTTCCAGGCAAGCCATCCCTTCCCTGCACAACCAAGTGGGGGAAAAAATCAGGTGTGCACTGCGCAACGCCATCTGTGCCAAGGTCCACCTAACTACGGATACGTGGACCAGTAAGCACGGTCAGGGGCGTTATATCTCCCTAACGGCACACTGGGTAAATGCAGTGGCGGATGGGCCTGAGGCGGATAGCAATTTGGCGCATGTCCTTCCACCACCGAGGATTGCAGGGCGCTTCAGTTTGCCTCCTGTTCCTAACTCCTCCTACTCCGCTTCCTCATCCTCTACCGCCTCCTCATCCGGACAGCGTAACACCTTCACCACCAACTTCAGCACGGCCAGGGGTAAACGACAGCAGGCAGTTTTACAACTTGCCTGTTTGGGGGACAAACCACACACCGCGCAGGAGTTGTGGAGGAGCATGGAACAGCAGACAAATGAGTGGTTGCTGCCAGCGAGCCTCAAGCCCGGCCTGGTGGTGTGCGATAACGGGCGAAATCTCATAGCAGCTCTGGGCCTAGCCGGTTTGACGCACATCCCTTGCCTGGCGCATGTGCTGAATTTGGTGGTGCAGAGGTTCCTTAAAAACTACCCCGATATGTCAGAGCTGCTGCAGAAAGTGCGGGCCGTTTGTGCGCACTTTCGGCGTTCTCACCCTGCTGCTGCTCGCCTGGCAGCGCTGCAGCGTAACTTCGGCCTTCCCGCTCACCGCCTCATATGTGACGTGCCCACAAGGTGGAACTCCACCTTGCACATGCTGGAAAGACTGTGCGAGCAGCAGCAGGCCATAGTGGAGTTTCAGCTGCAGCACGCACGCGTGAGTCGCTCTGCGGAACAGCACCACTTCACCACCAATAACTGGGCCTCCATGCGAGACCTGTGTGCCTTGTTGCGCTGTTTTGAGTACTCCACCAACATGGCCAGTGGCAATGACGCCGTTCTCAGCTTAACTATCCCACTTCTATGCCTCCTTGAAAAAACAATTCGGGCGATGATGGAAGAGGATGTGGCACAGGATGAGGAGGAGGAGGAGGATGAAGAGGTAACATTTCCAAGGCTTTCAGGGCAGTCATTCGCAAGGGGCTCCGAGGGTGGGTTCCTGCACACGCAAACGCCAGGGACGCAATTGTCCAGCAGGGGCACAGTTCTGGAGGATGAGGAGGATGAGGAGGAGGAGGAGCTGGAGGAGGAGATGGAACCATGTTCACAGCAGGGTGGCACCCAGGCCAGCTCATGGCCATCACTGGTGCGTGGCTGGGGGGATACAGAGGACACGGACCATACACCTCCCACAGAGGACAGCCTTTCGTTGCCTCTGGGCAGCCTGGCACACATGAGCGATTACATGCTGCAGTGTCTCCACAACGACCGCCGAGTTGCCCACATTCTAACTTGTGCTGATTACTGGGTGGCCACGCTGCTGGATCCCCGTTACAAGGACAACGTACCGTCCTTAATTCACTCACTGGAGCGCGATCGCAAGATGCGCGAGTACAAGCGCACGCTGGTAGACGCCATGCTGCTGGCATTCCCATCTGACAGCGGGGCCACAGTGGAAGCACAAGGCAGAGGAGGAGGAGGTCGCCAACGCAACCAGGGCACCGCCAGCACCTCAGAAGGCAGGGTTAGCATGGCCGAAATGTGGAAAAGCTTTGTCAGCACGCCACAACAAACAGCAGCACCAGCAGCTCAGATGGAACGTCTTAGCAGGAGGCAGCATTTTACCAACATGGTGGAGCAGTATGTGTGCACACGCCTACATGTAGTGAATGACGGGTCTGCCCCCTTCAACTTCTGGGTCTCCAAATTGGGCACATGGCCTGAGCTTGCCCTTTACGCCTTGGAGGTGCTGGCGTGCCCTGCAGCCAGTGTATTATCTGAACGGGTATTTAGCACGGCTGGGGGCGTTATAACAGACAAGCGCAGCCGCCTGTCCAGAGACAATGTGGACAAGCTCACGTTCATTAAAATGAACCAGGCATGGATCCCACGGGACTTTTCCGTACCTTGTGCAGAATAGCAATGGATACCGACCTTACCCACCCATTGTTCCATTTTTGCTCTTTCTCACTCTTTTGGGGTGTACCCTCATTTAAAATTTGTGAAAAGAAGCAGTGTTGGCTACCTCGTCCTCCTCCTCAGGGCCAGATTAATGTAGGGGCTATTGGAGCTGCAGCTCCAGGCCCCTACCTTTTATATAGGCCCCGGGTTGGCCATATTCACTGTTACCGCTCTTCTGTCACTTGTAAACACAGAAGTCTGGCTTCTATGCTCGCTTCCCCAGGCAGCACCCTCAGAACCTCCCCACACAGCGTGAAGGCCGGACAAGGAGGGACAGTTGGCGATGCATGGATGTGTTTATGGGCTTCAGAGACAGCATCCCATGTTGAATTAGGCATGCATGGCTGCACCCTTCCTCCTCTGGGTGCATGGCAAGGCACGGCCCTAAGGCCCTTCAAAATCCTCAGCACCAAGCCCATGATGCTGTTAATCCGGCCCTGGTCCTCCTCCACCGCCGCTTCCACCTACACCGCCCATAGGTGTGCGCAGCCTATTGCATTAAGGTGTGCACCCCAAAGTTGAAATACACATGCATGTGTTTGCCAGCAGGGAGAGTAATGTATCGGGGCCATGTACCTGTAGGCAAGGAGAAATAGAGCAGAGCAGGTCCCAGGGAGATCTTTCCCATCTCCTCACTGGCAATGCTATGTGCCCTAGGTGATTAGGGTGTGCCCAGGCACACCCAGCACACCCTGTGCGCACGCCTATGTCACCGCCACATCCACCACCACCTCAACCTCCCTCCTACTCCATATGGGCCTCGTCCTTCAGAGATGAAGAAGAACATTGTTTTATTTTTCTGTTTTTTTTTGTTGTTTTAAGTTATTTCCCTATCCACATTTGTTTGCAGAGCACTTGCCATGCTCTTAATTACGTTTTGCTGCCATTTGCAGCACTCTAGCCCTTTCCTTTGGTGTTTTAGAGCCATTTTAGTGCCTTAAAGTTCGGGTCCCCATTGACTTCAATGGGGTTCGGTGTCCGGGAAAAGTTCGGTAAAAGTCCGGGACACGGACCCGGACTTTTTTTTAAAGTTCGGCCGAACCCGTCGAACACGGACATCTAGGTGTCCGCTCAACCCTACTCAGGACCCTTTGCATCATTTGGCCATAGATTGAGGAGAGAATTTTAACTTCAAAGTAGCTGGTGTCTTTTATTTCATTTTTAGCTGGAGATTAGCAAGAGGGGTTGGGGGAAAGGGGCTGTGTGTAGGGAGAAGTCTGCCTAGAGAACAGTTTCAACACACTTAAAATGCCTTTCTATATTTTGAAAATAAAATGTTACCTTAAAATGTACTGAAATCTCTATTTAAAAAAAATATTCTACGGGTTACTTAAAAACATTCTATCTCGAGCTGCTCTTAATTATTTATTTAATTAGAGCTCATCATCAGCATGCAGGTATTTTCAGCTCATTTGTGATTCAAGGCACCAAATATTATACATGGCAATTTTAATTTCTTTCATATATTTCATTTTATAAGTAAAATAGTCAAATACATGTTACTGTCATCTGTTTTAAATTATGAAAGATAATTAAAATTGAAGAAGGTTATTTATCTAGATATCAAAATGTTGGGTGAGAAGAAAAGAAAATTAAAAGTGCAGAGAAGTCTTTAATTAACAGTTGTGAAGTTTATAATTTGCTTGGCTTTTCGTATGGTAGACATGGAGAAAGGCATCAGTCATATGCATTTTATAATAAGGATATTATCATTGGACTTGAGGAAAGAAAGGCTTTTCTACATTGTTCCCTGGCAATTATGCGATTCACAATGGATCCTTTGGACAGATACAGTAAGTGTTCACTGGGATCATATTAACAATTATAACAATATAGCATTATCTGTCTGTTATTAAAAACTAGGAACATAAAGGTGAAGTCAGACAGGTACTTTCTACTCTGTATCTTTGACATGAAAAATCCTTTATATAATAACACATCAGATCCATGAGCTCTTTCAAATTAATATGATACTGTATCAGGTTTGGAAGAAGGCACTGCAGGTCCTACTACTAAAAATAAATGCACCTAATTGTCAGGCATTACCTGTCCCGCTTTTGTGGGACACTTGTGCCTTTATATATTATGGTGTGCTTTGTGATCGTACTGTACTACTATACCTAAATGTGCTTTCTATATTGTGTCTTGAAATAAAAGTATAAAACTAAAAAAAGAGAATTCTTCTTAGTTTGTCACAAAACAGGTCAAAAAGACTGTATCCAAACCCAAGCAAAAAAAAATTACTATATAGCAGTTTATTCATTTCAAATGTGGTGGCTGTGTTTGTGTTCTTTTATATTTATTATATCTTCATTTCAACTTGCTGATCCTGTCACCAACACACTTCCTTTCCTAAGGGGGGGGGGGGGGACTCTCACTGTATTGCATCCGTGGAGGAGCAGCATGGGCTGTTTACTCCTAATTTGGAACACCTCTTCCTCTCCTTGTCTCCATAACATGGTGGGGGTGTTTTGTAACGCACAGGAGAGAGCTGGGTAAGGCGGATGACACTTTTTTGAGTTTACACTGCAGGATGCACAGAAACTTACAAGCTCAGTGGATTTCTAACAAGGTCATTTTTGAACTTATCAGATGCATAACAATCTAAAAGACTAAAAGGAAGCAAATAAGACTAGTTCATTGTTCTTCAGCCATTTATTGTCCTTCAGCTGGTTTCCTTGCTGCATTCTTGGAACCTGTAACAGCAATTACTGTAAAAGCTAACTCTCCAGCTTCCAGTTAAAAATGAGAACAAGTCCTACTGCTCCAGGTGAATGAACACAGCTGTGGTGTCTACCCCCAAGCCTGTGGTATGGGGTGCACACCCTGTCACTGCTGCAAACACATATGGAAAGGAAAAGGATTTGACAGCTGCACACCCATATGATGCATACAAAAATTTATTGAAGAATCATCAATAAAAGCATGGCACAATTGGCATATCGGCAAACGTGCTTTCTCAAAACCATACTGTCAGAATCAGCGTCATTACGTGGGTCACCTGTTGGTGGCACTGTTGTTCCTGGAACTGAGGGGCAGAGTTCCAGGGCCCACCAGGGGGTGTCTCCCAGCAGCTGGACTGTACTTTTAACTAGGCTGCACCTGAGGAGGACTGCTGAGGGAATATAAGCCCGCCCTTCACTGAGGTTCAGTACTTCGGTATTTCCTCTGCTAGCTGTGTCCCTGTCTGAGCCTGATCCTGAAACCTGCATCCTGAAATCTGTATTCTGGTCCTGAGTCCTGTTCCCTGTTTCCTTCTTTCTGTACCTGGCTCCCTGCTTTCCTTGACTCCTGCCCCTGCCCTGTCTTGCTATTGTTTGCTCCATCCTTTTATATATTGTTAGTTAGGTTACTATTGGGGTTTTGCACTGTTACATTTATATTTTGTTTACTTGTTTATGGTCTACTCGTGTTGGTATTGGAGTGTGTCATTTAGCTTAATAAACGTATTCACATCTTATCTGTCTGGGTCCCGATTCCTTAGTGCAGCCAACTGATCTGATCACCCTTGCTGGATGCCTGCATGTGGTATCCCTGACAGAATACTGAAGCCACTAACAATCAGATCAGTTGCACCTAGGAATTTTCTGGTTGTTGCAAGATGCAGTCAGAGGAGGTCTTTTATTTTTCCCTGCTTGTAACAGAAGACAGGAAATAGTGCCACCAATTTTGAGAATGTACACTAGCGAGCAGTTGTTGGAATGCATCCGTCTGGCACACTCGTTTGTTGACCAAGCATGATGATCCAGTGCCTGATGAACTGGTGCCTGCTACCCAGATTTCTGATCCAGTGCCTGCTGATCCTGTGCCTGCTATCCAGCCTGCTGATCCGGTGCCTGCTACCCAGCCTGCTGATCCAGTGCCTACTTCCCAGCATGATGATCCAGTGCCTGCTGATCCGGTGCCTGCTACCTAGCCTGCTGATCCAGTGCCTACTTCCCAGCATGATGATCCAGTGCCTGCTGATCTGGTGCCTGCTGATCAAGTGCCTGCTACCCAGCCTGCTGATCCGGGGCCTGCTACCCAGCCTGCTGATGCAGTGCCTTCTTTCCAGCATGATGATCCAGTGCCTGCTGATCCAGTGCCCGCTTATCCAGTGCCTGCTACCCAGCTTGATGTGGCTGTACCCGCTGTCCAGTTTGATGTGCCACTGCCCACTGCCCAGCTTTATGTGCCACTACCCACTGCCCAGCCTTATGTGCCACTGTCCACTGCCCAGCCTGATGTGCCACTGTCTGCTGCCCAGTCTGATCCCACTGTCCACTGCCCAGCCTTATGTGCCACTGTCCGCTGCTCAGCCCGATATGCCACTGTCCGCTGCCCAGCCTGATGTGCCACTGTCCGCTGTCCAGCCTGATGTGCCACTGACTGATGTCCAACTTGATGGTCCTCGGCCCACTGTCCAGCCTGACGATCCTTCACCTCATGCCCAGCATGTCGCTGTCACTCCCCTGCCTGATGTCCAGCTTGCCACTGGTGCTTCCCTGCCTGCTGATCCGGTGCCCCCTTGTCCAGTGCCTGCTACCCAGCTTGATGTGCCACTGCCCACTTCCCAGTTTGATGTGCCACTGCCCGCTTCCCAGTTTGATGTGCCACTGCCCAGCTTGATGTGCCACTGCCTGTTGCCCAGCCTGATGTGCCACTGCCTGCTGCCCAGCTTGATGGTCCTCGGCCCGCTGGCCAGACTGACGATCCTTCACATAATGCCTAGCATGTCTCTGGTGCTCCCCTGCCTGATGTCCAGCTTGCCGTTGGTGTTTCCCTGCCTGATGCCCAGCTAGTTTTCAGTCCCAGCATTGGGATATGTGCTGCATTGAGGGCATGTATATTCCTAATGTTACGCCTCTTCAGGAATTTGATCCGTGGGGTACCTACATGGCTTCCCTACCCTGGTGGTGGGGCGCATGATCAATTACTAGACTCTGATGCCACGCCTTCCAACAAGTTAAAAAACTTTGGCCTGGAGAGTGCAAGGAAGTCCACAGACACAGAAGGGAGACCTTTCTGGACCTTCTGGGTAGAAGCACAATGGAGAGTCTGGAGGCCTCTCTTCAAGAGGGGGGACTGTTAGGATCAGTGCCATTACGTAGGTCACCTGTTGGTGGCACTTTTGTTCCTGGACCTGAGGGGCGCAGTTCCAGGGCCCACCAGCAGGTGTCTCCCAGCAGCTGGACTGTACTTTTAATTAGGATGCACCTGAGGAGGACTGCTGAGGGAATATAAGCCCACCCTTCACTGAGGTTCAGTGCTTCAGTATTTCCTCTGCTAGCCGTGTCCCTGTCTGAGCCTGATCCTGAAACCTGCATCCTGAAACCTGTATTATGATCCTGAGTAGTGTTGAGCGAACACGGACTGTATTATTCGTGTTCGTACCGAATAATTGGATTTCTTTTACCCGAACACGGACACGGACACTTTACTGTATGTTCGGGTAAAAATCCGTGTTCGGTCGTTTTATTTCCGGGTTTTGCATGCTTTGGCGCTCTTTTCATGGCGGGCTTTCAACAGCCAATCAACAATCGTTTAACTGGTGTGCCTTAAGCCATCCCAGCCATGCCTGCAAATGTCTTAGTAGCTGTGATTGGCCGTCTGAAGCATGTGACCAAGTCTTTATAAGTTCGAGGCAGCCGCCGCAGCAGCGTCATTCTGCTGCTTAGCTAAGGGACAGAGCACACATCAATGTGCTGGCTGCTGATTAGGGACAGATAGGCAGGAAAAAACCATTTGTGTCCGGATAGAATTGAGGGACAGGTCGGAGTGTTTAGGCAGGGCGAGTTGTAGGCATTTTAGGGATAGAGTCTGCTGAATTATAGGGTCAGTGTCTTCTACAAACTACAATCGATATTGCTGTGTGGGGGGTGGGGTGAATCTGCACTCAATCCTGATCTACGATCTCTTCTCAATCCTGTTAGGGACAGAGTCTGCTGAATTTTAGGGAAACTGTGTTCTACAAACTACAATCGATATTGCTGTGTGGTGTGGGATTGGAGATAGGCAGGTGTCAGTGATCCACATCCATTTTTCTGTGTGTGAGCTGCAGTGAACACAATCTTTTTGGGCTGCAGTGAACACAATCTTTTTGGGCTGCAGTGAACACAATCTTTTTGGGCTGCAGTGAACACAATCTTTTTGGGCTGCAGTGAACACAATCTTTTTGGGGTGCAGTGAACAAAATCTTTTTGGGGTGCAGTGAACACAATCCTTTTTGGTGTGCAGTGAACACAATCTTTGTGGGGTGCAGTGAACAAAATCCTTTGTGGGGTGCAGTGAACACAATCTTTTTGGGGTGCAGTGAACAAAATCCTTTTTGGGGTGCAGTGAACAACATCCTTTTTGGGGTGCAGTGAACACAATCTTTTTGGGGTGCAGTGAACAAAATCCTTTGTGGGGTGCAGTGAACACAATCTTTTTGGGGTGCAGTGAACACAATCTTTTTGGGGTGGAGTGAACAACATCCTTTTTGGGGTGCAGTGAACAAAATCCTTTTTGGGGTGCAGTGAACAAAATCATTTTTGGGGTGCAGTGAACACAATCTTTTTGGGGTGCAGTGAACACAATCTTTGTGGGGTGCAGTGAACACAATCTTTTTGGGGTGGAGTGAACAACATCCTTTTTGGGGTGCAGTGAACAACATCCTTTTTGGGGTGCAGTGAACACAATCTTTTTGGGGTGCAGTGAACACAATCTTTGTGGGGTACAGTGAACAGAATCTTTGTGGGGTGCAGTGAACACAATCTTTGGGGGGTACAGTGAACACAATCTTTTTGGGGTGCAGTGAACACAATCTTTGTGGGGTGCAGTGAACACAATCTTTTTGGGGTGGAGTGAACAAAATCATTTTTGGGGTGCAGTGAACAACATCCTTTTTGGGGTGCAGTGATCAAAATCCTTTTTGGGGTGCAGTGAACACAATCTTTTTGGGGTGCAGTGAACAAAATCCTTTGTGGGGTGCAGTGAACAGAATCTTTGTGGGGTGCAGTGAACACAATCTTTGGGGGGGTACAGTGAACACAATCTTTTTGGGGTGCAGTGAACACAATCTTTGTGGGGTACAGTGAACAGAATCTTTGTGGGGTGCAGTGAACACAATCTTTGGGGGGTACAGTGAACACAATCTTTTTGGGGTGCAGTGAACACAATCTTTGGGGGGTACAGTGAACACAATCTTTTTGGGGTGCAGTGAACACAATCTTTGTGGGGTGCAGTGAACACAATCTTTGGGGGGGTACAGTGAACACAATCTTTTTGGGGTGCAGTGAACAACATCCTTTTAGGGTGCAGTGAACACAATCTTTGTGGGGTGCAGTGAACAACATCCTTTTAGGGTGCAGTGAACACAATCTTTGTGGGGTACAGTGAACAGAATCTTTGTGGGGTGCAGTGAACACAATCTTTGGGGGGTACAGTGAACACAATCTTTGTGAGGTGCAGTGAACACAATCTTTGTGGGGTGCAGTGAACACAATCATTGTGGGGTGCAGTGAACTCAATCTTTGTGGGGTACAGTGAACACAATCTCATACTTCTGAAGATTTGAGGGTGCTGCCTGTTCCATACTCCCCCTACTCCTCATCTAGCCTTTTAGGGGTACAAACAATAGTAATTGGGGCCTAGTGTGGTTGTGTACGTGTGATATACATACACTTTTTTTGGATCATATTTTCTATTCCGCTATTTAATCAAAAACCTTTGGGGATCAGTTAAATTGGGGGATAGTCTGTGTTGGTACGTGTGAGAGAGATCCACCTTTCCAAGTTGTTGGGGTTCATCTCATACTTCTGAAGGTTTGAGGGTGCTGCCTGTTCCATACTCCCCCTACTCCTAGCCTTTTAGGGGTACAAACAATAGTAATTGGGGCCTAGTGTGGTTGTGTACGTGTGATATACATACACTTTTTTTGGATCATATTTTCTATTCCGCTATTTAATCAAAAACCTTTGGGGATCAGTTAAATTGGGGGATAGTCTGTGTTGGTACGTGTGAGAGAGATCCACCTTTCCAAGTTGTTGGGGTTCATCTCATACTTCTGAAGGTTTGAGGGTGCTGCCTGTTCCATACCCCCCCTACTCCTCATCTAGCCTTTTAGGGGTACAAACAATAGTAATTGGGGCCTAGTGTGGTTGTGTACGTGTGATATACATACACTTTTTTTGGATCATATTTTCTATTCCGCTATTTAATCAAAAACCTTTGGGGATCAGTTAAATTGGGGGATAGTCTGTGTTGGTACGTGTGAGAGAGATCCACCTTTCCAAGTTGTTGGGGTTCATCTCATACTTCTGAAGGTTTGAGGGTGCTGCCTGTTCCATACTCCCCCTACTCCTCATCTAGCCTTTTAGGGGTACAAACAATAGTAATTGGGGCCCAGTGTGGTTGTGTACGTGTGATATACATACACTTTTTTTGGATCATATTTTCTATTCCGCTATTTAATCAAAAACCTTTGGGGATCAGTTAAATTGGGGGATAGTCTGTGTTGGTACGTGTGAGAGAGATCCACCTTTCCAAGTTGTTGGGGTTCATCTCATACTTCTGAAGGTTTGAGGGTGCTGCCTGTTCCATACTCCCCCTACTCCTCATCTAGCCTTTTAGGGGTACAAACAATAGTAATTGGGACCCAGTGTGGTTGTGTACGTGTGATATACATACACTTTTTTTGGATCATATTTTCTATTCCGCTATTTAATCAAAAACCTTTGGGGATCAGTTAAATTGGGGGATAGTCTGTGTTGGTACGTGTGAGAGAGATCCACCTTTCCAAGTTGTTGGGGTTCATCTCATACTTCTGAAGGTTTGAGGGTGCTGCCTGTTCCATACCCCCCCTACTCCTCATCTAGCCTTTTAGGGGTACAAACAATAGTAATTGGGGCCTAGTGTGGTTGTGTACGTGTGATATACATACACTTTTTTTGGATCATATTTTCTATTCCGCTATTTAATCAAAAACCTTTGGGGATCAGTTAAATTGGGGGATAGTCTGTGTTGGTACGTGTGAGAGAGATCCACCTTTCCAAGTTTTTGGGGTTCATCTCATACTTCTGAAGATTTGAGGGTGCTGCCTGTTCCATACCCCCCCTACTCCTCATCTAGCCTTTTAGGGGTACAAACAATAGTAATTGGGGCCTAGTGTGGTTGTGTACGTGTGATATACATACACTTTTTTTGGATCATATTTTCTATTCCGCTATTTAATCAAAAACCTTTGGGGATCAGTTAAATTGGGGGATAGTCTGTGTTGGTACGTGTGAGAGAGATCCACCTTTCCAAGTTGTTGGGGTTCATCTCATACTTCTGAAGGTTTGAGGGTGCTGCCTGTTCCATACCCCCCCTACTCCTCATCTAGCCTTTTAGGGGTACAAACAATAGTAATTGGGGCCTAGTGTGGTTGTGTACGTGTGATATACATACACTTTTTTTGGATCATATTTTCTATTCCGCTATTTAATCAAAAACCTTTGGGGATCAGTTAAATTGGGGGATAGTCTGTGTTGGTACGTGTGAGAGAGATCCACCTTTCCAAGTTGTTGGGGTTCATCTCATACTTCTGAAGGTTTGAGGGTGCTGCCTGTTCCATACTCCCCCTACTCCTCATCTAGCCTTTTAGGGGTACAAACAATAGTAATTGGGGCCTAGTGTGGTTGTGTACGTGTGATATACATACACTTTTTTTGGATCATATTTTCTATTCCGCTATTTAATCAAAAACCTTTGGGGATCAGTTAAATTGGGGGATAGTCTGTGTTGGTACGTGTGAGAGAGATCCACCTTTCCAAGTTGTTGGGGTTCATCTCATACTTCTGAAGGTTTGAGGGTGCTGCCTGTTCCATACTCCCCCTACTCCTCATTTAGCCTTTTAGGGGTACAAACAATAGTAATTGGGGCCTAGTGTGGTTGTGTACGTGTGATATACATACACTTTTTTTGGATCATATTTTCTATTCCGCTATTTAATCAAAAACCTTTGGGGATCAGTTAAATTGGGGGATAGTCTGTGTTGGTACGTGTGAGAGAGATCCACCTTTCCAAGTTGTTGGGGTTCATCTCATACTTCTGAAGGTTTGAGGGTGCTGCCTGTTCCATACTCCCCCTACTCCTAGCCTTTTAGGGGTACAAACAATAGTAATTGGGGCCCAGTGTGGTTGTGTACGTGTGATATACATACACTTTTTTTGGATCATATTTTCTATTCCGCTATTTAATCAAAAACCTTTGGGGATCAGTTAAATTGGGGGATAGTCTGTGTTGGTACGTGTGAGAGAGATCCACCTTTCCAAGTTGTTGGGGTTCATCTCATACTTCTGAAGGTTTGAGGGTGCTGCCTGTTCCATACCCCCCCTACTCCTCATCTAGCCTTTTAGGGGTACAAACAATAGTAATTGGGGCCTAGTGTGGTTGTGTACGTGTGATATACATACACTTTTTTTGGATCATATTTTCTATTCCGCTATTTAATCAAAAACCTTTGGGGATCAGTTAAATTGGGGGATAGTCTGTGTTGGTACGTGTGAGAGAGATCCACCTTTCCAAGTTGTTGGGGTTCATCTCATACTTCTGAAGGTTTGAGGGTGCTGCCTGTTCCATACTCCCCCTACTCCTCATCTAGCCTTTTAGGGGTACAAACAATAGTAATTGGGGCCCAGTGTGGTTGTGTACGTGTGATATACATACACTTTTTTTGGATCATATTTTCTATTCCGCTATTTAATCAAAAACCTTTGGGGATCAGTTAAATTGGGGGATAGTCTGTGTTGGTACGTGTGAGAGAGATCCACCTTTCCAAGTTGTTGGGGTTCATCTCATACTTCTGAAGGTTTGAGGGTGCTGCCTGTTCCATACTCCCCCTACTCCTAGCCTTTTAGGGGTACAAACAATAGTAATTGGGGCCTAGTGTGGTTGTGTACGTGTGATATACATACACTTTTTTTGGATCATATTTTCTATTCCGCTATTTAATCAAAAACCTTTGGGGATCAGTTAAATTGGGGGATAGTCTGTGTTGGTACGTGTGAGAGAGATCCACCTTTCCAAGTTGTTGGGGTTCATCTCATACTTCTGAAGGTTTGAGGGTGCTGCCTGTTCCATACCCCCCCTACTCCTCATCTAGCCTTTTAGGGGTACAAACAATAGTAATTGGGGCCTAGTGTGGTTGTGTAAGTGTGATATACATACACTTTTTTTGGATCATATTTTCTATTCCGCTATTTAATCAAAAACCTTTGGGGATCAGTTAAATTGGGGGATAGTCTGTGTTGGTACGTGTGAGAGAGATCCACCTTTCCAAGTTGTTGGGGTTCATCTCATACTTCTGAAGGTTTGAGGGTGCTGCCTGTTCCATACTCCCCCTACTCCTCATCTAGCCTTTTAGGGGTACAAACAATAGTAATTGGGGCCTAGTGTGGTTGTGTACGTGTGATATACATACACTTTTTTTGGATCATATTTTCTATTCCGCTATTTAATCAAAAACCTTTGGGGATCAGTTAAATTGGGGGATAGTCTGTGTTGGTACGTGTGAGAGAGATCCACCTTTCCAAGTTGTTGGGGTTCATCTCATACTTCTGAAGGTTTGAGGGTGCTGCCTGTTCCATACTCCCCCTACTCCTAGCCTTTTAGGGGTACAAACAATAGTAATTGGGGCCCAGTGTGGTTGTGTACGTGTGATATACATACACTTTTTTTGGATCATATTTTCTATTCCGCTATTTAATCAAAAACCTTTGGGGATCAGTTAAATTGGGGGATAGTCTGTGTTGGTACGTGTGAGAGAGATCCACCTTTCCAAGTTGTTGGGGTTCATCTCATACTTCTGAAGGTTTGAGGGTGCTGCCTGTTCCATACTCCCCCTACTCCTCATCTAGCCTTTTAGGGGTACAAACAATAGTAATTGGGGCCTAGTGTGGTTGTGTACGTGTGATATACATACACTTTTTTTGGATCATATTTTCTATTCCGCTATTTAATCAAAAACCTTTGGGGATCAGTTAAATTGGGGGATAGTCTGTGTTGGTACGTGTGAGAGAGATCCACCTTTCCAAGTTGTTGGGGTTCATCTCATACTTCTGAAGGTTTGAGGGTGCTGCCTGTTCCATACCCCCCCTACTCCTCATCTAGCCTTTTAGGGGTACAAACAATAGTAATTGGGGCCTAGTGTGGTTGTGTACGTGTGATATACATACACTTTTTTTGGATCATATTTTCTATTCCGCTATTTAATCAAAAACCTTTGGGGATCAGTTAAATTGGGGGATAGTCTGTGTTGGTACGTGTGAGAGAGATCCACCTTTCCAAGTTGTTGGGGTTCATCTCATACTTCTGAAGGTTTGAGGGTGCTGCCTGTTCCATACCCCCCCTACTCCTCATCTAGCCTTTTAGGGGTACAAACAATAGTAATTGGGGCCTAGTGTGGTTGTGTACGTGTGATATACATACACTTTTTTTGGATCATATTTTCTATTCCGCTATTTAATCAAAAACCTTTGGGGATCAGTTAAATTGGGGGATAGTCTGTGTTGGTACGTGTGAGAGAGATCCACCTTTCCAAGTTGTTGGGGTTCATCTCATACTTCTGAAGGTTTGAGGGTGCTGCCTGTTCCATACCCCCCCTACTCCTCATCTAGCCTTTTAGGGGTACAAACAATAGTAATTGGGGCCTAGTGTGGTTGTGTACGTGTGATATACATACACTTTTTTTGGATCATATTTTCTATTCCGCTATTTAATCAAAAACCTTTGGGGATCAGTTAAATTGGGGGATAGTCTGTGTTGGTACGTGTGAGAGAGATCCACCTTTCCAAGTTGTTGGGGTTCATCTCATACTTCTGAAGGTTTGAGGGTGCTGCCTGTTCCATACTCCCCCTACTCCTCATCTAGCCTTTTAGGGGTACAAACAATAGTAATTGGGGCCTAGTGTGGTTGTGTACGTGTGATATACATACACTTTTTTTGGATCATATTTTCTATTCCGCTATTTAATCAAAAACCTTTGGGGATCAGTTAAATTGGGGGATAGTCTGTGTTGGTACGTGTGAGAGAGATCCACCTTTCCAAGTTGTTGGGGTTCATCTCATACTTCTGAAGGTTTGAGGGTGCTGCCTGTTCCATACTCCCCCTACTCCTCATCTAGCCTTTTAGGGGTACAAACAATAGTAATTGGGGCCTAGTGTGGTTGTGTACGTGTGATATACATACACTTTTTTTGGATCATATTTTCTATTCCGCTATTTAATCAAAAACCTTTGGGGATCAGTTAAATTGGGGGATAGTCTGTGTTGGTACGTGTGAGAGAGATCCACCTTTCCAAGTTGTTGGGGTTCATCTCATACTTCTGAAGGTTTGAGGGTGCTGCCTGTTCCATACCCCCCCTACTCCTCATCTAGCCTTTTAGGGGTACAAACAATAGTAATTGGGGCCTAGTGTGGTTGTGTACGTGTGATATACATACACTTTTTTTGGATCATATTTTCTATTCCGCTATTTAATCAAAAACCTTTGGGGATCAGTTAAATTGGGGGATAGTCTGTGTTGGTACGTGTGAGAGAGATCCACCTTTCCAAGTTTTTGGGGTTCATCTCATACTTCTGAAGATTTGAGGGTGCTGCCTGTTCCATACTCCTCCTCCTACTGCTCAACCATCCTTTTAGGGGTACAAACAATAGTAGTTGGGGCCTAGTGTGGTGGTGTACGTGCGAGATACATACACTTTCTTTTTGATCATATTTTCTATTCCGCTATTCAATTAAAACCTTTGGGGATCAATTCAATTGCGAGATAGTCTGTGTCGGTACGTGTGAGATCCACCTTTCCAAGTTGTTGGGGTTCATCTCATACTTCTGAAGATTTGAGGGTGCTGCCTGTTCCATACTCCTGCTCCTACTGCTCAACCATCCTTTTAGGGGTACAAACAATAGTAATTGGGGCCTAGTGTGGTTGTGTACGTGCGAGATACATACACTTTTTTTGATCATATTTCCTATTCCGCTATTCAATAAAAACCTTTGAGGATCAATTGAATTGCGGGATAGTCTGTGTCGGTACGTGTGAGATCCACCTTTCCAAGTTTTTGGGGTTCATCTCATACTTCTGAAGATTTGAGGGTGCTGCCTGTTCCATACTCCTCCTCCTACTCCTCATCCATCCTTTTAGGGGTACAAACAATAGTAATTGGGGCCTAGTGTGGTTGTGTACGTGCGAGATACATACACTTTTTTTGATCATATTTCCTATTCCGCTATTCAATAAAAACCTTTGAGGATCAATTGAATTGCGGGATAGTCTGTGTCGGTACGTGTGAGATCCACCTTTCCAAGTTTTTGGGGTTCATCTCATACTTCTGAAGATTTGAGGGTGCTGTCTGTTCCATACTCCTCCTACTCCTCATCCATCCTTTTAGGGGTAGAAACAATAGTAATTGGGGCCTAGTGTGGTTTTGTACGTGCGAGATACATACACTTTTTTGGATCATATTTCCTATTCCGCTATTCAATAAAAACCTTTCTAGGGCAAGATCTTAAATTACAGAAATATGAGGAGACCGTCAAATGAGGGCCGTGGCCTGGGTCGTGGTGCTGCTGGTAGAGCTCCTGTTGCAAGGAGAGGACGTGGTCGATCTGTGCCAGCTACACGCACAAGTGAAACACCTTCCTCAAGTGTGAGTAGGCGACAGAACCTGCATCAGTATTTGGTAGGGCATCAAACGCCCCTAGAAGTGATGAGGCCAGAACAAGTTGAGGCGATAGTAGATTGGTTTGCTGCTGACAGTGCCTCCAGTTCCTTCACATTGTCTCCCACCCAGTCTACTGCAGAAAGGTCAGAGTTGGCACCTGCAGCCAATGTCCAACCGTCTTTCACCTCACCCCCTTGCAAATCAGGCCAGCAGTCTGAGCCCCAAGCCATACAGCAGTCTCTTATTCTTTTTGAGGACTCTGTCAGCAGGGTTTCCCAGGGCCATCCACCTAGCCCTGCCCCAGAAGTGGAAGAGATTGAGTGCAGCGATGCCCAACCACTTATTTCTCAAGATGAGTACATGCAAGGATCATCGCAGCACGTCTCCGATGATGACGAAACGCAGGTGCCAACTGCTGCGGCGTTCAGCATTGTGGAGACCGACAAGGAGGGCAGGGGTGAAGACTGGGTGGAAGATGATGTGGAGGACGATGAGGTCCTCGACCCCACATGGAATGAACGTCATGCAGGTGACCTGAGTAGTTTGGAGGAAGAGGCGGTGGTCGCACAGAGCCACCAGCACAGCAGAAGAGGGAGCAGGGTGCAGAAGCGGAGCGGCCGTGCCCTAGACACTACGCCCGCTACTGCCCAACGCAGCAAGGGAACGAGCGCACCAAAGTCAGCTCAAAGGAGTTCTCTAGCGTGGAAGTTCTTTAGAAAATGTGCTGATGACAGGACACGAGTGGTTTGCACCCTGTGCAATCAGAGCTTGAAGCGAGGCATAAACCTTCTCAACCTGAGCACAACCTGCATGATCAGGCATCTAAGTGCAAAGCACGAGCTGCAGTGGAGTACACACCTTCAAAACCAAGAAACGTCTCTGGCTCATCCTGCTTCCTCTTCTGCTGCAGTCTCGGCCGCTCCAGCCACATCTGTAGTGATACCGGCACCTGCCACCCCGCAAACAGACGATCTGTCAGCAACACCACCACCTGGGTCACCAACAACCATCTCCACAATGTCCCGTGGAAGCGTTCAGCTTTCCATCTCCCAAACACTTGAGAGGAAGAGGAAGTACCCCCCTACCCACCCGCGATCCCTGGCCCTGAATGCCAGCATTTCAAAATTATTGGCCTTTGAAATGCTGTCATTCCGTCTGGTGGAGACGCACAGTTTTAAAAACCTTATGTCGGTGGCTGTCCCACAGTACGTTGTGCCCAGCCGCCACTACTTTTCCAGGCAAGCCATCCCTTCCCTGCACAACCAAGTGGGGGAAAATATCAGGTGTGCACTGCGCAACGCCATCTGTGCCAAGGTCCACCTAACTACGGATACGTGGACCAGTAAGCACGGTCAGGGGCGTTATATCTCCCTAACGGCACACTGGGTAAATGCAGTGGCGGATGGGCCTGAGGCGGATAGCAATTTGGCGCATGTCCTTCCACCACCGAGGATTGCAGGGCGCTTCAGTTTGCCTCCTGTTCCTAACTCCTCCTACTCCGCTTCCTCATCCTCTACCGCCTCCTCATCCGGACAGCGTAACACCTTCACCACCAACTTCAGCACGGCCAGGGGTAAACGACAGCAGGCAGTTTTACAACTTGCCTGTTTGGGGGACAAACCACACACCGCGCAGGAGTTGTGGAGGAGCATGGAACAGCAGACAAATGAGTGGTTGCTGCCAGCGAGCCTCAAGCCCGGCCTGGTGGTGTGCGATAACGGGCGAAATCTCATAGCAGCTCTGGGCCTAGCCGGTTTGACGCACATCCCTTGCCTGGCGCATGTGCTGAATTTGGTGGTGCAGAGGTTCCTTAAAAACTACCCCGATATGTCAGAGCTGCTGCAGAAAGTGCGGGCCGTTTGTGCGCACTTTCGGCGTTCTCACCCTGCTGCTGCTCGCCTGGCAGCGCTGCAGCGTAACTTCGGCCTTCCCGCTCACCGCCTCATATGTGACGTGCCCACAAGGTGGAACTCCACCTTGCACATGCTGGAAAGACTGTGCGAGCAGCAGCAGGCCATAGTGGAGTTTCAGCTGCAGCACGCACGCGTGAGTCGCTCTGCGGAACAGCACCACTTCACCACCAATAACTGGGCCTCCATGCGAGACCTGTGTGCCTTGTTGCGCTGTTTTGAGTACTCCACCAACATGGCCAGTGGCAATGACGCCGTTCTCAGCTTAACTATCCCACTTCTATGCCTCCTTGAAAAAACAATTCGGGCGATGATGGAAGAGGATGTGGCACAGGATGAGGAGGAGGAGGAGGATGAAGAGGTAACATTTCCAAGGCTTTCAGGGCAGTCATTCGCAAGGGGCTCCGAGGGTGGGTTCCTGCACACGCAAACGCCAGGGACGCAATTGTCCAGCAGGGGCACAGTTCTGGAGGATGAGGAGGATGAGGAGGAGGAGGAGCTGGAGGAGGAGATGGAACCATGTTCACAGCAGGGTGGCACCCAGGCCAGCTCATGGCCATCACTGGTGCGTGGCTGGGGGGATACAGAGGACACGGACGATACACCTCCCACAGAGGACAGCCTTTCGTTGCCTCTGGGCAGCCTGGCACACATGAGCGATTACATGCTGCAGTGTCTCCACAACGACCGCCGAGTTGCCCACATTCTAACTTGTGCTGATTACTGGGTGGCCACGCTGCTGGATCCCCGTTACAAGGACAACGTACCGTCCTTAATTCACTCACTGGAGCGCGATCGCAAGATGCGCGAGTACAAGCGCACGCTGGTAGACGCCATGCTGCTGGCATTCCCATCTGACAGCGGGGCCACAGTGGAAGCACAAGGCAGAGGAGGAGGAGGAGGAGGTCGCCAACGCAACCAGGGCACCGCCAGCACCTCAGAAGGCAGGGTTAGCATGGCCGAAATGTGGAAAAGCTTTGTCAGCACGCCACAACAAACAGCAGCACCAGCAGCTCAGATGGAACGTCTTAGCAGGAGGCAGCATTTTACCAACATGGTGGAGCAGTATGTGTGCACACGCCTACATGTAGTGAATGACGGGTCTGCCCCCTTCAACTTCTGGGTCTCCAAATTGGGCACATGGCCTGAGCTTGCCCTTTACGCCTTGGAGGTGCTGGCGTGCCCTGCAGCCAGTGTATTATCTGAACGGGTATTTAGCACGGCTGGGGGCGTTATAACAGACAAGCGCAGCCGCCTGTCCAGAGACAATGTGGACAAGCTCACGTTCATTAAAATGAACCAGGCATGGATCCCACGGGACTTTTCCGTACCTTATGCAGAATAGCAATGGATACCGACCTTACCCACCCATTGTTCCATTTTTGCTCTTTCTCACTCTTTTGGGGTGTACCCTCATTTAAAATTTTTGAAAAGAAGCAGTGTTGGCTACCTCGTCCTCCTCCTCAGGGCCAGATTAATGTAGGGGCTATTGGAGCTGCAGCTCCAGGCCCCTACCTTTTATATAGGCCCCGGGTTGGCCATATTCACTGTTACCGCTCTTCTGTCACTTGTAAACACAGAAGTCTGGCTTCTATGCTCGCTTCCCCAGGCAGCACCCTCAGAACCTCCCCACACAGCGTGAAGGCCGGACAAGGAGGGACAGTTGGCGATGCATGGATGTGTTTATGGGCTTCAGAGACAGCATCCCATGTTGAATTAGGCATGCATGGCTGCACCCTTCCTCCTCTGGGTGCATGGCAAGGCACGGCCCTTAAGGCCCTTCAAAATCCTCAGCACCAAGCCCATGATGCTGTTAATCCGGCCCTGGTCCTCCTCCACCGCCGCTTCCACCTACACCGCCCATAGGTGTGCGCAGCCTATTGCATTAAGGTGTGCACCCCAAAGTTGAAATACACATGCATGTGTTTTCCAGCAGGGAGAGTAATGTATCGGGGCCATGTACCTGTAGGCAAGGAGAAATAGAGCAGAGCAGGTCCCAGGGAGATCTTTCCCATCTCCTCACTGGCAATGCTATGTGCCCTAGGTGATTAGGGTGTGCCCAGGCACACCCAGCACACCCTGTGCGCACGCCTATGTCACCGCCACATCCACCACCACCTCAACCTCCCTCCTACTCCATATGGGCCTCGTCCTTCAGAGATGAAGAAGAACATTGTTTTATTTTTCTGTTTTTTTTTGTTGTTTTAAGTTATTTCCCTATCCACATTTGTTTGCAGAGCACTTGCCATGCTCTTAATTACGTTTTGCTGCCATTTGCAGCACTCTAGCCCTTTCCTTTGGTGTTTTAGAGCCATTTTAGTGCCTTAAAGTTCGGGTCCCCATTGACTTCAATGGGGTTCGGTGTCCGGGAAAAGTTCGGTAAAAGTCCGGGACACGGACCCGGACTTTTTTTTAAAGTTCGGCCGAACCCGTCGAACACGGACATCTAGGTGTCCGCTCAACCCTAATCCTGAGTCCTATTCCCTGTACCCTGCTTCCTGTATCTGGCTCCCTGCTTTCCTTGTCTCCTGTCCCTGCCCTGTCTTGCTATTGTTTGCTCCATCCTTTTGTATATTGTTAGTTAGGTTACTATTGGGGTTTTGCACTTTTACATTTATATTTTGTTTACTTGTTTATGGTCTACTGGTGTTGGTATTGGATTGTGTCATTTAGCTTAATAAATGTATTTACACCTTATCCGTCTGGGTCCCAATTCCTTAGTGCAGCCAACTGATCTGATCACCCTTGCTGGATGCCTGCATGTGGTATCCCTGACACATACAGGACACAACCTTAATGAAAATACAGTATCTCACAAAAGTACACCCCTCACATTTTTGAAAATATTATATTATATCTTCTCATGTGACAGCACTGAAGAAATGACAATTTGCTACAATGTAAAGTAGTAAGTGTACAGCTTGTATAACAGTGTACATTTGCTGTCAAAATAACCCAGCACACAGCCATTAATGTCTAAACTGCTGGCAACAAAAGTGAGTACACCCCTAAGTAAAAAAGTCCAAATTGGGTCCAATTAGCCATTTTTACTCCCCAGCATCATGTGACTCATTAGTGTTACAAGGTCTTAGGTGTGAATGGGGAGCAAGTGTGTTAAATTTGGTATTGTCACTCTCACTCTTATACTGGTCACTGGAGGTTCAACATGGCAAGAGTTGTTGCTCTACATAATGATGGCCTAGGCTATAAGAAGATTGTCAAGACCCTAAAACAGAGTTGCAGCACAGTTGCCAAGACCATAAGGCGGTTTAACAGGACAGGTTCCACTAAGAACAGGCCTTGCCATGGACGATCAAAGAAGTTGAGTGCACGTGCTCAGCGTCATACCCAGAGGTTGTCTTTGGGAAATAGATGTATGAGTGCTGCCAGCATTGCTGCAGAGGTTGAAGGGGTGGGGGGTCAGCCTGTCAGTGCTCAGAACATAAGCCGCACACTGCATCAAATTGGTCTGTATGGCTGTCATCCCAAAAGGAAGCATCTTCTAAAGATGATGCACAAGAAAGCCCGCAGTTTTCTGAAGACAAGCAGATTAAGGACATGGATTACTGGAACCATGTCCTGTGGTTTGATGAGAACAATATAAACTTATTTGGTTCAGATGACGTCAAGCGTGTGTCACGGCAACAAGGCGAGGAGTACAAAGACGAATGTGTCTTGCCTATAGTCAAGCTTGGTTGTGGGACTGTCATTGTCTGGGGCTACATAAGTGCTGCTGGCACTGGGGAGCTGCAGTTCATTGAGGGAACCATGAATGCCAACATGTACTGTGACATACTGAAGTAGAGCATGATCCCCTCCCTTCGGAGACTGGGCCGCAGGGCAGTATTCCAACATGATAACAACCCCAAACACACCTCCAAGACAACCACTGCCTTGCTAAAGAAGCTGAGGGTAAAGGTGATAGACTAGCCAAGCATGTCTCCAGACCTAAACCTTATTGAGCATCTGTGGGGCATCATCAAACGGAAGATGGAGGAGCGCAAGGTTTCTAACATCCACCAGCTCTGTGATGTCTTCATGGAGAAGTGGAAGAGGACTCCAGTGGCAACCTGTGAAGCTCTGGTGAACTCTATGCCCTAGAGAGTTAAGGCAGTGCTATAAAATAATTGTGGCCACACAAAATATTGACACTTTGGGCACAATTTGGATATTGTCACTTAGGGGTGTACACACTTTTGTTGTCAGCCGTTTAGACATTAATGGCTGTGTGAGTTATTTTGAAGGGACAGCAAATTTACACTGTTTTACAAGCTGTACACTCACTACTTTACATTGTAGCAAAGTGTCATTTCTTCAGCATTGTCACATGAAAAGATATAATAAAATATTTAAAAAAATGAGAGGGGTGTTCTCACTTTTGTGAGATACTGTATATATAGTAGTGTAAAACAAAAGTTGATGGGATCCAAGAGCTGCAATCTGCTGCTTCTGCTTCACATGAAGAGCAAGCCATATTGCTCAGCCCATTCTTCAAAAAAACAAGCAAAGAGTAAAAAAATATATCCACAAGTAATCGAAAAAAAATAACAATATTAAGAACATGAAACATATAACTCAAAATGGCAACTCATGTTTAACACCTGTGTAACCATGTGATATTTACTATATATATATGTGCATGATGGTTGTGTCCTGTATGGTTTTGACGAAGCACGTTTAACCTTTGAAATGCATTGACCTTTCTTCAACCCTACTGATATGCCAATTGTGTTATGTTTTTATTGATGATTCTTCAATAAATTTTCGAATGCATCATATGGGTGTGCAGCCGTCCAATCCTTTTCTTCTCTAGCTTCCAGGTTTTCTTGTCAAAGCTTAATGGAACAAGCTGAAGTTAGAAGCTGATTGCCTACCATGTACCAGATTTTGCACTCTCCAGTTTTAGTAAATCAATCCCATTGCTTCGAACTGCAATTTTCCTCCCCAATAATTCCTATGGTACCCAGGTAAACTTGGTAGAAGAAGTGTAGAAAACATTATTAAAAATAAAGGCAATTTGGCATTACTCTGAACCATTATTATGACCATAAAGTATTAGTGCAAAACACCCTATACAAAATTATTACATAAATTGGGCAATAAAACCTCAAAAATAGTATCTGTGTGATTACAATGTGTAAAAAAAACACAACTAAAAAACTGCCCAGTGAGACCAAACAAATATTTAAAAAAATATAAATATCCCTCTAGGGGTTAAATACATTGCAAATCATTGTATGTGATATGTGCAATAATGTTGCAGAGGTTGAAGAGGTGGGGAGTCAGCCTATCAGTGCTTAGACAGTACGCTGCATCAAATTGGTCAGCATGGCTGTCGTTCCAGAAGGAAGCCTCTTCTAAAGATGATGCACAAGAAGGCCCGCAAACAGCTTGCTAAAGCCAAGCAGACTAAGGACATGGATTACTGTAACCATGTCCTGTGGTCTGTTGAGACAAAGATAAACTTATTTAGTTCAGATGGAGTCAAGAGTGTGTGGCGGCAACCAGGTGAGGAGTACAAAGACAAGTGTGTCTTGCCTACGGTCAAGCATGGTGGTGGGAGAGTCATGATCTGGGGCTGCATGAGGGCTCTCGGCACAGGGGAACTACAGTTCATTAAGGGAACCATGAATGCCAACATGTACTGTGACATACTGAAGCAGAGCATGATCCCCTGCCTTCGGAAACTGGGCTGCAGGGCAGTATTCCAACATGATAACGACCCCAAACATACCTCCAAGATGAACACTGCCTTGCTAAAGAAGCTGAGGGTAAAGACTCAGCATCCTCTGGATTCTCAGACAGCACCCTGAGACATCCACTTCCTCAAACAGGAGACAAGATGCCCGTTCTCTCCCTCCTGGGACTCTGCTTCCACCAAAGATGCTGAGTCACGCACTCCCTTCAGACTTATACCCACTCCCAGAATCCTTTGTAGCAGAATGTGCCTTCTGGGTTAGTTACAAGCCTGAATGTGTCCCTGATTTGGTTTCCTCCACTGCCCTAAGAGAAGCCTCTAACAGAGCCAGTGGGGAGACTTCCCTCTCAGCAGACACACCTGAAAGCCATGACACCCTAGCCAAAAAACAATCATGGCCCTGCTGGTAGGCAGACAAGGACCACTTTGCACTTATCTAGCACCTACCTGTAGGGTGATACTCCCACCCCACACCAAAATGAGTCAGGTCCCTCTGACCCTGAGGCAGCTGCCTCCTGTCAAAAACTCTGCCAAAAAACAGGAGTATCCCACAAACCTGGAAAGGGGGAAAAGGGAAGAACAAATTTACAAATAAATTACTGTAAAAAATAGATCTTTACACTCTGCTGTACACATTTTTACAAACGGTTTAAGGTGCATGAAAACCGATGCACCCATCCACCAAATAAACTCACTTGGTGGAGAACAACATAGAAAAATACAATGCAATCATCCTGACTGTCTACCTCTAAGGTGATCCCACCAGTGTCTTGACACGCTGGGGTCCTCTCCCTCCTGGAAGAGCTTGTCCCCTAACACTAGCTGTCTAGACAGAGTCCTTCTGTTGAAGTGGGGCACAAGGCCCTCTGCAGTCCTTCAAGCACTTCAGTAAGAAAACAGGGCAGGCCACAGTCTTTCATGACCTACAGTCCTGCTGTGTCAGGGAAAACATCACAGGGGTCCTGCAGGGCACCCCCCACGAAGTTCTTGGACACACTTGAACTTTGCAGCAACATCTTCATCTGTCAAGACTGTGGATGACGTCCCACACTGCCATTTGTAATCCACAAAAGATCCTGGCCTGATGGCCCAAAGGATCTGGCACAACAAACAATTTCCAAAATGGCCCTAAAAGATCTGCAACTGCAACACTTGACTTCCAAAAGACCCTGGCCCAATGGCCCAAGGGGGTCTTTTTTAAACTTTAAACACTTGCAACTTTAATTCAGCATTATATCATTTCAAAGTCTCCTTGGTCAGTTGTGGTAGCCAGCTGGCCTCACACTTTGTTGGTTTCTATTTTGCTCTTGAAACTTCTTTGAAAGGAATATCTGCAGTCCTCATATGTAGTACTCAGGGTGAGGCACTTGAACATATTCCCCTGCTCATTCTTGACTCAGATGAATCAAGCGTGTCTTGACCCATCGGGGCGGCAGACCTCCACCCTGTCTATATACAGTAGATGGAGCGCCCATAGTAACATTGAGTCTTGACTTTGTGGAATTTCTCCTTAAGCCTCTCCTCTGGAGAGTCTCTGTAAGTCTTTGGAACAAACAAGAAATCCCAAATTAGTTTGTCGCACCAGAAATCCCTTGACTTCTCCACCATTATCATGACCTCCTTTGTTACGTTAGGGTAATCATAGCCATACTCCAGGGCAACCTTCTTCTGCATCCACCGTTGTATCCTGGACAACTGGGCAAGAGTTCTCCTGTTACCTCTCCCTAGTGGAGAAAAGGGAGTATATACCCTCTGTATCATTTCCTCCAAGGCCGTATTTTGGTCTCTGGCCCTAGCAATGTTCCCTGGGGGGGTAAGATCTGGGACCCTGACGACGTAGGCATCGCAGAATCCCAATTTTTTGCAAGTTCCCCCCTTTCTTTAGCTTCCTTGGCCTCCTGGTCTAAAGACACAGTCATTTCGGGACTTAGGGAGCTGCTCCCACCTTCTGACCCCCATTCCCCTTCAGTTTTGTTGATAGATCCCCAATCATACATCCCTTCGTCCAGTGGTCCATACCGCATGTAAAAGGATGGGGAATAAACTCTTACTAGACATCTCTCACTTTCGCTGCTTGTACTAGACGGTGACGCCTGGATGACTGCTGGCTTAACAGGCTGCGGGACACTGATGGGAGTTGATCCAGCTATGGCTGTTGGGGTAGGTTTCTCTGGCCACTCTCCAACTGTCTGGATGGATCCCCTCCCTATGGAGCTCTGCAACTGAGCCCCCCCTCCCGCAGACTACAGGCCCACCGACTGCTGGTGGGGCCCCCAGCTGCATCATGAGTCTGAACAAACCCCTCCCGGCTCAGTGGAGGAACTTTGACTCATTCTCAGTCGCCTCCTAAATGAGGCCTGTCTCCTATATAACAGTGAGCTTCCTAGGGCGGCCCTCACTCTTCTCTGCCCTGAGCAGCAGATCACCACATTGCCCACATTGGACCCACGCCTGCACCCGCAAAGTAACAGTGGCACACTTAGGACATATGTGATGAAAAAAGGGGGGGGGGTGACCAGCGCTATGGAATATATGAACAATTGTATATCCAGGTGTAAAGCTGCCACCAACCAACCCCTGGGTAACAGGGGTCAAGTATAAATAAAGGGTTGGAAAAGGTTGGTACCGGCTCTACCTGTTAAAAATGTATATTTTTAGATCCTATAGGTATATACTCATCATAAAAAGATCAAACATATAAATAGATAAATAATCCACAGGTGATGGTAAAGTGCAAGTGCAAACAATAGGATCTATATTTGGGCTGAAATATCTACGCCCCCTATAAAGTGCTCAGTGCTGAAAAATGAGTGTTGGAAGCCTTAAATAAAACAATTCCAATTCCATTGTTGAGGAAATTCACTTTGCGAATATTACCCAATCATAGGTATGTAGACTTTCAGAGAGTTTATTGTACTAAAAGAAAAGATTGTTCCCTTTGTGCCCATGCCCAAGCATGTGAAGGGGGATTTTTTATTAAAAGCAGTTTCCCTTGTCCATTATTAAATGATAGAAGAGGTGAACATAATGATAGAAATTAACACAGGTCTGCTAGGCAAAGTAAACATTCAACTTTTTTAGTACATTAAGCCTAATAACTAAAATTGCCCTCCATGTACTTTTAAAGAATGACACCAATAAACATGGAAAACTAACATGTAAAAGTAGGCTCCCGCTGTGGTACCAGAAACCCACGCATTAAACCTAGCATGATGATGAATAATGTTTCCCTTAACTATCCTGCATATAGCAATTCCTGTTTTCTTCTATCCAATTAAATGATTGACATGACTCAGAAGCAGACATAACTAGAAAATAGTAATATGATGTATAGTAGGGGTCATGTGATAAAGCTTAAGACAGCCCAATACCAGGGGAACACCAACCCAGTAATTCAAGATGAAAGGGGAAAAGAGGAGTATAGCAATGGACATTAACTGGTGAACCCTCAGTATTTGAATTAACTTTACATCAATGCATAAATGTCAAAAAGTACAAAAATGATTTATTGGTACATAAAAAACACATCAATCAACAAAGGGCAGATAAAGGCCCACAAATGTGTAATATATAAAAATCAGTACTATATTAAGAGTAATCAGGATGTAGATGTATCACAAGGAGCTTGCCAACATGTTTTGCGTTGCAAATCGCTTCTTCAGGGCTTCTTTCTCCATGTCTCACTCTACAGATCTTTTTGTTTACATGGATATATATTTTTTTTTTTTTTACTGGAAAATAACTTTTAATCCCCAACATTATATATTTTTTTTAAAGTAGAGGCTACTTTGCAATTTTTTTTTGTCACACAGTATTTGCGGAGAAATTTTCCAAACGCGATTTTTTGGAAAACAAACACCTTTTGAAATGTAATGCATAAATACACTACGTATTGCCAAATTGTTTGGTAAAATATAACAGATAATCTTATGCCGAGTACATAGATACCAAACATGACATGATTTAAAATTGCGCATGCCCGTGGAGCGTACAGTTTAAAAGCCTTTACAGGTTACCACTTTAGATTTACAGAAGAGGTCTACTGCTAGAAATACTGCCCTCCAGCAGTGACAGGTACTCTTTTTTTGAAAAAAATTGGGGTCTATTTTATCAGGGACTCATCAATGCAGACAACTTGTTGGGGCATATACAAGGCTGCAAATTTTTTGTTGAAGTGATTTATGAGGGGCCAGATTTTGTGGAGTCAGTCATATCCAGGGTCACCCCGAGGAAGACAGAGTTCATTGTCATTGAAATGCATGAACCACAAAATTTGCTTGTATCTAGTCCTGGCCATTGCAGCAGAGAACATGGGCATATGATAAATTGGCTCAGTGGACCAATATGACCGCAACTCACTCTTTATAGTAATGCCCATGATGAGGGATAGGCCCAGAAAGGTTTTAAATTCAGAAACAGTGAAATGATTCCATGCAAATTCTCTGACAAGGGTCAAATTTGGATTAGCGGTAATAAATGTATTGGCATATAATTTGCTTTGGTCCACAATAGATCTGTACAGATCTTCCGTGAAAAACAGCTCATAAAAACGAAGGTGAAGTAAAATTGTCTGTTTCCACCTGAATTCCGGTTTGGCCAGTAAATGGGGGAAGTACAGGCGCTGCAGAAGTGGAGGGCTCCCAATCAGGATTTGCAAGCGCATCAGTAAGCACACTATGGGCTCTGCAGGCCTGTGTTCAATTTCTTGGTTGCTGCAGGACACCAATTGTGCTAGCCACCACACCAGCTTGAACTGCACTTATGGGACTCGCCACATCACCAAATGTTACTGCAGTGCTCAGTGCTGGTTTGTCTACAACCAGGATGTACTAGGCCACTGGTGCTTGCCAGTTCACCAGAAGGTTGAGCGGAACTAGTTTCAACACTCTGCTGCATAGGAGAACCATGCAATAGTTGCACCTCAACAAAAGAAGAATGGGGTCGGGTACACCTGACTTTAGCAGGGACCACTAGTCCGTCGTCAGAGCTATCTGTTAGGGTGTCGCTGCTCTCTTCAGGTTCAAATGCTGGGCCTGATTCTGACAGAAAGGCTTCCCCATTGCTCTCATCTGTCATGCTCAGCATCATGTAGGCCTCTTCACTAGTGTACCTCTGTTTGGACATTTCGGTCAATAAATTTATAGGTACCTAGTAGGACTCACAGGTAAAAAAGCAGTCCTGGTTGTCAAGGACTATTTGAACCGCTACCAAATAATTCAACTGCTAGCACTAGCAGAGATAAGGCCTGACTCTGCTAACACTGCAGTTTAGTGTGCTGTGTATTGGAAGTGACAGTGAGTTGCTGATTCTGCACTTCTTGAGGGCTGGGTGGAGGGGCTAAATGCAGGTGCTGGCAGGTGTCGGGGCTGATCCTGCTAACGCTGCGTTTTGAGAACACTAAACTATTGGGGACGCTAGTCTAGTACTGATCTGATGCTATCTTATATTGACTCTAACTATCGGTAACGCTAAATGACGTCATCTGTGACACTAATACAGTGGTCAGAAAAAAGATCTGTACACTATAATAGTGACCCTGTGACATGGCAGTGAAGGGGTAACTGGGGGATCAGGGGGTAAATCTTTATTAGGGAATATATGGCGGGTATCCTAAACCTATCTGGGACTGACACTAACTACTACGATCTATAGCTCACACTAACTGGCGTCATCAGTGACACTAATACAATGTTAAGTAAATTATGTGTACACTGTATATAGTGACACTGTAACAGGGAGTGAAAGGCTTAACTGGGGGGTGATCAGGGGGTAAAATTTGTGCCTATGTGTACTGGTGTCAGTGTAGTGCTTGTTTACTAACAATTGATGCTCTCTCCTCTCACACTGGCACCGAAAAGGGCTCCAGGAGAGAAGATTGCATCATTTCCTGTGCCTGTGTTTATATTACACAGGCACAGGACGTTCTGTGACTCGCTGCTGGTGTGCGCAGTGAAGGGAGCAATTACAATGTGTTGTAATTATGCATGGCCCACATTTTTAACTTTATTGAAATGTCACATTAATGACAATTCATTAACTTTTTTCACTGAAGCATGTTGCAATGCAGTGTAGTGCATTGCAAACTGCTTCACAGTAAAAAAAAAGAGAGTATAAAATCTGGTGCAGCTGTGCATGGTAGTCAATTAGTTTCTAACTACAGCTTGTTTAAGAAAATGTTGCCCCCAAAAAAAACCTGGAAGCTGATTGGAAGCTGATTTCTATGCAGAGATGCACAATATTTTGCACTCTCTGGTTTTAGTAAGTCCAACTTTTTTTCAGCACAAACCACTGCAGTGGTGTAAATTAAACAGATAAGATGTAATGTCTGTGGATTGTGCTTAGGGTGGACAACACTGCTAAATGCAGCACAACAAGGCTGGTGTGAACAAGTCCTTATGTACAACTGGCACTGCTAATACATGAGTCATAACTGCATAAACCAGACTCATGCTCAACTAATTCATTACAGAATTAGAAAGGACGTGCCATACATACTAACAATCTAGGGTGTATTATTTGTTATTTAAAAAGCTGCTTTTTATTTTCTTAGTGGATAGTATATTTTCCAGTAACTCTTTTATAAAATGTATTATGTTGCCTTATGAGGAGTTTATGTATAATCTACATTAGTAACTGTAAATAGTTATGTGTGTGTGTATATATATATATATATATATACATATATTTATATACTTATAAGATATAGGATTTGGTTTCAACCAATAGTTGAAATGAAATTATATGAAGTTAAGTTGTGTGAAACCAGTCTGCAGGCGTTAGTAATTGGTTTACCAAGTCCGTTTTAAGTGTAAGAATGTGGTCAGGTTGGGCTACTTTTCACAGACCTTACAGGGCCGAGGTAATAATTGATAATGAGCCGTGCCACTTCCCTTGTTATCTCTGCTCCCACTTCAAAGAAAGCTGTCTTTAGATATGCAATGAAGGTGGCTGTCTGTTCAGGGATGGAAAATTTGCCCAGGAGATGACCTGGCTAGTGTTGAGCGAACACGGACTGTATTATTCAGGTCCGTACCGGATAATTGGACTTTTGTTACCTGGACACGGACCTGAAAACTTTACTGTATGTTCGGGTTGAAAATCCATGTTCAGTAATTTTATTTCCTGTTTTGTATGTAATGGCGCGCTTTTAATGGCGGGCTTTCAACAGCCAATCAACAAGCGTTTAACTGGTGTGCCATAGAAGCCATCACAGCCATGCCTACTAATGGCATGGCTGTGATTGGCCAGTTAAAGCATGTGACCCAGGTCTTTATAAGCTCGAGACACAGCACGCTGTGCGTCAGTCTACTGTAGTGTAGGGAGAGAGCACACATAACGGTGCTGGCTGCTGCTGATTAGGGACAGACAGGGAAAAACAACATTGTGCCCGAAAAGAATGCAGGGACAGGTCGGAGTATAGGCAGGGAAAGATATTTGAGCATTTTAGGGATAGGCTGGAGAGAGTAGGCAGGGAGAGATGAGGAGATACAGGACAGAACAATCGTCCGTTAGCGATCTACATCGATTTTGCTGTGTGGGGGGTGGTGCAGTGAATGATCTTTTTGCCCTCACTTGAGCCCACTGAGGAGGAGGAGGAGGAGGGAGAAAAAAATATATTTTTATCAGTCTGTTGTGTGCAGCGTTCAGCTATATTTTACTACAGATTGCTGTTCTAAGTTAAAGGGGAATTTTTTTTTTCCCTTCATAGCCTGCTGCTGACCGTGACATAAAACATAAGACACTGCTGCGTTCACATGTGCTATTGAAAAATCTTCAATTTTATATACTTTTTTCTATTCCGCTATTCAATATACACCCTTTTGGGGTAAAAAAAAATTAATTGTGGCATAGTCTGTATCGGTACGTGTGAGATAGACCTTTTTATATACTTTTTTCGATTCCGCTATTCAATATACACCCTGTATTGGTACGTGTGAGATAGACCTTTTTATATACTATTTTCTATTCCGCTATTCAATATACACCCTTTTGGGGTAAAAAAATTTAAATTGCGGCATAGTCTGTATCGGTACGTGTGAGATACACCTTTCAAATTTTTTTGGTGCATCTTCCACCGTCGAGGATTGGAGGGCGCTTCAGTTTGCCTCCTGTTCCGAACTCCTCCTACTCCTCTTTCTCATCCTCATCCTGCCTTTAGGGTACAAAAAATTGTAATCGGGGCCTAGTCTGTGTTTGTACGTGTGAGATACACCGTTTTATAAAATTTTTCCAATTCTGCTATTCAATATACACCCTTTTGGGGTAAAAAAAAATAAATTGCGGCATAGTCTGTATCGGTACGTGTGAGATACACCTTTCAAATTTTTTGGGCGCATCTTCCATCGCCGAGGATTGCAGGGCGCTTCAGTTTGCCTCCTGTTCGAAACTCCTCCTACTCCTCTTCCTCATCCTCATCCTGCCTTTAGGGTACAAAAAATTGTAATCGGGGCCTAGTCTGTGTTTGTACGTGTGAGATACACCGTTTTATAAAAAAATTTCTATTGCGCTATTCAATATACACCCTTTTGGGGTGAAAAAAATTAAATTGCGGCATAGTCTGTATCGGTACGTGTGAGATACACCTTTCAATTTTTTGGGCGCATCTTCCATCGCCGAGGATTGCAGGGCGCTTCAGTTTGCCTCCTGGTCCGAAATCCTCCTACTCCTCTTCCTCATCCTCATCCTCATCCTCATCCTGCCTTTAGGGTACAAAAAATTGTAATCGGGGGCCTAGTCTGTGTTTGTACGTGTGAGATACACCGTTTTATAAAAAAATTTCTATTCCGCTATTCAATATACACCCTTTTGGGGTAAAAAAAATTAAATTGTGGTATAGTCTGTTTCGGTAAGTGTGAGATACACCTTTCAAATTTTTTGGGTGCATCTTCCACCGCCGAGGATTGCAGGGCGCTTCAGTTTGCCTCCTGTTCAGAACTCCTCCTACTCCTCTTCCTCATCCTCATCCTGCCTTTAGGGTACAAAAAATTGTAATCGGGGCCTAGTCTGTGTTTGTACGTGTGAGATACACCGTTTTATAAAAAAATTTCTATTGCGCTATTCAATATACACCCTTTTGGGGTGAAAAAAATTAAATTGCGGCATAGTCTGTATCGGTACGTGTGAGATACACCTTTCAATTTTTTGGGCGCATCTTCCATCGCCGAGGATTGCAGGGCGCTTCAGTTTGCCTCCTGGTCCGAAATCCTCCTACTCCTCTTCCTCATCCTCATCCTCATCCTGCCTTTAGGGTACAAAAAATTGTAATCGGGGGCCTAGTCTGTGTTTGTACGTGTGAGATACACCGTTTTATAAAAAAATTTCTATTCCGCTATTCAATATACACCCTTTTGGGGTAAAAAAAATTAAATTGTGGTATAGTCTGTTTCGGTAAGTGTGAGATACACCTTTCAAATTTTTTGGGTGCATCTTCCACCGCCGAGGATTGCAGGGCGCTTCAGTTTGCCTCCTGTTCAGAACTCCTCCTACTCCTCTTCCTCATCCTCATCCTGCCTTTAGGGTACAAAAAATTGTAATCGGGGCCTAGTCTGTGTTTGTACGTGTGAGATAAACCGTTTTATAAAAATTTTTCTATTCCGCTATTCAATATACACCCTTTTGGGGTAAAAAAAATTAAATTGTGGCATAGTCTGTATCGGTACGTGTGAGATACACCTTTTTATATACTTTTTTCTATTCCGCTATTCAATATACACCCTTTTGGGGTGAAAAAAATTAAATTGCGGCATAGTCTGTATCGGTACGTGTGAGATACACCTTTTAAATTTGTTTGGCGCATCTTCCACCACCGAGGATTGCAGGGCGCTTCAGTTTGCCTCCTGTTCCGAACTCCTCCTACTCCTCTTCCTCATCCTCATCCTCATCCTGCCTTTAGGGTACAAAAAATTGTAATCGGGGCCTAGTCTGGGTTTGTACGTGTGAGATACACCGTTTTATATAATTTTTTCTATTCCGCTATTCAATATACACCCTTTTGGGGTGAAAAAAATTAAATTGCGGCATACTTTGCATATTTGACCGTGAGATACACCCATGCGATACTGTTGTTGTTTTCTTCCGCTATTCAAAAAAACCTTTCTAGGGCAAGATCATAAATTACAGAAATATGAGGAGAACGTCAAATAGGGGCCGTGGCCTGGGTCGTGGTGCTGCTGGTAGAGCTCCTGTTGCAAGGAGAGGACGTGGTCGATCTGTGCCAGCTACACGCACAAGTGAAACACCTTCCTCAAGTGTGAGTAGACGACAGAACCTGCAGCAGTATTTGGTAGGGCATCATGCGCCTCTACAAGTGTTGAGGCAAGAACAAGTACAGGCGATAGTATATTGGGTTGCTGACAGTGCCTCCAGTTCCTTCACATTGTCTCTCACCCAGTCTACTGCAGAAAGGTCAGAGTTGGCACCTGCAGCTGATGTCCAACCGTCTTTCACCTCACCCCCTTGCAAATCAGGCAAGCAGTCTGAGCCCCAAGTCATGCAGCAGTCTCTTCTTCTTTTTGATGACTTTGTCAGCAGGGTTTCCCAGGGCCATCCACCTAGCCCTGCCCCAGAAGTGGAAGAGATTGAGTGCAGCAATGCCCAACCAGATGAGTACATGGAAGGTCCATCGCAGCACATCTCCGATGATGACGAAACGCAGGTGCCAACTGCTGCGGCACCAACAACGAGGGCAGGGGTGAAGACTGGGTGGAAGATGATGTGGAGGACGATGAGGTCCTCGACCCCACATAGAATGAAGGTCATGCAGGTGACCTGAGTAGTTTGGAGGAAGAGGCGGTGGTCGCACAGAGCCACCAGCACAGCAGAAGAGGGAGCAGGGTGCAGAAGTGGAGCGGCCGTGCCCTAGACACTACGCCTGCTACTGCCCAACGCAGCAAGGGACCGAGCGCACCAAAGCCAGCTCAAAGGAGTTCTCTAGCGTGGAAGTTCTTCAGACAATGTGCTGATGACAGGACACAAGTGGTTTGCACCCTGTGCAATCAGAGCCTGAAGCGAGGCATAAACCTTCTCAACCTGAGCACAACCTGCATGACCAGGCATCTAAGTGCAAAGAACGAGCTGCAGTGGAGTAGACACCTTCAAAACCAAGAAAGGTCTCTGGCTCCTCCTGCTTCCTCTTCTGCTGCAGTCTCGGCCTCTTCATCCACCTCTGTAGTGATACCGGCACCTGCCACCCCGCAAACAGAGGATCTGTCAGCAACACCACCACCTGGGTCACCAACCATCTCCACAATGTCCCGTGGAAGCGTTCAGCTTTCCATCTCCCAAACAATTCAGAGGAAGAGGAAGTACCCCCCTACCCACCCGCGATCCCTGGCCCTGAATGCTAGCATTTCAAAATTCTTGGCCTTTGAAATGCTGTCATTCCGTCTGGTGGAGACGCACACTTTTAAAAGCTTTATGTCGACGGCTGTCCCACAGTACGTCGTGCCCAGCTGCCACTACTTTTCCAGGCAAGCCAGCCCTTCCCTGCACAACCAAGTGGGGGAAAAAATCAGGTGTTTACTGTGCAACGCCATCTGTGGCAAGGTCCACCTAACTACCGATACGTGGACCAGTAAGCACGGTCAGGGGCGTTTTATCTCCCTAATGGCACACTGGGTAAATGCAGTGGCGGCTGGGCCTGAGGCGGATAGCAATTTGGCGCATGTCCTTCCACCACCGAGGATTGAAGGGTGCTTCAGTTTGCCTCCTCTTCCTAACTCCTCCTACTCCACTTCCTCATCCTCTACCGCCTCCTCATCCAGTCAGCATAACACCTTCACCACCAACTTCAGCACAGCCAGGGGTAAACAACAGCAGGCAGTTTTAAAACTTGCCTGTTTGGGGGAAAACCACACACCGCGCAGGAGTTGTGGAGGAGCATGGAACAGCAGACAAATGAGTGGTTGCTGCCAGCGAGCCTCAAGCCCGGCCTAGTGGTGTGCGATAACGGGCGAAATCTCATAGCAGCTCTGGGCCTAGCCGGTTTGACGCACATCCCTTGCCTGGCGCATGTGCTGAATTTGGTGGTGCAGAGGTTCCTTAAAAATTACCCCGATATGTCAGAGCTGCTGCAGAAAGTGCGGGCCGTCTGTGCGCACTTTCGGCGTTCTCACCCTGCTGCTGCCCGCCTGTCAGCGCTGCAGCGTAACTTCGGCCTTCCCGCTCACCGCCTCATATGTGACGTGCCCACAAGGTGGAACTCCACCTTGCACATGCTGGAAAGACTGTGCGAGCAGCAGCAGGCCATAGTGGAGTTTCAGCTGCAGCACGCACGCGTGAGTCGCTCTGCGGAACAGTACCACTTCACCACCAATAACTGGGCCTCCATGCGAGACCTGTGTGCCTTGTTGCGCTGTTTTGAGTACTCCACCAACATGGCCAGTGCCGATGACGCCGTTGTCAGCTTAACTATCCCACTTCTATGCCTCCTTCAAAAAACGATTCGGGCGATGATGGAAGAGGATGTGGCACAGGAGGAGGAGGAAGAGGAGGAGGAGGAGGAAGAGGGATCATTTCCAAGGCTTTCATTTCAGTCATTCACAAGTGGCTCCGAGGGTGGGTTCCTGCACCCACAAACGCCAGGTACACAATTGTCCAGCAGGGCCACAGTTCTGGAGGATGAGGAGGAGGAGATGGAGGAGGAGATGGAACCATGTTCACAGCAGGGTGGCACCCAGGCCAGCTCATGGCCATCACTGGTGCGTGGCTGGGGGGATACAGAGGACACAGACGATACACCTCCCACAGAGGACAGCCTTTCGTTGCCTCTGGGCAGCCTGGCACACATGAGCGATTACATGCTGCAGTGTCTCCACAACGACTGCCGAGTTGCCCACATTCTAACTTGTGCTGATTACTGGGTGGCCACGCTGCTGGATCCCCGTTACAAGGACAACGTACCGTCCTTAATTCACTCACTGGAGCGTGATCGCAAGATGCGCGAGTAAAAGCGCACGCTGGTAGACGCGATGCTGCTGGCATTCCCACCTGACAGCGGTGCCACAGTGGAAGCACAAGGCCAAGGCAGAGGAGGAGGAGGAAGAGGTCGCCAACGCAACCAGGGCACCACCAGCACCTCAGAAGGCTGGGTTAGCATGGCCGAAATGTGGAAAAGCTTTGTCAGCACGCCACAACAAACAGCAGCACCAGCAGCTCATATGGAACGTCTTAGCAGGAGGCAGCATTTCACCAACATGGTGGAGCAGTATGTGTGCACACGCCTAGATGTACTGAATGACGGGTCTGCCCCCTTCAACTTCTGGGTCTCCAAATTTGGCACATGGCCTGAGCTTGCCCTTTACGCCTTGGAGGCTGGCATGCCCTGCAGCCAGTGTATTATCTGAACGTGTATTTAGCACGGCTGGGGGCGTTATCACAGACAAGCGCAGCCGCCTGTCCAGAGACAATGTGGACAAGCTCACATTCATTAAAATGAACCAGTCATGGATCCCACAGGGCTTTTCCGTTCCTTGTGCAGAATAGAGATGGATACCGACCTTACCCAGCCATTGTTATATTTTTGATCTTTCTCACTCTTTTGGGGTGCACCCTAATTTAAAATGACTAAAAAAAAGCAGTGTTGGCTACCTCGTCCCCCTCCACCGCCGCTTCCACCTACACCGCCACATCCACCGCCACCTCAACCTCCCTCCTACTCCATATGGGCCTCGTCCTTCACAGATGAAGAAAATTGTTTTATTTTTCTGTTTTTTTTTTGTTGTTTTAAGTTATTTCCCTATCCACATTTGTTTGCAGAGCACTTGCCATACTCGTAACTACATTTTGCTGCCACTCTAGCGCTTTCCATTGGTTTTTTAGAGCCATTTTAGTGCCTGAAAGTTTGGGTCCCCATTGACTTCAATGGGGTTCGGTGACCGGGTAAAGTTCGGAAAAAGTCCGGGTCACGGACCCGGACTTTTTTTTCAAGTTCTACTGAACCCGCCGAAGACGGACATCCAGGTGTCCGCTCAACTCTAGACCTGGCATAATTAATCCCCCCAGAGGGGAGGGCTATCGAGAGGCTGGGTTGTGCGAAATATAGGGGATGAGAAAATTGTCCAATCCTGAATGAGATACGCCCGGAGGGAGGAGAGGAGTAAGACAGCTCCACCAATCAGTATGGCCCTAAGCAAGTCTATGAGAGATGGGTCTACATTATTTAAGGTGAAAAGGAGAAAGAGTCTCTGTATCAGCAAACCAGAAGGAAGCTCTCATGAGCATGGTAACTATGGAATCTACCTCTTGCACTTATATCTAAATGCCTGTCCTATGTGTTGTCTGTCTAATTTTTGTATCTTCATGTTTTGAGTATCATACTCTATATTTGTTCAGTTAACCTATGATTATTTTTCATTTTATTGTACTATAGAGAGATTGCTGTGTAGTAATGTAGGCCTCCTTGTTATTTACCAATACATTTCTGCTGATGTGTTAAAGCTTTCACTCATGGTCAATGAACTCTCATTCAATCCAAATCATATCTGAGATACCATAAATCCCAAAATATAGCTTAAGGGTAACAATTAAAAGGTACATTTGCTTGTCCCTCACACTTGCTAATGTTTTTTCAGCAAATTGTATGCATGCCTTGATGGAATATGTATTTAGCTCTTGCCTTCACCAGCAAAAAAAAAAAAGTGTGGTGTTATCTTAAATAAGCTATTTCACTGGCAAAAAAACATTTTAGTGTATAAGTGATAATGGCACCCTAGAGATATTTTGGGAGATAATACTATTTGAGAGACAAACATTTGCTGATGATAACACCAGAACATTTAGACCTCATGCACATTCGACATTTTTACAGATGGTCTTAGGGGCATCTCACATTTTGTTTTTCTGCCTCTAAACTCCCCTGCATGTTAGCCTATGTGTCCATGCACACATAGACTTTTAGCAGTGTTTAGTGGCAGGGGTTTTTAGAGGTAAGAAAAAAAAAACCATTGCCAGTGCATCCAGGAGCAACAGAGTTTGGGCAGAAAAAAAACTATATTATTTATTCTGACCAATAAATAATTAATTGCCAAATAGCTTGATGCCTGTAAAAGCTCATAAAAGCTTGTAAAAGCTTTAGACACTTTTACAAGTGTCAGGCATTTTTTTTAGCAAAAATGCTGCTGGCTTCTAGGAGAGTTAAATAATTGTCTTGTGTGCATGAAGCCTAAATTAAAACATTTATTTATTAAATTAATGAAGGAGATAACAGTATTACATTTACGCTTACCTGTCTAAAACAAAGTTATAGTGGAGAGGGATTGGCAGGCCTCCAGAAACTTGAGTCACAGTTGTTAAGTAAATTGATCAAACTTAATCTGAACCTATTGTTTTCTGGGTTTGGAATCACTGATCTGCCAGCTGTTTGTCATCTTTTTTTTTTGTCTTGATAAAAAATATTATCCCTGTAGCAAGAGGGCTGTTAATGTTCAAGTCATCTGATATGCAAATACCAGCCTACATTTTTTCAGAATTGTGATGGTGTCTCAAGAAGAAGAAGGCGGCCAAAACTGTAAATCACACAATATGAAAACATCATCTCAGGGCAAACCCATCTCAAGGGGAATTTATGGGGTTAATGGTTAGGTAATCTATCTTCAGTGGGTGCAAGTCAGCTAGCTGTCCTGGTAAACTTACTTTTACATCCCGTATCTATTCAACTATTATTCTGAAAAATAAAAAATAGATAAATTAAAAATAACATTTATTTTAAATTAAGGATCTTTTAAACTTGTTTGTGAATTGTTTAAATCAATTATTTGCCATTCTCACTTTTTATTTTCATTTGTGCTTGAGAAACTGTAAGATATCGATAACCGCTCTTTTAACCTTTAATTCTTTAAAATGTAACCAAACATTAAAGTAACACAATAATTGTTTTTACAAACAAATTATACTTTGAAGTATGAAATACATACTGATAGTTTCATTTTTTTAGCAGGTAAAGGGCTTCCAACATAAAATTCCTTGCTTTAAAGAAACATACATGCATGGTATACAGCCGAAACTAATTTCTGTAAAATATATCATAGCACTGGTGTAGCAAGTTGAGTCATCTTTCTTAAGAAAATGATGGGGACTTGTTCATGGTTATTGCTATGCTGTGTCTAAAGAATGTACTTTCTTTTTAAAGTGGGTCTGTCATGCCAACAATAAACCACACAGGTGCCTTTAAAACATGAAATAAGCATTTGTCAAAATGACTGTTTTCTAGACACAGAAATGAGATTTTGTCATGCTATTCCCATTCATCTCCTCAAAGCTATAGCTGAGGAGGCCATCATTCTTTTCACACTATGGAATGTCTGCTGAACTGCTGGCAAGCCCTTCACGCTGAAGGTGGCTGATACATTATGAAAGTTCTCCCAACAAAGAAGGTGGTAAGGCCAGAAAAAAATGGGTAAGGTACTGTATATGCGTAATATGTAATAACAGAAAAATGAAATGGCAACCTCCTAGATTCATGACCTTCTTTATACTATCTATATACTGTATATATATATATATATATATAATATCATTTTATCAAAAAGTTAATTTATTTTAGTAATTCATTTTAAAAAGTGAAACTCATATATTATAAAGATTCATTACACACAGAGTGATATATTTCAGGCATTCCTTTCTTTTAATTTTGATGATTATGACTTACAGCAAGTGAAAACCCAAAATTCAGTATTTCAGAAAATTTGATTTTTACGTAAGACCAATAAAAAAAGGATTTTGAATACAGAAATGTTGGCTTACTGAAAAGTATGTCCATGTACAGTATGGTATGCACTGAATTCTTGGCTGGGGCTCCTTTTGCATAAATTACTGAATGCATTAATTAATGCAGCGTGGCATGGAGGTGATCAGCCTGTGGCACTGCTGAGGTGTTATGGAAGCCCAGGTTGCTGTCATAGCAGCCTTCAGCTCATCTACATTCTTGGGTCTGATGTCTCTCATCTTCCTCTTAACAATATCCCACAGATGCTCTATGGGTGTTAGGAACCTGTCAGGAAGGCTCTGGCAGAGGATGAGTTAAGACTCACAGGCTATTCCGGCTCCACCCCTCTCATCTAGAAAGAGCACTATTTAAGCTGGATCAGCACACAGGTTCAGTGCTGTCTTGTCTTCAGCTCCTGCCATTGTTCCTGAACCTGTGACCTGTTTGCTGCTGATTTCCTGTTGACCTTTTGGCTTGTTCCTGACTCCGCTCGTCTGCTGCCCGTCCTGACCCTGACTTGTTTGACCATTCTCTCGGATCTCCCTTGTCTGTTTACCCGCCTTCGGACCTTGATCGGTTCACCCTTGGTGGGGCGACCCTGAGGACCGCGACCTGGTATCCACACGCAGCAAACTCCATCCTCACCACCAGAGGCTCTGGCGAAAACCGGTGGATACTTAGACTCAGCACCTCAGGCTAGCTTGTGTCACTTACCTTGGGGGTTGCGTTCAAGCTCCGCCCTCTAGCGTACATCGGGCCTATCTCTGTCACCAGGTTACCACCAGCACCCTAACAGTACAAGACAGCCATGTCGGAACCTGCAAGAGAGGCTTCACCATTAGAGGACATCTGCCAACACCTAGCAGCCCTGTCTCAAGCCGTGAGGACGCTTCAGGATGGCTATACACAGTTAGAGGGACGATTGCGCTCTGTAACCCTCACAGCAGATTCCACTGCGCCATCTGCTCCCTCCTCCGCTGCCGCAGCCACAGCACCGGCCTCCAGCCCCACAGTAGTGATGCTGCCACCGGAACCTCGGGTCCCTACCCCTGAAAAATATTCCGGGGGTCGGGGTAAATTCTGAGCGTTCCGCAATGCCTGCCAGCTATACTTCTCCTTGCAACCCCGGACCTTCTCCCTGGAGGCCACCAAGGTGGGGTTTGTTATTTCATTGCTACTACGCGGACCTCAGTCCTGGGCCCATCGGCTCCTTGAAGAGGGTAGCCCCCATTTGAACTCTCTATTGTCATTTTTTGAGGCTATGGCCCAACTCTATGACGATCCACAGCGATCTTCCACCGCAGAAGCTGCGCTACACGTTCTCCAGCAGGGGCACAGACCCGTAGAAGACTATGTCACGGACTTCCGTCGCCTGAGTTCCGACACTTCCTGGAACGAAGCTGCACTCCGGTACCAGTTCCGTCTAGGCTTGTCCAAAGCACTGAAGGACGAATTGGCCCGGGTGGGCATCCCTGACGCACTAGAGGATTTGATCTCCCAGGCCATTCAAATCGACCGTCGGCTCCGAGAACGCCGGGCGGAACAATCAACGCAGCAGTTTCGGCCAGCCTGGATGTTGCCACGAGTAGCACCTCCTGTACACTTCCCTTCCACTGGGGCAGTCTCTCCCAGCCCTGCTCCCGCCGGAGCCATGCCTGATGCTCCTGAACCCACGCAACTTGGGGTCATGCGGCCTGTCTTGTCTCCTGAGGAGAGACGTTGCCGACAGCTGGGTAATCTTTGCCTGTATTGCGAAGAAGCTGGCCATTATGTGCGCTCCTGCGCAGAGAAACACCATAAGTCTTTGCCAGTCTCGCCCTCCAGTTGTGTGGCATCAGTTACCTCTACCTCCCACTTAGCCTTTCCTGTGTCTTTGCAGCTCCCAGAAGGACCTGTCCAGGTTACAGCAATCATTGACTCGGGAGCCTGCAGTTGTTTCATTGCCGTTCCTTTGCGGGGCAGCAAGGCATACCTCTCCAGACCAAGACCCAGGACCTCACTATCTTCCTGGCCGATGGCTCCCACATCAAGTCTGGACCCGTGACCCAAGAAACCCTTCCTCTTCCAATGGTCTCTCCATCTGGCCATAAGGAATTGATAAGTTTGGATGTCATCGCATCTCCCTTATTTCCCATTATCCTGGGATTGCCATGGTTGCAGGCACACAACCCGCAAATCAACTGGATCACAGGAGCCGTCCAGTTCCCGTATCCTTACTGCAGGAACTCCTGTCTACCCGCTCCATCCAAGTCCCCCCAAACTCTGTTCTGTCTCGATTCTGAGCCTGATTTACATTCTGTTGTACCCAAGGCATATCACGACTTCCTGGATGTTTTCAGTAAGCGGGGAGCTGAGACCTTACCTCCTTACCGTTCATATGATTGCCCCATCGACTTGCTCCCGGGAGTCGATATCCCATTTGGCCGAATTTACCCACTATCTGAACGTGAGCTGAACGTTTTAAAGGACTATGTGGACGAAAGTCTGAAGAAGGGGTTTATCCGTCCTTCCACCTCTCCGGCAGGGGCAGGTATCTTTTTTGTAGAAAAGAAGGATCACTCCCTTCGACCTTGTATCGATTACAGAGACTTGAATAAAGTTACCATTAAGAACCGCTACCCTCTCCCTCTGGTTCCCGAGCTCTTTCAACGGCTCAGATCTGCTCTCCTGTTCACTAAGTTGGATCTCCGCGGGGCCTACAACTTAGTCCGTATTCGAGAAGGCGATGAGTGGAAGACAGCTTTTCGTACCAGGTTCGGGCATTTCGAATATCTTGTGATGCCTTTTGGCCTCTGCAACGCCCCAGCTACGTTCCAACACTTTGTGAACAATATTTTCCGGGATTGGCTGGATATCTTTGTCATAGTTTACCTAGATGACATCCTAATCTTCTCTACATCCCTGGAGCAACATCGCAAGCATGTTCGAAATGTCCTCGGCCGCCTCCGTCAGCATGTTCTCTATGTTAAGGCTGAGAAGTGTGAATTCAAGCGGAGCAGTATCCCGTTTCTGGGGTTAATAATTTCTACAGAGGGTATAGAGATGGATCCCCAGAAAGTCTCTGCCATCCTGGATTGGCCACCTCCATCTGACAAGAAGGGAGTGCAGCGATTCGTTGGCTTTGCCAACTTCTATAGAAAGTTCATTAAGGGTTTCTCTCATATCATCACTCCCATTACTCAGCTCACCAAGAAGAGTTGTATATTAAAAAAGAATAGCGCGCAAATGCAAAAGAAATTACTACCAAATCTGAAGACAATCCATAAATAAAAATGGGGGTTTGGTCCCACCATATGGCCATATCGTGCTCAAACTCACTACTGCGTCAAAGTACCCCATTATCAGTGGGTCCTACACTATCCATGAAAAAGAGATGAATCCAGCCTTTCTAACCCTTGGAGATAATACTCCTTGCTGGGAAAGCTGTGCAAATGCACTACAGGGGAATCCTCCTATATCCACTTGATGGTGGACACTGATTGAGTACAGGTGTGTGTGGGGGGGTGGGGAGGGTTGCTCAACCTCGATAGTCTGGTCAGACCGAATACATAATAAACAGGCAAAACATTTTTGGGGGAGCATACCCATGTATTTCTAAAGCTGTTGCAGCTATGAACCAAAAGACATGTATATTAAAAAAGAATAGCGCGCAAATGCAAAAGAAATTACTACCAAATCTGAAGACAATCCATAAATAAAAATGGGGGTTTGGTCCCACCATATGGCCATATCGTGCTCAAGCCCACTACTGCGTCAAAGTACCCCATTATCAGTGGGTCCTACACTATCCATGAAAAAGAGATGAATCCAGCCTTTCTAACCCTTGGAGATAATACTCCTTGCTGGGAAAGCTGTGCAAATGCACTACAGGGGACTCCTATATCCACTTGATGGTGGACACTGATTGAGTACAGGTGTGTGTACTTTGACGCAGTAGTGGGCTTGAGCACGATATGGCCATATGGTGGGACCAAACCCCCATTTTTATTTATGGATTGTCTTCAGATTTGGTAGTAATTTCTTTTGCATTTGCGCGCTATTCTTTTTTCATATACATGTCTTTTGGTTCATAGCTGCAGCAGCTTTAGAAATACATGGGTATGCTCCCCCAAAAATTGTTAGCCTGTTTATTATGTATTCGGTCTGACCAGACTATCGAGGTTGAGCAACCCTCCCCACCCCCCCACACACACCTGTACTCAATCAGTGTCCACCATCAAGTGGATATAGGAGGAGTCCCCTGTAGTGCATTTGCACAGCTATCCCAGCAAGGAGTATTATCTCCAAGGGTTAGAAAGGCTGGATTCATCTCTTTTTCATGGATAGTGTAGGACCCACTGATAATGGGGTACTTTGACGCAGTAGTGGGCTTGAGCACGATATGGCCATATGGTGGGACCAAACCCCCATTTTTATTTATGGATTGTCTTCAGATTTGGTAGTAATTTCTTTTGCATTTGCGCGCTATTCTTTTTTAATATACATGTCTTTTGGTTCATAGCTGCAGCAGCTTTAGAAATACATGGGTATGCTCCCCCAAAAATTTTTTGCCTGTTTATTATGTATTCGGTCTGACCAGACTATCGAGGTTGAGCAACCCTCCCCACCCCCCCACACACACCTGTACTCAATCAGTGTCCACCATCAAGTGGATATAGGAGGAGTCCCCTGTAGTGCATTTGCACAGCTTTCCCAGCAAGGAGTATTATCTCCAAGGGTTAGAAAGGCTGGATTCATCTCTTTTTCATGGATAGTGTAGGACCCACTGATAATGGGGTACTTTGACGCAGTAGTGGGCTTGAGCACGATATGGCCATATGGTGGGACCAAACCCCCATTTTTATTTATGGATTGTCTTCAGATTTGGTAGTAATTTCTTTTGCATTTGCGCGCTATTCTTTTTTAATATACATGTCTTTTGGTTCATAGCTGCAGCAGCTTTAGAAATACATGGGTATGCTCCCCCAAAAATGTTTTGCCTGTTTATTATGTATTCGGTCTGACCAGACTATCGAGGTTGAGCAACCCTCCCCACCCCCCACACACACCTGTACTCAATCAGTGTCCACCATCAAGTGGATATAGGAGGAGTCCCCTGTAGTGCATTTGCACAGCTTTCCCAGCAAGGAGTATTATCTCCAAGGGTTAGAAAGGCTGGATTCATCTCTTTTTCATGGATAGTGTAGGACCCACTGATAATGGGGTACTTTGACGCAGTAGTGTGCTTGAGCACGATATGGCCATATGGTGGGACCAAACCCCCATTTTTATTTATGGATTGTCTTCAGATTTGGTAGTAATTTCTTTTGCATTTGCGCGCTATTCTTTTTTAATATACATGTCTTTTGGTTCATAGCTGCAGCAGCTTTAGAAATACATGGGTATGCTCCCCCAAAAATTTTTCACCAAGAAGAGTGTTCGCTTTCAATGGACCCCCGAAGCCCAGTCCGCCTTCTTGGTCCTTAAGAAGCTCTTCATGTCAGCCCCTGTGTTGAATCACCCGGATCCCACCTTACCCTACCTCCTCGAGGTTGATGCTTCTGAAGTTGCTGTCGGGGCAGTCCTCTCCCAAAGACAGGGAACCAAGGACTTGATACACCCGATAGCCTTCTTTTCCCGGAAACTCTCCTCTGCAGAGAGGAATTATGATGTTGGGGACCGGGAACTTCTGGCGATCAAAGCCGCACTTGAAGAGTGGCGGTATTTGCTTGAGGGGGCTGTACACCCTATTCTTATTTTTACGGATCACAAAAACCTTGAGTATCTGAGATCTGCAAAACTTTTGAGACCCTGTCAGGCACGGTGGGCACTTTTTTTTCAAGGTTTTCATTTCATATCACCTATCGGCCTGGGTCTAAAAATGTTAAATCGGATGCCCTGTCCCGGATGTTTGATAGCCCGAAGGAAACTTCAGTACCTGACACCATCCTATCCGAAAAGAACTTCCTACTTTTATTCACAAATCTGAAGGCCCGTCTTGAGCAAGCCTCTGCCCACATTCCTAGTCCACCCGGAATACCCCTGGTGCACAAGAATGGCTTGTTATGGGTTAAAGACAAGATCTTCGTCCCGGAAGAGGTCAGAACAGCAATTCTGGCTGCCTGTCATGATCACCCTCTGGCCGGTCATTTTGGCATCCATAGAACCCTTGACCTCCTGCAGCGTTCTTTTTGGTGGCCTGACATGGAAGAGAGCTGCAGGAGTTATGTACTCTCCTGTACCACCTGTTCCCGGTGTAAAACCGCCAGAAGTAAGGCATGGGGCCTTCTCAGACCTCTTCCCATCCCTGATCGGCCCTGGCAAACAATTGCCATGGATTTCATCATGGAACTTCCACCTTCTGCGGGGTGCTCTGCCATTTTTGTGGTGGTAGATCGACTCTCTAAAATGACCCATTTTTTGCCCCTCAAGGGTACTCCCTCTGCAAGGGAAACTGCAGAGATCTTCATTAGGGAGATTATAAGACTCCATGGGATTCCCAGGAACATCATCTCTGACAGAGGGGTACAATTTACGTCCCGCTTCTGGAAGGCTTTATGTAAACTGTTAAAGATCGAGTTGTCTATGTCCTCAGACTACCACCCACAGACCAACGGACAAACTGAGAGGACAAACCAAACCCTGGAGCAGTACCTGCGGTGCTTTACCACCTTTGTCCAGGACCACTGGGTAGCCCTGTTATCATTTGCAGAATTCTCCTACAACAATTCCAAGCACTCTGTTACTGGCCAATCTCCCTTCTTCGCTAATTACGGATTTCATCCCTCCTTACCAGATATTCCATGTGAATCCGAAGTTCCTGCAGTCCAAGACACCGTCAACTTCTTTTCCCGTAATAATAACCTTCTGCGGGAGACCTTAGCCAAGGCCCAAACTGCGTCCAAAAGGATCTTCGACAAGAGAAAGAAGAGAGAGTTGATTCTTCAACCTGACGATCGGGTCTGGCTTTCCACGGCTAATCTCCGCCTAGCCTTTCCGTCCAAGAAACTGGCTCCCAGATTTATTGGTCCATTTCCAGTTAAAAGGAATCTCAATGATGTGTCCTATGAACTATCCCTACCCGATACCCTTCGGATCCATACCATATTTCATGTTTCCTTATTGAAGCCCGTGATCCCCGATAACTTCCCTGGTAGAAGTTCAGGTACCCCAGAACCTGTGACCGTGGATGGAGATGTGGAGTATGAGGTTGAGGCTGTGGTGGACTGTCGAAAGAGAGGCAACCAGCTACAGTTTCTCATCAAATGGAAGGGTTATGGTCCGGAAGAGAACTCCTGGGAGCCTGAACGGAACGTCCATGCTGCGGACCTAATCCAAGCATTTTTTCGGGCTCATCCACAAAAAAGGAGCTTGTTGGGCACCCGGAGGTTGCCCTTAAAGCGGTAGTATCCCGCGTTTTGACACTTTTACCTACAGGTAAGCCTATAATAAGGCTTACCTGTAGGTACAATATTTACAGATACAGATATTTACAGTGCATGCAGCTGCTCTCGTGCATGCGCTCTGAAGGTCCGGGGGGACCTTCAATTAATTTGCCGGGAAAATCACTCCCTTGCCGGAAAATCACTCCCGCGCGCATGCGTCATCGCGGCTCCGGGCCAATCATCGCGCCGGAGCCGTCTCTTCCGGCCAATCATCGCGCCGGAGCCGTCAAACCCGGAAGAGACGGCGAGGGATCATGGCAGCGCCCGCAGCGATGTCCGGGGGTCCGTGTCGGGGCTTCGTTCTAAGGTAAGTTACACATAATGGGCTAGTATGTGATGCATACTAGCCCATTATGCCTTTGTCTTGCAGGTGTTTTTTTTTTTCCCCAAGGGTTTACAACCGCTTTAAGGGGGGGCAATGTTAGGAACCTGTCAGGAAGGCTCTGGCAGAGGATGAGTTAAGACTCACAGGCTATTCCGGCTCCACCCCTCTCATCTAGAAAGAGAACTATTTAAGCTGGATCAGCACACAGGTTCAGTGTTGTCTTGTCTTCAGCTCCTGCCATTGTTCCTGAACCTGTGACCTGTTTGCTGCTAATTTCCTGTTGACCTTTTGGCTTGTTCCTGACTCCGCTCGTCTGCTGCCCGTCCTGACCCCGGCTTGTTTGACCAATCTCTCGGATCTCCCTTGTCTGTTTACCCGCCTTCGGACCTTGATCGGTTCACCCTTGGTGGGGCGACCCTGAGGACCGCGACCTGGTATCCACACGCAGCGAACTCCATCCTCACCACTAGAGGCTCTGGCGAAAACCGGTGGATACTTAGACTCCGCACCTCAGGCTAGCCTGTGTCACTTACCTTGGGGGTTCCGTCCAAGCTCCGCCCTCTAGCAGACATTGGGGCCTATCTCTGTCGCCAGGTTACCACCAGCACCCTAACAATGGGGTTTAGGTCAGGAGAGTTTGCTGGTCAATCAAGCACAGTGATACCATGATCATTAAACCAAATATTGGTGCTTTTGACAGTGTGGGCAGGTGCCAAGTCCTGCTGGAAAATTAAATCCACATCTTCATAACGCTGGTCAGCAGAGGGAAGCAAGAAGTGCTCTGAAATTTCCTGGTAGAGGGCTTTGCGGTCTTTGGACTTGATTAAACATAGTGGGCCAATACCAGCAGATGACATAGCTCCCCAAATCTTCACTGACTGAGGGAAACTTCACACTGGGCCTTGGATTTTTTGTCTCCTCAGACACTGGGATCTTGATTTCCAAATGAAATGCAAATTTACTTTCATCTGAAAAGAGGTCTTTGGACCACTGAGCAACTGTCCAGTCCTTAGCCCAGGTAAGATGCTTCTGATGTTGTCTCTGGCTCAGGATTGGCTTGACACAAGGAATGAGACAGTTGTAGCACATCTCCTAGATACTTTTGTGTGTGGTGGCTCTTGAAGCACTGACACCAACCGTAGTCCACTCCTTGTTAATCTCCCCCAAATTCCTAAAAGGCCTTTGCTTCACAATTCTCTTTCACTTTTTGAATTGAATCACTGAAAAAAATTAATTTTTTGAAGATATTCTAATTTTTGGGGATGCACCTGTATATACATATATGGTATGTTCAGTTGCATTAAGGTATGTTAACTAAAGGCAACTCGTTCATTATTATCTCTTTTTTAGTTTGCCAATCTTGCAGTTTTGTGAAATGGAGTTCAATCCAAAATGTATAGTGAAAACAATATGACCAAGCCTACACTAGAACATATGGATCAAACATTAATTGTAAATTGTTTCAACATGTTTACAAGATCTAATGTTAATGAACCAAACTAAATTTCAAAATTATTTCAAGATTGTTACAGATTGTTAGATCATACTTTAAAAAAATATATATATATGGTAATTGAAACTACAGTATTATTATTTCTATAGAATAGGGAACTGAAAACAATTAAGAAAGAAAGCTGTGAATTAAAACACTTGAAAACCATTGTCATGAGTGAAACATCTGATAACATTTTCAGAGTTGACAGCAGTATCAAAAAGTACCACTGCCCTTATTTTTATTATTTATGGCTTATCTAGGCTGTACAAGACTTCTTCTAATTAGTCTTTTTTGCACTGCAACACATTCAGCTTAACTGAAAAACTTAAAGATTTCAATCAGCACCTCAGTAAAAACTCTACTTTATTTTCATCCAAAGGACAAAAACAGTATAGAAAAAAAAAAACATTTGAACTGCTCTTGTTTACATAATGCATTACAAAGTGCACTAATATAAATAGTAATGCGCGCTTGCTACCTAAGCATGTCCAGATTCCAGCAGAGTAAAACCAGAAACCTGAAATTAAATAAGCTAACACAAAATATCAAAGTATATAGAATACATTTGCAAAATTGTTATACTATTGCCGAGCTGTCCTTTTTACACACAAATCTAAAAATCAGTATTAAAATATACTGTACACCTTAATGAAAGTCCAAAGAGCCCCAAAAAGTTTTGCTGAGGCTATTGATATATATTGATTTTGATAACAGACTCTTCACTTTGTAAGGAAAGTTGCACTGTGCAAGACAATTTCCCCCACATTATTGAATGTGGTGCAATTTCACTTTGCAAAAAACCCAATCATGTTCAAGGAAAAAAAAAAGAACAGTTTATATATATATATATATATATATAATGGAAGTCTTGGAGGATCTGAGGAAGAACAATGACCTTATTTGGAAAGGCTGCGGACAAGGGTGGCAATATCGTCCTCATGGACAGACTCTTATACCTACGAATGAGTTATAACATTTTCAGTAATGAGGATAATTATGAGATTCTGGAAAGAGATCCTACATCAAAATAGTTGAGTGACTTAAAACATATTCCAATGGATAGTAGAGAAAAGGGGGTTCTGTCAAAGGACAAATTTGAATATATTATGAACTACCACCCTATGGACGTGACTTTTTATGCACTACCCAAACTGCATAAAACTTAGACCTTACCTCCAGGCCATCAGATTGTTTCAGGAAGATACCAAATTTAACTGAGAAAACCAGCAAATATATTGATTTTGTTATGCATCCGTATGTACATAGTTTCTCATCATATATTGAGGACACCTGGGACTTTGTAAATAAATTACTAGGGGTGGTCCTTACAGACGACATCTTGTTGGCAAACTTAGATGTTAAGGCTTTATTTCGTGACATCCACCAAAGCTTGGGTCTCCAGGAGTGTGAGTATTTTTCATTGTGTTACAACAGCATACACAATTGATTTAAAATTGTTAAAGTTTGTGATGGATCACAGTTTTTTCCTTTTTTGACAGCAAGTGATACCAAAGGATGGAGACTGGAATGGGAACAGCGTGTGCTCCCATAAATGCCAACCTCTTCTTGGGATGGTGGAAGAAGACTCTGGTTTTCAAGGAAGAGTTGGAGACATATATATCACATTTTCTATTGTGAGAGAGATTCAAAGATGGTGTGTTCATCCTATGGCAACAAAGCATCCTATGGCCCTATGGACAAACGAAAGGTGACTTGAACAAGCAGCCCAGATCCCCCTCTTCTTGAGACCCTCTTCTGTTATCCTGGCCCCTCCCTCCCGTTCAGTGCCCCCACAGCAAGCAGCTTGCTATGGGGGCATCCGAGCTGAGATACAATTCCCTGTGTCCATTCAGACACAGAGCCCCGCCTCCTCTCTCTCCTGATTGGCTTACTGACTTTAATTGACAGCAGTGGCAAATGGCGCAGCCAATCAGGAGGGAGAATCTCGGATGCCTGAGACACTGTGGGCATCGCTGGACAGAGAGGGACCTCAGGTAAGTATAAGGGGGTGGAGGGGGGCTGCTGCACACAGAAGGTTTTTAATTTGAATGCTTTGAATGCATTCCGATAAAAAACCTTCTGACTTTACAACTCCTTTAAGGTAGAAGTGAGATTCCCCTAAGGCCTATTAATACAGATGGGACTGCCTCCTTACATCTATGAACGCTAGTGATTTATTTATATATAAATAGTTTCTGGAATATCATAAGGTAAGATGTCCTTTGATATTCCCATCTTCACATATGTGGTCATGCTATACATTGATTTGCATGTATTATGTATTATTTTCTCTTCCTTTTTTCATCTTTATTGTGTTTTATTGTTTTGGTAAATTTAGATACAAAAATCAATGTATTAAATAAGAATGGTGCTCTAATATATTGTATTTGTATCTTTATAGCTGTGACAATACTTGTAATGCTTTGCTAGCTCCTGAAGAAGTGGTCAGGTGAAACATGTTGAGCGAAGAGCGTGTGTCAAGAACTTGTAATTGATATTCCATTGTTTGATTTTAATATACAGTATATTTACATTTTAATATTTGTTTACAATAAAACTGATGTTTTTATAATATATGTGTTTTTGACACCTTTAAAATCCCATTTTGCGAGGGGGCGTGGCTTGCCGCCACCAGAGATGGCCGCTTGAGTCTGTACTCCTGAGGGGATAGAGGAGCTGTTCCAGCGACGTTCGCCCGCCGACACCCGCAGCGCCTCACAAACCGGCTCGGAGGACTCCCGCTGACAGCCTGCCCGCGATGTCCCGCAAAAGGAAGGACGACCATCGCCCGAAAAAGCTAACGGCCTTCTTCTCTCTGCCTCCGCCACAGGTCCCTTCCCGCCAAGATGGCGCCGGCGCTCCTGCAGTCTTCCTCTCCGCACAGATACCGGAGGACATCAGGATCCCTGCTGAGGTACTGCCGCCCCAGACTTCCCCATCCTCTCCCACCAGACCAGGAGACTACTCCCCAGCCTCCTCTAGCCCTGCAAAAGCCCACATGAGATTGGAGATGCAGCCCCCGGGTCCCTCACACTGCGGCCTGGACACTAGCCTCCTCTCCATCCCCACAATGCAGGCCTCATTTGCTGACTTCCCCACCACAGGCCAGCCTGTTCTGGACACTACTTTAAAGGACATGTTGCTCTCCTTTCAATCCTCCCTATTTCAGAACTTGTCCTCCTTATTTGGCAAAACTGCCTCAGATGTGCAAGGGATGGATCACAGGCTGGGCTCTGTGGAGGCACAGATGGCTGACTGCACTGACACCATTAACGACATCATTGACACTTGTGATGAGACTAGAGATGAACAGCACTGGATTAAGGCTAAACTGGCAGACTTAGAGGACCGCTCTAGACGTAATAATGTGAAACTGCGTGGTATTCCTGAGTCTGTCCCTCAGAGCGAGCTCCACAACTATGCCAGCTCCCTTATGGCGGCAATGCTCCCTGACTGTTCAGCTATGGACCTCACTATTGATCGCATTCACAGGCTGCCCAAGGCGTCCCATCTTGCCGACTCTGTGCCACGGGACACCCTTATGAGAGTGCACTTTTATCAAACTAAAGATCATCTCCTGGCTGCATCCCGTCTCCAACGCACGCTCCCAGCCCCGTATGAGGGGATACAACTATTTGCAGATCTGTCCAAATTCACATTCCAAATGCGGAGGCAACTTAGCTCCATCACCAAAGCATTGATGAACCACAATATACCCTATAAATGGAAACACCCGGCGACTATCCTAGTTACCAAAAATGGGATCCCCCATACCTTCTCCTCCCTGCATAATGGTATGCGACTCCTCAACTCTTGGGGTATCGTACCCACCCCTCCAAGGGATGAACCTATGCAAACCATGTCCTCTGGTACCCGCCAGCCCAGGAACCCCCCCATTGGGGACACCCGCCAGCGCCCATGACCATCATGTGTAGCGGGCCCATGAAGCTCCAGAGATCTCCTCTACCCCACTCTCAGGAATTCTTTGAAAAACTCTTCCCCCCGATCCACTGGTAGTGCACTAAGGCAGTGTCTCCTACCGGTGTTATCTGTTCACGGATCGTTGTCATCTATCTACATTCTAAGTGCAGTTATACGAGCACTAGTTCCGTGTCAATCCCAGGAAACGACGCTACCTGCTCATATTTATCCCCCAGCCTTACAGACGCAACCACAGGGGCGTCCTCTATAGCGTGCTTTTCCTGCTTCTCCGAAGTTACTGTTCTGTTGTTTTGCTTGTTCTTTTCTTTTTTTCTTTTTGTTGTGTTGTTTTTGCAGCTACTGGTACACGCGCGCTTTGTTCCAGCGCCTTGGGCAGCGACGATCTCTTACCAACCAGGCTCTAAGTGATCCGCTGGACTTGATCACCCACGTCTCTCTTCGGAGTCCATCCTTTCAACTGTGAGTAACTCTACTACACTCTCCACCTAGCCACCTCCAAAACATGCCTATCACGATTCTATCTCTCAATGCACGGGGATTGAACCACCCAGCCAAGCGTAAATCGCTATGGTCAACTGCCATAGCTCACCATAGTGACATTCTTTGTGTCCAGGAGACCCATTTCTCACGATCACCGTTACCATACTGCCACCATAAGAACTTTCCACACGTTTTTCACTCATGCTTTAATGCCAAGAAGCGGGGGGTGATGATTGCTGTCAGGGACTCTGTTTTGTTTCAGCAACACCACCTTACAGAGGATGTTAATGGCCGCTTCCTTATTCTCGTCTGCTCTATTAACAATGTGCAATTCACAATCCTCAACGTGTACGCACCCAACCAGCGACAGATAACCTTTCTATCCAAGGCTCTTAAAGCCGCTGCCAAGGATCGCAAGGGACATTTAATTGTGTGCGGAGATTTCAACATAGTTCCTGATGTGACTTTAGACTCCACTGCCCCCTCCAAACGCCACAACTCCCAGCTGAAGAACCTACTTCATTCTCACGACCTACATGATGCGTGGCGGTGTCAGCACGCTGAAGAGCGTGACTACACGTATTTTTCCCCGAGCCACAATACCTATTCCAGGATTGATTTATTTTTGCTAGATAAGTGGTTATTGCAAAATGTTTTGTCTTCTGAGATCCACACGATAGCCTGGTCGGACCATGCTCCACTGACACTCACCCTGTCAGACAAATCGACCCAACCCTCCCATTTAATTTGGCGCACCAACAACTTTTTACTCCAACAACCTCATGTGGTCTCCTACATTTCTGACCAACTCGACCAATTTTTTGCATGCAACCAGCATTCTGTATCCGACCCGGCTGTGGTGTGGAACGCCCACAAAGCGTTTGTTAGAGGGCTCCTTATTCAGGTAGGCTCTAGGGAAAAGAAAAAGAGAACCGCCCGTGTGGACTCTCTTCTTTCTTCTATAGCTGACCTAGACGAATTGAATATGCGGCACCCTGATTGTAAACACAAATTACAGCTTACTACTATGCGACAGGAATTGAGAACTTTATTGCTGGTGGACTTTGAACGCTTCCACCGCAGATGTCTGGCGGCCTCATATTCCACCTCTAATAAAGCTGGGAAGAGCATGGCACAAAAAATTAGGGGGCAAAGAGTCAAAACTAGGATAGAATACTTACACAACCCCACATCCTCTAAAAAAGAATACAATCCACAAGACATAGCAGACGCGTTCAGTGTATACTACGAGGCCCTCTATAACATTAACCGAGACCCGAACACTCACCAGCCCTCTAAGGAAGAGATCGATAAGTTTCTGGCTGCAGTCTCACTCCCCACCCTCTCTACAGCACAATTGGCACTCCTTAATTAATTAATTAGTTCACGACACAAGAAATAGCGGACGTCATATCGGCCCTGCCAGCCAACAAATCCCCTGGCCCTGATGGTTTGTCGGGCAAATACTTTATACGCTTCTGTTCCGTCCTCTTACCCCATATGCTACCTGTCTTTGCCCAAGCTGCCACCTCATCTACATTTCCCCCTGAAATGCTTCAAGCCTTGGTCATCACCCTCCCGAAACCGGGGAAAGATCCTACCTCTCCTCAAAACTTCAGGCCAATATCCCTACTGAATATAGATGCCAAAATTTACGCCAAATTGCTCGCTAACAGGATCAAAACAGTCCTTCCCTCCATTGTCCACCTGGATCAAACGGGATTTACACCCTTCCGCCAGGCTTCAGATGCTACCAGGCGACTCATTAACATCATCTCCCAGGCTGAGACCTCTCGAATGCCTTCTCTGCTTCTATCGTTGGATGCGGAGAAGGCGTTTGACAGGGTCCACTGGGACTATCTCAGAGCTGTTCTGACCAAATTCGGATTCCAAGGCCCTATCCTAACAGCGGTTCTTGCGCTATACTCCACACCATCTGCAAGAGTTTACACCTCCAACATGTTGTCCCGGCCCTTTAATATCACGAATGGCACTCGCCAAGGATGCCCGCTGTCCCCCCTGATCTTTAATTTACTCATGGAACCGTTGGCAGCCCATATACGCTCTAATCCCCTTATTTCAGGGTTCCAGTTCGGCACGGTTACCCACAAAATTAGCTTATTTGCGGATGACGTGATAGTACTGCTCACGAATCCTACGACGTCCCTACCTGAAACGTATCGGATCCTTCAATGGTTCAGCGACATATCTTATTATAAAGTCAACGTGACGAAATCTACCATACTTGATCTACATCTTGACCTAACGACTAAATCCATCCTACAACAAAACTTCCCGTTCTCATGGGCAGACCATTCCATCCCATACCTTGGAACACACTTGACCAAATCGGTTAAATCCCTTTTCAAGTACAACTATGCCCCTTTCCTTGCCAAAATGCAATCTGAACTCCAATCGCTCCAACACCACGAATTTTCTTGGTCAGGTAGACTAGCGGTGTTTAAAATGATGATTCTCCCCCAGCTGTTGTACTTGTTCCGCACGTTACCTATCCCCATACCCGCCTCGTATTTTACATCCCTGCAATCAATTTTGAGAGCCTATATGTGGCAACATAAGAAACCGCGTTGTGCACACTCACTTCTGACCAAACACCGTCTAGTAGGGGGAACGGGATATGTTGACTTCCAAGATTACTATCTCGCTACATTGACAACCCAATTGAAGGACTGGTTCCGCTCCTCGCCCGCTACTAGCTGGGGTCAAATCGAATCCACCCGCTTACCCAAATGGTCGTTACGTACTTGGTTACTGAGCGCCCCCTTTGGCCCCAAACTCCAGACGACCTTCTCTCCCACTATGGTAGTTTCACTAGCTGCGTGGCGTAAACTCCTACCTTTGACTGACACCTTCCCAAACAAAATCCCAATACCCATACCACTGGAAATCGTAACCCTGTTAATCCCTGATATTTCTGTCAGCACATGGCAGACTCATGGCATTATAACGCTGCAAGCTCTTTTTCACGACAGAGTCTTGAAATCCTTCCCATCCCTGCAACAAGAATACAACCTCCCCCCCTCAACGCTCTTTACTTATCTCAGAATTAAACATTTTCCCTCTGCCTCTCCCTCCCCGATGTACGACCTTCCGACATGCATATGGAAATTCCTGAACACTCACTCCACCTCATCAAAGGGCATTTCACTGATTTACTCGACCCTACATGACAGGTCCACATTCTCCAAATCTCGTCCTCTCCTACAATGGGAGGCGGACCTGAAGCAATCTTACACACCTTGCCAATGGAAAACGGCACTCCGTCATGCATACAAACACACAAAATGCTCAGCGCTTTGGGAACAAACAACCAAGATTACCCTTCGTTGGCACTTGACACCTTCCAAGTTGGCTACGTTCTACAAATCTACTTCCCCACTCTGCTGGAGACTATGCGGTCACACAGGCGATATATTTCATATCCTATGGGACTGCCCACTCCTACGACAGTACTGGCTAGATATATTTAACAAATTAGGGGAGATCACACACATCTCAGTGGCACCCTCCCCAGCCCTTGCCCTACTAAACCTTACGATAGAGAACTACCCTCACGATTCTAGACACATAGTTACCCATGTGCTCCTGGCGGCCAGATTGACTATCACCAGGAATTGGAAAGGTTTACATCCCCCCTCTGTTCAATCTGTCTTGGACATGGTCCAAACCCATTGTACATATGAGCTGATGTTTGCCTCCAGTAGAGGGAATTACTTACAGTCCCTCTCTGTGTGGCAACCATGGTTAGGTTGGTACCGCTCACTCACTAAGCCTGCTCTTCCGTGAACTCTATATGGTCCTATACGGTGAATCTAAACAAGTCCTACTGTTTGTATGATGATTTCTAGTTCTTGTATGACAATACCGTTTATTTGCTTTGACGCCTTTAAACCTGTTGGCACTGTTATATCTCAATGCTTGGAACATTATGTATGTTACATGTGTTTTCTTTCTTGTATTTGTGAAAATCAATAAAAAACCTATTGAAAGTAAAATCCCATTTTGCTATTGCTATTTCCAAGAAATTCTCATTTTTGGGATTTTGGTGTCTTTGATAGCTAGGTTTGGTGGTACTTTTAAAATCTGCTTACTAGAAGCAAGATGAATATTTCACTTGGAATCCCATTCTCCATAAGAGCTAAATGAAGGCTTCACCTACCTGCCCTTTGTGGGTGAATAGTTCCTCAATAAATCACACCCTCCCTTTTTTCAATAATAAATTTCATCTGAGACCTGAGGTGTGTTGAATAATAAATGGTGGTGAGTGATATGGTTTGTACGTAATCTGGCACAGCCAAACCACATTCACCATCAGTTCATGAGCACCCCTGACAAATCTCTAATTGAGTAAAACATGTAGGGTATTTTCTTTTGCTTTTAGTACACTTATTTTTGACTTGGAGTTCACATGGCTGTTTGGGAGAAGATTTGATATATATTTTTGGGCTACCTCCTTTTTTGTTGGACTGATATACAGAGGCTTGTTTGATCAATAATAGGATCAGTAGTATGCTTTTTTTTTTAGGGGGGCTAGTATCTACACCGTCCAAGGTCCTGACTGTATGTGAGTGTTAGATTGTTAGTATATTGGAGTGCCTTTGTCCCTGGACATAGAATGTGTGGATGTCACAGGGCTGTAGCACTCTTGGATATTTAAGCCTCTGCAGTACAGTCACTTATATCTAAGTAGGAGTACTCATGCACCAGTTTGGAGGTTACTTGGGGATCTTTTTACCCCACCTCACACACACAACAATCACTTTTTTCAGTTAGGTTCTAATATACTAAGGCATCATCCCCATAGGCCAGTGATGGCGAACCTTGGCACCCCAGATGTTTTGGAACTACATTTCCCATGATGCTCATGCACTCTGCAGTATAATTGAGCATCATGGGAAGTGTAGTTTCAAAACATCTGGGGTGCCAAGGTTCTCCATCACTGCCATAGGCTTTGATGTGTGAGTATGCGCATCCCTGTGGGTATAGATTACATAATGGAAGTCAGCAGAGTTTCACCGCATTTACTAATCTCTAGTGATAACTCCTTTGCAAAGTTCAACTTCTCTTGTACACTGAAAAGTCTATTTGTCTTTAGTAAATCAACCCCTAAATATGCACCTGTCCTATCTTTTACCCCCACATTTGTAAAACTTTGTGTTATGAAACCATGTAGGAGTGGTCAAAAGTGGAATGATCCACCAACACACTAGAGAACAAAATACAACCTAATGTAAGGGCCTTACAATGCACACATCAAAATCCTCTAGACAGGATATGATAATAATTAGGTTCTAAATATAAAATCCAAATATCTTTAATGATGTCCTCTACTTCCTTAGAAAATGTAAGAAGTGCATTGTTATCATTATAGTGTATATAGTTCCCACTAGATTTTAGGGAATTAAACTTACAACCTAAATATGTTATATGTTTTTCTGCAGTCAACTACATCAAATTGATGGATACATGTAAAGTTTAATTACATTCGCACACCTTTTTATTTATTTATAGTCTTGCACCCCTACATGTTTTAATTTGTCATTGATCTTTGCATAATGCTTTAAAACGTTTTCTTTCTGTAAAAATGTGCCTTCCTGCATTAAAATTCTAATGTTTTTTGTAGAGAGAGCTGAGTAACAGCCAATCCTCTTAGCACAAGAACAAAGAATTGTATTACATTGGTAGGGATAGGGTATGTGTAACCAGATCTGTTAAAGAGTAAAGTAGATAAATCTAGCTACTAAATCTGGCTTTTTTTCTTTAATGTGAATGGGCTTGGACAATTCATGCACACACTGCTTAGTTCTCATGTAGGCATTGCCTAAGAAGTATGCTTTAGGTGGCAACTGGCAGATTTTAAAAGGGTACTAGCAATACTGCAAATGTTGGTCTCCATTAGCAATAAACAAATGTGCAAAGGTTTGATTTTATGGGATGTTCATCTAACTCATGGTTTATTCTAGGCAGACAGAGCTGGGCACTGCCATAGAGGACCTGTACCAATGGGAAAAACAATATTAAGGAATACCATTCACTGAGCAGAGGGCCCTCTGTTTTTTTTTTTTGTTGGTGACTTTGAGGGTAAAGGCAGTGCCATTAGCGGTAACATCATCGTGTCAGCAAGGTCCGGCAGTGCTGTGCATGCATGTATGCAATTGGGAGTACATTTTAATTAATTTAAATAAAAGGATCCTAGCATACTGCACTATGGAGCTTCCTTTTCTCCTTTTCGCTCACTCAAGATAATTTTATTTAGCATTTGAAGTACAGAGGAGTCATTCCCTCCATAGTTATAAGCCCTTTTCATGAAGAGAGTGCTGTGGGATTTGCTGAGCCACCAGCTGGAATGATTGAAATGCAAGCATGATGAGATCTCTGTAATATGGGGTCTTAGGCTATGATGGTGGTGGTGTCACATAGCTGGGTGGCTGGTGAAAGAGCTAAAAGGTTATATGCAGAAGTGGATTCATCTTTATTTCATGAGTGGATAAATGCATAGCTTTTTTTACAAGTGGACTCAAATAATGAACTCTTATATTAGACTTTGTTTGACATTTTGAATGTTTTGGCAGAAAAGCAAAACTTGTTTAATATAATACTGTATGGTACTTTTTAAATAACTGGGTATTGAGGTATCTGTGAGTGCTGCTGGTGTTTGTATATATGTATATATAAAAATATTGAGAAAGCAGAGAAATGGGATTTTTAAGGTGCCAAGAAAAACAAATTGATATACAAAAAGTGACAAAATTGTATTTAATTATAAATTTAAAAGCAATTTTCCACATATAAAATCATAGCACAATAGTCATACAATTATGGTAAAAATGCAGTGACTCCCGCTCAACATGTTTTGCCAGCTTGTGGCTTCCTCAGGAGACTTTAGTGAGTATCACATGCATAATCGCTAGAAATTAGAAAACAGCATATTAGTCACAGAAACAACTACCATGGATAAAGGTAGATTCTCACACCAATTTCACAACACATACATTTTTGATTTCTCAAAAATACATTTGGCCTGAAGGTCATCATTATAAGGCCCTCTTACCTGACTGTGCATAAAGTATTTTTAGTGTGCTGCATATCAGAAGGATGTTCACACGGGGGATATCAGTGAAACCGCAGAGAGGGATACTGGATCCCCAGTCAGGTCTATGCAGAAAAAAGGGGAATGAACTATAAATTAAGAGCAAATGTATCCACCATAATACACTAAAGGCCAGGATGTTAAACTTTAACCTACCAGAATGCCAGATATGTGCCAGAGAGGGTAAAGCCAGAAAAATAAAGGACAAGCACAGAAAGATTGCCAGAGGATAGCAAACAATTCAATTCTGGAGGTTTTTTTTATGATTTGAGGGTGCCAATAGATACTATGGGACAGATACCACTCCACCTTGATAGTACTTATAGGATAAAGACCTCCCACCAGACTCGCCAAAGGATTGAGTAAAATAACATCAATCATACATAGCTCAAAATATAGCTACCTCTCACTGTGTAATGTTCTGGTACCTCTGGTACCCTTATTCCACTTTCCATTCCGTGTATGCGTCCCACCATTCTCTTCTGGTAGGTGCGCATACACCTTTAAGACCGATGCTGTCATCACTGAGCGCCGCAGAGCGGCTATTTCAACCGCCGGCGTTCTCACTCACATGTTCGTTCAACCTGCCTTGAAGCTCATATGCTTACAAGCGTACCTCACTGTCGGAACCTCGCTACTGATCCCTGTATCCCGCTACCGGATCACTCACTCATACCGAACCTCTCTACTACTGCTTGCTATTAGTGATAAGTACCCCGCAGGGGAATCCTCCATAAACCTTCCTACTAAGCTTACACTATCTAGCTCTGCATATTAAGGACTGTTACTATCATCTGCACTATTATTTAGATTGCTAGCTCTTGAGCCTACTAACATCTATCCTTGCACTGGGTTAGTCTCTCCTGTATGTCATCTGCTATCCTACCACCTACTACCATACATGATTGCTAGCCTATCTGCATCCTACCTGTTACCATCTATACTCTCATGAACATTTCTCTCAAGTGCTGTTCACCTATTGTCACTGTTCATACCTGTCTCTTTAGCTCATCACCACTATACTGCTATATACATCTATCACTCCAGGAACATCTTATTGAGTGTGTATATTTGTATGCTGAATCAGACAGACCACAGTGATGAGTCTTGGGAGTTGGAATTGGTATTTCAACGTATCTTTACATGACTGCTGAGTGGAGTTTTTCTGCAGCTGCAAATCCATCTTGTTTCAGAAAACGCAGGAGCGTTACAGATTGAACGAACCAAAATGGATTCAGAAGATTTACCCACTCAAGTGACACAATTAAAACAACAAGTGACTGCGTTAATACACGCTCTTACTGAATTAAAAGAAGACAATCAGGCTCTGAAGCAGCAGGTAACCCGTCTATCACAACTTGCCGCTGCTCAGCCCCCTGAACCCAAAATAAATCCTCCTCTAGTGTTTACAGGTGATCGCAAAAAATTTCGTGAATTCAAAAATGCCTGTCAGTTACTTTTCTTGCTAAAACCTCGTACCTACCTTACTGATCATATCAAAGTCTGTACTATTATTTCATACCTAACGGGTGATCCACGGGCCTGGGCAGACTCTCTCTTTGAGAAAAATGATCAGCTTCTCAACTCCTATGCTTTATTCCTAGCGGAACTCGCTAGTCTATATGATGAACCCAATAGGCAGAGTACTGCCTATATTCAATTGAGGTCCTTGAAACAAGGTAGGAGACCTGTAGAAGACTTTGTAGCAGAGTTCAAAAGATGGACCCTTGATTCAGGGTGGAATGATATATCTCTGAGAACTCAATTTAGACTCGGCCTATCAGAAGCCGTTAAAGACGAGCTCGCCCGAGCGGATTTACCGGACACCCTGGATGCTTTGATACAACTCACTATCAACATAGACAGGAGGCTGCGAGAAAGAAAGGCTGAAAAAATGGGAATGGCATTGTCCAGCCCTTTTCGGATTTCGGCCGTTGACCCTACTCCTATGGAGGTAGGAACCATACGCCCACCTTTATCAACTACTGAAAGAGCCAGGAGACGATCCAGTAATCTTTGCTTGTACTGCGCATCCCCGGATCACATGATAAGCGTCTGTCCCCTTGTCCGCAAAAAAGAGGGTGAGTGTTCACATGTCCTCCTAGGGGGATTGACAACTTCATTTACTAACCCTTATCTTTTTGTTTGTTTGACATTGCAGTGGGACCAGACTAGGATTACCACTAAGGCCATGATCGACACAGGATCTTGCGGAAATTATATCGATATACGTTTTGCTACTTTAAATAAAGTACCTATTATTTCAAAACCTAAGCCTGTCTCTGTGAGTCTTATTAACGGTATTCCGTTATCTTCTGGCCCAATCACTAATCAGACACAAGCACACCTAGTCACCACTAACGAGTCTCATACGGAGACCACTACCTTCGACCTATTATCTTCGCCCCACTTTCCCATTGTTTTGGGACTTCCCTGGTTACACACACATCAACCAACCATAGATTGGAAGAAACGGACCCTAACCTTCCTCTCTTACTATTGCGAGAGTACGTGTAACCTCCCGTCTTATGGAAAGATCCTGTCTGTGGTGTCAGATGAGATTGCACCACTATGCTATCAGGATCTGTCCGAAGTTTTTCTTGAGAAAAATGCTCAAGTACTGCCTCCCCATAGGGATTATGATTGCACTATTGATCTACTCCCAAATAGTAAATTGCCTTTTGGTCATGTTTATCCTCTTTCGCAGGATGAACTTTCCCATCTCAAGGAATACTTGGATGAGAATTTGACAAAAGGTTTTATTAGACCTTCCACTTCTTCCACAGCTGCAGGACTTTTTTTTGTCCGCAATAAATACTCAAGTCTCAGGCCTATTATCGACTATAGAAAAAAACATAAAAAACTGAGTAGCTGGAAGGTGTTCTCAAGCCAGACTGTATCAGCCGGCGAGAATCAAGTGGGGAACGTACCGCACGGTCAGTAGTGACCGGGAACCCTACGCAACCTGGAATACAAGTACCAATGTGGTGTGGGGGTGGAGGGAGGAGAATATCCCTCCTGGAATGGTTGCAATGAAGGGGGCTCACAGGGATATTAGTGCAGACAAAAAATACTTTATTGGTGAAGATGCACACACAAAAAAAATATAAAAATCTCATCAATAAAAAGGTGTGGAAACTCATCAGGTAAACTATTTGACCCTGAAGACCCCTGCGGGTGTCAGGATGACACAGACAGCAAATAAACATGCTAATGTCCCCGCCCACCCAGTCCCATATAGGCACTGTTGTATGCAGGCTTAGTGTGATTGGTCTGAAAAGGACCTTGTATCACTCTAAAAGCCCGAGCAACTGTGCTGTAGGCCAGGCAGAAAATGAATGGGTGCCCTAAGGGGAGAACACCTGGGCATGCCCGTCCAGTAATTGGAACCAGTATGATGAATAGCTGAGTGTGTGACAGAATGTCATCAAATGTCATCTGGGCATCACATATGTAAGACAGGGTGTAGCATCACAGTCTCATGAAGTATAAAACAAAGGGCATACTTCCAATGGTGAAAGTCTCATCTCCTGGCCGAAAACCTCCGGAGGGACCTGGCCCCGTGGGGCAGTGCAAGGTGAGGTGTACTGGAGGAATCGTGGCTTAACCAGCCGTGTTGCTTAAACAGCAATATTGGTAAAGTGTAGTCTCCAAGGTGAGATCCCCAGAATTGGGGAGGGGACTGCAGGGTTGCCCCTTGTGACGGCTGATCGCCGGAGATCTAAACTTGCTGGCTAAATGTGCAGGGTATGGCAGTGCTGGGACATCACATAAGTTTGTGATGATATATCTGCATCAAGGGATTCCCAGTCGGACCTATGGCAGTAGTTGCTGGGGGTTCCGGGGGTGTGGTGTAACGACCTTGCTAAACTGGCAATCCAGTTTGGTAATCCAATGTAAATGTAGGAAAGTTTTGGTCTTACCGGACATCCCCCGTTCTCATCCTGTAGTCAGAGATGGAAGTACCTCGCTCCGCACTCAGGTCTCAGTCTCAGTCAGGGATGGTAGATGCAGATAATATCTTGTCCGGCTGTCTGAAGGACTTGTTCCTGCCAATCGCTGATAGCTTTCACCGCAAGGGAGCTGTAGAGACAGACTCCAATCCGCTTCCGGATGTATTCCCGGTACTCTTTCCGGGTCACGGTGAGGGTGTTCAGCCAGCCAAGCGTGATCTCGTGCTGGGGACGGAAGGTGGGTGGGGCGTCAGCGTGTGATGTCGACGCGTTTCGCGTGCTTGCGCACGCTTCCTCAGGACGTCATCACGTTCTCCGGGTATTGTTTATATAGACTGTATCCGTGGTTACATCAATCAACAATTAGGTGCTTCAGGAGACGTCCGGACTGAGGCCATCTAGTGGTGTTAGCATGGTACTTCTACCTGAGTACCGTTGCAGTGCAATATAGTTTTGTTCCCGATGTCGGTCGCAACTGACCATTAAAAGCCTGGCGGTAAATGGTTGTGGAAGTCAGTGCAGGGGGGTAAAAGGCCTCCCATGTCACTGAACCGGAGTCTAAGTGACGTGAGTCCTGCTTGATTAGTGCAATGAATAAGGACATAAATATAACAAATGTAAATAAAACCATTTAGTGTGTAGATAATCAAACATTTAAGCAAAATACATATCCCCTATATGGGCTAGCATGAGCAGGGCTACAACTATGGTGCAGAGCATGGCCATCGTGGCAGAGTGCTGTATTAAGCACTCTGCTCTTTGGCCTATTCTATTCTGGTTATTGGGTATTGGATACTCGATTACTGTAATATGAATACTAGTATCGAGATTAAGATTAGATTATAGTCAAGTCCCTTTCAGTCAATAACTGAAAGGGACAGTGGGCAATCAGGCCCTAATGTATGGGTTTTTTAGCAAGTTTTACTAAGGATACCAGCACCCAGTAATGTGAATGCCGAGGGCTTTGTTAGTAATTAGGGGTCCAGAAAAACCTTAAGGCTAAGCTCATTATTGAGCCCAAATGGTGTGAGTGTGGAGAGCCGGAAGATCCAGGCTTTTTCCTCACGTAGGAGTACTTTGTCAAAGTCCCCCCTACGAGATGAAATGTTGAGGGCCCAGAATCCCTTTACCTTCAGACCCCTAGGGTTGCCTCCATGATTTTCAATGAAATGCTGTGCAAGCGGGGTATCCTCCTTAAGCCTTATGCTTTTTAGGTGTTCCCCTATCCTGATTCTCAGTGTCCTCTTTGTTTTGCCTATGTAGTATTTACCACATGGGCAAGTTATCTGGTAGAGGAGTCACGAAGTACTACAATTAATAAAGGAGGTTATCCTGAATTTTTTCCTCCCAGTCATCAAACTGGATTGCCAGTTTAGCAAGGTCGTTACACCACACCCCCGGAACCCCCAGCAACTCCTGCCATAGGTCCGACTGGGAATCCCTTGATGCAGATATATCATCACAAACTTATGTGATGTCCCAGCACTGCCATACCCTGCACGACCTTGCTAAACTGGCAATCCAGTTTGGTAATCCAATGTAAATGTAGGAAAGTTTTGGTCTTACCGGACATCCCCCGTTCTCATCCTGTAGTCAGAGATGGAAGTACCTCGCTCCGCACTCAGGTCTCAGTCTCAGTCAGGGATGGTAGATGCAGATAATATCTTGTCCGGCTGTCCGAAGGACTTGTTCCTGCCAATCGCTGATAGCTTTCACCGCAAGGGAGCTGTAGAGACAGACTCCAATCCGCTTCCGGATGTATTCCCGGTACTCTTTCCGGGTCACGGTGAGGGTGTTCAGCCAGCCAAGCGTGATCTCGTGCTGGGGACGGAAGGTGGGTGGGGCGTCAGCGTGTGATGTCGACGCGTTTCGCGTGCTTGCGCACGCTTCCTCAGGACGTCATCACGTTCTCCGGGTATTGTTTATATAGACTGTATCCGTGGTTACATCAATCAACAATTAGGTGCTCCAGGAGACGTCCGGACTGAGGCCATCTAGTGGTGTTAGCATGGTACTTCTACCTGAGTACCGTTGCAGTGCAATATAGTTTTGTTCCCGATGTCGGTCGCAACTGACCATTAAAAGCCTGGCGGTAAATGGTTGTGGAAGTCAGTGCAGGGGGGTAAAAGGCCTCCCATGTCACTGAACCGGAGTCTAAGTGACGTGAGTCCTGCTTGATTAGTGCAATGAATAAGGACATAAATATAACAAATGTAAATAAAACCATTTAGTGTGTAGATAATCAAACATTTAAGCAAAATACATATCCCCTATATGGGCTAGCATGAGCAGGGCTACAACTATGGTGCAGAGCATGGCCATCGTGGCAGAGTGCTGTATTAAGCACTCTGCTCTTTGGCCTATTCTATTCTGGTTATTGGGTATTGGATACTCGATTACTGTAATATGAATACTAGTATCGAGATTAAGATTAGATTATAGTCAAGTCCCTTTCAGTCAATAACTGAAAGGGACAGTGGGCAATCAGGCCCTAATGTATGGGTTTTTTAGCAAGTTTTACTAAGGATACCAGCACCCAGTAATGTGAATGCCGAGGGCTTTGTTAGTAATTAGGGGTCCAGAAAAACCTTAAGGCTAAGCTCATTATTGAGCCCAAATGGTGTGAGTGTGGAGAGCCGGAAGATCCAGGCTTTTTCCTCACGTAGGAGTACTTTGTCAAAGTCCCCCCTACGAGATGAAATGTTGAGGGCCCAGAATCCCTTTACCTTCAGACCCCTAGGGTTGCCTCCATGATTTTCAATGAAATGCTGTGCAAGCGGGTATCCTCCTTAAGCCTTATGCTTTTTAGGTGTTCCCCTATCCTGATTCTCAGTGTCCTCTTTGTTTTGCCTATGTAGTATTTACCACATGGGCAAGTTATCTGGTAGAGGAGTCACGAAGTACTACAATTAATAAAGGAGGTTATCCTGAATTTTTTCCTCCCAGTCATCAAACTGGATTGCCAGTTTAGCAAGGTCGTTACACCACACCCCCGGAACCCCCAGCAACTCCTGCCATAGGTCCGACTGGGAATCCCTTGATGCAGATATATCATCACAAACTTATGTGATGTCCCAGCACTGCCATACCCTGCACATTTAGCCAGCAAGTTTAGATCTCCGGCGATCAGCCGTCACAAGGGGCAACCTTGCAGTCCCCTCCCCAATTCTGGGGATCTCACCTTGGAGACTACCCTTTACCAATATTGCTGTTTAAGCAACACGGCTGGTTAAGCCACGATTCCTCCAGTACACCTCACCTTGCACTGCCCCACGGGGGCCAGGTCCCTCCGGAGGTTTTCGGCCAGGAGATGAGACTTTCACCATTGGAAGTATGCCCTTTGTTTTATACTTCATGAGACTATGATGCTACACCCTGTCTTACATATGTGATGCCCAGATGACATTTGATGACATTCTGTCACACACTCAGCTATTCATCATACTGGTTCCAATTACTGGACGGGCATGCCCAGGTGTTCTCCCCTTAGGGCACCCATTCATTTTCTGCCTGGCCTACAGCACAGTTGCTCGGGCTTTTAGAGTGATACAAGGTCCTTTTCAGACCAATCACACTAAGCCTGCATACAACAGTGCCTATATGGGACTGGGTGGGCGGGGACATTAGCATGTTTATTTGCTGTCTGTGTCATCCTGACACCCGCAGGGGTCTTCAGGGTCAAATAGTTTACCTGATGAGTTTCCACACCTTTTTATTGATGAGATTTTTATATTTTTTTTGTGTGTGCATCTTCACCAATAAAGTCTTTTTTGTCTGCACTAATATCCCTGTGAGCCCCCTTCATTGCAACCATTCCAGGAGGGATATTCTCGTCCCTCCACCCCCACACCACATTACTATTATCGACTATAGGCAATTGAACGCCATTACAGTAAAAGATCGCTATCCTTTGCCGCTTATCCCTGAACTCATTGAACAAGTGAGTGGAGCTACCTACTTTTCAAAATTTGACCTGAAAGGGGCATACAATCTAATCCGAATCCGTGATGGAGATGAGTGGAAGACAGCATTCAGAACCAGATACGGATTGTTCGAATATCTTGTAATGCCATTTGGGCTATGTAACGCTCCCACAGCCTTCCAACGATTCATAAACGATATCTTTAGAGACTTACTTGATGTCTGTGTTGTGGTATATCTGGACGATATACTTATTTATTCCTTGTCTGAACATATAAAACATGTAAGACTTGTGTTATCCAGATTACTCACACACAATCTATACGTGAAACTAAAAAAATGCTTATTTCATAAAGAAGAAGTATTATTCCTAGGATACATCATATCCAAAACAGGAATCAAGATGGATATGAGTAAGATATCCTGTATTCAGGATTGGCCTATACCAACCACCCGCAAAGCACTACAGCGATTCCTTGGATTTTCAAACTTCTATAGGAAGTTCATCAAGAACTTCTCTGCCATTGTGAGACCTCTCACACAACTCACAAGTATTAAGAAACCATTTAAATGGTCAGATGAAGCAAATGAAGCTTTTCGCTTGTTAAAAACAAGCTTTACCTCTGCTCCCATACTACGCCATCCAGACCCATCCCTCCAATACATTCTGGAAGTAGATGCGTCAAATATGGCAGTAGGAGCAGTACTCTCCCAACGACCAACGAATACTTCACCACTCCATCCAGTCGCCTTCTTCTCTAAATCTCTAAGCAGCCCAGAGGTGAATTACCCAGTGGGTGAAAAGGAACTGCTTGCTATAAAACTAGCTCTGGAGAATTGGCGACATCTACTTGAAGGCACCCGATTACCAATACTCATATATACAGATCATAAAAATCTTCAATATCTTCAGACTAACAAAACCCTCTCCCACCGGCACGTACGATGGTCACTATTCTTCCTAAGATTTAACTTCCTAGTGACCTACACACCTGCAGACAAGAATAAAAAAGCGGATGCGCTATCACGATTAACTGAAGATAATTGCTCCGAAATCCCTTCCGTTCCTATAATACCCTACAAGCGTATTATTGGGGTTGTCAGTTCCTTAAATGAAGAGATTCTGCACAGTATAGGTTTGGATTCACCTCCACCACAACTAAGTGCTGATGCAGAAGGCTTCCTCTACTACAACGACAAACTCTACATACCCCCTACTATGCGCACCAAGATCTTGGAATTGTCACATGATGTGCCTATGGCAGGACATATGGGTATGACAAAGACCCTTAATTTGCTTACCAGGCAGTATTGGTGGCCTGATATGAAGACATCTATACAAAAATTTGTCTCTTCATGCAACGTCTGTGCCAGGTCCAAAATTGACACTACAAAACCATCCGGTCTACTATGCAGTCTGGCAGAATCCAAACAAGGGAGACCGCTCTAGGTGAGGCTGGGATCAGGTGCTGGTCGGATCCGCAATCCAGGGTAGCTTCAAACAAAAGGAATGACCGCACTTCCGATAAACTTCAAAGAAAGGAGTGTCTTTATTCCACATCAATCGAGTTGGCAAATACAAATACACACTGTGAGTGCAGGACAATCGGTGGACGCGTTTCACGACTGGATATGTCGCTTATTCATCACCAAAATACTATGCAGTCTACCAGTACCCCAGACTCCATGGGAAGTTGTGTCCTTGGACTTTATAGTAGAACTACCACCTTTCAAAGGATTTAATACCATTTTAGTGTCAGTGGACCATCTGACAAAGATGGCACATTTCGTTGCTATTCGCAGACTACCTTCGTCCAAACAAACAGCGGAACTACTGATGAAACATGTCTTTAAGTTACATGGAATTCCAAAAACTCTTTTGTCTGACCGTGGATCACAATTCATCTCCAAGTTTTGGCAAGAACTATGTCACATACTACGAATTGAGCGAAAGCTCACTTCTCCCTACCATCCTCAGACCAACGGACAGACTGAAAGAGTCAACCAGTGCATCGAGCAATATTTACGTTGCTACACATCATACCTACAGGATGATTGGGTGGATCTCCTCCCTCTGGCAGAATTTGCCTACAACAACGCAACCCACAGTACGACCAAACAGAGTCCGTTCTACTTGAACTATGGGTTTCATCCCACTATTCTTCCACCACGCATCCTTCCATCAAGTAACCCAGTAGCCTCAGACTATCTTACCCAAATAAAAGACTCTCTGGGTTTACTTAATACTACCATCTCACACGCTCATAGTCAACAAAAAAAGGTACTATGACCTTCGTAGAAGACCTTCTCCTCAGTATGCTATTGGGGACCTCGTTTGGCTATCAACAAAAAACTTAAGATTAAAGATCCCTAGCAAAAAGCTTGGGCCTCTTGGGACTTATTGGAAAAGCTGCAGTACAGCTCACATTACCAACAGACCTCAAGATACATCCCATCTTCCATGTGTCGCTACTGAAGCCCCATGTTCCTGACCAAGGAATAAGGCCTACCATCCCACCTCCACCTCCTGTACAAGTTGAAGGCGGAGAAGAATATGAGATAAAGGAGATTCTGGATTCTCGTATCCACAGAAGAAGACTCCAATATCTAGTACGATGGAAGAACTATGGGCCCCAAGACGACACCTGGCTGGATACCTCTGATATACATGCCCCTGGACTGATTTGCAATTTTCATGCGAAATACCCGGAAAAACCAGCTCTAGAGGCCTTCAGGAGCCGGCCTTAAGGGGGGGGGGTACTGTAATGTTCTGGTACCTCTGGTACTCTTATTCCACTTTCCATTCCGTGTATGCGTCCCACCATTCTCTTCTGGTAGGTGCGCATACACCTTTAAGACCGATGCTGTCATCACTGAGCGCCGCAGAGCGGCTATTTCAACCGCCGGCGTTCTCACTCACATGTTCGTTCAACCTGCCTTGAAGCTCATATGCTTACAAGCGTACCTCGCTGTCGGAACCTCGCTACTGATCCCTGTATCCCGCTACCGGATCACTCGCTCATACCGAACCTCTCTACTACTGCTTGCTATTAGTGATAAGTACCCCGCAGGGGAATCCTCCATAACCTTCCTACTAAGCTTACACTATCTAGCTCTGCATATTAAGGACTGTTACTATCATCTGCACTATTATTTAGATTGCTAGCTCTTGAGCCTACTAACATCTATCCTTGCACTGGGTTAGTCTCTCCTGTATGTCATCTGCTATCCTACCACCTACTACCATACATGATTGCTAACCTATCTGCATCCTACCTGTTACCATCTATACTCTCATGAACATTTCTCTCAAGTGCTGTTCACCTATTGTCACTGTTCATACCTGTCTCTTCAGCTCATCACCACTATACTGCTATATACATCCATCACTCCAGGAACATCTTATTGAGTGTGTATATTTGTATGCTGAATCAGACAGACCACAGTGATGAGTCTTGGGAGTTGGAATTGGTATTTCAACGTATCTCTACATGACTGCTGAGTGGAGTTTTTCTGCAGCTGCAAATCCATCTTGTTTCAGAAAACGCAGGAGCGTTACACACTGGCAATATGGCATTCATAAGGTCTCTCCTGGACAGGCCACTGCATCAACTCCCATCCCGGGGGTTCTTTTTTTACTCCTCCCCCCTGCATCGGCATCCAATGGCACAAACGGAGGGGCGGGCGTCCAAAAAGCCCCTGCCCATGGGCAATAGCACCCGGAAATGACGTCAAGCACATAGATGCATAGATGACATGTTTATCATTTGGACAGGATCCAGAAATGAATTACATTCATTTTTGGACATCATTAAAGTGTTACTTAACCCAGATCCTGCATTCATTATTTCAGATATCCTACAGTACACAGAACATGGAAATGCAATTATTTTAGTAAATATAAACTGATAAATACCTTTCCTCATCAGCTGTATATAGCAATTAGAGCAATCTTGTGACTTGTATCAGTGAGTGCTGAGAGTTTGTAGGAGGAGTTTTCATTTCTCCCTTAATTCTCTTTCTGAACATGTCTGGACAGTGCTAATTGGCCCTGTGCTGATCCCATGTACCCTCCCAAGAAAAAAAAATCAATCATCCATCAATCAAGACGTGACATCCCACCCCTGCGTTCTTTTTTAGTTACTGGCCATGGAGGAGGAAGGGGAAATGGGCTGTCATTTAGTATCTTTATACACGCCCAAATGTGTGATGTTATTACCATGTGACCAGAATAGTTTAGCTCAAACCAGGAAATGTTCTCTGTGGGTACACAGTGGGTATAACAAGCATGTTATTCTGCATTTACAGACAGATTTTACTGTTGTGGGTTTAGTAACACTTTAAATTTAACAAATGTAATCTCAAATTCACCATGACCTGTGACCAGCGACCCATAAGTTTTCTAGATATTCAAATCTTCATCAATGAGGATGGCAGTATAGGTTCGACACTATACAGAAATCCCTCTGCAGGAAATACAATCCTTCATGCAGGCAGTTCCCACCCCTCTTCTCTAATTTCTAATATACCATACAGTCAGCACCTATGGCTGAAAAGAAATTGCAGCCGTCAGGCAGATTTCGAGGTTGAGGCCAAAGCTTTACAGAACTGACTTTTAATAGAGGATATAGTCAGTCATGTCTGAAAAAGGCCTATCACTGGGCAAAATCACAATATAGGAACTCTTTGATTCACATGAAGAAATGTAAATCTCAGGACCAAAGTTTAAATCCTCATAGACAGCATTAGCGATGCTGTGTTCTTGCATCACATACATAGCATGTGTGGTACAATATTTTACTTTTACATTGTTTTTTTGCTTAAATGCAGCAGAAGCACTCCAATATGATTTATTTAAACTTGAAAAAAAATGCCCAGAAATTCAAAGTATAGTGATCCTCTTTTTGTGCAGTACCACATTTCTTTGTCTAAAAATTTTAATAAAATGTTAACACAAGGAGCGCAAAACATTCAAATCCACAACCTCACATTCCAAATGAGGCAGTAGTTAGCCTAAAATAAAAATTCCAATGACATATTTTAGGGATAACAGCTAGAAATACAGTATAGCACAGTAGCTAGAAAACATGTACAGTAAGTCTTATTTGGCTGAAATATGAGAGCAAGACAAGACAACAACTGACTTTAGGTGCAGATGTCACGCTGTTGCTTCTGTTTTTACAGGACAGTGGCTATACTTGTGAGTTTGGCTAATTCTACTTGCTTTTTACTTTGTTTGATTCATAATTGTTAACTTGTTATACCTCATGTGGCTTATTCACTTGTATTTAATCACTTGAAGACTGGAAGGATTTGCCCCCTTAATGACCAGGCCCTATTTTGCGATTTGGCACTGCGTTATTTAACAGACAATTGCGTGGTCATGCGATACTGTAAATAAAATTGATGTTCTTTTTTTCCCCAAAAATAGAGCTTTCTATTTGTGGTATTTGATCACCTCTGCGATTTTTATTTTTTGCGCTATAAACAAAAAAAAGAGCAACAATTTTGAAAAAAAAAAACAATATTTTTCACATTCTGCTATATGACATTCTCAAAAAAAAAAATGTAAAAATCAAATTTTTTTTTAACATTTTAGGGCAATTTGTTTTCTGCTACATATTTTTAGTAAAAAAAAATTGCAATAGGCGTATTTTGATTGGTTTGAGCAAAAGTTATTGCGTCTACTAACTACGGGAAAGATTTATGTCATTTTTTTTTTTTTTTTTACTAGTAATGGTGGCGATCTGCGATTTTTTGCAGGACTGCAACATTGCGCGGAAAGATCGGTCCCCTAGCTGACATTTTTTACACTTTTGGGGGTACCAGTGACATTACTACAGTAATCAGTGCTAAAAATAAGCACTGTTACTGTAATAATGACACTGGCAGAGAAGGGGTTAACCCTAAGGGTGATCAATGGGTTAAATGTGAGCCTTGGGGAGTGATTCTAACTGTGGGGGGGGGGGCATGGCTTGTGAAATGACCATAGAGACATGTGATCCTATATAGAAGGATCACATGAGCTCTGTGATCATTTCAGGGAGAAGAACGGTCGGCTGTGTTTACAACGGTCGACCGTCCTTCTCTCTCAATCAGAGCCGCCTGACCCATGCATCGGCTTCCCCGCTGCCGAGTGGCTCTGTGTGGTGAGCATTTTTCCACCCAGCAACCTGTATTTAAGGATCGCCTACTGGTAATGAGGAGTGTAACTTCTCAGGATTAATAAAGAGAATTTGGAGCTGCCACACAAGCCCTGTTATTACTAAACAAGTGAAAGCAATAATGTTCCCGATCACTGCCACACCAATCCCAGTTTCACTGCCAGTGACCAAAACTAGTGCAACCAAAAACAATATTTCTGACTGCTGTCACACCAGTCTCAGTGCTGCCAACAACAGTGTTCCTGATCACTGCCACACCAGTTGCAGTGTCACCAAACCAGTATGAATCAGAAACAATATTCATGATCACCACCACACTAGAGTCAGTTTCACCAGATCAGTGTAAGCCAGTGTTCTTGATTGCTGCCACACCAGAGCCAGTGCCATCAGACCAGTGCAGCTGTTAATAGTGTCCCTGATCACTGCCACACTAGTGCAGTGTTGCCTGCTGCCTGTGCTTTTCCTTGCTTGTTTATTGGCCATATTTCTGCCTGCTGCCTGGACAGATCTTTTGCCTGTTTTTTTTTACCATGGCTCTGCCTGCCACTTGAACTGGTCCATCTTCATGTCTCGCTGACTATGTTCCTGCAAGATACAAGTCCCAGCCATCCCCTGTGGACAACTGCTCTTCTGGAACCAAAGGATTTTTTTTGCTCACCATTTACTCAGCCTCCTGTACATCTTAGCCAGTGAACATGGCATTCTTGGGGATCAGCCATATACCAGTATACTAGACTTGCTTTTCCTATAGGAATAGTGACTGCTATAGGTGATACTGCATAAGCTACAGTATGTTCCCTGATCATTTGCTCAGTGGCGAACATCGCAAAACAGTGTTTTTGATACAATGTTGGTTGATTTTTGTGATACACAAGATACGTCTGGTAATTAATAATTGCAAGCATTAAAAAAGTCTTGCATATGTGGTATGTTTGGGAAGAGGTGTAGCAGAATGTGTTTTGGGGTGAAAATCTACGTATGTCCATGCTGTGTGTGAAATTTATGTTATTCAATTGACAGCTGTATGTAAAAAAAACCAAAAAAACATTTTCTTTCCAAATTTTCCAAAAACATGTGGCAAAAAAATAAAGACTTTGAACGACCCACCATACCGCTTTAAAAATACCTATGTCCTGGTGCTCCAGGCTTAATTTATGTGGCCTCTTTATGGGGCTAGGCTGTGAAAAAGTCCCTTGGCAGTGAATTAATGGGAAGTGCTCTGAATATTTACTAGCCCCTTCCTTCGTTCTTCATACTGAAACATCCCCACAGCAGCTGGGAGAGAGGAGAGGAGGGAAGCCAACAGCACTACGGGGCAGGGGGGGCAACAAGGAGGGGGGGGCCTGGGCAGTAGGGGGAACCAGCACTGCATGTAGTGATTAGGGTGTGCCCAGGCACACCTGGCACACTCCCTGCGCACGCCTATAACTATCTTATTAACTCACAACTTTGTGTAAAAAGAAAATTTCTTTCTTTATTTTCCAAATGTGGGAAGAAATAAAATATTCAAAATACTTTTTTTCCCAAAAAAAGTGGACTCACAATTCCTCTTAAAAAATACTCTTGAGTATTTGCTTTAAAAAAAATGGCTGTCATTTTGTAGGTATTTGTACTGTTCTGGGGCTGCAGGGACTCCAAAATGAGATAGGTAGTTAGGAAATCTGATGTGTAATTTATGTCCCTTGCAAGCCTGAGGGTGCTCCTTGGATTTTGGGCCCCTCTATGCAGATAGGCTCCAAAAAAGTCTAACACATGTGATATTCCCATATTCAGGGAAAGTAGCAGTAGAGAGGAGGGGGAGTGTTCATTTTGTAAGTATTATTGTCCAAAAATTTGTGGGCCTCCAAAATTGTTAGAGATAGTTAGAAAATTAGATACCTATTCCTCTTGAAAAAGTAAAAGTGCTTCTTGGATTTTGGGCCCATCTATGCCGTTGGGCTACAAAAATTCTTACATATGTGGTATTCCCATATTAGGGGGAATAACAGAGAATGTTTTGTGGTGTAATTCCAATTATGCCCATGCTGTGTGGGGGAAAATCCTATTGACAACTGTGTGTGAAAAAATGTATTTTCTTTCTTCATTTACTAAAAAAATGTGATCTTCAAAAGACTCACTATGCCTGTAATTAAATATGTTGGAGTATCTTTTTGTGAAATGTGGTAATTTCTACTGTGTCTACTGTTGGAACTTCAGGACCTCAAGAAAAATGATAGGTTATCAGGAAATCAGATGCTTTATTTATGCCCCTTGAAAGCTTAAAGATGCTCTTCGAATTTTTAGCCCTTCTATGCATTTAGGCAGTGAAAGTCTCACATTTGAGATCTAATACATCTAGATGGTTGAACTAGATGAGCTGTGTCTTTTTTTCAACCAGAATAACAATGTAGAAGAATTTTAATTTGGGTGTAATTTTAAATACTGTATGCCCATGATCTGTATAAGAGACAACTTATTAATTAGTTTATTATCTATTAATAAGTAATTTTTTTTTTACTGTGACGTCACAGGAAGTGACGAAATGCGTTGGTTGGAACGCATGTCGTGACGTCACTAGAGCAGGTGGAACGCAAGCCGGAATCACCGCTCGCCACTCTGTGTCTAGCATTTCCAGTGTCAAGATTACCGCGATTTTACTGCTTTTTACTTGCCATTAACCCATGGATGGGAAATAAAACTTTTTAAACATTACCTACTACATTATCCGGAGTATTTTTTTATACCCTGGCCCTTACCTGATACGGGGAGAGGAAAGGAGGGATCCACCATCACCCTAACATCGGAGTGCCACGGGGGAACCTACCCTGGCCTTGGGGGCCAAATAAGCATGAGTGGTCTTAATGCTATAAGGCATATGAGACCCACAACATCTGGTAAGTTACCCGACTTTATCCATGCCATGGGGGAGAGAAACCTGTGCCACTTATATGTCACAAGGCGGATTGGATAAGATCCATACTGAGCACCTGCACTTTTGAATTGTATCGGACACTTGCACTAATATACTTCAGGCACTACAGTATAAACTATAAGTTACTCATCATCAATCTATGTACAATTCATTATTTACGCAAATGGAATATTGATTTATTATATCCTTTAGCCCACGGAATTAGTTGATGTATATATATATTGATTTAAAGCTGCAGTCATTATCTATTTACCTATTTATTTGCACTTACCACTTTGTTTTGAATACTATCACATGACATATATTGAAGTATATAGCATACTATCACATGATATCTATTGCATATTTTGAATTGTTGGAATATTATATAGCAAGCGCTGTAGGTAGCCTTGATTTTAGAGGCTATTATTGTCACTGTTCTGAGTGGAACCTGTCCTGTTAAACTGCTGTATGGTCTTGGCCACTGTGCTGCATCTCAGTTTCAGGGTCTTGGCAATCTTCTTATATCCTAGGGCAGGGATTCCCAAACTACGGCCCTCCAGTTGTTCAGGAACTACAATTCCCATCATGCCTAGTCATGTATGTGATTGTCAGAGTTTTACAATGCCTCATGGGATGTGTAGTTCTGCAACAGCTGCAGGGCCATCATTTGGGAATCCCTGGCCTAGACTATCTTTATGTAGAGCAACAATTATTTTTTTCAGAACCTCAGAGAGTTCTTTGCCATGAGGTGCCATGTGGAGCTTACAGTGACCAGTATGAGGAAATGAGAGCGATAACACCAAATTTAATACACCTGCTCCCCATTTACACCTGAGACCTTGTAACACTAACGAGTCACATGACACCAGGGAGGGAAAATGGCTAAGTGGGCCCAATTTTGACATTTTCACTTAGGGGTGTACTCACTTTTGTTGCCAGGGGTTTAGACATTAATGGCTGTGTGTATGCTGATGCCTTAAAAAATATTTTTTTAGTTTTTCATTCAAATGTTTTTTTTTATTCCATAGCGGAATAGAACAGCAACAGTATCCAACTTGTTAGGCGTGTGGCGTGTAGCAGCCATGTAATGCAAGCTCAGTGCATATGTGTCTGCTTAATCTGGATTTTAAAAAAAGAAAAAACTTTTTTCCTTCATATTTTACTGTGACTTACAGCGTTAAGACACTGCAGTTCAAGTCTGCTATTCAACAAGCACCAATTAAGGGGACAATTATTTTTTCAGTTTTTTAATCATACTTTACTGTGACACTGTCATACAGAATTTAGACACTGCTGTTCAAATCTGCTCTTCAAAAATCACCAATTAAAGGGAAAAATAAAAATTTTTCATTCATACGTTACAGTGATATAAACCCATTGGATACTGCTGTTGTATTCCACTTTACAATAAAAACCCATTTAGGGGGAAAAAATTTAACTGCAGCCTAGTCTGCATATGTTACAGTGAGATACACCCATTGGATACGGTTGTTGTATTCCGCTTATCAATAAAAACCCATTTAGGGGAAAAAAATGTAATTGCGGGCTAGTCTGCATATGTTACAATGAGATACACCCATTGGATACTGTTGTTCTATTCCATTTATCAATAAAACCCATTTAGGGGAAAAAAATTAATTGCGGCCTCATCTGCATATGTTACAGTGAGATACACCCATTGGATACTGTTGTTCTATTCCGCTTATCAATAAAAACCCATTTTGGGGTAAAAAAATGAATTGCGGCCTAGTCTGCATATGTTACAATGAGATACACCCATTGGATACTGTTATTGTATTCAGCTTATCAATAAAAAACCCATTTAAGGGAAAAAAATTTATTGCGGGCTAGTCTGCATATGTTACAGTGAGATACACCCATTGAATACTGTTGTTCTATTCTGCTTATCAATAAAAATCCATTTAGTGAAAAAAATTAAATTGCGGCCTAGTCTGCATATGTTACAGTGAGATACTGTTGTTCTATTCCACTTATCAATAAATAAGTCAATAAGTCAATCAATAAGTCAATGAATAAGTCTGGCCAGCATGTGCAAGGTGGAGTTCCACCTTGTGGGCACGTCACATATGAGGAGGTGAGCGGGAAGGCCGAAGTTACACCGCAGTGCTGACAGGCGAGCAGCAGCAGGGTGAGAATGCCGAAAGTGTGCACAGACGGTCCGGACTTTCTGCAGCAGCTCTGACATATTGGGGTAATTTTTAAGGAAGCTCTGTACCACCAAATTCAGCACATGCGCCAGGCAAGGGATGTGCATCAAACCGGCTATGCCCAGAGCTGCTACGAGATTTCGACCATTATCGCACACCACCAGGCTGGGCTTGAGGCTCACTGGCTCCAACCACTCATCGGTCTGCTGTTCCATGCTCCTCCACAACTCATGTGCGGTGTGTGGGGTTTTTCCCCCAAACAGGCTGTTGTTTACCCCTGGCTGTGCTGAAGTTGGTGGTGAAGGTGTTACGCTGACCAGATGAGGAGGCGGTAGAGGATGAGGAAGCGGAATAGGAGGAGTTAGGAACAGGAGGCAAACTGAAGCGCCCTGCAATCCTCGGTGGTGGAAGGACATGCGCCAAACTGCTATCCGCCTCAGGCCCAGCCGCCACTACTTTTACCCAGTGTGCTGTTAGGGAGATATAACGTCCCTGACCATGCTTACTGGTCCACGGATCCGTAGTTAGGTGGAGCTTGCCACAGATGGCGTTGCGCAGTGCACACCTGATTTTGTCACCCACTTGTTGTGCAGGGAAGGGATGGCTTGCCTGGAAAAGTAGTGGCAGCTGGGCACGACGTACTGTGGGACAGAAAATATATATAAATGAAAAAGTGCGCTGATAAATGCGAGTGTGCTGCTACCAAAGGTGTATGAATGAAATAGTGTAAAAAATCTGGTGCGCTACTAAATTTCAATAAAATGAACAATGTCAATCATGCATACAAAATAGTGTACAAACAATTTGAAACAAATGAAAATGTGAGTAAACAAAGTCTCTGGTTTCTCTTGCAAATCAATATAATGTGTTTTCCGTGAACAACTCCACCAGAAAAAAGCTAAATAGATAAATGTGCAAATAAAGTCCAGTGTTCATATAAATTCCAAAAATAATCACTGATGGCCGTGAGAAAACCAAGTGCTGCTGCAATTCAACAAACGTGACGTGAAAATCCCATCACCTGGTGAATTCACCGCTTACCAGCTTTAAGTAGATTTAGGGCAGATAGACAGAATATGAATCCAAAGGGACCTCTGTAGATAACCAAAAGGGAGTGCTGTGTTGGAATCCACCCTCGTGTGTGACAGGGGAGGGGGGGGGAGGGGAGCTGCTTACCAGATCTCACAGTTTCCAAACATGTAATGAATGTAGACTCTCTCTGGATATGTAAATGAGGGACTCCTGGTGTTTCCTGATTCTTCTCTCGGAATGACACTCATATAAGGTGCACCATGAAAATGAGGGAAGAGACTAATAGTGCATTACCTTTTATCACATTTATTAGAAAAGTAAAAATTGCACTTACAGGAAAAAACGAAGATGCAAGTTCTGTCTGGAGAGCGGCGACTGCCAGCAGTGCAAGCCGCGGCTGTTGTGACTGACGGCGTGACTCCTCCTTCGCTCTGACGCGTTACCTCCCTATTGGGCTTCCACGGAGATAGGAGGTACTGAGTACTGTGGGACAGCCACCGCCATAAGGCTTTTAAAACTCTGCATTTCCACCAGATGGAATGACAGCATTTCAAAGGCCATGAATTTTGAAATGCTGGAATTCAGGGCCAGGGATCGCGGGTGGGTAGGGGGGTACTTCCTCCTCCGCTCCAGTGTTTGGGAGATAGAAAGCTGAATGCTTCCATGGGACATTGTGGAGATGGTTGTTGGTGACCCAGGTGGTGGTGTTGCTGGCAGATCCTCTGTTTGCAGGGTGGCAGGTGCCACTGTCACTACAGAGGTGGATGAAGAGGCTGAGACTGCAGCAGCAGAAGAGGAAGCAGGAGGAGCCAGAGACCTTTCTTGGTTTTTGAGGTGTCTACTCCACTGCAGCTCGTGCTTTGCACTTAGATGCCTGGTCATGCAGGTTGTGCTCAGGTTGAGAAGGTCTATGCCTCGCTTCAGGCTCTGATTGCACAGCTTGCAAACCACTCGTGTCCTGTCATCAGCACATTGTCTGAAGAACTGCCACGCTAGGGAACTCCTGTGAACTGGCTTTGGTGTGCTCGGTCCCTTGCTGTATTGGGCAGTAGCAGGCGTAGTGTCTAGAGCACGGCCGCTGCGCTTTTGCACCCTGCTCCCTCTTCTGCTTTGCTGGTGGCTCTGTGTGACCACTGCCTCTTCCTCCAAACCACCCAGGTCACCTACATGATGTTCATTCCATGTGGGGTCGAGGACCCCATCGTCCTCCACATGATCTTCCACCCAGTCTTCACCCCTGCCCTCCTTGTTGGTCTCCACAATTCAGGATACCGCAGCAGTTGGCACCTGTGTTTCGTCATCATCTGAGACGTGCTGCGATGGTCCTCCCATGTACTCATTTTGAGACATAAGTGGTTGGGCATCAGTTCACTCAATCTCTTCCACTTCTGGGGCAGGGCTAGGTGGATGGCACTGGGAAATCATGCTAACAGAGTCATCAAAAAGAAGAAGAGACTGCTGCATCACTTGGGGCTCAGACTGCTTGGCTGATTTGCATGGGGGTGAGGTGAAAGATTGATGGACATCGGCTGCAGGTGCCAACTCTGACCTTTCAGCAGAAGACTGGGTGGGAGACAATGTGAAGGAACTGGAGGCACTGTCAGCAACCCAATCTACTATCGCCTGTACTTGTTCTGGCCTCAACATTTGTAGAGGTGCATTAGGCCCTGCCAAATACTGCTGCAGGTTCTGTCGCCTACTCACAGCTGAGAAAGGTGTTTCACTTGTGCATGTAGCTGGCACAGATTGACCATGTCCTCTCCTTGCAACATGAGCTCCACCAGCAGCACCACGACCCAGCACTAACATGGTGGAGCAGTATGTGTGCACACGCCTAGACGTATTGAATGACGGGTCTGCCCCCTTCAACATCTGGGTCTCCAAGTTGGGCACATGGCCTGAGCTTGCCCTTTACGCCTTGGAGGTGCTGGTCTGCCCTGCAGCCAGTGTATTACCTGAATGTGTATTTAGCATAGCTGGGGGCGTTATCACAGACAAGCGCAGCCGCCTGTCCAGAGCCAATGTGGACAAGCTCACGTTCATTAACCACTTGCCGACTGCCGCACGACTATTTACGTCGGCAGTCAGCCCCTCACAGGCAGAGCAACGTAGGGCTACGTCGCTAGCCTGTGAGGGTCTAGGGAGCGAGCCCGCGCCGCCGGAGGCGCGCTCCCGCGCGGTCATGGACCCCCCCGCGCGTGTGACCGGCGGACCCGATGTCCGCCGGTCACTCGCGATCGTCCGTTAGAGTGGGAGAAAGGCAGGCGGCTAATGTAAACAAGCCATCTGTCATTCTCCCCTGTGTATGAATGGTGATCATATGGTTCTACTATGTAGGACCGTTGATCACTGCTCATATACCTCAAGCCACAGCCAATCACAGTTAGAATCACGCCCCTAGGGACACACATAACCCCTCCCTCTCAAAAAAAGTTAACCCCTTCACTGCCAGTGTCATTTTACAGTAACAGTGCATATGTATAGCACTGATTACTGTAGTAATGTCACTGGTAACCCCAAAAGTGTCGAAAATGTCAGTCAATGGTCCGATCTGTCCGCCACAATGTCGCAGTACCGCAAAAAAATCGCAGATCGCCGCCATTACGCGTTAAAAAAAAAACAACAAAAATGACAAAAATCTTTCCCTTTCTTAGTAAACGCGATAACTTTTGCGCAAACCAATCAAAATACGCTTTTTGTGATTTTTTTACCAAACATATGTAGCAGAAAATAAATTGGCCTGAAATGTTAAAAAAATTTGATTTTTACATTTTTTTGGGAATTTCATATAAAAAAATTTGAAAAATATTGTTATTTTTGCAAAATTTACGCTATTTTTTTGTTTATAGCGCAAAAAGTAAAAATCGCACAGGTGATCAAATACCACCAAAAGAAAGCTCTGTTTGTGGGAAAAAAAGGACGTCAAATTAGTTTGGGTACAGGGTCGCACGGCCGCGCAATTGTCCATTAAAGTCATGCAGTGCCGAATCGCAAAATTGGCCCTGGTCAGGAAGGGGGTTAAATCTTCCGGGGCTTAAGTGGCTAAAATGAACCAGGCATGGATCCCACAGGACTTGTCCGTACCTTGTGCAGACTAGACATGTATACCGGCCTTACTCAGCCATTGTTGTATTTGATCTTTCTTACTCTTTTGGGGTGTACCCTCATATAAAAAAAAATTTAATTAAAAACCAAAACCAGTGTTGGCTACCTCATCCTCCTCCTCCACCGCCGCCGCTTCCACCTACACCGCCATATCCACCGCCACCTCAACCTCCTACTCCATTTGGGCCTCGTCCTCCTCCTACATCATTCAAGATTATTATTTTTTATTTCTATGTATTTTATGTTTTTTTAAGTTATTACCCTATCCACATTTGTTTGCAGAGCACTTGCCATGCTCTTAAGAAGATTTTGCTGTCATTTGCAGCCCTCTAGCCCTTTCCATGTGTTTTTTAAAGCCATTTCAGTGCTCAAAAGTTCGGGTCACTATTGACTTCAATGGGGTTTGGGATTGGGGTCAAGTTTCGGGTTAAGTCCAGGTCACGAACCCGGACTTTTTTTTTCAAGTTTGGCGAAACCCGGACATTCAGGTGTTCGCTCAACTCTACTGGTGACCGAACCTTGGGCGGAGAAAGCCCTGTAGACATGGCCATCTTCCAATCCCGCCCGGCCACACAGAGCCCTGATCAGGCATTTCCCGGATGAAATGGGGAAACCCCTACCCCATGTTTGGGATAGGGCTTTGTGTGCCGGGTTGGAGACTTACAGCGCCCTCCTGAGAGAGTAAATAGCATCCAAGGAGATTGGCTAACAAAAAGTCAAATCAAAAAAGCATTATGTTATAATAGACCAAAAATTAGCAAATACCCAACCAAATCTATTTGCTCATTACTGCAGGAATGGCAAAGTTCAATGTCTCTATTCCCCGGTGGTTGTTGTCCAGTCAGAGAAAGCAAGAGATCAGAACCAAAAAGTAGTTTATTTTACTTCCTTGTTCGGATATACAAGTCTTTTTGAAATAAATTACATTATCATCCAATATATATATATATATCAGGCTATATAGTCAAATAGATTTATAATCAAGAAGAACGAAGTTAACACGAGGAACTATGGTAAAATTGGGAGGGGGAGTTTTGAAAAATTGGATCCCAGATCGGCCACAGTCACATCTCTTTGCAAAAAGTTGGAATATGTCTCTATTTCACATTTATATTGCTACTAAACTGTTTTTCCTTAGCTGAAGCTCTTTTAAAAAAGGTTTGAAACTCTCTTTTTTAGTCATGCCTAGTTGAGTTGTTGCTTCTAAACAATTGATCCAACGCATTTCAAGCTAATGCTGTCAAATGTATTTTAGGCATTTTGTATTTGTGTGTTTTTGCTACGTGTCTTCCTACAGGTAAATACAGATGACCCACTTGTATACTCTGTACATGCTTGGATATTCTTTTCCAGAACAATTTCTTAGTTTTTCCTGTATAGAAGGAGCTGCACTCGCACTGTAGCAAGAAAACGACTCCCCTTGTATTACAATTTGTGAAATGCTTGGGTTTAAAGAGTTCTTCATTTAGCAATGTGATTTCCTTTTTTTCTTTTAACATAGGGGCACTATGAACAATTTCCACAAGGGAAAGTGCCCAAATCCTGACACAGATCTTTCTTTTGTTTCCTTTGTACTCACTTTGTATTAAGCAATCTTTGATCGAGGTGGCCCTTTTGTATTTGATGGAGTGGGGGTATTTTTTAAATTTTTTTAATTGCAGGGTCATCTGTTAGAATTGACTATTTTTTTGTGACTATTTTGTGGCTATTTTGGTGTTCATCTGAAAATTTTAAAATAAGTCTTGATGAATTGTCCCTTGTTGTTTTATTTTTTTGTTTGAAAATCAGAACCTCTCAGCTCTTTTGATTTGCCCAATTGAAGGCTTTCCTTAGTGCTGTTTTGCAACATCCCTGTTCCAATAGCCTTATAGTAAGTTTCTTTGCCTCAATTTTAAAATCTTGCTACAACAATTCCTTTTCACACGCAAAAACTGGCTATATGGTATTGATTTTTTAAGAAAAGTAGGATGAAAGCTATTCGCGAGTAAAATTGTATTACCCGTAGTCTCCTCTCTGTACAATTTGGTTGTAAGCTGTCCTTCATCTGTTTTGTTTACTGTGACATCAAGAAAATTCACTTCTTGTTTATGAAAATTCATAGTAAAAATATATTGAAGTCATTACTATTCATCATCTGTAAACACTTAATTAGCTGAGTCAAGGGTCCCATGTAAAGAAAATGTAATTGATGTACCTTTAGCATATCATGATCTGGCTAGTGTTCACCGACATTTAATCAATCATCTCAGATGAGCGAGGGTGGAAAGAACTCCTCTTTGATTGGGATTTTAAAGGCAATAATGTCACAGCATAGATATATATAAAAAATTATTATTTATTATTTCCAAAAATATAAAAACATGATCACATAAACCATAATTGTATTAGACAAGCTGCTAAGATGACATATCATATTTTATAATGTTGCTACAGAAGTGGTTTACCCCAGCCACTGCTGGACATTAATTGAATTATGGTAGTTGGATTAACCAAAATATTCCACAAAGGATGGGGATGTCCAACGCATTTCAAATTTATGTCAAAAAACATTCCTCCTCAGGGGCAAAATCTCAACTTCTGTGACCTAAATTTAAAAATTACATACATCAGAAAATGAAAAGCAATAGTTTTTCATTAACAATTGATAAATACAAAATACAAAATGTAGTATGCTGATCTTTGCTTCCATATTTGCCATGCCTCTAAGAGAGTGCCCCAGTGTCTCCCCCTCTGAGCCAACATATATCACATATGGGGCTGTTGGAAAAAATTGTTCTACGAAAAAGTTTGGCATTTTGGAGAAAGAAATGGTGTTTTTTATATAGTGGAATGACAGGAGGATGCAAAAATTCAGAACATCCAAAGATAAGATAGACTATACTTACTTAAATCTGTCCTTAGAGTTTCACTCAGGGATCCAACTCCCAATATTCTATCAGTCAAGATGTAAATCTAGCTTATGTCTCCAAAACTCCTCTCCCCTCCGAGATGTGGGAAGAGATAGGCACCAACTGCGTTCCCGGCGTCCTTCACATAAGGCGCATGCGTGTCGTGATAATGTCATGCGCTGCAGCAGACAGAGATGATGCTGCCACCTCATCTCACATGTCTCCATGTAAACACATCATGAGGCATATGGCGCATGCGTGTCAAGATGACGTAATGCGCTGCATCCGTGGAAGATGCGTCATCCCCACATATTCATGCAAACACATCTGGAGACCAAACTGCACTTCACCGGAAGGACAAAAAGCCGCCGGCACAAAACACCTCTGATAGATGAGGGAAACCCCTCAGCTTGGCATCAGAGTGAACATAAGGCCCCCATGGGGCCTTTTTTGTGCCGGACATGGTAAAATACATGGTACATGTAAAATACATGGTGGCTAATCCTCCAAGAGAAAAAGAAGGGCACCCTCCCAGATTACAATGCCTGTTAACGAAGCAAAGATCACACACAAAAAAATATATAATTACACAAAAACAAAATATATTAATATATTTTATTTGCTATTATTGCATTTGTTTTCCTATGTGTCACCGGTGGGAGAAAAAAAAAAGGGTGGGAAAAGAGGGAAGAAAGGGGAGACACGGGATGGAATGCACTCTATAAGGTGGAGATATGGAATTGAATTAAGATTCCCAGTCCATACATCCAAGCGGAAAAAACAAGAGGAGAAACAGAGGAAATGAAAATACATGTAGATCATTTAGTCAGTTTTACCTGAATTATAGTCCTCCAAAAAGGATCTAAAACTTTCCATTTCATTTAAGCCTGGGGGGTTGTTGCATTAAGGCACCTAATCCAGCGTGCTTCACGCTGGAGTAGGACCTTATTTCAATCCCCTCCCCTCTGCGGAATATGAATATGATCCAACACTGTAAAATTTACCTTGGCCATTTTATACCCGTGATTTTTTGCAACATGTCATCCTAAAGATAGGTACAGATTACCAATTCTCATGCTCTGCATGTGTTTGCCGACATGCAAGTCTAGTTCTTGTTTATTTTTTCCTACAAAAAAGGAACCACATTGAAATTCCATGAGGTAAACCACACCTTTTGTCTTACAATTAGCAAAATGTTTTAAACAAAAAGTATCACCATTAGGGAGAGTGAACTTGATTCTCTTTTTGTATAATGGCACATCGTGAACATCTTTTTATGTTCATTAGAGTATCGCATGATTACTCTAGTCATTTTATCCTGTTTTTTCCCTGTAGGTCTAAAAACAAGACTTTTTTTATCCATGTTCTTTACTCTGTTGAAGGCTTTCCTTAGAGATGATTTAGTGTAACCTCTAGCCATTAATCTCCTAGTCAAATTATCTGCCTCTATCTGAAAATCTTCAGAGGTAGTACAGTTGCGTTTTAACACGCACAAATTGGCTATATATATGAGGTTCAGGATGGAAACTGTCTGCTTGGAGAATTGTATTGCCAGCGGTTTCTTTTCTGTAAAGTTTGCTTGTGAGTTAACCTTCCTGATCCTTAAGAACACTAATGTCAAGAAAATCAATCTTCTGATAATCATATGACGTAGTGAAAAACAAATTAAAATCATTCTGATTCATATAAGTGTAGCTTTAGGACCGTCCCAGACCAAAAATATGTCATCTATGTATCTCTGCCACAACATAATGTGTCGAGTATACATAGATGACTGGTCGTCTGATAGAAAACCCTTCTCCCACACCCCCAGGTACAAATTGGCGTAGGAAGGGGCACAATAGGTGCCCATAGCTATGCCCTGTACCTGGAGTAGTGGGAGCCCCCAAAGAGAAAGATGTTATGTTGCAGGATGTAATCCAACATTTGTAATATAAACTTATTGAATTGCCACTCTTCCATACCCCTTTGGCGAAAAACCTGCCTCACAGTAGCAACCCCTTTGTCATGGGGGATGCTGTTGTAGAGTGATTCCACATTAATTGTTACTAATACAGCTGACTTGGGAATCTCTAGGTTGTCAAGTATTTGCAATAAATGAATAGTGTCCTTGGTATAGGAAGCTAAGCTCATAACATTTGGTCTTTAATGAGCATCAATGATCTCACTCATCCCTTCTGAGATACTCCCATTCCCTGATATAATGGGCCTCCCTGGTGGATTCTCAACATCCTTGTGCACTTTGGGGAATGCATAAAAGGTTGGTGCTCTAGGATACTTAGTACAGGCATATTCCCATAACTCCCTGGAGATGGCTCCCTTCTCCAAAGCTTTATCTAATAACAAATAAAATTCACAGTTAGACCTATCTACCAAGGAGGATGGGATTTTTTTGGTAACATCTTTTGTCCTGCAGGATTCTGAGACACATAGTCTCATTGTCCATTAGGACTATGTTGCCTCCTTTATCTGATGCTTTGATAGTTATTTTTGAGTTGTTCCTAAGAGATCTCAGCGCTTTTTTTTGTTGTAAACTCAAATTTTCAAATTGGTTATCGTTAGTCATGGCCTCTATTTCCCTGGTTGTTTGTTTAATAAAGAAAGCTTAAGCGGGATTTAAGTTTAGGGATGGGAACCAAGATGACTTGTTGTGAAATTTGGTATAAGGATTCTCATTCTTCCTCCATAGATGACTCATCCTCATCCCATTCCTCCTCAACGGAATCAATGGGTCCACTTTCTTGTAAGAGCAGATTAAGATCTCACAAGGCTCTGAAATCCGCTGATGTGAGATTGGGTTTAATTTCCGACAAACTTTCATCCGACAGAAATCCCTGCTCCCACTCCCCCAGACACAGGTTTGTGTAGGATGGGGCACAACATGTCCCCATAGCGACACCCTGTACCTGGAGGTAGTGGGAGCCCTGGAATTGAAAAATGTTGTGGTACAAAATATGATTCAACATTGCCAAGATTAACTCATTGATCTTCCATTCCAACCGATTCTGTTGTAGCAATAGATGTCTGATTGCTGCTAGACCTTTTGTATGTGGAATGTTATATAATGACTCCTTATCAATTGTGACTAAATATACCCTATTAGGAATAGTTAAACTTTCAATTATTTGTAGGAAATGCAATGTGTCTTTGACATATGAAGATAAACCAATTACGTGTGGCCTCAGGTGTCTGTTTTCCCAGAATAAGCCCTTACCCGAGATAATCGGTCTCCCTGGTGGATTTGGGGTGTTTTTATGAATCTTTGGAAGTGAGTAGAAGGTAGGGATTTTGGGGTGTTTCATTCGAATTAATTCCCATATTTCTTACACCTTCCCTCAATGCTGTGTCAAATAGATCATAAAATTCTTGGTTGAATCTTTCTACCATTGTGGCTGAGATTTGGCGGTAACAATCTTTATTTTGTAGTATCTTGTTGCACTCATCTCATAGAAGGTATTGTCCATAAGGACCACATTTCCCCCTGAAGTTTTTATGGTAATCCCATCATTTTGCTTTAAGTTCTGAAGGGCTTTACTTTCTGATCTAGATGGGTTTTGTTATTTCTTGTGACATTTTAGACATTCAATGTATTTAGTTGTTTGTTTAAGGAATAGGGTTATGGTTGGATTTAAATTAGTAGAGGGAAATTTTTTGTGATTTTTTGCATAGTTTCTCACTTTCTTCTGGTTTTGTTTGCAGTGACTCCTTCAAAAGTGTTTCTTTATCAGTTTGATCCTTTAAATCTACTGGTTAAATTTTCTTTTAGTAAAGGAGTCAAGTTCCTAAGGGCTTTAACCTTTTTACTGCCAGGTCTGTACGGCGTACGGACCTACAGCACTGCTCGCAGCTGTCCAGGTCCATACGCCATACAGACCACATTTCTCCTCCAACTATAAGCTCATGGTAACTTCACTGACCATGAATTTATAGCAGAAATGTTCAGCAGACACTGTTGAACAAACTGATAGCTCTGATAAGTGGCTGATAAGCCACTCATTAGAGCTATTTACTACGCTACTTCTTCCCTGTGCCCTCTTACCCACCACTCCACCTACATCTGCTTTGGTCTAAATTGCCCTTCACACTCCCTCTAACTCTTCCTTTCTCTACTTCTTCACCCCCTACTCTGATCCCCCCAGTACCAACCCCCCCCCAGTGCCGATCCCCCCTCCTTTCAAGCCTGATCCCCTGGCGGCTGCCTGCATCTGTCAGCTTCCCTCCTCCACCCTCCCACTGGCTTTTTGTGCTGCAGGGCAGCCATAGAGGGAGCAATTAAAAAAAAAAGATACCCCTGGCTTTCTGACCCCACCCCCCATCAGTGACCCCCACCTCCCTGATGTCCAGGCACCCCTACTGCTCTTCACGGCTCTCCTGCCACCTATCCCGCAGCTCACAGATATGTCAGCATAGAGAAGCAGCTGACAGATCTGTGAGGATTGAGAGAGGGAGAGGGGCTGGTAAAAACATGTTTAGCCCCCTGCTTTCTGAACCCCGTTCAGTGTCCCCAGCTTCCTCGATGTTCAGGCGCCCCTGCTGCTTTCCGGGATCTTCTTCCACCCTCCTGCACCAGCTGCAACTGGCAGATCTGTCAGGATAGAGAGGGGGGGTTGGTTCCTTTCACCCTCCCCCGCTGGCTGCAGCTCACAGGTCTGTTAGCATGGAGCAGCGGCTGACAGATCTGTGAGGATTGAGAGAGGGAGAGAGGCTGGTAAATACATGTTTACCTCACCTGCTTTCTGACCCCCCTTCAGTGTCCCAGCTGGGGGGTTGGTAAATGTGTTTTACCAGCCCCCTTCCTTTCCTGAAATAATAAAGTGAGCGATCAGTACCAATCGCTTCTGTATTCTTTCATCACTGTCATATGGTAAACTGTGTTTTCTATGTGTCTGTTTGGTAATGAAACTATGTTTCATTTTATGAATCAATAGGAGTCTATACAGACTTCTTATCCATTAATTTACAGTGCAGCTAAGGTGGCAGAGAAAGGGACTATGTTCAGTCCTTTTCGCGTTTTTTTTAAAAAAAAGACATTAAAGGTCTGTTTGGACCTCTGATGTCTCTTCAAAGCCCCCCAACACAAAAATGTAACAAAAGTATTTAAAAAAAATGTATTTGTACAAAAAAAGTTGTAAAAATAAAAATAAAAACCATACGCCTAATTCTCCCTTTGCATCTGAAGCCTGATCCATGTTCAGATCACGCTACAGTGGCTACTGATAGGCAGAGAGGCAGAAGTGTTGTGATGCCTCCTCACCGCCTGTTTTAACTCCATTTACCAACTAATGCACCTCAATCAAATGCATTGCACAAGGCATTTGTGGCGTTTCCTTGTTGACATAAATATGTAGTGTTTGGAGGACGGCATCGCTACAAGTTGGGTGACCTTTGCAGTAGGCGTGAATGCAGCTCAACTGCCCATTTTTGCCACCTGCCAAATGCACCCCCCCCCCCCCCCCGCCCTTAGGCTACAATTGGCAGTGGACAGGGTGCTGATACTTCAGCAAAGTTGACACAACTTGTAGCGTTGTCGTCTGCTGAACACTACACGCTCATGTCAACAAGGAAAGGCCACAAATGCTCCACAACCTCATGCAACAGGCACTGAGGAGGTGTCACAATGCTTCCTTACCGCCTGTCATTAGCCACTGGAGCACAATCCGAATGCGGATTTGGCTACAGAGGCAGTCATTAGCACCTTCTTTTTATTCCACATGTCATCTGCTTTCAGAAAATATATGGTTTGGGGGGGTCTTTTATAAATACTGAAAGCTGTAAGTGAAAAATGAAAACCTCCAGATTTTTAGAGAAATGTTTGCGTTCGTTCAACTTTTACCATTTTGCAAAAAGATGCTATTTAAAATTGACAAATATTTGGTATTTATTAACTGAATACAGGCAAAGATTTTATATTTAGTAGGAATTTAGCAGGAATTTTGTAAAATTTGCTGTGTTTGTATCCGCTAATAATGATTTTAGTGTATTTTTAGTGAAAATATAGTTTAGATAATAATCTGCGCAAATATCGCGGGGCCTTAAAAATCAGTAGCACCTTTTTTTTAATCTACTGGTCATGTTCTTTCCGTAAATATATAGTTTGGGGGGGTTAACAAACTCGAAAAGCTGTAAGTGAAAAATTAAAACCTCCTGTTTTTTGTGAAATGTTTGCGTACGTACTGTTTTCACCATTTTGCAAAAAGGTGCAATTTAAAGTTAACAAATATTTGGTATGTATCAACTCAATACAGGTTAAGATTTTAGTAGGAAGTTTTGCAGAAATTTTGTGAAATTTGCTGTGTTTGTATCTGCTAATAATGATTTTAGTGTAGTTTTAGCAAAAATATTGAATGAATATTGAAAATATTGATTTGATAAACATTTGCGCAAATATTGCGGGGCCTTATCAGTAGCCTCCTCTTTTTGTTCTACAGGTAATGTGCTTTCAGAAAAAAATCAATTTTATGAACTTTGAAAGCTATAAGTGAAAAATTAAACCTCCAGATTTGTAGAGAACTTTGGATATTTACATTTTTGTATGCGTTAGATTTTTACCATTTCGCAAAAACGTGCAATTTAAAATTGACAAAAGATTGTTATTTATTAACTCAATACAGGTTGAACTTTTATATTCAGTAAAAATTTAGCAGGAATTCTGTAAAATTTGCTGTGTTTTTATCTGCTAATAATGATTTTAGTGTATTTTTAGCAAAAATATTGTTTTGATAAACATTTTTTCAAATATCCCAGGGCTTTCAGTAGTATCTTATTTTTATTCTACAGGTCATTTTCTCTCAGAAAATATATGGCTTGGGGGGTCTTTTATGAACTCCGAAAGCTGTAAGTGAAAATTAAAACCTTCAGATTTTTAGAGAAATTTTGATATTTACATTTTTGCGTATGTTCTATTTTCACCATTTCGCAAAAAGGCGCAATTTAAAATTTTACATATGTTTGTTATTTATTAACTCAGTGCAGGTTAAGCTTTTATATTTAACAGGAATTTTGGAAAATTTGCTGTGTTTTTAACTGCTAATAATAATTTTAGTGTATTTTTAGCGAAAATATTGTTTTAATAAACATTTGCGCAAATACAGCAGGGCCTTAAAAATTAGTAGCACCTTCCTTTCATTCTTATGGTCATGTGCTTTCAGAAAATATATGGTTTGATAGGTATTTTAAAAACTCTACAAGCTGTAAGGGAAAAATAAAAAAGCAAAAAAAAAAAAAATTGCAAAAATGGTCCGGCAGCGAAAGGGTTACATCCAGCTGTTGTATAATTTGACTTATCCTCCCCTTCTTCCTCTCTATTTTTTTATGTATAAACGTTTTAATAATAATTTCTTTGCTAAGAAGTTTAGGGTCTTTAATTACCTCAAATCTATCTGTCGTTTGGTTGGAACAAAAGGACAATCCCAGAGCAAGAACCCTGGATTCCTCCACAGATAGAATATGAGAGACACTATCTGTTGTTTATATTGTTCTATGAGGATGACCATCATATTTTTTGAACATTTCCTTAAATTTTTTTTCCATTCCTTTTTCTTTTCCTCATTGATGTTATCAATAGTGAGAAAAATTTGTACCCTTAGTCCTATGGGGTTAATATCCTCTTGTATGTAGCTCTCAAATGTGTCAATGAGCCAGAACAAACCCAATTTATTTTTCTAAGGTTCTCCTTAAATTTGAAAATAAAGACGAGAGCTCTGACTCCATTTGTTCTTTCTGTCTGAAGTCTGACTTGTAGCTCAACATAAGATCCTCCTATTCCTTACCAAGTAGGTCTTCTATAATGTCCCCTGTTTACACTACTTAGCTAGTGTAGTTGAGAGAGATCGTATTGGTTGCAATAAACATTCATCAAATAAAGTTTGGTTGGGTATGTTCAACACTGAAATTAATCGAGCTTCTGTGTGTTTTCCACCTTTAACTTTAAATCTGAGCAGTAATTTCATCAGTGTTGAAAAGGAGATCCCTTTAAATCGCATAAAATATTTTAATAGACCCTTTATGGGACTTTTTCACGGCAACCAATATAATCAAAAACATATCTTATATAAAGATACAACTGACAAATATCCCTATTAAAGATAATACATTGATTTTCAAAACAGAGTTGGATTTCCCTCTACACTTAGAACTGTTATTGAACCATTGGGAAAATATAGTCTCTTATAGTATTGGGTATTGCCACCGATTATATTACTTATGCTAAACTCTGTCTTTGATGTTTTTTATGGAAAGCTATGAGCCTCAGAAAAGTTAATTTTTTAATGTTTTAAAGAACAAAATTTGTATTTTTATGTAAGATCTGTTTTATGATTATATTGGTTGCTGTGAAAAAGTCCCATAAGGAGGTCTATTGAAATATTTTAACTCCTGAAAAACAACCCCACACCATAATCCCCCTCCACTATATGGTTTGGATTAGTGCACAAAGCAAGGTCCATAAAGACATAGATGAGCGACTCTGGGGTGGAGGAACTTGACTGGCCTGCACAGAGTCCTGACCTTAACCTGAAAGAACACCTTTGGGATAAATTAGAGTGCAGACTGCGAGCCATGCCTTCTCTCCAACATCAGTGCCTCACAAATGCGCTTCTGGAAGAATGATCAAACATTCCTATAGACACACTCCTAAACCTTGTGGACATGGACAACCTTCCCAGAAGAGTTGAAACTGCTATAACTGCAGAGGGTGGGCAAACACAATATTGAACCATTCGGACTAAGACTGGGATGCCAATAAAGTTCAGGTGCGTGTAAAGGAAGATGTCCCAATACTTTTTGTAATATATTTTATATTTATATATTTTCTTTTACTTTTTAGACTCCATAATTTTCACAGTGCATTAAATATATATACACATATTTGTTTTTTTTTTTTTTTTGTTTTGTTTTTTAACCAAAGACATTTAGCAGAATAGATTTTGGCCTAAATATATGAAGAAAGAATGTTTTTTTTTATACTCTGGTAACACATAGCAGGAATGATTCTACAGAGAAAAATTATAATGTTTACAACTGAGGCACAGTTGCAGAAAAATTATGTCTTGCAACTTGATTATGCGCAATCACCAAAGCACACCAGGAAGTTGGAAGTACAACACAGGATTGATTCTGGAAAAAAAAGTAAAAAATTTACAGCTGAGGCTCAGATGTAAAAAATTGTGTGTGAAAGATGTGTAGAAGAGAGTAAACAGTGGCAGCACGAGATGGTAATGACAGTATGGACGCAGAAGTAAGATGACATGGTCATCTGTTGAATGGTCTGTTAATGGTGGCATTATCTGATAATGGCAGCAGGCCAGCAGTGGTGATAGGACATGCTTGATTCACATAGTTTGCAGGGGTTGTACTTACAGTTAATCCAGGAATGGTTCTTTTTTAAAATGTGTCAACTGTGTCAGGGCACAGGCAACTGCGTTTCTCTGTTACAATACCTCTTGCTGCCCTTAATTCCTCCTCTGACAACACACTGGTCACAAGGCAAGTCAGCAGCTGAAATGTGTACCGGGCAAACTCCAGTCAGCGGTCCAGCCTGGACATTCATAAGTTGTCTGCATCCACCCTGGAACCTAGGTAAATAAAAAATCTTATAGTTTAGGATGCTGGACTGCTGCTATAATTCTGGCCTGACAAATGCATTATAAAGAAAAACTCTAAATCCTTGATGAGGCAGCCACTGCCACTCCTTCACCTCTTTTTAGTAACTGATTTTAGGCAAGTTGGCCATGGAAGATGATCCTGACAATCTGTCCAAAGAGTTCTTATGCAACACCTCTTCAAAGTGGCACATTTTTTCTCTCTCTGGGATGACGCAATGAGATCTGACCAAATCCTGGGGTCCTTGCACAACTACTACAGCATGAATGAGTCTATTTGCTATAAATTAGGCGTGATAGAGGAACCAAAGTCCTCAGTGTTGCTGAGGACAATGGTGTCCTCAGTGTTCTCTTACCACCCACATGCAACTCCCAGAATTTAGCTTCATAGGGATGACGTCAGTTGTGAAAGTATTTCACAGGCTCTGGGACAGCATGGCAGTGTTGAGTACTAGCATGTGGGAGTATTACATATTAGGCAGTTGACAGACAGCATATGTTGCAGCTAAATGACAGCCAGGAAAACACTAACTGGGTAAGAATGCCTGAAGTGGCCACACAGGACATCATGCCTAATGCATGAATGATTGCGCTGGACTCAGAAGTGAACAATGGTTCTGATGGATCTAGGGTAAAGTGATTTTTCTTTCAAATAAGCAGATCTGTGGTTAAAAGTATAAGAGGACCTTGTTCTGGTCCTAGGCTGCTACCTCTCTGACAGTGACAAAGGAAGTGCTCACCATAGGACTTCAAGGAAACGTGCCTCAGGACATCAAGAAAGCCTATATAATACAATACTAACAACTTAATAACAAAATACTTTTTATCTTTATGGTTACCTATACACCTCTCACTAAAGAAAAATATCTTATTACAAGTGTCTATGCTACATGGCATCACACCTCCCTTCATCCCTGATACAGCTGTATTTCTTGGCTGCAGTCATGCTGTTTTATACCAATTTAATCCCCCTGTCCTTCACTGAGCACCCAAAGATACATCCACTTACCATACAAATATACCAGTAACTAGCTGCTAAATACACATATTTTTAATGCTTTAAGCAGTGTGAGAATGAGTGACTGAGAAAGAGAATGAGAAAATTGGTTGGGGACACATGAAAGTAGATAAATAGACCAAGGCACTGTGTCAGTGGCTTTTGTTTGCATCAGATGAGTCTTACATGCCCATACATGACTATGAAAATAAAAACCCTGCTTGAAGCAGTTCAAATGCAGGTAAAATGCCCATCAGTGAATTTTGGTCAATCTCAGAAGCATCTCAAATGGATTTCAAACTGATATCATCAATATAAGCCCAAAGAACATTTACAGAGGTCTTTATAGACTTAAGCCACACGGCCCAAGGACAATGTACACACAGGCAGAGGAAGTCACTATTATGGTCTCTACACTAACTCCACATGGATTTGACACACAAACCTTATCTTAAAATGCATTTTGGTGATGCTACTTTTTAATTTAGAATCAAGCAAAAAATATAGGGGAAAAATAAAAATGAAGGGCAGGTCAAAATGTACCTGACATTCATTCATGGGGACGTGGCATGACAGTTAATATAAAAAAATAAAAAAATAAAAGAGAGAAGGTGTTATTGGTTGTAATATTCACAATCTAATTGGTTATTATAGTTCATTAACAATTGGTTAATAAGCCTAGTAGTTAACTGGTCTATATGGTATTATAGCATGGGATTGGTCCAATTTGAAGTATTCAGTTACAGTGGGATGTAAAAATTTCCCTATATAAGGAGGGGAGATAACCGTTGGAATTCAGTCAGCGGGAGCAGCATTCAGAAGTAAGAAGATTTGTTAAGGTTGCTCTTCGTCTTACCTTGTGATGGAGTCCTTACTTCAGCGGCTGTTGGACCGGGCAGGGGAGGCCGACGGGGTGGAATGGATGAGACATTGCCTTTCGGTTACCGAGGTCCCGGATCCGGTGGAGCCTTGCCGTCCATCTTTGGAAGTTTCTGATGACGTTCTTCTGCTTCCTGCGGCGCTCTCCACTGACTTGGCTTCCGATCGTCGGGGTCGTCCTATCGGAGCGGCTGTCCGTGACCCCGGTGATGCAGTTCCGGATCGTCATTTCCGTTCCGGGAGGCAAGATGGATGCCCGCAACGATCGACGAAGCGACCTGGCCGGTTTGTGGAGCCTTCTTCTTCAAGAGGAGCCGCAACAAAAAAGGGGAGGCATAATACAGGTACATGTAGTACCACTCTTTCGTCTGCCCTTCCGGCTGATCTTCCTCCTTCTTTGCAGGGTGTCAGAGCGGTGGATCCCTACGGTCGGCCTGCTGTCCCGGTACCAGTCGAACAGCCATCAACGGTCGTTTCTTCAGCGGAGGTCCCTCCTGCTCGTGATGTTCATGCTGTGGTCTCTGGTGACGCAGTATCAGGAGGTCAGTCTGACATTATGAAGGAATTTGTTGCTATGCTGTCATCTTTTTGTTCTAGAGTTTCTCCTGTTGTAGCTAATTCTAATGTATATAATACTGTTGTCCCTCCTGTGGTAAATGCGGTTCAAGAGGTGGCAGTTGATCCCCTGAGAGTGGTTTGGTCTGCGGCTTTGTCTGCACCCCGCCAAGAATTGCAAGCTCTTGAGCCATCTGTTTCTACTTTGCCCCCTGTTTTACCTCCTTTAGTGCCTGAGACTTGCTTAAAGGAGACTATGCCATGCGAGGTCTCCCCTTTAGGGTTCCATTTAACAGACAGTGTAAAGGAGAAGATATGGAGGGGTGACTTTGTGGAATTTTTGTCTTTGCTGCCCAATAACAGGGCTATTAAAGCTGATGGTGACAAATCTGTTGATGATAGATCCAGGAATGTCCCTAAATCCTTCAATAACTGGCTTCAAGGATTTTGTATCTTTGCCAGTGTCATGGGTGAACGACATCCAGAATTATGTTCTGGGCTTTTCCAACACCTAGACATTGTTTTGGAAGCCTACAAGCATTTTCCAGGTTTTGCTTGGTTTCTTTATGATGAGTCGTTCAGACAAAAGCTCTCTATTCACAAATCCTTGCGGTGGGGAGTAAAAGATGTGGGTTTGTGGATCAATTTGTTATTGCCCCAAAAAACTTCTGCTCCTTTGAAGCCCTCTATGTTCGGTCAGCTGCGCAAAGGTGTATGTTATGCCTTTAATGAGGGTCAACGTACTCGTTCAAATTGTAAATTTAAACATGAGTGTTCACATTGTACAGGTAATCACCCGATTTTACGCTGCTTTAAGAAAAACGGACCGCCTTCCGTCCCTTCTACCAAGGACCAGCTTTTTCAGAAGAGCGGCAACTCCGGTGAGCTGCCGCTCTTCTGGAGTACCCAGATGATCGTAAAGCTGTTACTTTGTATAATGGCTTTAGGTTTGGTTTTTCTTTGCCTGCATTTTCGGGTTCTGGTTGCATTGTTGTTGACAATTTACCCTCAGTGGCTGACTTTCCTGAGGTGGTTCATGAGAAAATTTTAAAAGAAATAGCTGCTGATAGGGTGGCAGGCCCATTTTCTTCCCCCCCTTTTTCAGCATTTCGAATTTCTCCGTTAGGTCTTATCCCTAAAAAAGAGGCTGGAGAATTTCGCCTTATACATCATTTATCTTACCCGGATGGACTATCTCTGAATGATGAAATTGACCCCTCTGTTTGTTCGGTATCTTATTCTACGTTCGAGGACGCCTTGGTGAAGATTAGGGGTGTAGGGGCTTTTGCTTTGTTGGCTAAGTCTGATGTGAAGTCTGCGTTTCGGCTGTTGCCTATACACCCCACGGCATTTAATTCTTTGGGTTTTTTCTTTCGTGATCAGTTTTTCTTTGACAAGTGCTTGCCGATGGGGTGTTCATTGTCCTGTTCTTATTTTGAGCTTTTTTCTTGTTTTTTAGAATGGGTTTTATCTTGCAGAGCGTCCTCCAGTAATATTTTGCACTACCTGGATGATTTTTTATTCATCGGTAGTGCTGATTCGCTAGACTGCCTGAAAATTTTTACAGAGTTTAAGATTGTTTGTCATGAGTTTGGAATTCCTTTGGCTGTGGAGAAGACTGTATACCCTACCACTACTCTTGAGTTTTTAGGTATTGAGATTGACACGGTTTCGATGGTGTTTCGTCTCCCTGCTACCAAGGTTTCCAAGATTAAAATTTTGTTGGATTTTGTTTTGAGTAAGAAAAAAGTTCAATTGAGGACTATTCAGTCCCTTTTAGGGCTTCTGAATTTTGCCTCTCGGGTTCTGCCTATGGGCAAAGCTTTTTGTAAACGTTTGTATAGGGCCATCTCGGGGGTTTCTTCTCCTCTTCACTTTGTTAGGATTTCTTCTGCGATTGCTGAGGATCTAGTGGTTTGGTTGAAATTTTTGGATGGTTTCAATGGATCTTCTGTTTGGCAGGAAGAGTTTTGTTCTGCTTCTGCTCTTAATCTGTTTACAGATGCGTCTGCTGCTAATGGTTTTGGTGCTTACTGGGAAGGGCACTGGTCAGCTGATTCATGGCCTCTTGATTGGATTAGTAGGGGTTTGACATCTAGTATCGTGCTGTTGGAATTGTTTCCTGTGATTGTGGCATTGGAATTGTGGGGTCATCATTTTGCTAACAAGAGGATTGTTTTGCATTCAGATAATAAAGGCGTTGTCTTTGCTGTTAACTGCCTGTCTTCCCGTTCACTGCCTGTCATTTCTGTTTTGCGTTACTTAGTTCTGCAGTGTTTACGTCTGAATATTTGGTTGTAGGCAAAGTATATTCCTGGTTTTGCTAATGATATAGCTGACTCTTTATCTCGCCTTCAGTTCGACAGAGTTCGTATGCTGGCGCCGGATGCAGCTCCCAGTGGCCTGTCCTGCCCGAGCCATTTATGGACCTTGGTTTGACTAGCATTGCTTCGGCTGTTAAGGCTTCTTTGGCTCCTTCTACTTGGAGGTCCTATGTATCAGCATGGGGGATGTGGTCCTCTTTTTGGTTATCCAGAGGTAGGGCTGTTCTTCCCATTGATGAGGGTTCTATTCTTTTGTTTTTAGATAACTTATTTACTAAGCAATTTTCATATGCTCATGTGTCTAAATCTTTGGCCGGCATCTCTTTTTTTGCACAGCTGAGTGGTTATCCATCCTGTGCTGGTCATTTTTCGGTAAAAATTGCTTTGCGTGGATATCGTAAGACTCATGTCCTTCCGGATGGAAGGTTTGCCATTTCTTTATCTCTTCTGCGGGATTTATGTGTTGCAACCTCTTTGGTCTGTTTTTCCGATTTTGAATCATTGTTATTCAAGGTTGCTTTTTGTATATGTTACTTTGGGGCATTTAGAGGCTCCGAATTGTTTGCATCTTCTTCTTCAGCTGTAAATGGTTTGAATTTTGCTGATGTCTCTTTGGTTAGTGATTCCTTGAAAATCTACTTGAGACGCAGTAAAACTGACCAGGATGGTAAGGGTTTTTTAATTTCTTTAGGCCGTCAGGCTGATTCAACTCTCTGTGTTGTGCTATTGGCTGCACAGTATTTGAGAGTTAGGCCTAATTTTTTTTCTCAATTTTTTATACATCAGACTGGTCTCCCTCTTACAAGTTTTCAGTTTAATGCTGTTTTAAAAAAATGTTTAGTGTATTTGCATTTGGGCCATTTGCCAATCACGTCCCATTCTTTTAGGATTGGCGCTGCCACTGCTGCTGCTCAGGCGGGTTTTTCTGGCTGCACAATTCGGAATATTGGCAGGTGGCGTTCAGATGCATTTCGCTCCTATGTCAGACCTAACCTTTATGTTTAATTTTCAGGTAGTGCTAGGATTATATGGATCTTTGGGCATTCCTTTATTTTTTGGGCCCACAGAAGAGCTGTGTTGAGGAGTTATGGAAGTAATCTAGGATTCTCCTCAGCTAACCTGAAGGTTTTTTGGTTTGGTCTAAGAGGTCTTCCATGGACTGATGTACGTGCTGTTTTTACAGATCTTTGTACAAAATGGCCGGATCCTGATGTTATTATTGTACATGCGGGTGGAAATGATCTTGGGTTTAGGAAAAACATTGATATAATTTTACGGATCAGGGCTGATTTCTTACATTTTCAGTCTGTTTTCCCCTCCTGTAGGCTTGTTTTTTCCGAAATAGTTTCTCGTTTGCTATGGTTCTCTGAAAGACATGTTTTTTTGGAGAAGAATCGCAAGCGTATTAATAGGTCCATCGCTAAATTTATGCCTTCTATTGGCGGACTGTCTTTCAGGCACTCTGACCTTGAGGGTCTTTTGGGTGGTTTTTATAGGACTGATTTAGTTTATTTGTCTGATATAGCAAATGATATTTTTAATTTAGGACTTCAGACTTGCATTGAGGTGGCCTTAGGCCTGGTGGTGGTGCCATGCTCTTGTTGAGCATGGCTTGTGGGATGTTTTCAAATATTTGGTATAGTCTGAGCTTTTGGGCTGGACTATAGTATTTTATATATTATATGTTTTAGTACAGTGGTTAGTTTGGGCTCTATGGCCAAGCTATACTATGTTATGTTTTAATATGATTTAATAAAAAGGCTGTGGCCGTTTTCATCAATGCAAGTGTAGTGTCAAGTTATTTAATTATTTAATTAATTAAGTTAGGTATTTTATATACCTTTTTTTGAAGTTCTGCATACGGCACCATTGATATGGATTTTGTTGGTACTGTCAAAGACTACTCAATTATTACAATTAAAAACATAAACAGACACAGCACCGGAAGTGACGTTAAGGGACACGGAGGAAAAATCCCACGGCATACAAGCGGATAACAGAGACTCATATACATACAAAGAAAAATATTATTGAGAAAACAGAGCGACAAAAGTGAAGTCAACAACTATAGTGGTAAAAACAGGGGTTACATATTCAGATTGAAAACGTAGACAGGAATCGTGGTGAGTGCAAAAGCATAACCATGCTGTTGAGGCACATCACGTCTAGGGCGTATTTAGTAAACACATGAGAGCACATACAGGGGAAGAGAGGGAAGAGGGAGAAAGGAAGAGGGATGGAGGGAGGAAAAGAGAGAAGCAGGGGGAAGGGAAAGAGAAAAGGTAGGAGGGGTGTCGCCGGGGGGTAGAGCACTGGCATCAGATAAGTAACATAATGAAGCTGAAGGGGGGTATCATGGCAACAAAAGAGAGGAATCAAAATCAGGTGGGAGGAAATGTTCAACCCAAGGTTGCCAAAGCTTATTATATTTATCCACTTTGTCCAGCAATACTGCTTCTATTTTGGCATGATGCACAGTGCACTTTATTGTATCACTATTGTCATCGTGAATTAATTTTCTATAAATACACATCCACCATAAGCACTTTAATATTGATTTAAGAAATTTATGAACATACGTATTCATTTATTTATTTTTGATGATACCTTATTATCTTAAATATGGCACAGATACATTTGTATATACTTGTATTATTATTTTTTTAATCAACATATCTATATACTTTATACAATTTTTTTTAGATTAATACACTCTTTGGTAAATTATTGATTTATTTTACTACTAGACACTTTATTACAACAATCACCCCTGAAGCGCGGTACTTTCCCCAATCCCCTCCATCAATTTTTATTTAACTGAGTGGTCATCAGTAATAGTACAAGCAGCATTAAGGGTAGAACATATCTTCCTAATTACCCATCAACAAACCACTGTACAGAGGAACGTGCACTCAGCTGAGGGAAACTTTTATATCAGGTATATCATTAAGAAAAAATAAATTATAAAACAGATGGACATAATTTATCCTTATATAAGGTTACTAGTGTCATTTATCTTGACTGAAGGTCTTCTATAGGTCTTCTATGCTAGAATTATGAAATGCAGATTTTATCATTATTATGCAGAAGGAATGCAAAATTCTGTTTGCATTACTACTTCATTCACGTGTATGCATGTTTTTACTTTCTGTGACATTAAAGTGTCTATAATGGAAATAGTGTCATACAGATAAAGGTCAAAGTGTCAATCATTGAAAATTAAGAGAAGAAGGAATGCCAGAAAGTAGTGTAAGTAATAAGTATTGCACAAAAAGAGGTAATATTTAACCACTTTACCACCGGAGAATTTTGCTGTCTTACTTCCAGGCCACTTTTTGCGATTCGGCACTGTGCGAATTTAACTGACAATTGCGCGGTCATGCAATGCCGTACCCAAACGAGATTTACGTTCTTTTTTTCCCACAAACAGAGCTTTCTTTTGGTGGTATTTGATCCCCTGTGTGATTTTTACTTTTTGCGCTATAAACAAAAAAAAGCGTACATTTTGAAAAAATAACAATATTTTTCACATTTTTTTATATGAAATTCCCCCCCAAAAAATGTAAAAATCAAAATGTTTTTAAATTTTTGGCCAATTTGTTTTCTGCTACCTATGTTTGGTAAAAAAAAAATCACAATAAGCGTATTTTGATTGGTTTGCGCAAAAGTTATTGCGTTTACTAACTAAGGGAAAGATTTCTGTCATTTTTGGTGTTTTTTTTTTTTAACGAGTAATGGCGGCGATCTGCGTTTTTTTTTGCGGGACTGCGACATTGCGGCAGACAGATCGGACCCTTGACTGACATTTTTGACACTTTTGGGGGTACCAGTGACATTACTACAGTAATCAGTGCTATACATATGCACTGTTACTGTAAAAATGACACTGGCAGGGAAGGGGTTCATTTTATTGGAGAGGGAGGGGTTAATGTATGCCTGGTGCTTACTAACGTGTGTGGGGGGAGGTGACTGAGTGACACAGGGACAGATCTGACCCTGCCTGTCACTAAGGAGATCCGCCCGCTTTGTTTACACAAGCGGGCGGATCTCCAGACTCGATTCCCCGACGATCGGGGAAGATCGGCGGTGATCACCGCCGCTCCTCCCCTGGCCCGACTCCCGCTGTGACTGAAAACAGCGGGAGCGAGCCTCCAGCGTCGGCGCGCGCGCCGCCCACAAGGCGAGGAGTCCAGTGACGTCGATTTACGTCGCTGGACCGGAACGAGCCACTTTGCCGCAGTACAGTCAACGTGACTGGTCGGCAAGTGGTTAAACTACTATTAAAAAGGTAAGGAGAAACTAGTTTGTATTTAGGTTTACTTATAAAGTGTCTATCTTATCTATATGACAGCATAACGTTTCAGCATGAAATGTAGATTTAAATTAAAGAGGTGAGCTTGAAGGCTGGTTGGAAGTATAGCATATAAAAAAGATGTTCTGGACCCACTTATTAATTTTTTTTTTTTTTTACTTTCAATAGATTTTTATTGAAATTTTACAAAATACAAGAAATTAAACCATAGTCGTATTCCACATGAATTAACCGTGACAAGATCATAATTAAGAGAATGCACTTGAACATGGATATGAGAATTTGTATACATGTAGACAATATAAGTACATAAGGTATTGCATAAGTACCAGTATCAGAAGTCACACAAAAGACCCGTGACAATCCAATAAAAGTGCATTTTACAGAACGAGAACCCAAACTTTAATTAAAGGTAGGGAGGGGAGGAAGGAAAGTTGCTTGCAACGCAGACATTAACTAGGTGTAGGGGAGAAATATGGGCTTTGCAACCATGCCTGCCACTCCTTATAGAATTTTGGACCCTGGAATTTGGAGTAGGCATATGCCTTCTCCATAGAACATTGTAAGTTGACTAGCCCGTATGGGAAGGTGCAATGGGTTGTTTCCAGTGACGTGCTATGACCGTTTTGGCCGCCACTAGTATATGTACAGAGACTGTTCTTAGGGAGGGTGGGAAGGTGTCCAGACCCAACGAGAGTAGGGCCAGGGCAGGATCCGGGGGCCTGAGGATACCAGTAGTGGTGGACAGAACCTCAAACATCTTTCTCCAGAAACTGGACAGGCCTTTGCAGGACCAGAAGATATGAAATAACGACCCTACTTGATCGCAATTGCGCCAGCACAATGGGGTCTGGGAATCAAAGATTTTTGAAAGTCGGTACGGTGTCAAATACCATCGGGTGAGAATTTTTTGGGATTGTTCCCAATGATTCACACATTGGGTGGATTTGTAAGAACAGCGTATAGCAATTTTCCATTGTGCCTCTGAGAAAGAAGTTTGAAGTTCCCTTTCCCAAGCTAACATATGTGGAGATTTCAAAAAGGTCAGGTTATGGCCTATGAGATTATAAAACAAAGATATACCTTTTGTTGGGAGTGAGGGGGACGTAAGGAATTGCCATACTTGTATGGGGATATCAAGTGTAGGAGGGGGGTATTTGCGCACGAAGCTTGCCAGGCTATTATAGGTGAAGCGTGCTTGCGGGGGCAGGTTGAACTCTAACCGAAGATCCTCGAAGGGTTTAAGGGAGTTAGATTGGAGGAGCTGGTCGATCGTGCTAATGCCAGCTGCCTGGAATGCGGAAATGTTGGTGTATGGAAGTAGTATTTCTAGTGTAGTAATTGGGAGCGGAACACGTTTGTATACAGCGGTGGGAGGCAGTCGTGCGAGGAGGGAGCGCCAGGATTCCAATGTGGCTTGTGTGGGTAAAGGCAGAGACTTGGCATCCAATAGTTTCCACTTGTCTGCTAGTAGTAGAGTAGAAAGGGTGGTAACCTTGGATACGGTCGATTCGACAGAAACCCATGGAGTAGTGGGACTTTCTGTAAACCAGTTTCGCAATGCTGCCAGGCGGGACGCGTCGCAATAATTAAGTATGTCTGGGAGCCCCAAGCCACCTATCGATCTGTGTTTGATCATATGAGAATGCGCACATCTAGCCCTTTTCTTTTGCCATATGAATGCATGCAGTATTTTAGTCAAGGGACGTATATGTTTCTTAGGGAAGGGGATGGGTAGGGTGCGAAAAATGTACAGAATTTTAGGTAAACAAACCATTTTGAACGCTGCTATGCGACCCATCCATGATAGTTCTACCTTCTTGAGTTTGGCTACATCCGAGGCAATGGATTTAAGGAGAGGGGACAAGTTGGCGGAGACCATGTTAGAAGTAGGGAATGTTAAGTCTATACCCAAGTAATGTATGGGCTGGGTGGACCACGTGTATGGCAGAACAGTTTGCAGGTGAGAGCTGGCAGTTGGATGGACTCCCATATTCAGTATCACCGACTTGCTAAAATTGACCTTATAGTATGAGATCTTACTGAAAGATTGCAGGATATCGTGAGTGGCAGGTAAGGAAACTGTAGGATTTGTGAGGCTCAGAATGACGTCATCTGCAAAAAGTGTGACGACATGGTGGGATCTGGGGAATTTAAATCCTGACACTAGTGGGCTCTGCCGTATTTGCACTGCTAATGGTTCAATTAGGAGGTTGAATATCAGGGGGGAAAGTGGACATCCCTGATGTGTCCCGTTTGAGATGGAGAACGGTTTAGAGAGTGTGCCAGCTGACACCACTCTAGCGGAGGGATTCGAATATAACGTGAGGATAGCAGATACGATGGGACCAGAGAAACCACATTTTTGTAGGACTGCTCGCATGTAACCCCAGTGAACTCGGTCGAACGCCTTCTCTGCATCAATAGATAAGAGCAGAGAAGGCGTCCGAGTGCGCTTCGCATAGTGCATCAGGTTTACCACACGCCTGGTGGCGTCCGGAGCCTGTCGACCCTGGACAAATCCCATTTGGTCGTCCCCTACTAGGGATGGTAGGACTTTGGCTAGGCGATTCGCTATGATCTTCGCGTAAATTTTTACATCTGAGTTTAATAGAGAGATTGGCCTAAAGTTTGCCGGGGTGTTGGGAGGTTTCCCGGGTTTAGGCAGGGTGGTGATGTGGGCCTGTAACATTTCATCGGGTAGAAGTCCTGTGTCTATAGCTTGTGCGAAGAGTGTCAACATATGCGGGGAGATGATATCTTGCATGGCTGTGTAATATTCATTGGTCAGGCCGTCAGGCCCCGGGGACTTGTTGGACGGCATCGATTTGATAGTCTTGGATAATTCTGAGGGGGTAATGGGGCTATTGAGGAAGGATAGTGTTTCCGGCGAAAGTGACGGGAGATGTAAGTGTTGAAGGAAAGCTTGTATGTCAACGTCCGTGGGTTGCGGTGTGGAATTATCTGCATTCAAATTGTATAGGGCGCTATAATAGTCCGCGAAGGCATCGGCTATTTTTTGGGGGTGGACGTGCCTCTCGTTAGTGTGTGGGTGTTGGATACTGTCTATTTTTGATTTAAGCCACCTAGCTTTAAGGCGTGAGGCCAGAAATTTGCCAGCTTTGTTGTGGGAAGAGTAGTAGTTAACACGAATCCGCGCTAGCATTTTATCATGCTGCTCAGTCAACAGTCTGCGGAGGTCCGAGCGGAGAGATGTCAGCCGGGAGGCATGTGTGGGGGAAGGGGAAGTCTTATTCAGCACATCAAGGGAGCGGATTTCTTCCGTTAGGCGCAGGAGGGCAGAATTGCGCCTTCTTTTTAACCGGGAGCCTAATTGGATTAAAAGTCCTCTTATGAACGCCTTATGCGCTTTCCAAAGGGTGGAGGGGGAAACTTCTGGTGTGTGGTTTAGGTGGAAAAACTCCTGTAGGTTTGTCCGTAGATGTTTTAGGGTGTCAGGGTCCGAGAGTAAGGAGTTGTTGCATTTCCAAATAAAGGTGGAGGTGGCGGGTGGGCTGGTGGATAGGGTCATGTGGACAGCGGCGTGATCTGACCAGGTGATGGTGGAGATGGAAGAATCAACAAGGAGTGGTAGTGTGGCAGAATCGACTAAAAACATGTCGATCCTGGAGTATGTGTTATGGCTTGCAGAGAAGAAAGAGTAGTCTCTCTCCTCTGCGTGCTGGTATCTCCAAACGGAGCCCTTCTGAGTGCAATAGAGCGGCTATGGAGGGAAGTTTAGAGTGTGGTCTAGCCGAGGAGTCTAAGGCATGGTTGGCTACGAGATTAAAATCCCCACAAATTATCAATTTACCTGACGTCAGTTTCATAACTTTTGAACATAGTTTACGTAGAAAGGATAGCTGACGTACATTGGGGGCATATACGTTAACTATGGTATATACACAGTTATCGATAGTACAATTAACAATCAGATAGCGGCCTTCCTTGTCCTCCACCACCAAGGACAAGGAATTACTAAAAGCCAACATCACACCCCTTTTTTTGCATTAAACAAAGCATAAAACACATGTGGGTAATCCGGGTGAGTGCACCGTGGAGCATTTCCCAGGAGAAAGTGGGTTTCCTGTATTGCTAAAACGTCTGCTTTAGCTGAGCATGCCTCCTTCCACATCGAGTGGCGGTTCAACCCCTTAACGTTCATGGACAGAAAGTTAATAGGCATCGGAGGTTATAAAAGGATCCAGGATAATCGTGGATGTCCCAGTGGCAGAGGGGCATAAGGAGCATGGGAAGAAGTGGGGGGGTCTGATCCCGCCCGTGCAGGGGCCCAGGTGTGTAGAAGGGGGTAACAAAATTGTACCTGAGGCGTTCTTCCCGAGTGTCGGAAGGCAGGGTCCACTCGAGGCCATAGGAGAGGTAGTCTTGGATGTTCTACGTTGACAGTGGCTTGGGTGGTTGATGGAGGAAGGCACAGTACGGCTAGTTGTTCGGAAGCTGCGGAGGAGGGTGAAACTGCATGCAAAAAGTAAGGCACAGTCACTTGCACGGCATGGTTAGCGATGAGGGATTCATCTAAACAATAGAACAAAAGGGACGAACAGACAAACAAACATATAACAGGTAAAAAAGACATGGCCCACCGGGGCCAAATGGGTAGCAGGGGCTACAAAATTTTCAGAGGGGTAAAAGAGCACGGTGTAGAGTGCTACTTTAAGGCAAGCAAGGAGGGCCGGGCATGCCCGGTAATGGTGGACTGTGAGTGTCACTTGTGGCGGCTGCGGGATCTTGAATTTCTTGATGCCACTTGCCATTCAGGTTGCACGCGGGGTGGTAGCGGAGGCAGAGCACGGGCAGATGAGGATTCTGGGGCATCGGGTACAATACCCCATTGGGGAAGAACCCGTAATCCTTGGTCCATGGTGGTGACCTGCGTGTTCGAGCCTTGGTTATACACAGTTTTGCAGGATATTTCCATTTGTAAATTATTTTATAGTTGCGAAGCGCCTTGGTGATAGTATTGAGGTTGCGGCGTTGCTGCAGTGTATACTGTGAATAATCTGGCAACACTTGGATCGTCGCCGCTCATTCCAGAAGATGATCTCTACGTCGGAAAGCCTCCAATATCTTTTCCTTAGCTTGGAAAAAGTGTATGCGGAGCAGGACGTCCCTAGGAACATCCTGTGGAAGAAAGGAGGGCTTTGGGATTCTGTGAATCCTGTCTATGGTGAGGTCCGCATTGGTTAGGGCGGGAACGACCAGTTGGAAAAGGTCACGAACAAATTTCGGGAGCTGGTTGGGTAGGACAGTTTCTGGAATGCCACGAAGCTTTAAATTGTTACGCCGTGACCTGTCCTCCAGGTCGGCAAGTTTAGCGTGGATGCGGTCAATGTCAGTCTGTTGGGCTGTATGAGAATCCACTAGGGCATTATATGAGACTGCAAATTCATCCATCTTGCATTCCACATTATTAACCCTTTCGCCCAGTCCATGTAGCTCCTTTTGGCAGTAAGCTATGGAGGATGATACAGTGGCTTGCATTGATTTATGCATCATGGACAGCATGTCTCTTAAAGCAGTGTCAGAAATAGGCTGTCCTGTGGTAGGGATGGAGGCAAAGGGGTCTGGTGCAGGTACATAGGCCCATGTAGAGGCTGTAGCAGGGTCTTGGTCACTCACCTCCATGGATGTATAGCGGGCTGTGTGGTGGCTGTCTTCCCACCGGGGCTTCAATTTGGCCGGGCTGTGGGTGGATGGCGTGGAGGGTGAGGAGTCTGCAGATCACTCCGGTCTAGATTGCTTGTTCGCCTCTGTTGTGTCTGAGCGCACCGGTGACGTCACGGCTGCGACATGGCTGGGAGACACTAGACGGCGGGCATCGCTAGCTTGCTGCTGGGCTCCGGCGCCATTTTTCTGTAGTCCCGAGGCCGCCGGGTGAAAAAATTCGGACAGTTTGCGGACTGCTGGCGGGTCTAACTTCCTCCGCGACATGATGCGAGGGTGCCTCGGGTGTTCCCCCAGAGATCCCTGTAGGTTAGGACGTCTGACACTCCCGTGGATGGGCCGTAGATGCGGTATTTAGCGGGCATGCGGCGGAGCTCCCTCTTCAAGCGGCCATACTGTCCGGCGGTCGCCACGCCCCCTGGACCCACTTATTAATTTAAGGTGTCACAGAGCTATTAGTGAATTCATAATTTGGGAGTGAGCATTTGGGAGCATAGTTATTTTGAAAGTGGTGTTTTATAGCCCACAGCATATATTGGTGAAGAAAGCCCTGGTTTAACAGCACAGTAGTTCACATCAAGAAAAAGTTGTTTAACCACTTAAGCCCCGGAAGATTTTACCCCCTTCCTGACCAGGGGGTATTTTGCGATTCTGCACTGCGTGACTTTAACGGACAATTGCGCGGTCGTGCGATGCTGTATCTAAACGAATTTGGCGTCCTTTTTTTTCCCACAAACAGAGCTTTCTTTTGGTGGTATTTGATCACCTGTGCGATTTTTTGATCATGCACTATAAACAAAAAAAGAGCGTAAATTTTGCAAAAATAGCAATATTTTTCACATTTTTTTATATGAAATTCCCCCCCAAAAAAATGTAAAAATCAAACTTTTTTACCATTTTCGGCCAATTTGATTTATGCTACCTATGTTTGGTAAACAAAATCGCAAAAAGCGTATTTTGATTGGTTTGCGCAAAAGTTATCGCGTTTACTAACAAAGGGAAAGATTTCTGTCATTTTTGTTGTTTTTTTTTAACGCGTAATGGCGGCGATCTGCAATTTTTTTTGCGGTACTGCGACATGCGGCGGACAGATCGGACCCTTGACTGACATTTTTGACACTTTTGGGGTTACCAGTGACATTTCTACAGTAATCAGTGCTATACATATGCACTGTTACTGTAAAAATACACTGGCAGTGAAGGGGTTAACTTTTTTTGAAAGGGAGGGGCTATGTGTGTCCCTAGGGGCGTGCTTTCTACTGTGATTGGCTGTGGCTTCAGATGTATGAACAGTGATCAACGGTTCTACATAGTAGAACCGTATGATCATCCTTCATACACAGGGGAGAATGACAGGCAGCTTGTTTTCACAAGCCGCCTGACTTTCTCGCTCTCCCCCGACGATCGCAGAGTGACCGGCGGACATCGGGTCCGCCGGTCACACGCGCGGGGGGGTCCGTGACCACGCGGGAGTGGGAGCGTGCCTCCGGCGGCGCGCGCTCCCTAGACCCTCACAAGCTAGCGACGTAGACCTACGTCGCTTTGCCTGTGAGGGGCTGACTGCCGACGTAGATCTGCGTTAGGCAGTCGGCAAGTGGTTAAGAACATTGACTGAGAGACTCTTGAAATGGATACTGTTTGAAGAAAGTTTTTTTTTGATTTGTCACACTTTTAAAAACAGTTTTTTTTTATTTGCACTGCCACAAATTAGTCACATAATATTTTTGGTTTATTATTACATAAGGGGGCATGGTGTTGATTATTTGGTTTATATTGAATAGGTTCATATGTAAACGATTAGCACAGCACCTATTATTTCATTTATGTTCAAGAACTGGCCATCCAAATTTCTAAGGTGTGATCTCTTCCATACATCTGGGAAACTCCAGGACCCTGGGTGATTGTGAAAAGGTCACCCTAGGTCCACTTTGAACTCCTTAAAAAGACAATCGCCTATAGATCCCTGCTGTTATGCACTATAGGCCTGGGTCTCACAAGTTACCAGACTTTGTGGATACCAGAGATGCTGTTAATTTTATTGATAAAGCTCTTGTCACCCGTTTGTTTCTGAAAACTCATGCTCTGGATTGTCCCATCTGCCTGATTTTTGAGGATAATCAGCATCTCAACACAAAATTATGGGCCATTAACCTTTTATAGCTACAAGTGGACCTTCACACTGGGAGAAGATTTCTTGTCTTGTCATTAACTCACCACCCACATCTTTATTTCTAAGCCTTCATTGACCTCATGGTCACAATCAAATGATTATTGGAGCTCAGGGAATATTTTGGTTTGGTGTGATAAATGTGTACAAATCTGCATTCAGTGTTCTAGGACTACCTGGATGTATTTTTGAAAGGGTTGGTTGACACTTTTACTGCCTCATCGCGGTTATGACATTGATCTCTTACCTGATGCTACATCTCCTCGAGGAAGAGTATTTCCACATGTGGGTGGGTGCAGCGTGGTGCAGCATAGTGCAGCAGCAGAAAGAGAAACAGGAATTTATTGTAACCAAAGTTTGGCAATACACAACATTGATCCCAGCTAACAATAACAACTGCTCAAAACTGGTCAGAAGAACCAGAAACGAGACAAAAAACATCTCTCACAGTTCAAATCACACAATAAACATAGATTATAATGTTAAAATAACATTATTCCCTATTGACAATAATGGATTGTCACTGACAATAATAGAAGCTTTAGTTTGGAACTAAAAGAACCAGAAGGAGGAACACACAATATACAGTAAAACCTTGGATTGCATAATTCGTTCTGGAAACATGCTTGTAATCCAAAGCACTCTTATATCAAAGCGAATTTCCCCATAAGAAATAATGGAAACTCAGATTATTCGTTCCACAAGTCCTTCAGTTTATAGTCTATATACAAAGATCATAGCAATATGATAGGTTGTGTAACCATAAAATGTCCATCCACAATATGCAGCCTTCCCAAAGGGGATTAGAAGCAAAATCTAGCAGAGCTACAGAATATGAGAGATGAGAGGCGCCTCTAAGTGTAGCAATATGGTAACATTTAATGAAGGTTCAACATTTAGCAACTCACATAGTTGATGATTAAAATAGGCACACCTAAGTATGCAGGCATCCGGGGTAAAGCTGACCACATAGACCATCTTCTGAACCACTGGCTCTCACCACTGTCAGTCTGCAATCGTGACCGGGAAGAATAGCCTGCAGTAGAGTGATCTGAAAGTGAGGCTTTGAATCACTCGTGGAGTGCAGCGGGGAAGGGATGATGAAGATGGCTGTGCAGAGGATGGTCTATGTGGACAGCTTTACCCCAGATGCCTGCATACTTAGATGTGCCTCTTTTAATCCTCAACCATGTGACTTGCTAAATATTGAACCTTCATTAAATGTAACCATATTGCTACACTTTAGAGGCTCCTCTCTTCTTTTTTATACATGACGCTACTTGTATATCAAGACATTGCTTGTATATCAAGTCAAAATTTATTTAAAAAATGTGCTTGTCTTGCAAAGCGCTCTCAAACCAAGTTACTCTCAAACCAAGGTTTTACTGTATTATTTATAATATGAATTGTTTCCCAGTAATGATAACAACTGCTCAAACCCAGTGTTAAAAACTGGAAAAAAATTAACTGCCACAATTCATATCACACAATATACATAAATTATAATGTGGAGCATCATTCCCCACTGAGACACTGATTGATGCTCAAATTCAGTAACAAAAGGGCCAGAAGAAGAGGAGAGCAGAAATCCACCAACAATCAAAATCTTCCCTCTGGAATATAAGGGGCAACATTAAACCCTGAGTTAGCAAATGAGTCCTTGTAAGATAGTAGTCCTTCTAATCTGGATTCCCCATACTCCCAAGTCCCCCCCCCAAAAAAAAGAAAAAAGAAAAAAAAAAAAGGAATTGAAAATGATTGTGTTCTAGTATTGGCAGGTAAAATTTAAGTTTCATAAGTGTAGCACCCTCCTAGACAGGTGGTAGGTAAAAGCATCTATTTTGCTCCTGATGCGTATCAAGGGAGCCGATCTGTAAGTTTTGCCTGTCACATGTTTCCAGGTGTGATTCACTGGGTCTGAGGGAGTGTCGCCACGGTATACAACGAGGGAGCTTGTTGGACAGTGGAGGAAACCCAGCCAGTGACACATCCTGTTTCATGGCAGTCACAGTGGGAGGGCATGTGGCAATGCATCCTGGGATTGGCGATAAATAGGGTGGGAGCATGTGAAAGAGCATCTTTTGATGGGAGCAAATTCCCAGGAGGAGGTGGACGGCTGTCTCTCCTCCTGCAGATTGAGGAAGGTGGGCCAGGTGGTCAGCCTAGGGACCAGGAGTGGAGCAGGGCTGCAGAGGATCCAGTGTGCTGACCAGGGAGCTGCTGGGCAGAGAACTTTGGGAAAAACAGTATTGTGAGTACCAAGGGATCTGCCAAGGGGTCTGCCTAAGAGAGAGGACCACTCCAGAGAAGTCAGGGGATCAAGGAGCCAGCTCACTCAGAGTGTTACAGTAGTGCGGTGCCGTGCCGTGCCATGTAGTGAACCCTGAATATTAGGAACAAAGTGGGTGCCAGGAAGGGCCTTGAAGTTGTTCAGAAGTACAGTTCAGTTGCTTCAGAGTACAGATTACTTCAGAGTACAGATTACCTCAGAGAATTACTTCAGTTCTGCATCACAGCTAGTGATGGACTGAAACCAGCGGCCTAGCCGTGACTAGCTCAATTTCAGTGTTACCCAGCGTTACTCAGCGTTAACCAGCATTAACCAGCATTTACTCAAGTCGTCCCTGCCTATTGTGCATAGTTTTGTTCAGTTGGAGTATCCCACTCATCCCTTCTCCTATCTAAGTTCCTAATAAAACATGAAAACCAAATAAACTGGACTGATTCTTGTCTGAGGTAAAAACACTTGGAAAATGCCAGATTGTTCTACTGTTGCTAACGGTAACCCAGGGGGACCCATAACCAGCAGCTCCCTTGGGAGTCGTGCTACATTATTATTTGTTGGCTGCTATCCTACAGGAAGAAACTGCTTACTTATCCACATGTATACTTCTCCATTTGGAGACTGGCCAGGTGTTTGATACATTTACTACACATTCTCATCACTCTCCTTGAGTCGATTGCAATGCCTCTGGATCCTGCCCCCTCAGCTCCCGTGTTGGACTATTTGGCTGCCGCTGTATGGAAGCACTGGTTTTAAGCACAATGACACGGCTATATTTGTGAGTATGTTGTCTCCCCACATGGGTCCTATTTTTTGAGTATTCATACTCCAATAGCCACCAACCCAGCATGTTTATAACAATAACAATTTCTTTCCAGACCTGCCTGCACACTTGCACTCCTGACGAGTGGGCAATGCGACCCATGAAACAAGCGTCGAGTTACCAAGATATACAATATGTATTGATGTGCATATTGTTACTGTTACGAGACATTTTAATATTTTTATGACTATGTTCTGTTTTGTGTATGTCAAACATTCATGTTGTATTACTTTGTATATTGGTTCTACACAATAAACCAGATATATTTCAACATTGAGTGTCATGACTATTGGGTCCACCTCATATAAAGTCCCGCTGGGCAATTCTCTCTTTTTGTATGCATTTAATTGGGATGGAGGTGTACCCCAATATGAAATGGCATTGCAGGTCCAATATTATTTTTTTCCTAACGGTAACCCAGGGGGACCCATAACCAGCAGCTCCCTTGGGAGTAGTGCTACATAAGTATTTCTCATTTTTTAAATCAATGAAGCTGCAGTAGCTGGTCTATTAGAAACATGTTTTTCCCCTAGCAACAATTATAAGCCATGCAGGGTAAAACATAGCATATGACACTTTCAGCTTCTCCTAATGCATTTTTTTTTGCTGAATCGTAAGCTGGCTGAAAAAAAAAAAAAAACATGAGAACAGATGGAGGAATCCGCCTGCTGTGACATTGTATTCAGACAGTGGTACTTTCCACTGTCAGAAAAAACTAATCAGTGTCTGCAGCTGATTGGCTAATCTACCGTACGACTTCTGAATAGATTGAAATTTGGCTGCTTTGTACCATTTATAACCAGCTTTATCTATTTTTTTTTTGCACCTCTGCATAAAAAAATGCATATAGTGATATATTGACACCACCTGTTGTAATATCATCAAGGCTATCCATAGAAGGGTATCTCTATCCTGATAATTAATTATTTTGGCCAGTATTGATTTTGACACGCCCACAGTTAAAGTAAGTGGGTCAGAACACAACAAGACCTTTCAACAGCAAACCTCCTAAATATAGAAAGAAACCATTTCTCAATGTACTACAACATATATTATAACCTTCAATTTTTTCTGAAACTCCAACAATTCGAATGCTGTTTCAACGGTCTATTTTTTATGTCAATGTTTATCAGTATTAGCATGTGCCTTTGGCAAAGATAAACCATATCTTGGCTTAAAGAATAAAGTGAAAGATGTAGTTGGTAATTTGTAGTCATTTTGTACTTAACGATATGTTCTCTATATACTCTTGAATGTTTACTGCTTTATGCAGTATTATGGTACCACTCATACGAAGTCTTATTTTTTCTTGATCCTGTTGTTTAATTATATCTGACATAAGAACTTATACATACTTTCTGTAACAATGACTATTGTTTATTGTTGTTTACCTCACTGTTAATATACGCTTTTGTACCACAATTTTTTCACCCTAATAAAAAAAAGTTTGTATACAAAAAAAAAGAATAAAGTACACCCTCCATGTCAATTATCCTTCCTTTTAGAACAGAAATATTTTCCTGATTTTTTTTTTAAATAATTTTTAATAGAAGTTATTTCCTTCCAAACTGCATCATTTAATAAAGAAGTGCATCAGCTTTTTACAAACACTGAGCAAAATGAATTACACGGAGTATACATTGGTGGCGGTTACAATTCTTGTGGGTTTACAGTGCAAAGCACAAAAAAACTAAGAGTTCCACATCTAGGTAGAATCACAAATGCCTGGTGATTACATTGAATTCCCACTACATAAAAGCATTACAAAAAGTGAACATGATGCTATACTAAATGAAAAACATTGCTAAAAACAGTAGGAAGATACAAAAGCATAAATACAATAAAATGAATGCTTAAAAAAACAAACACAAATATCTTTGTCTGAGTGTAATGTATTTCAAAAGAGAGACAGTAATGCTGCATGCCTATGTATGTATATTCTGATGTAAGATATAAATAATTTCCCTACGGGGACAGATTTTTAATGGATCCCATACACAAGGGGGTGATTCCATGGAGCTGCAGGAAGAGAAGTGCCTTTACAAGATTTTCTGATATCTAGCTGCACAACCTCTGTGTCTAGAAATTACCTTTTAGAGGGTTAAAACATCATTAATATTTTTGATTCAGTGTGGGGCATAGAGTCTGCATCCAAGTTTAAAGGGTAACTCCACTTTCGTGGGGAAAAAAAATAGCAAATAAAGAAAAAACAATATAGCGTATATGATTGCAACACAAATCATATTGTAATTGAATGTTATTAAAAATTACCTTTCCTTTTCAATCTGCAGCTGTTGTCATTTTCTAAAAATGCAATGCAATATGGCTGTCTGGAGCTGTTCTGTACACAGAATGTATACTGATCACACCCCAGAAACATAATTTCCTGCTTGTGTGATTGGCTCACCAATTTTCCCAGAAGTCTGCCTAAGATACAAGTCAGATTTCTGGCATCCCCTGCAACAAAAATGTATTTTTTGGTGAAATACTCCCAATAGGAACACGTCTAAAGGGATGCAGGCCCAGCAGCTTTTCTCATTAGTGCTGTGCAACTGCCCCAGCTGGTTGATAATTATGAAACCACTCCCATTAGACCCATTCAGCACAGAGGCACAGAGGAACAAACATGGATTTCTTCAGAATAACAAAAATTAGGAAACTGCAACAAAGTTTGTTACAATCCTTGTAATGTACATAGATCACCCAGAAGAGAATTTTTTTTTGTCAACAAAAGTGGAGTTACGCTTTAAGGCTAAAGACCCGTACACACGGCCGAACGATCGGCCATCTTTTGTCCAGGGCTGTTGTGTCTGTTGTTGTCTGTTGAAAAGTGCTCTAGACTTTCCCTGGACTTTTGTCGGCCGACAGAAAATGACGTCACTACGTTCAACGCACGTTCGACGCACGTCTGCCGCTACAAAAGAGGAAGTGAGTGTTTGGCCGTGACCCTTCTGGGCATCTCGCGCTGATTTCGGTAGCATTTGTATGGTTGACGACATTTCGCTATTTTCCTAGACATCGTTCGAGAATTTATTATGGAGACCGAGGATTCCACCCTTGCTGTAGTTAGTGTTGGAGTTTTGGCTCTGAGGCGAGGTATGAGCAAGAGGAAGAAGAAGCGGACCTCCTGGACGAAAAATTGGTTGCTTAACCGTGATCAATTTTCCCACATGTCCTTGCTGAGGGAGCTCCAGGAAAATAATCCTGATGACTTCAGGAATTATTTGAGGATGACGGATCCCATCTTTCACCGTCTTCTTGCCCTGGTGTCCCCCTATATTATCAAGCAGGATATGTGTATGCGGGTTGCAATTACTCCTGAGCAAAGGTTAATTGCGACTTTGAGATATCTTGCAACAGGGAGAAGCCTGCAGGATCTCAAGTTCACCACAGGCATCTCCCCCCCAAGCTCTTGGTATCATCATCCCTGAGACCTGCTCTGCTATCATCAAGGTCTTGCAGAAGGACTATATCAAGGTATGTTTAATTTTTTACATTACATTACATGTATTAGTCATCTCACCCGATTTATGATGTTTTTGGATGTACATCAATTTACAGAGGCCATTATTTTGTTACTACCCTCTGTCCACATGCACATAGTAGTAAAGATGTATATTATCTTAACCATTTGTAAAATTACCCACTAACCACCCCAGCATTCTCTCCTATGTGTCCCTAAACGCATTGCCTGTTAACAGTATATTGAATCTGTGTCATTTTATGACTTTCCCTGAACCAATTATTCCTTGGCCAATGTTTTAGTACCTAGTTTATGATTTATCTTAAACACATCAGTCCATCCATTCCCACCTATGATTGTGTATGTTTATGTAATGATGTTAAAACCTTCACTGACCACAAGCCCTTATTGATGTATAAATGCATAGTTTTACTTACCCATCCCCCCACCCACATGCTAAATCTAAAAGTCAGCATATACCAAAGCTCTAGCTCAGAGGTATTCAAGCTATGGCCCTCCAGTTGTTCAGGAACTACAATTCCCATCATGCCTAGTCATGTCTGTGAATGTCAGAGATTTACAATGCCTCATGGGATGTGTAGTTCTGCAACAGCTGGAGGTTCGTAGTTTGAGAATCCCTGCTCTAGCTGGTGAGTTACAATTTAATAACATTAGGAGGTGTGAAATAAATGTATGTAGATGTTACATCCCCAAATTCAAACGATTGGCTTCCTGTTGTTTATATCTTATTAAAGTTGCATAAGCATTTAACAGACAACTGTGTGTGTAATTAATAATGTGATGTGCTCAAGCACTAAATCTTGTTTTTTTGTTCCCCCCACAGTTTCCTTCAAACGCAGAGCAATGGCTGGAGATTTCTGCTCAATTTCTGGAAAAGTGGAATTTTCCCAATTGTGGGGGTGCTATAGATGGGAAGCATGTCTGCATTGTCCCCCCTCCGAATTCCGGCTCATTTTTTTTATAATTATAAAGGTTTTTTTAGTATTGTCATGCTAGCCATAGTTAATGCTAACTATGAGTTTATCTTTTTGGATATTGGCAAAAATGGCCACAATTCGGATGGGGGAGTTATTGAGCAGACGGAGTTCGCTCGTCGTCTTCATAACGGCACTCTGAACTTGCCATCCAGGGAGCAAACCATTGAGGGCATGAGCTTCGTTTTTATTGCAGATGATGCTTTTGTGCTTGGGGAGCATCTTATGAAGCCCTACCCTCAGAGGAACCTCACCACCGGGCAAAGGATCTACAACTACCGGTTGTCCAGAGCTCGCAGAGTTGTGGAGAATGCCTTCGGGATAATGGCCAACCGGTTCCGGATATTCCTGACGTCCATACACCTGGCACTCTACAAAGTAGATCACGTGGTCCTCTGTTGCTGCATTTTACACAACTTTCTACGCAGGAATGCTGACAACTATGTAATGCAGCAACTGGATACTGACCCTGCTATGCCAGGGACAAGTGGAGAGGCACAACCCCGTGAGCAAGTGGTGTCCATGACCTCAATGGAAGTTGGACGTTCCGGATTGGCATCACAAAGAGCCCGTCAGATCCGCCAGGAATATCTGGAGTATTTTGTGGGGAGAGGAGCTGTGTCCTGGCAAGAATCACTGCCAGACACGCATTAATGTTATAATAAATGTCAGAGATATAATAATTTTCTCAAAATTAAACCAAAATTGCAATGATTCTGTATTGTGTATTCTAATCATTTGGGCACATATCCCAAACATCATTTTTTGGGTTAATCATGTGTTATATATGTGTGACTTTAGAAGGGTTAATACATTCATCAGTGTGTTTTTTTACTGTAGTCTCTCCCCAGCTGATCCAAAGTGATGATGGCCATGTGTTATTTTTTAACCAGTGGTGTAAATACAAGGGCCTTCTGCACCCCATTAAATTTCCACAAACCCTCTCACATTGAGAACTAGGTCACACCCAAGGTTCATCTAATGTTACCTTACATTGGTGGTCATTGTCCAGAAGGTGCCCATACTATATATTTTGTATAATACATTAGGATATTAACAACGTACCTACACCTGTTATGTTGTGTTAGTTTATGACATCCTTCTCACTGCCCACCAATGTTAGGATATGTCAGTGTTATGTGAAACTTGCTCATTGTTGAGCTCAAAGTGTTATATATAGGTAATGTAAAGTGAACTAGACCAAAGAACCAGCAATACACTATAGATTACACTGATTTCCCTACACTGATTGCTACTGGCAATATCAGTGCCATATTGAATCCTAGGAGTGCTAGTACCTTGAGTGTTGAGTCACACTTATGCGATGCGGGAAGGCTGTGACTTTGCAGCCTTCCTGCATCGCATAAGGGTGACCCGCCACTTACATTTAGCACCGGATTGTATTCCAGAAGTGTCAAGCACTGTGCGATCCAATCCAGATCCAGCAGAAATAAAGGATCATGTGCGACTTGTGTGCGGGTTCAGTGCGAATGTAGCCATACAAAGTGTATGGCTCAATTCACAGTGCACATCTAATCGCATGTAATATTGGAGCGCACTGCTCCTTTATTACATGCGATCGGATGTTCAGGGCAAAATCAGCCATACAGTTTGTATGGCTAAATTCGCACTGCACTCACACAAAAGTCGCACATGATGCATTTATTCAGCCGCATCAGGATTGGATCGCACAGTGCTTGACACTTCTGGAATACAATCCGGTGCTAAATGTAAGTGGCGGGTCACCCTTATGCGATGCAGGAAGGCTGCAAAGTCACTTGTGTGATCCGATCCTGTGCGAAATGTCAGATCGCACTGTGATATGCGATAAAACTGGGGGGGGGGGTCTTTAACATTTCATTGACACCCCCAGCATCTCGCATATGGCAGTGTCAAAACTGCTTTCATTAACATGCAAATATGTGAATAGGACAGCCATCATACATTTTGTGCTTCTTTACACAGCTTTAGACCTGGGCCCCCCAACGAAAGTCAAATAAAGAATCTAACACACATTGTTGAATGTAAAATTTTTTTAGTACAAAACATTCACAGGGTTAGGGTTAGGGTTAGGGTGTTGTAAAGTGCTTTTACAAAACTTGGGTACACCCTTAACAGCTGAGTGCAATAAATATGCCATAAAATACAATACGAAATGGGTAAAAACAGGAACATCCCAATAAAAACACATAAAACCTTTACAATTTTTTGGGTTAAAATTTGCCAATCATGTCCACGAAGTCTCGCATTTTATTCTGTAATGCTGTTGCAGTCTCCTTAATTTTATCAAGCTCTGAGCAGCATTGTAGAGACTCAGTTGTCAATTTTGCAAGAGTGCAACTATGTAAAACATGATCTGTATAAAAAAAAAAAAAAAAACATAGTAAATGTGAATCACCTACATGAGGTCATAATATAGAAACATTTGGTGTCCATTTTATCTTAAATTACTCTCGAGTTAATACCTACCCTGTTCTTATGCTCTTTTGCCCTAGGCTCTTCTTCTTCCTCCTGTCCTCCTCCAAAGCTGTTGCCGATGATTCTGCCGGTCTCCGGAGCTTACTATATATTCATTAGGGGTGTAAACGCATGATGACGTCATTGAGAGGTCATGGCTGTAATGTATATATATTAAGCTGCAGAGACCAGAGACGGGCAGAATCAACGGCAACAGCATCGGAGGAGGACAGGAGGAAGAAGAAGAGCCTAGGGCAAAAGAGCAGACAACATAAGAGCAGAAGATTGGACAGCAGAAGAGTGGAGAGGAGAAGATCCAAAGAGCAGAGTGGAGAAGACCGGATGAAGATATTTAAGAACATTTCAGAAACGTCTCCTGTCGTTATTCACATACACTTCCTTTTATGGGGTGAATGTGTAGGGGTACTATGTACCCCATACCCATTCACATAGGGAGTGGGGCCTGGGATCTGGGGGCCACCCCTTGTTAAAGGGTGCTTCCAAATTCCTATTAACCCCCTGGCCACATGACCCCCCAGAACCACCAGACAGGGTTGTGGGGATGAGGCCCTTGTCCTCATCAACATGGGAGCAAGGTGCTTTTGGGTGTGGGGTGCAGAGCCCCCCCTGGCCCAAAGCAACAAGACCCCCCATGTTGAGGGCATGTGTCCTGGTGTGGTACAGGGGGGGTTTGGTCCGCTTGCTCGTCCCCTCCCCTTTCCTGGCCTGCCAAGCTGCATGTTTGGATAAGGGTCTTGTATGGATTTTGGGGGTAACCCACGCCGTCTTTTTGGTGTGGGCCTGCCTACCCTCAAACTCCATACCACACACAAAGGGCCTGCTTGGGAACTTGGGGGGGACACCCACGGCGGTTTATCCAATTTTTGAGTGTAGTTCCCCCTCAATAATCTCACAGCGCAAGTGGCCCCGCAAGTCAGATCATCCTGATCCGACTTACGGTGCGACTTCCATTCAAATAAAGAGGCTCCCATAGGGAACTATTGTTTAGAAATGGAGGCTGAAAATAACGCTGATAAAAGCAACATGGCAAAACGTGCGATTACGCTAATTCTAAAAAATACTGAAAACACGTATTTACAGCTGCTTTTTCAGGCGTCCAAACAATCTTTGACACATGTTTTAGCTCATGCCCCGTGTGCAAGGGGCCAAGAAACCAGCAAACGTCAAAAACATATGTTTTATGTAAAATGTGAATCAGGTGCGCAAAACTATTTAATCATGTGTGTAATATATAATCATATAGTCACAAATCTACACAAATGAAGCTAAATTATGACGAATTTCCACTATATGATTATATAATGGACAAATATTTTAAAAGCTTGGCACACCTGATTCACATTATTGAACAAACAGGTTGTTCCTTTGAAGCATTACATCAAATACAGCAAATGACAAATACACTTTAAAAATCATTATTAAAAAACATACGTGGGCACACAACTGTCTCCCCGACACTTGCTCCATGATCCTGAACAGTCGCAGATGTGCTGGCAAGGCTGGTTGTCAAGTTGCCCTGAGATTTCTCTTCTGATGTTTGAACATCCGATCCGGCTGGAGATGACACATCCTCGCATGAGGGAACATCTGCAATGTACATTTTTAAGGAAATACAACAATATAAGGTTAAACAATCATTGCAAATACACATATTTCTATTATCCCACTACCCAAAAATCTGTACCTACCACCCTTCATGTTGCTGTGGTGGCTGCACACTTGTTGGCTCCACCATTATGCACTCGGGAAGAATGTCTTGATCTACATAATACAAAAAATGTGGCATATAATAAAAGTCACAAGAGGTACATGTGATAGGACATGGTGCCCTGCTTGATAGCTATTTTATTAACAAATATTAAGACATGTACATGGTTATCTCAGAAAAATATGGTACATTAATGTTTGACTGTGCATAGGAACCAATTACCTTTTGGAGAATCTGTGCCAGCCCAGCATCTGGGCCCATGTCCTCTGCTTCTTCCTCCACTGTAGATGGAGCTGCCAAAGTCCCTGCACCTCTCCTCCTCCTTTCCCATTCTTTAGCTTTTAATTTTATTTTTTCTCCTATTTCAAGGTTAGAATAATAATATGTGAGTAATAGGAATGTTTGCAGAGAAAATTTGTGACAAGAAAGAACATTTGTTGCAATACAATACATATATTTTTAACTATGGCTTCCTGTCTTTTAATGTAATATACCAAAAAATCAACAATAGATCGATCTAATCACGACATGACCAATAAAATTAGTAATAGTACTTTTTATATAGACATTATAATCTAGACATGTTAATACAACATACACCAAATTAACCCAAAACATATTGCATGTTAAAAAAAAAAACTTACTTTTTTCAGAATACGATGTATGTGCCCAAGCTGTTCTTGCTCACGATGTTTAAGATCAGACCATCTTTTCCGGATTTGGTCTTTGGATCGGTCCACACCGTACTTTCTGTTTAAACAGGCCACCACCTTGTCTGCAGAGGATGTCCCTGTACCACGGCTGTGGTACTTTGAAAACCTGCGATTCCTGGCAGACACGGAGGAATCCAGGCCATCCCTTTCAACGCTGCCTTCTACATTGGCAGAGGCCTCAGTTGAGCCCAGCCAGGAGGAAGATATCCTGGAGGAGACTTTGACTCAGGTATGGCATTTCACAATATATTGTCTGCTAAAAATGTAATCATGTAACAAAATTATAAGCAAAACCATAATTGACCCTTTATGTAAACAGGGGCATAGCAAGGGGTTGGCAAGACAGGCAACCGTCCGGGGTGCAGGCCAGGGGGGGGGGGGCGCAAAAACATTGGCATTGTTTTAGTGTTTTTTAAAAACTCCACTCAGCCTGCACACCCCAGAACCCCAAGTTTGCATGCGGCTTCATCAAGGTTTAAAACATTGAGAGCAGCTTCATCCAGGTGTAAAACATTGAGAGCAGGTTCATGCAGGTGTAAAACATTGAGAGCAGCTGAGCCAACAGACCAGGAGACTGAGACTGCCTCTCACTGCATCCCCAGCACACCCCCGGTCTTAACAAACACTGCTGTAGCCTCAGCATTCCTCCGGCTCAACCTTTTTTTGGAAATCTAACAAACGAACAGCTCCTGCAAATGATACATCCATCCTTGCTTCCATGCCTCTGGTCTCTCACTCCGGGTCAGCAAGGCAGGTGGCTTCCTTATTCCTGTTTCCCTGCACCGCTTCACCCTCAATGCCCTACATCAAGTCCTCTGCAAGTTCAGGACCCTCTCTCTCTGCAACCCCCCCTCCTCTCTCTCTCTCACACCCCCTCTTTCTCTCCCTCTCTCTATCTCTCACCCCTCTCTTTCTTGTTGTTCACACCTGAGACAATGATTGCCCACTAGAGAGCTCTACACTGGGCAAACAAGGGACAAATCAGAAACTTTGAATTCCCTTTTAGATTTTTTTTTGGTGGTTACATTTTTACATTGATCTTGGGGGTGGGGGGGGGGGGGGTTGTTGCCAAATACAGCTCCTCAACAAGGGCACTGGAGACCCTAGATACGCCACTGTATGTAAAGTCTGCTATTTGTTCACAATAATATAACAAACATGAATATTTATATACACTATAACATTCTAATCAATTGTTCATTTCATCAACAGGGAAGTATCAATGAGGAGGAGGCAGGTGGCAGCCATGAGGCTGTGGAGCCCTCTCTTTCATTTCAACCTCCTGCCAAACAATGGCAAAAAACAAAACATGTGGATGAGATCACCACCCAATTTATAAGTGAGGCCACCATAGCCCTCCGAAGAAAGCCTGAAGCCCATGATTCCTTTGGGAATTTGACAGGCAAAACATTAGGGCAAGTGGAGTTACTACAGCGCCAATACGCTCAAAAAATTATATTGGAGGTGCTGCATAAGGCCTAAAGGGGCTGCCTGAAGGAGCACACACACGTGTGCGATGAGCACCCGTGCCCTCCACCTCCACAACACCAGCCACCACCTCGCCAACTGCCACATGGCAGTCAGTGGCAATATGGGCAACATGATGCCAACATGCCCTCATGGCAGCCTGACTATACTTATAGTCAATTATAATTTTTGTACCCTGTTATTTATTTTACCCCTGTTTCTAATTTAATACGTTCTATTAGTCCAAATGGACCTTTTTTATGTTTATTTTTATTACGGAGAGTATTACGGAGAGTATTAATGTCTTCTGTTTGGTTTTTCTTATTTTCAAAAATAAATAAGTTTGAAAATTAAAAATGGCATATCTTAATTTGTTAACATGTTGAATATTGTGCATAACCAGCAATATATGTTTTATACATTAATTCATAAAAGAATAAAGGGACATATCAATAGTTAGATCTTTGCAGTCAAAATACAAAAATAATGGTGAAGAATTTAAAATATTTATTTATAAAATTTGATACAACATATATAATATACAAAGCATTATCTTCATCATAACAGAACACATGCCTTTTTATTTGTAAAGTATTGAATTATGAGCAGCATCTTCCTTCTTCTCACATTTATCAAGATGAGCATGTGCTCCGCATTTCACATATTTTTTGGACTGCCGCGAGACGAAAGTTCTTTCTGGATAAAATGTTTAGTTTACTTGAGAATATTCTTCCGGGACGTTATTTGGTTCCGATCATGCGTGTTCCGATTTGTAGATGTGTGTCGGCCGAATTCTGTACTGACTGGCGAACAATCGGCCGTTCTGGTGTTGTCCAACAAAAATTTTAATGCCTACACGACAGATACTAATCGGCCGAAAGTGCGCTGTCGGCTGTCGGAAGCATCATACTAACAAGCCTACAATCGGCCGATCGGTCGTCGGCCAAATATTTACGGCCGACGATCGGTACGTGTGTACGGGGCTTAAGTTCATACTTGTGTGTCTGCATTTTTTACATGTCTTTTTCATATACTGTATTCCCATTGAAGTCTAGGAGTCCACAAATGCACATTGTCACACAAACAAAAAAGACCTTTACTTGTTTGGAAAATGCACAGAAGAGAAACACACAGGTTTGAATGGACCCCATAGAAAGTAATGGTAATAATCTTGTCGTGCATTGTCAAATCCCAGACAGCACTTGTAAAATACCCCAGCTTTGACTGGGGAGTGGGTCTATTCGTTTCCTAGCTACACACATGGTGTCAAGTAAAAAACGTTGGTATATTGATCAAGGCTGAGATGTTCTGTGTTCTTCTAGACAAAAGTAAAGATTCAGACGTTCAACCACTGAGACCTACATGGACTATAGGGTGGGAATATGGGATTCAAAGCCATGTTAAAAAATTAAAACCAAACACAAAGTTCTGCCACAGACTGTACCACTTTACCATGTACAAAGCACAAAGCTTTGGCTGCATCTAGCCTGACCACCAGTGTTAATTTTGGCATCAACTTTCAATTTAGTTTTAGGCATAGTCTTTTGACCAAAATGCCATTTTAGTTTTAGTCCAATTTTATCTGCAAATTCATCTGCAATTGTTTTCGTTTTAGTCGTATTTAGTCGATTGGAATTTGCAGTACATTTTAATCAACTAAAATGTCCTACATTTTGGTAGACTAAAATCATTTCAATTTAATGTGTTAAGTTTAATTGTAATACATTACTTACCCCTTGAAATTTTCTATATTTTGGCAAGTTACAACCAAAACATAAATGTATTTTGATTGAAAAATCTTGTGTGCAAAGACTATCTACAGCGCTTGCTATTGGTATTTTGTGTCATATAGATAAATAAATAAAAAGATGAATCTATAAGTGAATAAATAAATATAAATCGTAGATAAATTCATAAACAAACAATATTGTGTCACAGTTGTGAATAAATAATTATAAATCAATAAAACAGTCGCATAGCTATATGCAAGTGAATATTCCTATGTTAAATATACAACCGTACAATAATCAATAAAAATGGCAATATTTAAAGTGCAGTGATTGAAAGTCCATATAAATAGTCACAAAGATTAGTCCAAAAAAAAACTTCCAATTCTTATATCAAAGTGCAGGTGCTTTGTGCTCAGTATCCAAAAGGTAGTTAACTTTTGTGGTATAGATTTCCTCTTCCAGTGAATTTGTTATAAATGGACAACTTACCAGAAGTAATGGGTCTTATTTTCTGTATAGCACTAAGACCGATCACGCTTGTAGGCCCTCTGCACCAAAGTGGGTTCCATTATGCCGCTTCTTTAAATGGGGGTATAGGCTGGATTCCTCCTCACCTCTCTCCTCTCCACCAGTAGGGGCCAGGGTATGCAAAAAAGTAATGCTCCAATAGTGGGATATGGTTTTTAAAATTTATTTTCCATCCATGGTTAAAATACAGCATCAAAAACATAAAATCAGCATCTGTGACCATGCAGACCGCTATCATGCAGAGTGGCCAGCAGAGTATTCCGGCTTGCGTTCTAGCTGCGCGGTTGCGTCACGCCGTGCGTTCCGAAAACTGACGCGTTTTGTCACTTCCTGTGACGTTATCAAAGGTAGGTTTTTTCATAAATTTATATTATTGGGATTTTATGTAATAGACCAACAAAAAGCAGCACATAAATGTGAAGTGAAGGAAAGTGATAATTTTCTAAATTTTTTTCAAATAAATATGTGAAAAGTGTAGCATGCATTTGTATTCAGAGTCAATACTTTGTAGAACCACCTTTTGATGAAATTCTCTCCCTCATATTTTCATTTCGTTTTCGTTCATTGATGAAAACAGAATAAATATGCTAGGTATTCAGGTAATGTTCTCAACTGGGAGAAATGCCACCTGATCTGAATATAATAATTGCATTCAAATTAAGACAATATGATATCTTTGCTACAACCGGAAAGAAGGAAATTGGTCTATAGGATTCAGGGTGATGTGGCTTTGGAATTAATATTATAAGTGCCTCCGTCATAGAACTTGCCAATGTGAGCACCTCAAAAAATAATGATTTAGAGTTTTAAAAGTTTTAGGGTCAAGATATTTGGGTTGGTTGCATAGAACTGACTGAGTAGATCATTCATGTTAGGTACCTTAGATCTACCAAAAAGAGTTACAGCTATCTATATTTCTTTCTCTGTGATGCAAGCCTCTAGCAGCTAAACTTGGGTGCCACCTAGTTGTGGCAGAGAAATTTGTTGGAGGTGTAAAGCTCCCCCAAAAAATTCCATGAAACACTTAGACACCTCTAGAGGGTCTAAGACAATTCCTCCATCAGAAGTCAGGAACCATATTTGGTTTATTTTCTTGATTAACTAGAAAAGCAAGAAACGTTCTATTGTATTGCTTGCGCCAAAATACCCTAAGACATAGCAAGAAAGTTTTTGGTTGGGGAGAAATATATGTCATTTGGTATTTTGGTTTGAAGTTTGAATTGATCAGCAGTTTAGTGGTGGGATTTCACGTATGTGTATATACATATGTGTACAAAACACTGTAGAAAAAAAAGTCACTTTTTAAATAACAAGACAAGAGCAATACAGTTATAAAGACCTAAATTTTTTGTCTGATTCCATCATCTTCTTTACTAAGACATAAATGAGCAAACCATGGGTCAAGCCTACACTATATTACCAAAAGTATTGGGACTCCTGCCTTTACACGTACATGAACTTTAATAGCATCCCAGTCTTAGTCTGTAGGGATCAATATTGAGTTGGCCCACCCTTTGCAACTATAACAGCTTCAACTCTTCAAGGAAGGCTGTCCACAAGGTTTAGGAGTGTGTCTATGGGAATGTTTTACCATTCTTCCAGAAGCGCATTTGTGAGGTCAGGCACTGATGTGGACGAGAGGGCCTGGCTCGCAGTCTCCATTTAAATTCATCCCAACAGTGTTCTATCGCGGGTTGAGGTCAGGACTGTGAAGTTTCTCCACCCCAAACTCTTTATGGACCTTGCTTTATGCACTGGTGCAAATCATTTGGTGGAGGGGGATTACGGTGTGGGGTTGTTTTTCAGGGGTTGAGCTTGGCTCCTTTGTTCCATTGAAGGGAACTCTTAAGGCGCCAGCATACCAAGACATTTGGACAATTTCATGCTTCCAACTTTGTGGGAACAGTTTTGGGTTTGTCCCTTCCTGTTCCAACATGACTGCACACCAGTCAAGGCTATCGAATATTCCTGGACTGACATTCTCTGGTGTTATTATTTAGAACTGTTAATATTCAGTTATATTCTGTGAATTTAGGAATGCATCAAGCTTTTTTGAAACAATCTGCTAAGCTGAATAGAACTAGCACCTGAGGGGGGCTATCCTTTGCAATGAACATAAAGTGAGACGCTTTGCACAAAGTTATTTATATGGAACATTTAAACATGGTCCTCATATCAATATTATGACCTCTGAGCACAACCTTTTTTAAGCTAAATTCTATGTCTGACTATTTTTTCATATTTACATTGGTTCACCTTGGACCAATTTAACTGTCCAGGTGCCATACCAAGCCAATCCCCATGGAAGCTGGAAATTACTGTAGTAGGTGCTTATACTACTGTGATTACCACTGTATCCAGGTCCTGTGCTGAGCAGCTAGCCTACTGTACATAGAACACAAGAAGTCAGCACAAATGTCATTTGGAAAAAATGTTGCATTTTTTCTCAATAAATGCAAAGCATTCTTTGTTTAGACAAGGTGTAGAGGTGAAGTGCTGTCATGACCTCCACCTGTTCAGTGAATAGTGCCTGAGCTGAGCAGTCAAACTACTGTGTTAACTAAGCAGCAGGGAAGCTGCTTGGCAAGGGACTTGGAAGCCTGCGACAATCACTGTAGTAAGGTGACCCTTTACAATGATTTCCAGCTTCCACAGGGATTAGCTTGGTATGGCACATACATACATACATGCATTTCTTATCCCTGTATTTGTTCTGGGTCAGTGACTTAGAAAGTATTGAAGCTGAAGCTACAACATGACAGCCAAATAACTAGTATTCTGAAAAAGAGAGTTCAGCAGTGGCAGTCTCCATGATTCTCACATGATGGATCCCTGAGGCTAATTAACACCAGCCGCTGAGTTACAATGAGTGGTGTGGTCCGGCTGGATTACTTTTTTAAACAAATTTTATTTAAATATCACACGGGCATTTCATAAAGTTCAAATGATTGCAGCACAGGGCAAGGCAGTGGATTGCCTAGCACTGTGCTGTGCTGAAAAAAAAAGTAGTTCATGCATTGATTTTTTGACTGCACAACGCCCGCACACCACCACAGTGATGTGATCTGGGTACATAAGGAGATACAGCCTTTTGCCTACTCATGCAGTGGGACTGCGCTGGAATAGCTGCCAAACGCAGTCCTCGCCACATCTGATATGAATGTACTCCTAGGTTATTCGATGTTAACGCAAAGGATGACCACTGATTTAGAGCAGTATAATGGATGGGTCACTTACCCAACTTCTCTACATTATGGCCCTACCAATGCTTTAATTGGCTTGCCTTACTATGTCCTTACTTGCACATATAATAATCCTCTGAGGTTGCTTTCAAGTAAACAATGCAGTGCTAAATTTCTAACTTAACACAGTACATTGCAGTTTCCTTTTAAATAGCTTTATTAATGAAAAGTTTTCTTATGTTAGGAAAGGCAGAAGATGATATATAGTGACACATACTTGCTGCAGCAACTTAGGACCAGTGCTTTTTTTATTCTTGGTGTAGGCAGGGGCTAATGAACCATCTCTTTATAAGATAATTGTACTATTAATACACAGTAGTGCAAAAGACAGTTAAAGTGCTTTTCCATAAAGAATTACTGTTCAGCAGCAGCATGCCGTGAGTGGGAGCAGCCTATCTGTGGATGTTTCACAGAATGCAGAAACTTAACGGTTCATTTAAGAAACAGAAAAAAAAGAAGGAATGACCAAAAACTTCACCGAATAATATGTGGTCAATGTTTAATGAAATAGATAAAGCAATAAACAAAACACAACTACCACGAAGAGTTTATAGAAAAACTAGAAAAAAAAAATACCTGACAGATAACTAGCTCAAAAGTTTACAGGTTAGTATGAATTAAAGTAGGAAAAATGTAAAAATGCCTATGCCTAAGAGTCAATGCAAAAGCTAGTACAAGATTATGATAAAATAGACGGAATGAACTGCACCAAGGTTATCATGGAAGGTTATACTAGCATTATGTGAGCAAAAAACATATATATACATTTTTCTATTGACCTCATGTTAAAGTGAATGAATTGCACATAAATGGAACAATGGAACATAAAAGAAACATTTTGATGATGTATATATATATGGATTCAGTCTGTCTAAAGGTACCTTTAGATGCATGAGTAAACTTTCTTTAGTCATTTATGTTCATATGAAGGAACATTTGCGGGCCCATCACAGATCTAGACATGGGTGACATGATTCACCCTCCCGATTATGTGATGGCTGTGTCCAATAACAGCCATCAAACAGTGAACAGAGATATATATCTCTGTGGCAGGTCTCCCTGTTGAGCTCAGTGCAGGGGTGGGGGGCATAAGATGTTGCAGCCTCTGTGACAGCTCTCTGTGTAACTGATGATTTTACCAGTGCACAAAACATCTGTCACAGTGTACCAGTATCCCATGAATATCTGTATTGGTGTACCAGTGCACAAATACATCGGCAATAGTGTTCCATTGCAACAACAACATCTGTCCGTGTCCGCCACTGGACGATCAACATCTATCACAGTATACAAGTGCACAAAACATCTGTCAGTGTACAAGTGCACAAAAACATCTCTCAGTGTACCAGTGTCCCACCAATAAATAAATAAAAACATTTTTAAAGCACCCCCCTCCCCCCATTCTCGTGTGCAAAGGCGAACGCACACATTGAACCAGCATTCGTAAACAGCAATCACACCACATATGTGAGGTATCGCCACTAACGTTATAGCAAGGGAAATAATTCTAGCTACAGACTTCCTTGTTTAACTCAAAACTGGTAACAAATAAAAAGCTCATACAGTGTTGCCTATGGAAATTTTAAATACTGAAGTTTGCCACAATTTCACAAGCGTGCACAATTTTAATGCGTGACATATTTGGTACTGACCCACTTGGATCTCTTGGGCTTCCCCTGTTTCCCAGCGGGTTGGATGTATGCTCCCGACATATGCCGTCCCCACACCCGCAGCTTGCGGGGAGCAGTGGATTTCTCCACTGTTGTAGTAGTTTCCATCCTGGGTTCACCTGCCTTACATCAGGATGGAATCGTCAGTTCCTTCTTCTTCGGAGGTTGTGCATCTCCTGTATCATAGGACTGCACATATGCATTTCGGCACTTTTGATGATCAGCCGCACCAATGATCCTGTCGCACCAGTCATGTCTTGGCGGGCCACCGGTGATGATATCACCAGCCGCACTAGAGGTGGGGGACACTAGGGCCGCATGGCGACATGCTACTTGCCCCAGATGGGAGTGTTTTTGGTGCCCGCCGTGGCCGGGGTGATGTATGCCATAGTGGAGGAGGGCTCGCCTCATGGGGTACAATTGAGTTGCCTGCTTGGTTGAGCAGGACTCCAATTTACAGCACATTGTAGTAGAAACCACACGATTGGCTAGAGTATTAATTGGCCCATGATGCTACTTCGCCTTCTGGTTGGTGATTGGCACACTGTGTGTTCCACCTCCTTTGGTGGTCTATATAATTAGACTCTTGATGAACCTTAATTTTATCTAGATACTTTTTGGTAGTTTGGACAGATTTCCCACTGGATATTATATTTTCAGATTTGGTGTATGTTATCTGCCCTCACTGTGTTGCCCATGCTGTTTTGTAGCATTATCCTAATGGATAAATCTAGGACATGGATTAAATTTCTGTTCTGTAGAAAAATCCCCCATTTTTGGCTAGTGCTAACCTGTCTACTTGGCACTTATTTTTATTTTGTTTGGCTTTTGACATAGTTTATATGACCTGTTGGGCTTCTACGACACATCCACGGCAACTCCATTTTCTACCTTTTTTCCATCGATTTTGGTAAATATTCATTGACTTTTAATGACTAAACACCTTTGTGGATGTTTTAGTGCTTATATGCTCTATCTATAGGTATGCCTGGGTAACAGTGTCTATGAATAATTTCTCATGTCTCATCCTGACTTTTCCCGGCAACTTTACATCTTTATGCCTTTTTGAGATACTTCTGTTTCTTTGAGCGTACCTTGTCTGAACTCACATATCCAGTAAGTTCACTTTGGTATGATCTGAATTGCTAGAATATATATTTTTTAGAGTGCAGTTTAATTATATACATACATATACAATTCTCTGACTGTGAGCCACCATCTCCTGTGCCCCCCTATTCGCTAGGTTGCTTCGGGGGGGGGGGGGGGTCCCTGCTTGTCTGAATATGGTTGGTGTCCTTCAATAATATTATGAGTTATTTTTGCAATGTTAAACATTATTACACTACTATTGTTATTATTTTTCTGTTTATTTGCCTTTTACTTTCTGGTTGTTATTCCTTCTCTAGAATCTGCCTATCGTATTAAGAATAACCCCCTGAGAAAGACTGTGAAAGTTGAACTGCATTGGGGTTCATGCTTTCTGTATGCGATCTTTTGGTTGATGGGGAGTTTCATGACTTTGTATAAGGTTATCTCTGCACATGGATACATAATTTGTATGAATTTTAATATATCTGTTTGGTTTTAAATGATTGTACAATAAACTTTTTCTATTTTAACATAATATTGGTCTTATATGGTGCCAATAAAGTCCCACCCATAGCACTTTTTGGTTCATGTTACATGTTTGGTATCTATGTATTCAGCACAGCACCATATTTGTATTTTACCAAAAATGGTTATTATATTATCTTTGTATGTATTGAAATAAATGAAAGTGTATTTATACGTTAGTGTATAAAATTGCGTTAAAAAAAAACTGTGCAAATACCGTGTGACATAAAAGTTAGCAAAACTCACTATTTTATTCTCTAGGGCCTCTGCTACAAAAATATATAATGTTTAGGGTTCTAAGTAATTTTCTAGCAAAAATACAGATTTTTACTTTTACACATAATTGTCAAAAGAAGGATTGGTCTTAAAGTGAATAATGCCCGAAGGTACTACTTGGATGTTGAGGTGTAGTGCTGCGCTACCTCTTAAAGGTAATATATGGTGAGGCAAGACAAAAATAAACTGTAATAGCCAAGCAAAAAATGTGGATAAATCAAGTAAAAAACAGCTAATAAATATAAATTCCAACAAAGTTGGCAGCTTATAATACCAATAAGTCATACATATGACAAGCAATAAATGGTGCAAGTACAGTAGTACAGTGCTTCAAAATAGTTTAATAGTTGATGAGAAAAAGTGCTATGTGCTAATATAGCCAAAAAGTGCCTAGTGCAAGGAAAATAATCATACTAGATGGATCACAAATAAAGCATATATATGTGCTGGTATATATGTGTGAACAATAATGTGCTAACAGTCACAATATATAAGATAGTCCTTCTTTACTGAAAAAATATAAATAAATATAGCCCCAGGTGATAGCGGCTAGTACACCTTAATACATTGAAGTAATAAATACTGGTATATAATCACTAATTCGGATAAAAGTGCATGTTGAAGTAATACTAAAACAATAATAATAATAAAAAAATAAAATACATTTATTTCCTTTGCTTGTGGTCTTGTGATGGTGATGATGAGTGATATGCCAAATTGCTGGGTACTTGGTGATGTTAATCAATCCAAGGAAAACATGTAGGTGGATATTACCAATTATCTCTGAAGAAAGTGCAGGTGATGGGCAGTGGGGGGGCCCCTTAAATATATGGATGGCCTCTCACCTGCCACTTTCTTGTATAAAGCCTAGGGGTAGATAGTGGCTGCAGGGTTCCAGGGATGGGTCTCCTTCCTGGCTCCTCGCAATAATATGTCCTCCTGTAGGAAAGGGGTCTCTCCAGGATTCCTATGAATGGGACTCTCCTGGGATCCTATAGGCGGGGCTCTGGTGGGGTACTCCGCTACTCCTGGTAGTAATCTCAGTAATGGGGAACAAATGTGAAGCCTCTCATAGTGTAGTATTCAAAGCATTTATAAGGGTAAAATAGTAGCAACTCACATTTAAAATTTGCGGTCAGCAGCGCAGTATAGTGTAGGTAGCGTGCATCACTTTCTCATATGTCACTTCCGGTGTCTCCGTGTCCTACGCGTTACGTCACGTGGCTTCGTGACTTCTTCCGGGATGATTGATTACATCACGTGGCTTCGTGACTTCTTCCGGGATGATTGATTACCTTTAAGAGGTAGCGCAGCACTACACCACGGCTCCATTTCTCTTATAGTTTTAGGATCAACAATCAGTGCTAGCTTCAACCTCCCATCTTCTATTAGTTTATCTAGCTAACCACTTTCCCATAATAGCGCGAGAGCCCCACTTTTATAGCACTCCTTGGATGTTGCAGCTCTCTATGTGGTCAGGCTATGAAAAAGTCTTAAAAAATATCCCTCGTGCTAATACAATATTAAAATATATTAAATGTGTATTTAAATCAATCAACAGTATATCTCAAAAATGCAGCTGCTTCTAAACCAAAATAACAATATATCAAATAGTGAAAATCACACTTATAATAAAGGAACACCAGCAGCGCAAAAAGGGACTATAAGTATATGGGTATCAAAAAATATTAATAAATGAAAGTCCAAAATATTAATATTGCACAGTTCCATAAATGAATAATACTAAATGTATGCATCATCAAATAACAGGGAGTCCTGTGGATAGAGGATTACTACATCACCAAAAATCCACCACCATTGTGAACATCTGATACGGCTCCCATCAGATGGACACTCACCATATGTCTATACCCCCCATTTACATGGTATGGGCAACAACGCCGAAGAAACAAGCGTAAATAGGCACCTCTAGATGGATATAAGGCTCCCCTGTCCTTTTCCTCTATAGATAACTCCAAGGATACTTCTTGTTAAAGCGGAGTTCCACCCTGGATTTGTTTTTTTTTTTTTAATACCCCCGGGACAGTCAGGGCTAGTGCATTCCACAATGGCTAGCCTCTGATCTGTCCCGGGTTGCACTTACCTGCAAGACGAAATACTTACCTTGCAAACGTCTTGTCCAGCGCTGCCATCTCAGATGTGGGCAGCTTGAAGCCAGCGCGTCCTCTTCGGCGTCTTCTTCCGCCTTCTGTGGTCCCACGATGCTCTGCGCCGGCCGGTGCAGGCGCAATGATTCCTGGGAGCTATGACGTCCAGCTCCCAGGAATCATTGCAGAGCCAGGAAGTGACGACGGGCCGCGGCCGAGGAAGGAGGAAGAAGGAAGTAAGGTAATTATATTTTGTTCGCTACGAGGTAAGTAAAAAAAAAAAAAAATATGCGATTATCCATTTCTTTTTCAGGTGACCCGGAGCGAGAAGATGGAGGTAAGTATAAAAATAGGGTGGAACTCCACTTTAACAGATTTCTGTGGTTGACCCTGGGTTACCTTCACCCAAGATGACATAGTAAAGCACCTGAGGAGACCTCCTATTCCACCACCCCAAGAAACACAACGAGCCGGACACATAGCCAAAAAATGGTTGCTATGTACCTGCTGTGTTGAGAAGGAAGAGGAGGAAAAGGGCCCAGTAAAAAAAACAAAAAAAACAACTGCTATGCACTCTTTAGTAGGAGAAGGAAAAGGATGCATGAGCTGCAGCATATATAAAGTGACTGCTCTGCTCCTATGAGGAGGAGAAGGGAAAGGGCACATAAACAACACTGTAAAAAAAAGTGACTACAGGGGGAAGAAGACCTGATGACAGTAATGTGGGGCCTTTTCAAACCTTTGTTGGGAAAGATGCCCCAGAAACTCTAGGAATCAATGGAGTGCACAGGGTGGGAGGATATCGAAACCAGGCTGGGGGTCCCCCAAGAGATGTCATTGTGAGGTTCCCTAATGCAGAATAAAAGATGACAATTATGGAAACGGCCTGGATTTCTTCTGGGATTACTTCTGAAGGAGCGAACTTACAGCTATATGGTGATTTGTCGGCTGAAACCCTGTCAAGAAGGAGACTCCTCAAACCTCTGACAGAACAGATGTGGGCCTCAAATATCTCATACCACTGGGATTTCCCAGCCTGCCTCAAAGGGAAAAAAGATGGAAGCACAGCGGTTCTGAGATTCCCAGAAGACTTAAGTGAATTTTGTAGAAAGCAAATTGAATTCGTCACTTCCATCCCTGCCGGGATGGGAATAGATATTGGATGCACCAATGATGTTGAGGGAGGAGCAGTGGTTTTTAGTTGAGAGGGGAGAGTAGGCAGTTTGGGGGGAGGGGGAGCGGGGGTATAGGGGCATTCTGTACTAAGAATGTGGTGTGGGTTGCCTCAGTGATTTTCCCCCTTTCTTCCCTCTTCTCTCCCCTCTTTCTCATTCGCGGTGGAGTGGGGGGGGGGGATGGCCAGTGAATTCTATGGCCCAGTGGGAGGGGATCGATCAGAGTGTCAGGGTGATTGCCCCCTGGGAAGGTAAAGACAAGAGGTGGCACATAGTTGTGCGCCACCAGATCCATACATTGAATAAAATGTGGACAATTGTCCAACCCTCTGAGGGGATAACCTCTTTGGGAAGGGTAATGCAGTGGGGGAGGGTGGGGGTGTTTTCCTTTCCCCCTTTTTTTTATTCAGGACTTCTCTCAAGGAAAAGATGCGCTAGCTTCTCTTTGACTGCCCATGGCTCTGGTAAATCTAGTGTCACACAATGTTAGAGGCCTGAATACACGTAGCAAAAAGCACAAGGTAACTAAAGAACTGCATCATTATGAGGCTGGGGTGGTCTGTCTACAAGACACACACATACCACACGCTTCAGGGATTAAATTGTCCTCTCGCCTTTTTCCCATGTAGTTTTATGGCGACTCAGTTTCGAGTCACTCACGGGGAGCCGCGATTGGATTTGATAGGAGCACTTTGTTTACATTAAAGGAGCAGCTAGCAGACCCTGAGGGGAGGTTTTTGTTTATTAACGGAAGACTATTTGATATGGAGTGTACCTTAGCAAATATTTACTCCCCTGACACAGAGCAAAATAAGTCCTTGATGAAAACCCTGAAAAAATTAATGGTATTTAAGGAGGGGAATCGTATTGTAGTGGGAGACTTAAAAATGGGGTTGGATAAACGTTTGGATTCATAAACAAGGATCTCCCATCTCCCGCTACAAAGGCAGAAGGAAATCAGGAGACTATTGGGGGAGTACCAGTTAGTGGACACTTGGAGGGTTAGACACCCAGAATTTAGAGACTATACTTGCTACTCCTCAGCATTTGGGACCTATTTAAGGATCGATTATATCTTAATAGAACATCAACTTAAGGATGCAATAATTTAACCCATCACACTCTCCAACCATGCACTAGTAATAGCCCAGTTAGATTTATTCACAGCAGTATCTAGAGAAAGGGCTCGGAAACTGAATGACTCGCTCATTCAGGACCCTAAGATAGTTTAGAGAATAGAGAAGGAGCTGGAGAGTTTTTTGGCTATCAACACCATATATATCTCTATACACCAGAGATCTCGCAACCTACCCTTTGGGAATCAAATAAGGGGGATATTAATAGTCATTGGGACACAAAGAAAGAGGGAAAAGAAGGAGAGGATGAATCAGCTACTTAGGGAGATCCACACACTGGAACAATGAACTAGATCCAAAGGTATCCTGGAGAAGCGATAATTAATTGGAAAGAGAGGGGAACTGGCGGAACTCATGGAACAGGAGACAAAATGTGCATTTCATATAGTTGTGAAAGAAAAATATCAATGGGGAAATAAACCTGGGAAATGGCTTGCAAAGGTAGTAAGGGAGAAAAAATGCATCCTGTATTCCTAAGATCTAAGATTAAAAAAGAGAACGGGGAAATGCATTCGTCCCCAGATATTGCTCAGGTGTTCCACTCATACTATAGTCAGCTTTATAATGTGAGACAGAAAGAGGAAGGTAGAGAGAGATGTAAGGAAGATTTGGCCGCTGGGGAATATCTGCAAGTAGGGTTGAGCGGACACCTAGATGTCCGTGTTCGACGGGTTCGGCCGAACTTTAAAAAAAAGTCCGGGTCCGTGTCCCGGACTTTTACCGAACTTTTCCCGGACACCGAACCCCATTGAAGTCAATGGGGACCCGAACTTTAAGGCACTAAAATGGCTCTAAAACACCAAAGGAAAGGGCTAGAGTGCTGCAAATGGCAGCAAAACGTAATTAAGAGCATGGCAAGTGCTCTGCAAACAAATGTGGATAGGGAAATAACTTAAAACAACAAAAAAAAACAGAAAAATAAAACAATGTTCTTCTTCATCTCTGAAGGACGAGGCCCATATGGAGTAGGAGGGAGGTTGAGGTGGTGGTGGATGTGGCGGTGACATAGGCGTGCGCACAGGGTGTGCTGGGTGTGCCTGGGCACACCCTAATCACCTAGGGCACATAGCATTGCCAGTGAGGAGATGGGAAAGATCTCCCTGGGACCTGCTCTGCTCTATTTCTCCTTGCCTACAGGTACATGGCCCCGATACATTACTCTCCCTGCTGGCAAACACATGCATGTGTATTTCAACTTTGGGGTGCACACCTTAATGCAATAGGCTGCGCACACCTATGGGCGGTGTAGGTGGAAGCGGCGGTGGAGGAGGACCAGGGCCGGATTAACAGCATCATGGGCTTGGTGCTGAGGATTTTGAAGGGCCTTAGGGCCGTGCCTTGCCATGCACCCAGAGGAGGAAGGGTGCAGCCATGCATGCCTAATTCAACATGGGATGCTGTCTCTGAAGCCCATAAACACATCCATGCATCGCCAACTGTCCCTCCTTGTCCGGCCTTCACGCTGTGTGGGGAGGTTCTGAGGGTGCTGCCTGGGGAAGCGAGCATAGAAGCCAGACTTCTGTGTTTACAAGTGACAGAAGAGCGGTAACAGTGAATATGGCCAACCCGGGGCCTATATAAAAGGTAGGGGCCTGGAGCTGCAGCTCCAATAGACCCTACATTAATCTGGCCCTGAGGAGGAGGACGAGGTAGCCAACACTGCTTCTTTTCACAAATTTTAAATGAGGGTACACCCCAAAAGAGTGAGAAAGAGCAAAAATGGAACAATGGGTGGGTAAGGTCGGTATCCATTGCTATTCTGCATAAGGTACGGAAAAGTCCCGTGGGATCCATGCCTGGTTCATTTTAATGAACGTGAGCTTGTCCACATTGTCTCTGGACAGGCGGCTGCGCTTGTCTGTTATAACGCCCCCAGCCGTGCTAAATACCCGTTCAGATAATACACTGGCTGCAGGGCACGCCAGCACCTCCAAGGCGTAAAGGGCAAGCTCAGGCCATGTGCCCAATTTGGAGACCCAGAAGTTGAAGGGGGCAGACCCGTCATTCACTACATGTAGGCGTGTGCACACATACTGCTCCACCATGTTGGTAAAATGCTGCCTCCTGCTAAGACGTTCCATCTGAGCTGCTGGTGCTGCTGTTTGTTGTGGCGTGCTGACAAAGCTTTTCCACATTTCGGCCATGCTAACCCTGCCTTCTGAGGTGCTGGCGGTGCCCTGGTTGCGTTGGCGACCTCCTCCTCCTCCTCCTCTGCCTTGTGCTTCCACTGTGGCCCCGCTGTCAGATGGGAATGCCAGCAGCATGGCGTCTACCAGCGTGCGCTTGTACTCGCGCATCTTGCGATCGCGCTCCAGTGAGTGAATTAAGGACGGTACGTTGTCCTTGTAACGGGGATCCAGCAGCGTGGCCACCCAGTAATCAGCACAAGTTAGAATGTGGGCAACTCGGCGGTCGTTGTGGAGACACTGCAGCATGTAATCGCTCATGTGTGCCAGGCTGCCCAGAGGCAACGAAAGGCTGTCCTCTGTGGGAGGTGTATGGTCCGTGTCCTCTGTATCCCCCCAGCCACGCACCAGTGATGGCCATGAGCTGGCCTGGGTGCCACCCTGCTGTGAACATGGTTCCATCTCCTCCTCCAGCTCCTCCTCCTCCTCATCCTCCTCATCCTCCAGAACTGTGCCCCTGCTGGACAATTGCGTCCCTGGCGTTTGCGTGTGCAGGAACCCACCCTCGGAGCCCCTTGCGAATGACTGCCCTGAAAGCCTTGGAAATGTTACCTCTTCATCCTCCTCCTCCTCCTCATCCTGTGCCACATCCTCTTCCATCATCGCCCGAATTGTTTTTTCAAGGAGGCATAGAAGTGGGATAGTTAAGCTGAGAACGGCGTCATTGCCACTGGCCATGTTGGTGGAGTACTCAAAACAGCGCAACAAGGCACACAGGTCTCGCATGGAGGCCCAGTTATTGGTGGTGAAGTGGTGCTGTTCCGCAGAGCGACTCACGCGTGCGTGCTGCAGCTGAAACTCCACTATGGCCTGCTGCTGCTCGCACAGTCTTTCCAGCATGTGCAAGGTGGAGTTCCACCTTGTGGGCACGTCACATATGAGGCGGTGAGCGGGAAGGCCGAAGTTACGCTGCAGCGCTGCCAGGCGAGCAGCAGCAGGGTGAGAACGCCGAAAGTGCGCACAAACGGCCCGCACTTTCTGCAGCAGCTCTGACATATCGGGGTAGTTTTTAAGGAACCTCTGCACCACCAAATTCAGCACATGCGCCAGGCAAGGGATGTGCGTCAAACCGGCTAGGCCCAGAGCTGCTATGAGATTTCGCCCGTTATCGCACACCACCAGGCCGGGCTTGAGGCTCGCTGGCAGCAACCACTCATTTGTCTGCTGTTCCATGCTCCTCCACAACTCCTGCGCGGTGTGTGGTTTGTCCCCCAAACAGGCAAGTTGTAAAACTGCCTGCTGTCGTTTACCCCTGGCCGTGCTGAAGTTGGTGGTGAAGGTGTTACGCTGTCCGGATGAGGAGGCGGTAGAGGATGAGGAAGCGGAGTAGGAGGAGTTAGGAACAGGAGGCAAACTGAAGCGCCCTGCAATCCTCGGTGGTGGAAGGACATGCGCCAAATTGCTATCCGCCTCAGGCCCATACGCCACTGCATTTACCCAGTGTGCCGTTAGGGAGATATAACGCCCCTGACCGTGCTTACTGGTCCACGTATCCGTAGTTAGGTGGACCTTGGCACAGATGGCGTTGCGCAGTGCACACCTGATTTTTTCCCCCACTTGGTTGTGCAGGGAAGGGATGGCTTGCCTGGAAAAGTAGTGGCGGCTGGGCACGACGTACTGTGGGACAGCCACCGACATAAGGTTTTTAAAACTGTGCGTCTCCACCAGACGGAATGACAGCATTTCAAAGGCCAATAATTTTGAAATGCTGGCATTCAGGGCCAGGGATCGCGGGTGGGTAGGGGGGTACTTCCTCTTCCTCTCAAGTGTTTGGGAGATGGAAAGCTGAACGCTTCCACGGGACATTGTGGAGATGGTTGTTGGTGACCCAGGTGGTGGTGTTGCTGACAGATCGTCTGTTTGCGGGGTGGCAGGTGCCGGTATCACTACAGATGTGGCTGGAGCGGCCGAGACTGCAGCAGAAGAGGAAGCAGGATGAGCCAGAGACGTTTCTTGGTTTTGAAGGTGTGTACTCCACTGCAGCTCGTGCTTTGCACTTAGATGCCTGATCATGCAGGTTGTGCTCAGGTTGAGAAGGTTCATGCCTCGCTTCAAGCTCTGATTGCACAGGGTGCAAACCACTCGTGTCCTGTCATCAGCACATTTTCTAAAGAACTTCCACGCTAGAGAACTCCTTTGAGCTGACTTTGGTGCGCTCGTTCCCTTGCTGCGTTGGGCAGTAGCGGGCGTAGTGTCTAGGGCACGGCCGCTCCGCTTCTGCACCCTGCTCCCTCTTCTGCTGTGCTGGTGGCTCTGTGCGACCACCGCCTCTTCCTCCAAACTACTCAGTTCACCTGCATGACGTTCATTCCATGTGGGGTCGAGGACCTCATCGTCCTCCACATCATCTTCCACCCAGTCTTCACCCCTGCCCTCCTTGTCGGTCTCCACAATGCTGAACGCCGCAGCAGTTGGCACCTGCGTTTCGTCATCATCGGAGACGTGCTGCGATGATCCTTGCATGTACTCATCTTGAGGAATAAGTGGTTGGGCATCGCTGCACTCAATCTCTTCCACTTCTGGGGCAGGGCTAGGTGGATGGCCCTGGGAAACCCTGCTGACAGAGTCCTCAAAAAGAATAAGAGACTGCTGTATGGCTTGGGGCTCAGACTGCTGGCCTGATTTGCAAGGGGGTGAGGTGAAAGACGGTTGGACATTGGCTGCAGGTGCCAACTCTGACCTTTCTGCAGTAGACTGGGTGGGAGACAATGTGAAGGAACTGGAGGCACTGTCAGCAGCAAACCAATCTACTATCGCCTCAACTTGTTCTGGCCTCATCACTTCTAGGGGCGTTTGATGCCCTACCAAATACTGATGCAGGTTCTGTCGCCTACTCACACTTGAGGAAGGTGTTTCACTTGTGCGTGTAGCTGGCACAGATCGACCATGTCCTCTCCTTGCAACAGGAGCTCTACCAGCAGCACCACGACCCAGGCCACGGCCCTTATTTGACGGTCTCCTCATATTTCTGTAATTTAAGATCTTGCCCTAGAAAGGTTTTTATTGAATAGCGGAATAGAAAATATGATCCAAAAAAAGTGTATGTATATCACACGTACACAACCACACTAGGCCCCAATTACTATTGTTTGTACCCCTAAAAGGCTAGATGAGGAGTAGGGGGAGTATGGAACAGGCAGCACCCTCAAACCTTCAGAAGTATGAGATGAACCCCAACAACTTGGAAAGGTGGATCTCTCTCACACGTACCGACACAGACTATCCCGCAATTCAATTGATCCTCAAAGGTTTTTATTGAATAGCGGAATAGGAAATATGATCAAAAAAAGTGTATGTATCTCGCACGTACACAACCACACTAGGCCCCAATTACTATTGTTTGTACCCCTAAAAGGCTAGATGAGGAGTAGGGGGGGTATGGAACAGGCAGCACCCTCAAACCTTCAGAAGTATGAGATGAACCCCAACAACTTGGAAAGGTGGATCTCTCTCACACGTACCGACACAGACTATCCCGCAATTCAATTGATCCCCAAAGGTTTTTATTGAATAGAGGAATAGGAAATATGATCAAAAAAAGTGTATGTATCTCACACGTACAGAAACACACTAGGCCCCAATTACTATTGTTTGTACACCTAAAAGGATGGATGAGGAGGAGGAGGAGTATGGAACAGGCAGCACCCTCAAAGCTTCAGAAGTATGAGATGAACCCCAAAAACTTGGAAAGGTGGATCTCACACGTACCGACACAGACTATTCCGCAATTTAATTGATCCCCAAAGGTTTTTATTGAATAGCGGAATAGGAAATATGATCAAAAAATGTGTATGTATCTCACACGTACAGAAGCACACTAGGCCCCAATTACTATTGTTTGTACACCTAAAAGGATGGATGAGGAGGAGGAGGAGTATGGAACAGGCAGCACCCTCAAAGCTTCAGAAGTATGAGATGAACCCCAAAAACTTGGAAAGGTGGATCTCACACGTACCGACACAGACTATCCCGCAATTTAATTGATCCCCAAAGGTTTTTATTGAATAGCGGAATAGGAAATATGATCAAAAAATGTGTATGTATCTCACACGTACAGAAGCACACTAGGCCCCAATTACTATTGTTTGTACACCTAAAAGGATGGATGAGGAGGAGGAGGAGTATGGAACAGGCAGCACCCTCAAAGCTTCAGAAGTATGAGATGAACCCCAAAAACTTGGAAAGGTGGATCTCACACGTACCGACACAGACTATCCCGCAATTTAATTGATCCCCAAAGGTTTTTATTGAATAGCGGAATAGGAAATATGATCAAAAAATGTGTATGTATCTCACACGTACAGAAGCACACTAGGCCCCAATTACTATTGTTTGTACACCTAAAAGGATGGATGAGGAGGAGGAGGAGTATGGAACAGGCAGCACCCTCAAAGCTTCAGAAGTATGAGATGAACCCCAAAAACTTGGAAAGGTGGATCTCACACGTACCGACACAGACTATCCCGCAATTTAATTGATCCCCAAAGGTTTTTATTGAATAGCGGAATAGGAAATATGATCAAAAAAAGTGTATGTATCTCGCACGTACAGAAACACACTAGGCCCCAATTACTATTGTTTGTACACCTAAAAGGATGGATGAGGAGGAGGAGGAGTATGGAACAGGCAGCACCCTCAAAGCTTCAGAAGTATGAGATGAACCCCAAAAACTTGGAAAGGTGGATCTCACACGTACCGACACAGACTATTCCGCAATTTAATTGATCCCCAAAGGTTTTTATTGAATAGCGGAATAGGAAATATGATCAAAAAATGTGTATGTATCTCACACGTACAGAAGCACACTAGGCCCCAATTACTATTGTTTGTACACCTAAAAGGATGGATGAGGAGGAGGAGGAGTATGGAACAGGCAGCACCCTCAAAGCTTCAGAAGTATGAGATGAACCCCAAAAACTTGGAAAGGTGGATCTCACACGTACCGACACAGACTATCCCGCAATTTAATTGATCCCCAAAGGTTTTTATTGAATAGCGGAATAGGAAATATGATCAAAAAAAGTGTATGTATCTCGCACGTACACAACCACACTAGGCCCCAATTACTATTGTTTGTACCCCTAAAAGGCTAGATGAGGAGTAGGGGGGGTATGGAACAGGCAGCACCCTCAAACCTTCAGAAGTATGAGATGAACCCCAACAACTTGGAAAGGTGGATCTCTCTCACACGTACCGACACAGACTATCCCGCAATTCAATTGATCCTCAAAGGTTTTTATTGAATAGCGGAATAGAAAATATGATCCAAAAAAAGTGTATGTATATCACACGTACACAACCACACTAGGCCCCAATTACTATTGTTTGTACCCCTAAAAGGCTAGATGAGGAGTAGGGGGAGTATGGAACAGGCAGCACCCTCAAACCTTCAGAAGTATGAGATGAACCCCAACAACTTGGAAAGGTGGATCTCTCTCACACGTACCGACACAGACTATCCCGCAATTCAATTGATCCTCAAAGGTTTTTATTGAATAGCGGAATAGGAAATATGATCAAAAAAAGTGTATGTATCTCGCACGTACACAACCACACTAGGCCCCAATTACTATTGTTTGTACCCCTAAAAGGCTAGATGAGGAGTAGGGGGGGTATGGAACAGGCAGCACCCTCAAACCTTCAGAAGTATGAGATGAACCCCAACAACTTGGAAAGGTGGATCTCTCTCACACGTACCGACACAGACTATCCCGCAATTCAATTGATCCCCAAAGGTTTTTATTGAATAGCGGAATAGGAAATATGATCAAAAAAAGTGTATGTATCTCACACGTACAGAAACACACTAGGCCCCAATTACTATTGTTTGTACACCTAAAAGGATGGATGAGGAGGAGGAGGAGTATGGAACAGGCAGCACCCTCAAAGCTTCAGAAGTATGAGATGAACCCCAAAAACTTGGAAAGGTGGATCTCACACGTACCGACACAGACTATTCCGCAATTTAATTGATCCCCAAAGGTTTTTATTGAATAGCGGAATAGGAAATATGATCAAAAAATGTGTATGTATCTCACACGTACAGAAGCACACTAGGCCCCAATTACTATTGTTTGTACCCCTAAAAGGCTAGATGAGGAGTAGGGGGGGTATGGAACAGGCAGCACCCTCAAACCTTCAGAAGTATGAGATGAACCCCAACAACTTGGAAAGGTGGATCTCTCTCACACGTACCGTCACAGACTATCCCGCAATTCAATTGATCCTCAAAGGTTTTTATTGAATAGCGGAATAGGAAATATGATCAAAAAAAGTGTATGTATCTCGCACGTACACAACCACACTAGGCCCCAATTACTATTGTTTGTACCCCTAAAAGGCTAGATGAGGAGTAGGGGGGGTATGGAACAGGCAGCACCCTCAAACCTTCAGAAGTATGAGATGAACCCCAACAACTTGGAAAGGTGGATCTCTCTCACACGTACCGACACAGACTATCCCGCAATTCAATTGATCCTCAAAGGTTTTTATTGAATAGCGGAATAGGAAATATGATCAAAAAAAGTGTATGTATCTCGCACGTACACAACCACACTAGGCCCCAATTACTATTGTTTGTACCCCTAAAAGGCTAGATGAGGAGTAGGGGGAGTATGGAACAGGCAGCACCCTCAAACCTTCAGAAGTATGAGATGAACCCCAACAACTTGGAAAGGTGGATCTCTCTCACACGTACCAACACAGACTATCCCCCAATTTAACTGATCCCCAAAGGTTTTTGATTAAATAGCGGAATAGAAAATATGATCCCAAAAAAGTGTATGTATATCACACGTACACAACCACACTAGGCCCCAATTACTATTGTTTGTACCCCTAAAAGGCTAGGAGTAGGGGGGAGTATGGAACAGGCAGCACCCTCAAACCTTCAGAAGTATGAGATGAACCCCAACAACTTGGAAAGGTGGATCTCTCTCACACGTACCAACACAGACTATCCCCCAATTTAACTGATCCCCAGAGGTTTTTGATTAAATAGCGGAATAGAAAATATGATCCCAAAAAAGTGTATGTATATCACACGTACACAACCACACTAGGCCCCAATTACTATTGTTTGTACCCCTAAAAGGCTAGGAGTAGGGGGAGTATGGAACAGGCAGCACCCTCAAACCTTCAGAAGTATGAGATGAACCCCAACAACTTGGAAAGGTGGATCTCTCTCACACGTACCAACACAGACTATCCCCCAATTTAACTGATCCCCAAAGGTTTTTGATTAAATAGCGGAATAGAAAATATGATCCCAAAAAAGTGTATGTATATCACACGTACACAACCACACTAGGCCCCAATTACTATTGTTTGTACCCCTAAAAGGCTAGGAGTAGGGGGAGTATGGAACAGGCAGCACCCTCAAACCTTCAGAAGTATGAGATGAACCCCAACAACTTGGAAAGGTGGATCTCTCTCACACGTACCAACACAGACTATCCCCCAATTTAACTGATCCCCAGAGGTTTTTGATTAAATAGCGGAATAGAAAATATGATCCCAAAAAAGTGTATGTATATCACACGTACACAACCACACTAGGCCCCAATTACTATTGTTTGTACCCCTAAAAGGCTAGGAGTAGGGGGGAGTATGGAACAGGCAGCACCCTCAAACCTTCAGAAGTATGAGATGAACCCCAACAACTTGGAAAGGTGGATCTCTCTCACACGTACCAACACAGACTATCCCCCAATTTAACTGATCCCCAGAGGTTTTTGATTAAATAGCGGAATAGAAAATATGATCCCAAAAAAGTGTATGTATATCACACGTACACAACCACACTAGGCCCCAATTACTATTGTTTGTACCCCTAAAAGGCTAGGAGTAGGGGGAGTATGGAACAGGCAGCACCCTCAAACCTTCAGAAGTATGAGATGAACCCCAACAACTTGGAAAGGTGGATCTCTCTCACACGTACCAACACAGACTATCCCCCAATTTAACTGATCCCCAAAGGTTTTTGATTAAATAGCGGAATAGAAAATATGATCCCAAAAAAGTGTATGTATATCACACGTACACAACCACACTAGGCCCCAATTACTATTGTTTGTACCCCTAAAAGGCTAGGAGTAGGGGGAGTATGGAACAGGCAGCACCCTCAAACCTTCAGAAGTATGAGATGAACCCCAACAACTTGGAAAGGTGGATCTCTCTCACACGTACCAACACAGACTATCCCCCAATTTAACTGATCCCCAGAGGTTTTTGATTAAATAGCGGAATAGAAAATATGATCCCAAAAAAGTGTATGTATATCACACGTACACAACCACACTAGGCCCCAATTACTATTGTTTGTACCCCTAAAAGGCTAGGAGTAGGGGGAGTATGGAACAGGCAGCACCCTCAAACCTTCAGAAGTATGAGATGAACCCCAACAACTTGGAAAGGTGGATCTCTCTCACACGTACCAACACAGACTATCCCCCAATTTAACTGATCCCCAGAGGTTTTTGATTAAATAGCGGAATAGAAAATATGATCCCAAAAAAGTGTATGTATATCACACGTACACAACCACACTAGGCCCCAATTACTATTGTTTGTACCCCTAAAAGGCTAGGAGTAGGGGGAGTATGGAACAGGCAGCACCCTCAAACCTTCAGAAGTATGAGATGAACCCCAACAACTTGGAAAGGTGGATCTCTCTCACACGTACCAACACAGACTATCCCCCAATTTAACTGATCCCCAGAGGTTTTTGATTAAATAGCGGAATAGAAAATATGATCCCAAAAAAGTGTATGTATATCACACGTACACAACCACACTAGGCCCCAATTACTATTGTTTGTACCCCTAAAAGTCTAGGAGTAGGGGGGAGTATGGAACAGGCAGCACCCTCAAACCTTCAGAAGTATGAGATGAACCCCAACAACTTGGAAAGGTGGATCTCTCTCACACGTACCAACACAGACTATCCCCCAATTTAACTGATCCCCAGAGGTTTTTGATTAAATAGCGGAATAGAAAATATGATCCCAAAAAAGTGTATGTATATCACACGTACACAACCACACTAGGCCCCAATTACTATTGTTTGTACCCCTAAAAGGCTAGGAGTAGGGGGGAGTATGGAACAGGCAGCACCCTCAAACCTTCAGAAGTATGAGATGAACCCCAACAACTTGGAAAGGTGGATCTCTCTCACACGTACCAACACAGACTATCCCCCAATTTAACTGATCCCCAGAGGTTTTTGATTAAATAGCGGAATAGAAAATATGATCCCAAAAAAGTGTATGTATATCACACGTACACAACCACACTAGGCCCCAATTACTATTGTTTGTACCCCTAAAAGGCTAGGAGTAGGGGGAGTATGGAACAGGCAGCACCCTCAAACCTTCAGAAGTATGAGATGAACCCCAACAACTTGGAAAGGTGGATCTCTCTCACACGTACCAACACAGACTATCCCCCAATTTAACTGATCCCCAGAGGTTTTTGATTAAATAGCGGAATAGAAAATATGATCCCAAAAAAGTGTATGTATATCACACGTACACAACCACACTAGGCCCCAATTACTATTGTTTGTACCCCTAAAAGGCTAGGAGTAGGGGGAGTATGGAACAGGCAGCACCCTCAAACCTTCAGAAGTATGAGATGAACCCCAACAACTTGGAAAGGTGGATCTCTCTCACACGTACCAACACAGACTATCCCCCAATTTAACTGATCCCCAGAGGTTTTTGATTAAATAGCGGAATAGAAAATATGATCCCAAAAAAGTGTATGTATATCACACGTACACAACCACACTAGGCCCCAATTACTATTGTTTGTACCCCTAAAAGGCTAGGAGTAGGGGGGAGTATGGAACAGGCAGCACCCTCAAACCTTCAGAAGTATGAGATGAACCCCAACAACTTGGAAAGGTGGATCTCTCTCACACGTACCAACACAGACTATCCCCCAATTTAACTGATCCCCAGAGGTTTTTGATTAAATAGCGGAATAGAAAATATGATCCCAAAAAAGTGTATGTATATCACACGTACACAACCACACTAGGCCCCAATTACTATTGTTTGTACCCCTAAAAGGCTAGGAGTAGGGGGGAGTATGGAACAGGTAGCACCCTCAAACCTTCAGAAGTATGAGATGAACCCCAACAACTTGGAAAGGTGGATCTCTCTCACACGTACCAACACAGACTATCCCCCAATTTAACTGATCCCCAGAGGTTTTTGATTAAATAGCGGAATAGAAAATATGATCCCAAAAAAGTGTATGTATATCACACGTACACAACCACACTAGGCCCCAATTACTATTGTTTGTACCCCTAAAAGGCTAGGAGTAGGGGGAGTATGGAACAGGCAGCACCCTCAAACCTTCAGAAGTATGAGATGAACCCCAACAACTTGGAAAGGTGGATCTCTCTCACACGTACCAACACAGACTATCCCCCAATTTAACTGATCCCCAGAGGTTTTTGATTAAATAGCGGAATAGAAAATATGATCCCAAAAAAGTGTATGTATATCACACGTACACAACCACACTAGGCCCCAATTACTATTGTTTGTACCCCTAAAAGGCTAGGAGTAGGGGGAGTATGGAACAGGCAGCACCCTCAAACCTTCAGAAGTATGAGATGAACCCCAACAACTTGGAAAGGTGGATCTCTCTCACACGTACCAACACAGACTATCCCCCAATTTAACTGATCCCCAGAGGTTTTTGATTAAATAGCGGAATAGAAAATATGATCCCAAAAAAGTGTATGTATATCACACGTACACAACCACACTAGGCCCCAATTACTATTGTTTGTACCCCTAAAAGGCTAGGAGTAGGGGGGAGTATGGAACAGGCAGCACCCTCAAACCTTCAGAAGTATGAGATGAACCCCAACAACTTGGAAAGGTGGATCTCTCTCACACGTACCAACACAGACTATCCCCCAATTTAACTGATCCCCAGAGGTTTTTGATTAAATAGCGGAATAGAAAATATGATCCCAAAAAAGTGTATGTATATCACACGTACACAACCACACTAGGCCCCAATTACTATTGTTTGTACCCCTAAAAGGCTAGGAGTAGGGGGAGTATGGAACAGGCAGCACCCTCAAACCTTCAGAAGTATGAGATGAACCCCAACAACTTGGAAAGGTGGATCTCTCTCACACGTACCAACACAGACTATCCCCCAATTTAACTGATCCCCAGAGGTTTTTGATTAAATAGCGGAATAGAAAATATGATCCCAAAAAAGTGTATGTATATCACACGTACACAACCACACTAGGCCCCAATTACTATTGTTTGTACCCCTAAAAGGCTAGGAGTAGGGGGAGTATGGAACAGGCAGCACCCTCAAACCTTCAGAAGTATGAGATGAACCCCAACAACTTGGAAAGGTGGATCTCTCTCACACGTACCAACACAGACTATCCCCCAATTTAACTGATCCCCAGAGGTTTTTGATTAAATAGCGGAATAGAAAATATGATCCCAAAAAAGTGTATGTATATCACACGTACACAACCACACTAGGCCCCAATTACTATTGTTTGTACCCCTAAAAGGCTAGGAGTAGGGGGGAGTATGGAACAGGCAGCACCCTCAAACCTTCAGAAGTATGAGATGAACCCCAACAACTTGGAAAGGTGGATCTCTCTCACACGTACCAACACAGACTATCCCCCAATTTAACTGATCCCCAGAGGTTTTTGATTAAATAGCGGAATAGAAAATATGATCCCAAAAAAGTGTATGTATATCACACGTACACAACCACACTAGGCCCCAATTACTATTGTTTGTACCCCTAAAAGGCTAGGAGTAGGGGGGAGTATGGAACAGGCAGCACCCTCAAACCTTCAGAAGTATGAGATGAACCCCAACAACTTGGAAAGGTGGATCTCTCTCACACGTACCAACACAGACTATCCCCCAATTTAACTGATCCCCAGAGGTTTTTGATTAAATAGCGGAATAGAAAATATGATCCCAAAAAAGTGTATGTATATCACACGTACACAACCACACTAGGCCCCAATTACTATTGTTTGTACCCCTAAAAGGCTAGGAGTAGGGGGAGTATGGAACAGGCAGCACCCTCAAACCTTCAGAAGTATGAGATGAACCCCAACAACTTGGAAAGGTGGATCTCTCTCACACGTACCAACACAGACTATCCCCCAATTTAACTGATCCCCAAAGGTTTTTGATTAAATAGCGGAATAGAAAATATGATCCCAAAAAAGTGTATGTATATCACACGTACACAACCACACTAGGCCCCAATTACTATTGTTTGTACCCCTAAAAGGCTAGGAGTAGGGGGAGTATGGAACAGGCAGCACCCTCAAACCTTCAGAAGTATGAGATGAACCCCAACAACTTGGAAAGGTGGATCTCTCTCACACGTACCAACACAGACTATCCCCCAATTTAACTGATCCCCAGAGGTTTTTGATTAAATAGCGGAATAGAAAATATGATCCCAAAAAAGTGTATGTATATCACACGTACACAACCACACTAGGCCCCAATTACTATTGTTTGTACCCCTAAAAGGCTAGGAGTAGGGGGAGTATGGAACAGGCAGCACCCTCAAACCTTCAGAAGTATGAGATGAACCCCAACAACTTGGAAAGGTGGATCTCTCTCACACGTACCAACACAGACTATCCCCCAATTTAACTGATCCCCAGAGGTTTTTGATTAAATAGCGGAATAGAAAATATGATCCCAAAAAAGTGTATGTATATCACACGTACACAACCACACTAGGCCCCAATTACTATTGTTTGTACCCCTAAAAGGCTAGGAGTAGGGGGAGTATGGAACAGGCAGCACCCTCAAACCTTCAGAAGTATGAGATGAACCCCAACAACTTGGAAAGGTGGATCTCTCTCACACGTACCAACACAGACTATCCCCCAATTTAACTGATCCCCAGAGGTTTTTGATTAAATAGCGGAATAGAAAATATGATCCCAAAAAAGTGTATGTATATCACACGTACACAACCACACTAGGCCCCAATTACTATTGTTTGTACCCCTAAAAGGCTAGGAGTAGGGGGGAGTATGGAACAGGCAGCACCCTCAAACCTTCAGAAGTATGAGATGAACCCCAACAACTTGGAAAGGTGGATCTCTCTCACACGTACCAACACAGACTATCCCCCAATTTAACTGATCCCCAAAGGTTTTTGATTAAATAGCGGAATAGAAAATATGATCCCAAAAAAGTGTATGTATATCACACGTACACAACCACACTAGGCCCCAATTACTATTGTTTGTACCCCTAAAAGGCTAGATGAGGAGTAGGGGGAGTATGGAACAGGCAGCACCCTCAAACCTTCAGTATGAGATTGTGTTCACTGTACCCCACAAAGATTGAGTTCACTGCACCCCACAATGATTGTGTTCACTGCACCCCACAAAGATTGTGTTCACTGCACCTCACAAAGATTGTGTTCACTGTACCCCCCAAAGATTGTGTTCACTGCACCCCACAAAGATTCTGTTCACTGTACCCCACAAAGATTGTGTTCACTGCACCCCAAAAAGATTGTGTTCACTGCACCCCAAAAAGGATGTTGTTCACTGCACCCCAAAAAGGATGTTGTTCACTCCACCCCAAAAAGATTGTGTTCACTGCACCCCACAAAGATTGTGTTCACTGCACCCCAAAAAGATTGTGTTCACTGCACCCCAAAAATGATTTTGTTCACTGCACCCCAAAAAGGATTTTGTTCACTGCACCCCAAAAAGGATGTTGTTCACTCCACCCCAAAAAGATTGTGTTCACTGCACCCCAAAAAGATTGTGTTCACTGCACCCCACAAAGGATTTTGTTCACTGCACCCCAAAAAGATTGTGTTCACTGCACCCCAAAAAGGATGTTGTTCACTGCACCCCAAAAAGGATTTTGTTCACTGCACCCCAAAAAGATTGTGTTCACTGCACCCCACAAAGGATTTTGTTCACTGCACCCCACAAAGATTGTGTTCACTGCACACCAAAAAGGATTGTGTTCACTGCACCCCAAAAAGATTTTGTTCACTGCACCCCAAAAAGATTGTGTTCACTGCAGCCCAAAAAGATTGTGTTCACTGCAGCCCAAAAAGATTGTGTTCACTGCAGCCCAAAAAGATTGTGTTCACTGCAGCTCACACACAGAAAAATGGATGTGGATCACTGACACCTGCCTATCTCCAATCCCACACCACACAGCAATATCGATTGTAGTTTGTAGAACACAGTTTCCCTAAAATTCAGCAGACTCTGTCCCTAACAGGATTGAGAAGAGATCGTAGATCAGGATTGAGTGCAGATTCACCCCACCCCCCACACAGCAATATCGATTGTAGTTTGTAGAACACAGTTTCCCTAAAATTCAGCAGACTCTGTCCCTAACAGGATTGAGAAGAGATCGTAGATCAGGATTGAGTGCAGATTCACCCCACCCCCCACACAGCAATATCGATTGTAGTTTGTAGAACACAGTTTCCCTAAAATTCAGCAGACTCTGTCCCTAACAGGATTGAGAAGAGATCGTAGATCAGGATTGAGTGCAGATTCACCCCACCCCCCACACAGCAATATCGATTGTAGTTTGTAGAAGACACTGACCCTATATAATTCAGCAGACTCTATCCCTAAAATGCCTACAACTCGCCCTGCCTAAACACTCCGACCTGTCCCTCAATTCTATCCGGACACAAATGGTTTTTTCCTGCCTATCTTTCCCTAATCAGCAGCCAGCACGTTGATGTGTGCTCTGTCCCTGAATCTAAGCAGCATAATGACGCCGCTGCGGCTGCCTCGAACTTATAAAGACTTGGTCACATGCTTCAGACGGCCAATCACAGCTACTGAGACATTTGCAGGCATGGCTGGGATGGCTTAAGGCACACCAGTTAAACGATTGTTGATTGGCTGTTGAAAGCCCGCCATGAAAAGAGCGCCAAAGCATGCAAAACCCGGAAATAAAACGACCGAACACGGATTTTTACCCGAACATACAGTAAAGTGTCCGTGTCCGTGTTCGGGTACAAAAAATCCAATTATTCGGTACGAACACGAATAATACAGTCCGTGTTCGCTCAACACTATCTGCAAGAGCTCGATCTCCCAAGGCTACCCAGAGAGGAGTTAGAGGATATAGAGTTCCCGATCACATGCAAAGAGGTGAGGTGGGCAATAAAGAATATGGCCTTGGGGAAGAGCCCAGGTCCTGATGGGTACTCTATTCTGTATTATGAAAGGTTTAAAAATATCCTAGTTCCCAAATTATGTGAATATTTTACCATAGTGGGAAAAGGGTAGAATTTGAGAGAGGAGTCTTTGCTTGCCTACATAACTCTTATTGTGAAGGAAGGGAAAGACCCTACAGCACCGACGAGCTAAAGACCAATTTCCCTTTTAAAGCCAAAAAATTTTCGCCAAAATAATAGCAGAAAGATTAAAACCCCTACTGCCAAAATGGATACATAACAATCAGGTCGGCTTCGTGTCTGGTTAGGAGGGGAGGGACGATTTCTTTAAGTTACTCCTCTTGATCCACGAAGTGAAAAAAAAGGGGACCCCGGCCGTATTATTTTCTATAGATGCCGAAAAGGCCTTCGATAGGGTTGATTGGGGCTTCATGTTAGAAGCTCTGAGATACCTAGATATTGGAGATAGGATGATAGGATGGATTTCTGCCTTTTACTACCCTCAAACGGCAAGAATAAGAGTGAATGGCAGCTTGTTCTCCCCTTTCAAACTACATAATGGGACCAGGCAGGGGTGGCCCCTCTCTCTAATGCTGTTTGTCTTAGCTCTAGAACCCTTATTAGCAGCAATTAAAGATCAACAGGTAATCCAGCCTAAATCCCCCTTTGTATGGTGTAGTGGGGAACTGGAATACCTTGGAATTAAATTAACTACATCTCTAACGACTTTGTATAAGGCCAATTATACACTGCACACAATTATAAACACAAAACATTTGCTTTTGCCCCCTTTTATTATGAGCTGATCTCAAAGATCTAAGACTTTTAGGCCTATTTCTCTCAAATATTGTATACAAATCTGTCTAAATCGGTGTTAGTGAGCACTTCTCCTTTGCCGAGATAATCCATCCACCTCACAGGTGTGGCATATCAATGAAACAATTGATATCCCACTCTATATTAAGTACGAAGGGAGAGTAGGATTTCAATTAGTACAGCCAAAATATCTCCTGCTTGGATATTTCAAAGGCTAAGGGGAAATGGAAATTTATTGTTGCACATGAGCCCCAGGAAGAATGGCTTTCCCCGGAAACATGTCGGGCAAGGCTGCTCACTGCTGAACCAGGACTGCACCGCTAGTTGGAAGTAGTGAAGTGTTCTTCTATGTGAGTGGCTACTTTCTTTGCTGTTTTGTGCTTTTATCTTACAATAAATGTTTTTTTTCCATTTTACATTGCATTGATGGCTACTGACTTCTGAGAGATTGAGAGAGGACCCTGTGGTGCTTATTGGCTGTATCCTATCAAGTGCATATTAACCATCTCATCAGACCTCTATGATTATAAGCAAGTGATGTTTTGAGCTTTGGTGAGTTTTCACTGCATGAGAGGTGGAGGACATGCACATCTCACTGTGATAACCTTGCACTGGTGTAACCCTCCCCATGTGTGTGCTTTGCACTGAATGTGATGTACTGCAGCATTATCTTTCCTCTTTTTCTCTTTGCATATACCTTCATGAATCCTATATCTGAGGATTAAATGTCTAATTAACATCAGACAGATTCTGTATGAGAGGGTGTTGTTTTGGACACATCCTTTTGTCTTGGGACTGATGGACAATATCAGTTTGAGATTTTTATAACAAGCGCTGCAATATTTTTATATCATTCTATGTGAGGACTGGTATACATCTATTCCTGGCTGCTTTTTTAAGGAGTTTTGTGCTGATCCTTTTACCTATTTTCTACATAACATAGGCCTGCCCATACCATAACCTCAGCATTCGCCCTGTACAGTAAAAACCAGGATTCATCCATGAAGAGAACACCTCTCCAAAGTTCCAGATGCCATTGAATGTGAGCATTTGCCAGCTCAAGTCGGCTACGACGACGAACTGCAGTCAGGTCGAGACCCCGATGAGGACGACGAGTATGCAGATGAGCTTCCCTGAGACGCTTTCTGACAGTTTGTGCAGACATTCTTTGGTTATGCAAACTGATTGTTCCAGCAGGTGTCCGGGTGGCTGGTCTCTGACCATCTTGGAGGTGAAGATGCTGGATGTGGAGGTTCTGGGCTGGTGTGGTTACACATGGTCTGCGGTTGTGAGGCCGGTTAGATGTACTGTCAAATTCTCTGAAATGCCTTTGGAGATGGCTTATGTTATAGAAATTAATGTTCAATTCACTGGCAACAGCTCTGGTGGACATTCCTGCAGTCAGCATGCCAATTGCACACTCCCTCAAACTTGCAACATCTGTGGCATTGTGCTGTGTGATAAAACTGCACATTTTAGTGTGGCCTTTTATTGTGACCAGCCTAAGGCACACCTGTGCAATAATCATACTGTCTAATCAGCATCTTGATATGCCACACCTGTGAGGTGGATGGATTATCTTGGCAAAGGAGAAGTGCTCACTAACACATATGTAGACAGATTTGTGAACAATATTTGAGATAAGAAGGGCCTTTTGTGTACATAGAAAAAGTCTTAGATCTTTGAGTTCAGCTCATGAAAAATGGGGGAAAATACAAAAGTTTTGCATTTATAATTTTGTTTAGTGTATATCAATGTTATATAAGGTGAAGGATCAGTTGAACTTCCTGCATGGTTGGGCAGAATAAATGCGGTAAAAATGAATATTCTCCCCAAGCTTATATATATATATCAAATGGTCCGAATCATCCCTCTCCAGGTCTTTTTTAGAATGTTAAGAGCAATGGTATTAAAAAATATATGGGTACATAAACAACCTAGAATTGCCTATGCAGTTCTAACAAAGGGAAAAGGGTCGGGGGGGGGGGGGGGGGGGTAGCTGCGCATGATTTTAAAAAATATCACCAGGCAATCTCTATAGCACAAATAGCAGAATGGATGCATAATAAGAGGGGTAGGAGTTGGGTGGAAAATGAATGTGCACAAAGCAGGGTAGACCTGGTAAAGATGGTTTGGGTGCCATGAGCACATTGAGATTTAGCCAATAACACGAGTATATTGACTAGGAACATGTTAAGAATTTGGGATGGTTTCTGTAGACTTTTTCACTGGGAATATAATGCACCTTTGATTTCACTAATAGACACAAATTATTTTAAACCTGGGGAAAGAGGACTATTTATATTTCATTAGATGGGCAAAAAATGAGGTGATTCAGTTACAAGATGTAATGGTAGGAAATAGGTTGTGCACTTTTTTTGAAATAACACAAAAATGGGGGAATATACCACTTGATAAATGGACATATATACAGTGCATTGCGAAAGTATTCGGCCCCTTGATTTTTTCGACCTTTTGCCAAATACAGGACCATTCTGGAAGAAAATCTGATGGAGTCTGCAAAAGACCTGAGACTGGGACGGAGATTTGTCTTCCAACAAGACAATGATCTAAAACATAAAGCAAAATCTACAATGGAATGGTTCACAAATAAACATATCCAGGTGTTAGAATGGCCTAGTCAAAGTCCAGACATGAATACAATCGAGAATCTGTGGAAAGAACTGAAAAGTGCTATTCACAAACACTCTCCATCCAACCTCACTGAGCTCGAGCTGTTTAGACATACCCCAAGCAACTTACAGCTGTAATCGCAGCAAAAGGTGGCGCTACAAAGTATTAACTTAAGGGGGCTGAATAATTTTGCACTCCCAATTTTTCAGTTTTTTATTTGTTAAAAAAGTTTGAAATATCCAATAAATTTCGTTCCACTTCATGATTGTGTCCCACTTGTTGTTGATTCTTCACAAAAAATTACAGTTTTATATCTTTATGTTTGAAGCCTGAAATGTGGCAAAAGATCAAAAAGTTCAAGGGGGCCGAATACTTTCGCAATGCACTGTACAATTACAGCACTTTGTGCACTTTCTACCGCAGCTTTTGCAGGAAAGAAACAATATGAGACCAATGGAGAAACTGTTTAGCCCTCCCACATGTGTCAAACATAGTATATCAAAAATATATAAGATCTTACTAAGGGAAACAGACCCTGAATACCCGTCCTATTTAGGGAAAGGGGAACAGGAACTAGGACCCCTGCAAGATGAGGAAAAGAGGAAGAAAGTTTTGAGATTAGCTTGCTACTTTTCAGTTGATCTAAGGACAAAAAATATGTGTTACAAGCTATTTTCTATAAGGTATCTCACCCTGCAGAGGGCTCAGAGGTTCGGAGCAGAGATATTCCCAACTTGCTAGAGGGGATGCGAGGCTCCCGGGACCTTTGTGCATCTGTGGTGGGAGTGCACAAAGATATACATTTTTTGGGAAGGGATTATTGGGTTAATCCACCAGATCACAGGAGACAGTATTCAGGTGGAACCTTAGAGTTGCTTGTTTCGTAACACAGAAAAAAAGGTCACAGTATATAAGAACACATTAGTACTCCATTTATTGAATGCAGCCAAAGGCCTGACACCGGCACTTTGGTGATTACCCGAAGTCCCGAGCATGAGAAATTGGGCCGTAAAGGTGAATTGGGTGAGATCCATGGAGGAAACCATGTACTCCCATGGGAAATATCTGGATATATGGGGAGACTGGCTGAAGTTTAAAAAAACTGAGGAATATATCAAGTTATTGGGTGTATGAGGCTGATAATTGAGACCGCCTAGGGAGCAGAACTACCTGGGCCTCGGAGGTAGGTGTTAAGGGTAGGAACTGTGATGTACAAGAGAGATGGAGTCTGATGGGATGTGAGAGTAGTAAAGAATGAAATAGGAGGGGATTTGGTATATAATTATTAATATAGGACGCTTACTTGTAATGCTTATATGTCACCATTAATCTGTATAACGAGGTTTGAACTATGTTTTTTATATGTTCATTGAAACTTGAAACTTGAATAAAATGCTAATCTACAAAAAAATTATGTTACGGCAGTATTTGTTGTCACTCACAATGTCCACAACAATTGTACTGTTCCCTAACACCACATATAGCTAAAAGGCATTTCCCAAGCATGTAATCTGAAGGATTGGTGTTTTCCCGTGTCTCTCTACAAGTTGCAAGGATCCTCTTCCCACTTTACAGTCATCCTAAATTTTTGTTTTTGCATCGGTATAGGTTCCTCACAGAACTGCCCAGCTCCTCATATCCGTTTTGAGAACCCTTTACAAATTAGCCTTGTAAATTACCAGAATATTATCAAGATACACTGCAAATAGGTATATTGGACTTCAAACTAAAGTTCTGTTTTTTTGGACTTCCAGCTGCTTTATATCATTGTCAATGGCTAAAGTCACTGTAACATTTTTAAATCTCAGAATTAAAGGCCCTATTCACACCTGAACGTATTTCAGCTCATAAAACGCTCATCTCTGAAGTCTCAAAACGCCTAACAAGCAAAATCCCATTCATTTCAATGACCCCTGTTCACATCTGAGCATTTTGTCTCCTAAAGTAAAATGCCTGAAGCTCAAAAAAGTACATGAGCTTCTTTTTTTGGCAGAATACAAGTGTTTTTGTTAGATGTTTCTAAACACCTGCAAAAAAAGCATGAAAAACGCCTGAAAAAAGCCAGAAAAAATGTCTAAAAAAAGGCAGAAAAAAACTGAAAAAAGCCAAAAAAAACCTGAAAAAGCCCAAAAAAGCCTGAAAACTATATGCTCAGGTGTGAATGAAGCCAAAGGTATCCCTGCAAAGAAAAACAATAATACTTTTGCACAAAGCATAGCATTACATAAAGTGGGGCAGATGGTGTATTTAGGTGTACTGTAGTTAGCAGAGCTGTGGTCTATCTGATAATATATCTTAAGTGGGATATAATCCATGTATATTGCTGTCCGTAAACAGGATCCTAACATGTTCAATAGAGGAGCAGCAGACCATTTTATGTATCCTCCAAAAGGACCCATAAGATACCATTTTTTTATGCACCCATGTACAAATCTTTGGTAATTTGCAACATTTTATAAGTTCCTGGCAATTTAGATGGCTTCCTGTATACTGTCATGCAGGTCCTCCCATCCTCTTACCTTTACTATCAACAGTCAATAAGAAGATAGTTGTATACTCTATATTTAGGCATTAGAAAACACAATGGTAACCATACTCAGAAACATTATAAAATGTGTTCATGAGCACTCAATTTTAAACATCATTATGAAACACATAGTTTGGCTTTTTAGTAAGACTGACTCTGCAAATTGATCATGTTCTATTCATGTAGGCTTCTGTCAAATCATGTTATGCTGTGTTATCTGTAATCTTAAGCACTTAGATGTTATTGTAAACATATCTATAAAGATTTTTTTCTTTAACATACATACAGAGGAATACCTTCAGCCTCATTTATCTTAGTCTTCAGACTCAGACTTTCACAACTCTAGGCTACTGCACACAATGACACATAAAAACACGAGAACACCTAAATACACCTTTCTGGCTTAAGGAAAGCTCACCAGTACAATTACCTCCTGAGTCCTGACATTTCATAAAGTGCTAAAACCTTAACCTCAGGAAGCCCCGATCTCTTTTAACTAAGCCCCATTACCTTGTCAGAGGCAATTCAGAATGATATATCTTCACTTTAGTCATTCAGGTAAAATAAATAAATTGTCATTCTGAGAATGAACTTTTTTGCCCTCAACACTACTTATTAAAGATTCGATTTAAAACATTCTTTCCATTCACCATCTTGACATCTTAGTCACAGTATTTTTGCTAAATACTACAGCTATCATTATTTTTTTGTCGCTCAGTGCCATAAGCAATGTCATTGTCAAAGTATTTTTTCTAATAACCTATATTTACTACAGCTGCCACTGTAGGCTTAACTTTCTATAAATGATCATCATCATTATAATTTACCAGTCAAGCTGCATTTACAAATTGCCACCACACACCACAAAATGTTACTAATTCCTTTGATTTCTGGTGTCACTGGCACAGGTTTGATGTAATTAACATTGTCAAACAAAATAGTTATAATGCATCAATAACTAAAATGGTGATGTGTTACACAATCCTTCAGGTCCAATTACACCTCTATGTTTCAGAAAAACAAACAGACATACAGCAATTTTTTCTTCTTTTTTTTCAAGTTTTAGACTTAAATATCTTTAAATTCATAGTCTTAATAAAATAAATGTGTAATTTTCCTAAAACTTTTTATTATTTTATGATGACTTACAGAAAGGTAAGCTCTTTTAGCATTAACCGCTAAATAATATCAGTCTAATGTCTTTTTTCTATTTAGACATTTTTTTAGCATTTTTCAATTTCTATTTCCCCAGTTAATATTTTAACTTTTTTAAATTTCTTATTCATTTTGTTTGTCATTTTTTTAATGTAGAATTTAAAAAAAAAAAACGGACTCATTTTTTTCATGTTAAAATACATTTGCCATGTGTTGTACTATTGTATCATTTTAGTTTCATTATAAACAGGACAAATGATAAAATAAAAATACTTTTTATTTTATGCTTGAATCTATTTTTATTATAGAAGAATAATTTGCTACTTTGTGACAAAATAAAGTCCTTGGAATGTATAATCAAATTAAATCAAATTAAATCAAATCAAAATAAAATGAATATCCCATCTGTATTTTGGTGCCAGAACTGTTAAAGTCTATGGCAATAAAATATGTATATAGCAAGAATCCTCATAAATCTATAGAGTGAGTACAAAATGGTTAGTTTCTTGAGGAACAGTAGTCTTAACTATCCATCACATGACCAATTTTATAGGTTAAAAAAAAATCAAAGAGATGACAGAACAATTGTAAACCACGTTTCAGAGTCTTCTCTCAATAATGTAGTGTTAATTCCTCCTCATTTGTAACAAAGTGTATTTTATTTATCAGACTTTATATACTTACTTATTTCCTACTCAACATTATGAAAGACAGCTGCTAACCCAATCTAAACATCATTCGGTAAGTTTATCTTCAATATAAAAATTACGAAAATAAACATTTAAGCTGCCCTCATTACTTTTGGTGATGATAAATATTGCTTGAAAGTGGTGTAAAATTATTCCTTATGTGTCTCTTTTATAATTTTACAAAGTTTCATATGTGCAGATGATAATTAATTAGTAATATATTTTGGTTCATAACAAGTAAAACTATGGGCTGCTCTTTGTGCTACGTTGTTCACTATGCAAATTAACTAAGAGTTAGGCAGATTTTAGTGACCTAAAGGGTTTAAATAATTATGTTACATATTTACCAGTTGGGCATTTTTATTGTTATACTTCAAATGTTTTTTTTTTGGGCTATATCTGTCAAAAATGTTTAACCAACATTAACAAGATAGCCAGTATATTTTTTTACTTCAAACATTTTTACTTTGACCATGTCTGTCAAAAGGTAATATTCCAAATCCTTATACACTTTTGGATTATTTTGGCTGAGCTCTTTTCTTTTTTTTTTTTTCTTAGAGATCTATATATGAGTAATAATACCTTCAGCTGTCTGCTTTTCACTTTCATTATCAGTTTTTTCACCTGTTCTAGATTCTAGAACTGACACAAATCGTATTTGAAGCATTAGCACTGTCACTGTTACTTTTCACAACTATAACTATGAACCCTAAGACGTATTTAGTGCTTAAATGCTAAAAACACAATGTTAATTTTTTTTACTAACTCTTTTTATAATGATTAAAAAAAATGAACTAATCTACATACACAAAACATTTTCTTAAAACTGTTCAGCATACTCTGCTTGACAAAACAATAGATCTGATTAACAGCTAACGATGATCCCTCGAGTACCAATTTTCACCACTGCTCCCAACATGACATCCATGCGGGTGCATGTCTCTAAACTGACACTGTCTGCATTTGGGGTTATGCACCTACACCTGCACAGACATCAGATCTGTCCTTGCAGCCACTGCATCCCAATTGAGATGAATTGGACTGCCTGCACAGGGATGCACATAACACCTGTGAATCCCTGTGTGGGTAAACACAGCCCTCCATAGGCATACGTTTTAGACCACCCCATGTGAACTAGACCTTAGTAGAAATCTAGAAGGAATTTTGTAAGGTATGTTGTGTTTATGTGTGTTAATAAAGATTTTAGTGTTTTTTTTAGCGAAACAATAGTTTCAATAAATATATATATAAAAATTTTGCAGGGCCTAAAAAATCTGTAGTACCTCCTTTTTTTTCTACTGGTATTATGCTTTCAGACTATATGGTTTGGGGGGTTGGGTTTTGGGGGTCTTTTACAAACTCTAAAATTTGTAAGGGAAAAATGAAAACCTCCAGATTTTTTGAAAAATTTGCTTTTTTTCGTACATTCGATTTTCACCATTTCGCAAAAAGGCATAATTTAAAATTTACTAATATTTTGTTATTTTGGTGCTGTTGGCACTATATAAATCCTGTATAATAATAATAATAACTCAATACAGGTTAAGATTTTATATTTAGTAGGATATATAAACATTGTATAGATTCCTTATAATGATACAGATAATCACATAACACCTTCTACAGATATACTTATTGGACAAAGCAATAAGCTGGAGATGTATAAGTTGTTCAGTCATCCAAGGGTCAACACATTTCGCTTATTGCGTAAGACCTGTTTGTTAGGTATTATATTCTGCTAGCATTCGAGATGGGCTTGATGTTCGAGTTGAACGTAAGTTTGACTCGAACATCAGCTGTTCGTGTGTTTGCTGAACATGGGGTGCTCGGCGGGAAGTTGGCCTGCCAATGAGAGCCCCATAATGCACTGCACTGGTACAGTGAATACATTACTGATGATTGGCCAAAGCATGCACATGACCTGTATGCTTTGGCCAATCACAGCACAGTGTCATGTCAGAGTCATGATTGGTCAAAGGCAGGCTGCCTTTAGCCAATCATGGCTCAGGGGCTTAGTCCACGCCCCACACTATATAGGGCTGCTGCTTACATGGCAGCCGTGTATAGTATAGTATATAGTATAATAATAGAGGTTAGGCAGTAGTTAGTGGATAGTATGTTGAGTTAGTTTAGTGCAGTCAGTGTAGTGAACAGGCATAACCCACTTTTATAATATATAGATATGTTGTAGCCCTGGGTCCCCTCTCAGTGCTCCCCAAGTTTTATGTCCCTGTCACTTATATGTCAAGCTGACCGAGATTTCCTATAGACAACAATGTTAAAGAGAGGGAGCAGTGCCATATTCAAGCTGACCGAGATTTCCCATAGACACCAATGAGTAATGAAAGCTGAAAACTGGTCTAGGCAGGAAGGGGGTGAAAGTGCCCTGTATTTAATTGGTTAAGGGGAACCCTATGACAGAATTAAAAAAAAAACAGTGTGAGGTCCCCCACACAAAACATACCAGGCCCTTTGGGACTGTTACAGATTTTAAGGGGAACTTCACGCCAAAATTGAAAAGAAAAAAATGGAGTTTGGTGTTTGGGTGGGCACATGTTCCCTAGAACTCCACTCATGGACTCGGATGGTTGTTTAACTTTCCCCCTGTTGACCCTTGATGATCCTTCAGGCTAGAACAGCTCCTCCACTAACGTGCCCTTTGCGCATGCGTGGTTGTATTGGGGCACGTGTGATGTCATGACATCATCATTCTGAACCTTGCCCGGAGATCGCACAGTGTTCTCAGGAGGTTATAAAAGCTCCTCCACATGTACTCTGCCTTGCTAGCAGCATCATCTGTCCTGCTCTGCGGGAAGACACAGGGTGAATAACTCATGACTTTAGGCTAGCACCTTCTGGTCCTTTAACTATCATTATTGTCTTAACATTTGGGCAACCCTTCTCATTTACTTTTTCTCTATAGGATATCTCCATCTATCTAAAAGCTGTGGATACATTCCTGGTGACCAGACTCTATAGGGGGGCAATCTATGGGCTTTATGTCCCTATATATTAATGTAGTTATCCTGTTATATCTACTGTATATTTATGTTGAGTTTTATACAGCTTATGTTTGCAGATATCTACATTTTGTTTATGTCTATATTCTTGTTTTCCCCTTAGATTATTGTGAGGACACTTGTTATATACAGTATCCCACAAAAGTGAGTACACCCCTCACATTTTTGTTAATACTTAATTATATCTTTTCACGTGACAACACTGAAGAAATGATACTATGCTACAATGTAATGTAGTGAGTTTACAACTTGTATAACAGTGTAAACTCGCTGTCCCTTTAAAATAACTCAACACTCATGTCTAAACCGCTGGTAACAAAAAGTGAGTACACCCCCTAAGTGAAAATGTCCAAATTGGGCCAAATTAGCCATTTTCCCTCCCCGATGTTACGTGACTCGTTCGTGTTACAAGGTATCAGGTGTGAATGGAGAGCAGGTGTGTTACATTTGGTGTTATCGCTCTCATACTGGTCACTGGATGGTCAACATGGCACCTCACTAAGTATCTGAAAAAAGAATTGTTGCTTTACATAAAGATGGCCTAGGCTATAAGAAGATTGCCAAGACCCTGAAACTGAGCTGTAGCACAGTGGCACAGTGGTTTAACAGGACAGGTTCAACTCAGAACAGGCTTCTCCATGGTTGACCAAAGAAGTGGTTGAGTGCACGTGCTCAGCGTAATATCCAGTGGTTGTATTTGGTAAATAGATGTATGAGTGCTACCAGCATTGCTGCAGAGGTTGAAGGGGTGTCAGTGCTCAGACCTTACACTGCACACTGCATCAAATTGGTCTACATGGCTGTCGTCCCAGAAGGAAACCTCTTCTAAAGATGATGCACAAAAAAGCCCGCAAACAGTTTGCTAAAGACAAGAAGACTTATGCCTCGTACACACGTACCGATCGTCGGCCGACCGATCGGCCGTCTTTTGTCCAGGGCTGTCCTGTCCGCTGAAAAGTGCAAAAGACTGCACACGAATTTTGTCCGCCGACTGCAGAAGTGATGTCATGTGATGTTAACTTTCCCTGTGTTTTTTCTTCTCTGAGCATGCCCAGTCTTGCAAATCTGCTGATTGTCGGCCAAATTCTGTACTGACTGGCGAACAATCGGCCGTTCTGGTGTTGGCCAACAAAAATTTGAATGCTTGCACGACAGATTCTGTTCGGCCGAAAAATGCGCTGTCGGCTGTCGGAAGCATCATACTAACAAGCCTACAATCGGCCGATCGGTCGTCGGCCGAATATTTACGGCCAACAATCGGTACGTGTGTACGAGGCTTAAGGACATGGATTACTGAAGCCATGCCCTGTGGTCTGATGAGACCAAGATAAACTTATTTGGTACAGATGGTGTCAAGCATGTGTGACGGCAACCAGGTGAAGAGTACAAAGACAAGTGTGATTTGCCTACAGAGAGAAAGGCAGCCGCACTCCCACTTGAAGGTGCAAAGTATAAAATCTGTTTATTTGAATCCAAAAAATAAAATCAATCCAAGATACAGTCCATAATACAGTCAGAGACAGGGGATAAAAGCATAGTAGTTGATGCGTTTCACGGATAAACGTCCGCTTAGTCGTAACCATGCACATCCATAAAAAGATACTGCTTAAATAGTGGCATGCACTTCCTGAACTCATCCTCGATCATTGTTAATTGAACACACAGTTGAGAATCATCAGTGCCTAATTTTCGAGTAGAAACAGCATAGCAAACTTTCATGTATGAAGACACTACCCAAATCAAGGTAATTGCAATGGGTGTGAAAAACAAGAAACAAAGAATAAATGAACTAAAAAACAAAAACCTCATCAAAGGTGAAAAGATGGAAAGAAATAAAAAGAAAAAGAAAAAGAAAGGAGAGAAACAAAGTAAAAAAATGTAAAACATATCCACAAAATGCATGTGTGTTGCTGTAATGATATCCCAATGCACAAAACACAAACCCCCTGAAAGAGTTCCCTCAGTGTAAACAATTCAGCGTACACACATGCACCGCAGAGATAACATACATGTAGGTCCCATGAAGTATAGACATAAATATAAATATAAATAATAATGTGTACAGAACATGTCTCTACAAAGTGACCATACAAAAGAATAGAAAATAATAAGAAAAGTAAGAAAACAAGTAGAACTATAGGTAAAAAGTAAAGTCACCCTGGAAAATAGAAAATACTAAAAAATAAAAAATTAATAAATCTATAGATGTATTGGGTTGCTAATGTCATCACAACTGTGTGTTCCATGAACAAGAATGATCGTATTGTATAAATGTAGCATCGTGCACTACAATTTTGTTGTGGCCAAAATGAGCCTAATTATGGTAACGTGCATTTATGTAATCACATCACAGGAAAAACCACTAATGTAATATAAATATACACACACATATGGACCAATATATTGGAATGTCCACACATATGTTACCAGATATATCAATATCGCATAGAAACCACAACCTCAATATTCTAGAATAAAACAAAACACCCAGAACAAAAACGAAGAAAAAGAAAGAGATGAAAAAGCAAAGAAAAAGAAAAAAAAAAGGGAAAGAAAAAGAAAGAGAAAAACAAAAACAAAGAAAAAATAAATAAAGAAAGACAGAGATGAATAACAATCGGTCAAAAAATCACAATTGACAATTGAGTGTATGGTGTGAAGGGAAAAATCTTAATGACAGCATAACTATCTCAACCGAAGTTGTATAATTGAATCTGTCTTGCTTTTAGCATATTCATCCCATATGGGAACAATGGGAAAGGATTGTTCCGTGTATGTATCCACCCGATGCTATGTGTGACCGCACACATCACCACACCGAACGGAAAAAGACACAGAGACCATCCAAAAATACCTGTGTTGGTATACAGGGATAAGTAACCATATACATCAATATTGATGTTTAATTTTGTAATAGGTCCCCTATCAAGGTAAACAATTACCCATATCCGATATAGACTGAAAAGTAAAGGAAAGGAACAGCAAATGCAGGGTAGGGTCCACAAGCTACAAAAACATCTTCCTGTTCAAATAAATATAATGAAAAACATGCATCCAGGGATGTAGCTAACTAACCTGCAGGCGACTGAACCCAAACACATACATTGAAAAGATCTTTTGATCCTGTGCAGAAGATACGATGCACATAAGGACTATAGCTCTTCAATGTATGCATTTCCTGGCCATCGACCACCAAAATTGGATTCATGTAGTATAAAAACAAAAGACATGTATATATTTAATGAACCAGATGGATGTGGCTTATTGTAGAGACAAAGGATATGCATACATTGAAAGGGTCAAACAGAAGTATTAAGGATATGTATTGGGGAAATTACTATCCAAGAAAGATTATCACTCTAAATTGTGTAACCTAACATCATGAATAGAAATGGGTAACATCCCATTCAAAGTTAAGTCCCCCAGGCAGCCGCGTTTGGAGTCTGTGTATCCAAAACACTTCCCTCTTACATAGAAGACGGAAAACATCCCCCCTCTCAATGGGGGTATAACCTGTTCTATCACCTGAACAGACACTAGGGACAGATCTCCACTGTGCTCCATATTAAAATGGCATGCGACATTGGTAGATCTGCGACCTCTAATGTCGCTCAAGTGCTCCCTGAATCTATCCTTTAATTTTCGTGTGGTTCGACCCACATATTGCACGGAACATCTTTTGCATGTAATCAAATAGTCCAGAAATGTTGTATTACAGTTGTAGAATTTTTCTATTTTGTATGTCCTCTTGTCCAGTGTGGACTGAAAGATGTTTCCGCCTGCAATATGTGGGCATGTAAGGCAGTCTTTAGTGCCACATTTAAAGTTTCTCTTAACCACTTAAGCCCCGGAAGATTTTACCCCCTTCCCGACCAGGGCCTATTTTGCGATTCGGCACTGCATGAATTTAACAGACAATTGCGCGGTCGTGCGACGCTGTACCTAAACGAATTTGACGTCCTTTTTTTTCCCCACAAACAGAGCTTTCTTTTGGTGGTATTTGATCACCTGTGCGGTTTATTTTTCACATTTTTTTATATGAAATTCCCCCCAAAAAAATATAAAAATCAAAATTTTTTAACATTTTAGGCCAATTTGTTTTATGCTACCTAAAGAAAATCGCAAAAAGCGTATTTTGATTGGTTTGCACAAAAGTTATTGCATTTACTAACTAAGGCAAAGATTTTTGTCATTTTTGTTGTTTTTTTTTTTAACAAGTAATGGCGGCGATCTGCGATTTTTTATGCGGGACTGCGAACTTGCGGCGGACAGATCGGACCCTTGACTGACATTTTTGACACTTTTGGGGTTACCAGTGACATTACTACAGTAATCAGTGCTATACATATGCACTGTTACTGTAAAAATGACACTGGCAGTGAAGGAGTTAACTCTATTGGAGAGGGAGAGGTTTATTGTGTCTCTAGGGGCGTGTTTCTAACTGTGATTGGCTGTGGCTACTAGTTTAAGAACAGAGATCAACGGTCCTACATAGTAGAACCGTGTGATCTCCATTCTTACACAGGGAAGAATGACAGGCGGCTTTGTTTACATTAGCTGCCTGCCTTTCTTCCGGTGTAACGGACTATCGCGAGTGCCCGGCGGGCATCGAGTTCGCCGGGCAAATGCGCGGGGGGGTCCGTGACCGCGCAGGATCGGGAGCGCGCCTAGAGCCTCACAGGCTAGCGACATAGTCCTACGTCACTTTGCCTGTGAGGGGCTGACCACCACAGTAAATAGTCATGCGGCGATCGGCAAGTGGTTAAAGTGTAGCCACGTTTTTGATGTAATCTTATTGCTTCTGGAGGAAAAAAGACTGGGAGACAATTGGTTTCCCAGAGTTTTAGCCCGCTTTGCAACAATGTTGACACCCTGCTCTAGAATCTCTGCACATTTCCTGTGTCCATAGAGAATCGGAAGGTGTTTATTAACTATTTGTTTGATTTTACTGAATTCCAGGCTATATGGGATAGTTAAGGTGATGGTGCTTCTATGACCATCTGTCCGGGGTGTTTTGAGCTGTCCTCTTGGTGTAAGTAAGCTATTTCTGTCTTTGTTCAATTGTATATAATAAGCTCTCTCCAGGGTCCATCTGGGATAGCCCCTCGCCAGAAAGCGTTTAAACAGCAAGACAGACTCTTTATTGAAAGTGGACAGATCACTGCATATCCTCCTGACACGGAGGAATTGCCCAACCGGAATTCCCTTGAAACTATGAAAGGGATGGCTGGACTGTGCATGTAGTAGGCTGTTGCCCGCTGAGGGCTTCCTATATAGACCAGTGACTACATGGGTATTACGATGTTCAAGGGCCACATCCAAAAACTCAACACTTTCAATACTTTGTTGTCCTGTAAATTTCAGGTTACAGGTATTATCGTTTAGATATAACAAAAATGAATCCAAGGTCACACTCTGTTTACTGATAAAGATCAGATCATCTATATAGCGTAAGTACAAACCGATCTGATCACTAAAGGGGTTTCCATCTCCAAAGATGTGGGCCCTCTCCCACCAACCCATGTAAAGGTTGGCAAGGGACGGCGAAAACTTCGCCCCCATAGCTGCCCCACATCTTTGGAGATAGAACACCCCATCAAACATAACGTAGTTATGCTTTAGGGGGTACTCCAAGACCTCCAAAATGTAAAATCTAGATGTTTCAGTCAAACAGGTGTACTGTACTAGCGAAAAATGGACCGCCTCAAGGGCCAAATCGTGTGGAATTGAGGAATATAAGCTCGAAACATCACTTGTAATCCATAGAAAATCGGGCTGCCATGTAAGGTCGTTAACAACATTAAGTAAGTGGGTTGTATCTTTTAGATAGCTGGGAAGATTCTGTGCAATGGGCTGGAATTGGCCATCCATCCACTCCCCTAGGCGTTCATTGAGAGACCCAATGCCCGAGACAATGGGTCTCCCCTGAACAGTGAGTGACAGGAAAATCCTGTATTAATTTCTCTGACTCCTTGGGGGTTAAGACCCCCAGAGAGACCCCCCCGTCCACGAGTTTCTGGAGAGTGGATCTGAATCTTTTTAAGGGATCACTTCTTAGAACAGCATAAGTACATGTATCTGATAATCGCCTAAACGGTTCATTTCTGTAAGTGTCCCCGTCCAATATTACCACTGCTCCTCCCTAATAACTATGGAATCATAAAGTTCACCATAAAGTTCATCATAAATCGTAAAGCTCACCCTACGCTGCATTTGCTGTTCCTTTCCTTTACTTTTCAGTCTATATCAGATATGGGTAATTGTTTACCTTGATAGGGGATCTATTACAAAATTAAACATCAATATTGATGTATATGGTTACTTATCCCTGTATACCAACACAGGTATTTTTGGATGGTCTCTGTGTCTTTTTCCTTTCGGTGTGGTGATGTGTGCTGTCACACACAGAATCAGGTGGATACATACACGGAACAATCCTTTCCCATTGTTTGGCTCGACTTCCTTTTTCCTTATGCTTGTTGGTGGTGTGTTTATTTTACTCTATTCTCCCGATTTATGGGAGGGTATTGTATATGGACATATGGGATGTATATGCTAAAAGCAAGATAGATTCAATTATACAACTTCGGTTGAGATAGTTATGCTGTCATTAAGATTTTTTCCCCTCACACCATACACTCAATTGTCAATTGTGATTTTTTGACCAATTGTTATTCATCTCTGTCTTTTTTTTTTTTTTTCGGAAGTGTTTTGTTTTATTCTGGAATATTGAGGTTGTGGTTTCTATGCGATATTGATATATTCCAATATATTGGTCCATATGTGTGTTGTACAGGTCGTAGAGGGTGGGTCCTTGAAGGACGCTATATTTCCCCTCTGTTTGGGCTCTGGGCCCTTTAAGGGAGCAAAAGGGGTTAACTCATTGATCAGAGGAAGTGGGTTTAAGAAGGACAGGAAGTTGTAGATTGGGTGTGGTGGAGCATAGAGGAGATTGTGGATGGTGAATGTGGACTTTTGCACAGCCGAGAAGGTGCATGTCAGTGTGCTGACTGGGAACCTATTGCCAGGGGAAGCTACCCTCTTCAAAAGTTGGGACTGTTTGACTGCAAAAGCAGCTCTGAACTCTTCAAGTCGGTGAGACTGTCTTTTCCTTGTTGTGTTTATTTTGCTGCTATGAAGCCTGTTTAAGTTAATAAACATTTCTTTGGTTGCAACGCCTGTGTCCTGCGATCCAGCTGATCCCCCAAACATTACAAGTGGTGCTCGGATGCGGGCAGGACTGAGTAACAGGCACAAGAAGAAAAAAAAAAATTTTTTTTTTTTTTGCATTGGACTGAAACTGACATTTAAAGGGACAGTACACTTGACTTATGTCCTGGGTTAAAGCCGCACTAAAAGCTGAAACAATGGAGGAGCTAATTAAACAGTTATCCCTGGCTAATATGCAAGCGTAAACTCGTCATGAGGAAGCTAATCAGCGCTTAGCAACCCAGCTGGAGGTACAACAAGCTCACCACAAAGAGGCTCTGGCTCAGCAACAAGAAAGTACTCACCTGTTGGTAACCCAGCTGGCAGCCCAGCAAGGAGCTATACAGACTCAGGGTGAAGGCCTTACAAGAGGTAGTACAGCACCTTTCCCAGAGTCATGAACAGGCTGCGGTTACCCCTAGCAACCAGGTGACGGTGAGGGCCAGTCATTTTCTGCAGAAGTTGTCTCTGAGTGATGATGTAGAGGCATTTCTTGCTACGTTTGAGAGGACGGCAGAGAGAGAAGGGTGGCCCCAGGACCAGTGGGCTGGTCTCATTGCTCCTTTCCTCACCGGAGATCCTTTAAAAGGCCTACTTTGATCTACCACCTGAAGAAGCGAAAGTCTATGAACGATTAAAGGCAGAAATTTTGGCTCGTCTGGGGGTAACTACGGCTGTTCGGGCCCAACGAGTGCACCAGTGGAAATATTGTCCAGACCGGCCACCAAGGTCCCAAATGCATGACCTGGTGCAACTGGTAAAAAAATGGCTGCAGCCCGAGGTGTTGTCTGGCCTCCAAATTGTGGAACGAGTTGTGTTGGACCGATACCTGAGGTCCCTGCCAGACGACCTTCAACGATGGGTCAGCCATGGAGACCCCACAACAGTGAACCACCTTGTTGAGATGGTGGAACGATATACGGTAGTGGAGGATCTTCTTGGCCCTACCAAGCGCCAAGGCCCCAGCACGTCTCGGCCGGTTCGGCCAACTGCAGCCGCTCGGATGGAAATCCCACGGAACCCTGGAGCACCAATTCCACAAGGCCAGGAGTCACTCCTTGTGCCTCCTCAGAGGCCTGTTCCTGCTCGGAAAGTGGGGGATATACAATGTTGGCGGTGTCATTCCTGGGGCCATACCCGGGCACACTGCCCACTGCAAGAAGAGCCCATGGAATGCGGGGTCCTCCAAAAGGGGTCTTTTTATGCCCATATAAGTATGCACAACACATCTGGATCTTGGTGAGGGGAAGTTCGAGTGTGAAGTTTGAGTAAACCACCTTCCTGCCAGGGCTTTGTTGGACTCAGGAAGCATGGTGACCCTGGTTCATCCTAGAGTTATTGGGAGAATCGGCCCAGTAAGCAAAACTTTACGGGTCGTGTGCATTCACGGAGACACTAGAGAGTACCCTCTCATCTTGGTGTCCATCTCCACGGCATGTGGCACTGGTACTCAAGAGGTGGGGGTGGTGGAAAACTTAGTGCATGATGTGATCATAGGACGAGACTGTCCGTTGTTTGCAAAACTGTGGGAACAAGGACAACCACATGAATGGCCCAGAGACTGGGGAGAAACGTCCTCTGTTCCTGCTGTTGAGGAAAGTAATCCTGAACTGCCAAATTTTGTGAACGTTGAACTGGATAAAAGTAATGTTGAAACTGTTGAGGATGCCAAAATACATGGTCCACAGACCAACCTGAATACTGAGGGGGGGGAAACCTTCTCCTCTTCAGGTGATGCTGGGGGAAGAGGAGGAGGAAGTGGCCTCTACCCCTGCTCTACCAGATTTGGGTGTTACCCAGGGGGCATTTGGTACTGCTCAGATGCAGGACCCCACTTTGGCCCGGGCACGGGAACAGGTTGTGGTAGTAAATGGGGTTCCACAAGAGCCAGGGGCAAATGAGCGATGGCCACACTTTGCAGTATGCAATGAATTGCTTTATCGGGTTAACCAAATAAGAGGAAATGTGGTAGACCAATTATTGGTACCCCAACAATATAGACGGAAGGTTCTTGACCTGGCCCATAACGATTTGTTAGGGGGACACCTAGGAGTGGAGAAGACAGAAGCACGAATCACCGACCGGTTTTACTGGCCAGGTCTGAAAGCGGAGGTAAAGAAATACTGTGCCTCCTGTCCCACCTGTCAGTTAACCGCTCCGGTGACTCACTTCCGTAGCCCTTTGGTCCCTCTGCCTATAATTGAGGTCCCATTTGAAAGGGTAGCGATGGATATAGTGGGTCCATTGGTAAAGTCTGCTCGAGGTCACTCCTATATACTGGTGATCCTTGACTATGCCACCAGATATCCAGAGGCGCTACCCCTGCGGAATACCTCCTCTAAGACTATTGCTCGGGAGTTATTCCAATTGTTCACACGAACTGGATTTCCTAAGGAAATCCTCACGGACCAGGGCACTCCGTTTATGTCGAGGGTTATGGCCGATGTGTGCAAGCTGTTTCGGATTAAACAGCTGCGCACATCAGTATACCATCCCCAAACAGACGGCTTGGTAGAGCGCTTTAATAAGACTCTGAAGTCAATGCTCAAGAGAGTGGTACAAAGAGATGGGAAAGACTGGGACTGCCTGTTACCAGCTCTCCTATTTGCTATTCGGGAAGTGCCTCAGGCCTCCACGGGGTTTTCACCCTTTGAGTTGGTGTATGGGCGGAGACCTCGTGGATTGCTTGATTTTGTTAAAGAGGAATGGGAAAGTGAACCTATTCAGCATAAGAGTGTTCTTGAATATGTCTCCCAAATGCAGGAAAGGATCATGAGTGTGATGCCCCTGGTCAAGGAACATTTGCAAACAGCCCAGGAGGCTCAACGGAGGGTATATAATAGGGCCGCTAAAATAAGGCACTTCCAAGTGGGGGATCGAGTGGCGATACTGATTCCCACTGTGGAAAGTAAGTTCTTGGCCAGATGGCAAGGTCCCTTTGAAATTGTGGAAAAAATAGGGGAGGTAAATTATAGAGTCCACCAACCAGGCAAGAGGAAGCCGTATCAAATATATCACGTAAACTTGTTAAAGCCCTGGATGGACAGGGAACCGGTGACCTCCCTGGCTGGTGTAAGACTTGAACCTCAGGTTGGTGTGGAGAGTGTCCAAGTAGCAAATACACTGTCTAAAATCCAATGTCAGCAAGCAAAGGAGTTCTTGCAGAGAAATAAAGAAAAATTTTCAGACTTGCCAGGTCTTACTACGGTTATCGAGCATGACGTTATCACAGAACCAGGGGTCAAAGTTTGTGTCCGGCCGTACCGTATCCCGGAAGCTCAGAGAAAGGCCGTTTCAGAGGAAGTAAAGAAGATGTTAGACCTGGATGTTATTGAAGAATCGCAGAGTGAGTGGTCAAGCCCAATCATGTTGGTACCAAAGCCCAATGGGACTCTGCGGTTCTGCAATTATTTCCGTAAACTTAATGAAGTTTCAAAGTTTGATGCCTACCCTATGCCCCGGGTGGATGAGCTTATCGAGAGACTAGGCCCAGCCAGGTATATCACCACCTTAGACCTTACTAAGGGGTATTGGCAAATCCCCCTGACTAAGGCTGCCAGAGAGAAAACTGCTTTTTCTACCCCAGAGGGGAGTTTTCAGTACAAAAGAATGCCTTTTGGACTACAAACTGCTCCAGCCACCTTCCAGCGAGCAATGGATAGGATTTTACGACCTCACCGAGAGTATGCCTCCGTATATTTGGATGACATAGTCATTTTTAGCAGAGACTGGGAATCACACTTGCCTAAAGTCCAGGCAGTGCTGGACTCCCTTTCGAAGGAGGGGTTCACAGTGAATCCAGAAAAATGTGCGTTGGGAATGGAGGAGGTGAAATACCTGGGGTATATCGTAGGTAGAGGGCTGGTAAAACCTCAGGTCAACAAGGTAGAGGTGATACAGAACTGGCCCCGCCCCCTAACAAAGAAGCAGGTACGTGCATTCCTGGGCATAGTGGGATACTACAGGAGGTTTGTACCCAACTTTGCCACATTGGCGGCTCCACTGACCGATCTGACTAAGGGTCGGAAGTTGGTCATGATTGAGTGGAATGCAGACGCTGAAAGGGCTTTTTTGGAGCTTAAGTCACCACTGTGCCAACACCCTGTCCTGATAGCGCCAAAATTTTCAAGAGAATTCATTGTCCAGACCGACGCTTCAGATACGGGGTTAGGAGCAGTCCTGTCACAGGTTGTTCATGGTGAGGAGCACCCGGTAGTCTTCCTCAGTAGGAAGCTGACACCAGCGGAGAAAAACTATGCGATAGTTGAGTGAGAGTGTTTAGCCATTAAGTGGGCCTTAGAATCCCTCAGGTACTATCTCTTGGGGAGGAAATTTAGGCTAATTTCGGACCATGCTCCTTTAACATGGATGAGCCCATTGTCTTAGCTCCACTGTTGCCTCCACCTCCTTGGCGTTGGGGCAGAGGGGGGGGATATGTACAGGTCGTAGAGGGTGGGTCCTTGAAGGACGCTATATTTCCCCTCTGTTTGGGCTCTGGGCCCTTTAAGGGAGCAAAAGGGGTTAACTCATTGATCAGAGGAAGTGGGTTTAAGAAGGACAGGAAGTTGTAGATTGGGTGTGGTGGAGCATAGAGGAGACTGTGGATGGTGAATGTGGACTTTTGTACAGCCGAGAAGGTGCATGTCAGTGTGCTGACTGGGAACCTATTGCCAGGGGAAGCTACCCTCTTCAAAAGTTGGGACTGTTTGACTGCAAAAGCAGCTCTGAACTCTTCAAGTCGGTGAGACTGTCTTTTCCTTGTTGTGTTTCTTTTGCTGCTATGAAGCCTGTTTAAGTTAATAAACATTTCTTTGGTTGCAACGCCTGTGTCCTGCGATCCAGCTGATCCCCCAAACATTACAGTGTGTATATTTATATTACATTAGTGTGTTTTCCTGTGATGTGATTACATAAATGCACGTTACCATAATTAGGCTCATTTTGGCCACAACAAAATTGTAGTGCATGATGCTACATTTATACAATACGATCATTCTTGTTCATGGAACACACAGTTGTGATGACATTAGCAACCCAATACATCTATAGATTTATTAATTTTTTATTTTTTAGTATTTTCTATTTTCCAGGGTGACTTTACTTTTTACCTATAATTCTACTTGTTTTCTTACTTTTCTCATTATTTTCTATTCTTTTGTATGGTCACTTTGTAGAGACATGTTCTGTACACATTATTATTTATATTTATGTCTATACTTCATGGGACCTACATGTATGTTATCTCTGCGGTGCATGTGTGTATGCTGAATTGTTTACACTGAGGGACCTCTCTTTTTCAGGGGGTTTGTGTTTTGTGCATAGGGATATCATTACAGCAACACACATGCATTTTGTGGATATGTTTTACACTTTTTACTTTGTTTCTTTCCTTTCTTTTTCTTTTTATTTCTTTCCATATTTTCACCTTTGATGAGGTTTTTGTTTTTTAGTTCATTTATTCTTTGTTTCTTGTTTTTCACACCCATTGCAATTACCTTGCTTTGGGTGGTGTCTTCATACATGAAAGTTTGCTATGCTGTTTCTACTCGAAAATTAGGCAATGATGATTCTCAACTGTGTGCTCAATTAACAATGATCGAGGATGAGTTCAGGAAGTGCATGCCACTATTTAAGCAGTATGTTTTCATGGATGTGCATGGTTACGACTAAGCAGACGTTTATCCCTGAAACGCGTCAACTGCTATGCTTTTATCCCCTGTCTCTGACTGTATTATGGACTGTATCTTGGATTGATTTTATTTTTTGGATTCAAATAAACGGATTTTATACTTTGCACCTTCAAGTGGGAGTGCGGCTGCCTTTCTCTTTATACAACTCAGCTGTCTGGACTGCGGATCCTAGCTGCACCTTGCTTTGATGTTCGGGATTGTTTTCTCACCTGAGTGGTTCTCCTGGTTCTTTTGCTGCTTTGTGACTGTGATTTGCCTACAGTCAAGCATGGTGGTGGGAGTGTCATGGTCTGGGGCTACATGAGTTCTGCCATCACTGGGGAGCTACAGTTAATTGAGGGAACCATGAATGCCAACATGTACTGTGACATACTGAAGCAGAGCATGATCCCCTTCCTTCAGGGACTGGGCCGCAGGGCAGTATTCCAACATGATAACAACCCCAAACACACTTTCAAGAAGAAACCTGCCTTGCTAAAGAGGCTGAGGGTAAAGGTGATGGACAGGTCAATCTTTTCTCCAGACCTAAATCCTATTGAGCATCTGTGGGGCATCCTGAAATAGAAGGGGGAGGAGTGCAAGGTCTCTAACATCTACCAGCTCCGTGATGTCGTCATGGAGGAGTGGAAGAGGACTCCAGTGGCAACCTGTGAAGCTCTGGTGAACTCCATGCCCTAGAGAGTTAAAGCAGTGCTGGAAAATAATGGTGGCCACACAAAACATTGACACTTTGTGCCCAATTCGGACATTTTTACTTAGGGGTGTACTCACTTTTGTTGCCAGAGGTTTAGACATTAATAGCTGTGTGTTGAGTTATTTTATGGGGACAGCAAATTTACAATGTTATACAAGCTGTACGCTCACTACTTTACTGTCGGTTCACACTAAGGCGACACGACTCTGTACTACTTCAGGGGCGACTTGTGCATTACCATGCATCCCGACTTTGGAGCGACTTGCATGGACTTCACATAATGGAAGTCTATGCAAGTCGCTCCGAGGTCGCCCCGAAGTAGTACAGGACCCTTTTTCTAAGTCGGAGTGACTTGTGTCGCTCTTATTAGAACGGGTCCTGTAGCAGTCAATGGACCGCAAGAGAGCGCGACTTGTCAGGAGGACAGCCGCCTGACAAGTCGTGCTAGTGTGGACCGGGTCTTACATTATAGCAAAGTGTAATTTCTTCAGTATTGTCACATGAAAAGATATAAAAAAATTTTTACAAAAATGCGAGGGGTGTACTCACTTTTGTGTGATACTGTAGCTCTCTCTGTGAATGCTCACACAGCTACAAGTACCTGAGGAGGATCTCTTAATTAAGAGTACGAATACCTTTTGATAGTGTGCCATATGAAATCTAGATTTTACAAGCCATAGATTTATACATTTACTGTATATCATTTTCAATAGGGCTGTTTTGGCTTGTCTTGGCTCTCGGATGTCCTGCCATGTGTTGCTGTGAGTTCAACAGGGTGCACCTTTTATGTATATTAAAGCATTGTAATAATGTTCATATTCTAAAAATATATGAATGTTAAAAAATATTGATATGCATTTGTATTATATTTAGCAGAATATAATACCTAATGAATGGGTCTTGAGGAAGCTACGAAATTAGTGAAAGTTGCAGCCCCCTGAATGACTGAACAACCTATACACCTCCAGCTTATTGCTTTGCCCAATAAGTATATCTGTAGAAGGTGTTATGTGATTATCTGTATCATATTTAGGCCTCTATATAATGTTTTTAGATATTTTTGTACACTATACAATTTTTGAACTTTTTTAAATGATGTCCTTGCAGCCCCTTTCTCTATTATAAATTTGTATGTGTCATGAGTAGAGGTCTTCCTTTTAAAATGTTTGTTTTTTATTTTTACAAGAGTTTTCCTTTTCAATGAGCAACCTGATCTCATCCCATTTCAGTCATTGGTAAAATATCAATGAAGACATTTAACCACATTTTATATACAGCCAGATAGTTCCATTGAGTCTTTTGTCAGTGAAATAAACAGCACCCACTATGTACAGTATTTTTAAACTAGAACTTGTTTTTAGTTTTCCTCAAGATAATCAATCTTTTCTCATCCCTCTATTTGTTTTGATGACACAAATTCAATCAATTACAGCGCTGATATCAAAATATAATCAATCTTCTTTTTATAGTTTTTTTTACATCTGTCCCTGAAGCCCTTTGCTCCTTTCAACATTGGTATTGTTGTATAACACACACAGCCAAGATTATATTTTCTTTATACTGTCTTACACCTATAAAAACGTTATTCCATTTTTTACTGACTATGACACACAACGCAATCATGGCTAATATTATTGTTTTCTAGTGAAATTATTTCTTTTACTTTTTATAGAGATTAGTTTTAAATGACCTATAACTTTGGACTGTGTAACCTTAATGCAGTTGAGCTCCCTTTACTTAAAGCAGACTTCCAGTGTGCAGCAATACTGTATATATTTTTATACTTCCTCCTGCATTCTGTAGTTCTAGGGGTGTGCCAAATACTGTCCAAGACAGTTAGAGGGTATTTTAGAGACTGGGAGTCTGGAAAAAGAAAGTGCACCTCCTGCAATTCCCTTCCATGAAAATTTATAGGCATACAGAGGGAAAGGAGCAAAAAAAAAAAAAAATACAGAGCAAAAAATGTTCAACCAAGCACCAGAGACAGAAACAGATGGAATAGAAACAAATTAGGCTACAGTTCTACTTTAACTCTAAATGACAAGCAGATAGCTAAATACATATGTAAACTACATACTATGTATGAGAGATGTTTTACCTACATAGCTTGCAGTTTTGTTTACCCATTCCTAAGATTTACACAGCCCCACCATCTTGAAGACCTGGCTTTTCTTTACTGCTGTAAGGTATTGCATCTCTTTTCCCTGCAGCCTATGACTGGACATTGAAGGTAAAGCAGTGAACTGATGATCTCATCTTTCTCTCACTCTGCTTTCATCTCATTCACCATGCTTCTCATTAGCATTTGAGCACTGCTGTGCAATTTATTGGCCCCTTGTATTGTCCTTCCCCCTCCCAGTTTGAACTCTAACTTGTTATCTGATTTTATCAATTCCCTGTACAGCAATTTAAAATACTTTCAGTAGTTTCTCTTAAAAGTACACTCAATGATTTCTGTTTACACATACCGGCTTGAATTGGTCTATTTTGTATTTGCCTAGAGTTCAGATTTAAAGGAAACATGTACTAAAAAAATGTTGTGCACTTTTTCTAGAATATGTTATCCAGCTGTCTTTAATTTCATTACTTTCTGAATTCCTGACCTGACACACATATGCAGATTAGAAAGTTAGAGTAAAGTCTCAAAGTGATAGTAAAGGTTATTTTATTTTATTTATTTTTTTGTATTAAAATAAAAATGTTATACTTACTTACTCTGTGCAATAATATTGCACAGAGCAATCCCTTACCCCTTTTTAGACAGCCCCCACTGGTGTTGTGCACTCATCCTTCCTCTGGGTGCCTCCTTAACCAGCTGGGCACTATGGGGGCACCAATGCATATGTATTTCTGATCTAGACTGTGTGCAACCATAGAAACCCACAGTGTTGGTAAGCCATGTCCCTGCTCTCTTCTCCCAGGAGTTTAAACTGACAGTGCTCCTGCTGCTCTGTGTCTCCTGTGAGACCAGGAAGTGAAAGGAGCAGTGCTGCAGACAGGACAGTTCTGTGAAATGAGTCAGTGAGTCAGTAAGTGTTAATTGAGGGGGGTAGCTAGAACAGGTAGCAGGATGTTTTATTTACCTTAATACAGGGAATTTAGAATCACTTTAATTTCTGTTCCATACGCCTTTCTGGAACAGTGGTTCAGAAAGCATTGATGCCATTGTATTGACATGATAACCAGGCAGCTATCAATGGTAGGCTCTGAACAATTTTCGTAACATTTTCTTTAAATTTGCTCCCGTCTCTTTTAACATTATTTTTTCTACCTAAACACACAGTATTTTTAATTTTCTGCTTCCACTCTCCATAATACTGTCCAACCAAGTAAAACATGTTATGTGATCTGGCTACCCCTCTGCATGTTTCCGTGGTTGTGGAGAGACAGGCAGACACGCTCACATGCGGTGGTTATGCCCGATTGTGCATCCCAAATTCTGGGCTGAGATTTTCAGGATAGCCTCCACCCAGTTATTTTGTCTATAGAGCCTGATCCTGAGTTTGCGTTGTTGAACCGCTCTGTTCCTGATTTAACCTGGACCAAGTTGAAACTTTTATTGCAAGTTATGATAGCTTTTAAACAAACCATAGCAGGAAGTTGGAAGACCTCAACACTTTTTACACTGGGGGACCAAAAATAGAATCACCCGAGCTATGATACATACAGTAGTAAAATTGAGTCTACCTTACAGGATATGATTCCTAAGTACCTTAAAGTTTGGCAACCATGGGTGTATCATTTCCCTCCACCTGGCTTTAACCCCTCTCTCCTTGAGCCTTAGCCCCCCCAGTTTTGGCCAAGAATGATGGTTGTGGCCCTGGCTGTTTGCTCTACTTTTTCCTTTTCTCCATTTTCATAGTATGATATTTGTTTTTTTCATGAATAGTTTGTACTTTCATTCCCTGGAATGATTGCCTGCATTTCATTCCTTAATCCATAGACTAATAATACATACATTTTTGGAGGCTTCAAGCCTCTGATCTTTTTATATAATGCTAATTGGTGGATTACATTTCTATATTGTGTTTTTACACTATACATGATTTGTTGTTATGATCCTTGTAATTTGTATTTTATGAATAACCTCTTTTTATGCTTGACTTGCATTACTGTTGATACTTTGTGTTTATACCAATAAAAATACTGGGGGGGGGGGGGGGGGAGGGGGGTGCGTGGTTTGGTGCCAGGTCGTGATTGCCGCCTAATTCTCCTGCTCCCATTCACAGAGGTGCAGCTTTCGGCCTAGCTGTAGGAAAGAACCGCGAAACCATGGGGAAAAATTCCAGAAACCAGTCCCAATCATGGTCCTGCTTGCCCACAACTGAGACGGAATATCCCAGAGATCTTCCACATCCAGCCATGAGAGGCTGCAGCTTCCTCTCAGGCCTCGGCCAGATCCACACGCCCTTCCAGCCTGAGCCCATCCAGCACTAATCACACACAGCCCTTGGCTGCAGGAGCTCACCCTGATCATCCACCAAGCCTCAGTTACCTTTGTACAGTAGCTGCAGACATGAAGAACACCTTAGCAGCTTCAATCTCAGACCTCGAGCCACAAGGATGGATGACCTAGAAGACGTACCAAACTAACATAACACTGACATCCATTACTTACATAATGCATCAGATGCCCACACCATGCAGCTCAGGGAGCTAAAGAGGCATTTAGAAGACCTGGACAACCAAGGCTATCGTCATAATCTAAGGGTAAGAGGAATACTTGAAACGATAGAAACCAACCAAATTATGCAGGGCACATTAGCAATCTTCAATGATATACTCGGCAGACCTCCTGAAACCGCCATTGAGTGTGAAGGCCTCCACAGAGCATTAAAACCCTGGGGAAGGGACACAGATCCACCAAAATTTATAATAGCACCAGAAAGTTAAAAACATCATGAAGCAATATTGGCACTTATTGTGTATTGACCCACTACTGAGTCCTCACATACCTGACAATCCAGCTATTACATATCGCAAAACCAAATCCCTTAAAGACCACCTTATCCATAGTGAATACTTGAGAGAATTTAGAAATGACTTATGCAAATGACCAGGTACTTTTCGATGTGGAGGATGCTCATACTGCCAGTTTATGAATACTGATAATATTATCACACTACCGAACAGGAGGCTATACAAACCCCGACACTATGCCAACTGTAGGACAGCTGGAGTTGTATATCTGTTGATGTGCCCCTGTGGCTGTTTCTACGTTGGCAAAACCAAATTAGAGTTTCATAAAAGAGTGTATAGGCATTTTGGCAAGTATGAGGATCTCCAATCCTGATCTACCCCCAGGGAGACATGTCAGGGATGTTCATCTGGGAAAATGTTCACAGATTAAACTCCTGATTTTAGATAGAGTCCATCCGAACAACAGGGGAGGTAAATGGAATAAAACGTTATTGCAGAAAGAGGCTCAGTGGATAGTAGAATTTAAGGCCACCTCCCATCCCAGGCTAAATGACTCCCATTTTTGGAGGGATTTACATCAGGCGGATGTGAAAAATAATATAATTTTCTGGTGTTCCCACTCATCTAACTACAGTATATCCTCATTCCTGTACTAGGTACATCAAACTGGCTTTTGAGTACTTAGAGTAACACTGGGGACAATATGTCATAGTCAGTCACCACACCACACCACACCACAATGGATTATTATACGAACATCGCAATTTTTGTCAATGCTGTTCTGTATCCATGTGAATTATGATGTGTTATACTGAATAGGGACAATATAAATGTGTATTTACTGTAGTATCTCTTTTTTGTGATTAACTATATCTCTTTTCTAGGACTCTGGTGCTACAATGGGTTTACATCTCTCCCAATATAGCTACTTCTACATTGACCACAAATGAATTAATATATTCTATTTACACCCCTGTCATTGTTGTATACATCCTTGTGCTTCATATGCCATGCAGCACACTTGGGTCACCCTGACCTCCATTACTGTCTCTCACCCCGCGCAGGAGGGGCGTCTGATCAACATCGATCAGCGCCCCTCACTTTTAGTGACTGAGCCCTTGTTATGTAGCCAGGCAACAGACAATCGTCACTGCATGGGAGAGCACACTGACGTGCTGGTGCCTATGGAAGCATGACTCACCCCCCCGCATCACATAAGGGCAGCGACATGCGCTCCTCGGGCAGTTGATCCTATTGGCCAAATTCCTGTCGCTTTTCGACACGGCACTTGCACGGGTGTCCCGTACTCCATTTAAACCAGCATTATGACCGATTTAGTTGCATTAGCCACAATCACATTGACCCATCACCTCACCTTAGGTAACCTCCTGCATGTAACTTTCTGGATTTCTAAATGTGGGGGACTCTCTTGTGGGGGTTCATATGGGCCCTCTTCCTAACCACGACATCTCAATTCTAAAGTTGCTATTTGAATTATATCCTCGGTCCCATTTAGAGGTTTTAAGGGTTTGGAGACCGAGTGGACTGTTTTTGCCTCATCAGTACTATCGGATATTTATCAAAGAACAAGCCTTATCTCCTTTTACACATTCTTAGACGCAGGTACTGATCATTTTCTTCTATTACCCTCAGACATATATACATATACAGAGTAGACATATATCCCACATTTAGGAATTAGGCTGTTCTCCAAGTATAAATAACCTCACTTCCATGGTTATAGCTTGAATTTTAATTCGAATACATTGTATATATTAATGTTTTACAGACATACCATTTATCTGGATTAGGGACTCTTTGACCCACTTACAGTGAGGATCTCTGTGGAATGCTGTTGGGGGCTGGATGACACCTCTAACCTCACTCAGACATGGGCTGTATGGCAGAAGGAATCACATCCTTTTTGTCCTCCTTTTTTATTTTTGGTTTTTACCACACATGGCTTGAGATCACTAGGAGTACTTTGGCTGGTATGTAATTCATCATAGTGCAATATCGAGATGGCATATATTTGATATATTAGCTATGTGACTGAAACATGTTTTGTTACGTGTTTTGTTATAAAACAATATAGGAATACCAATAACTCCGCATAACTATACCCCTGAAGAAAGGTTAGTACCTGAAACACATCGGTTCTATCGAAGATCTGTTACCAGGCCATTCCATTCACTCTAACGATCACTTTTCCAAGCCGTGATAACATTGTATTTTATTATGTATTCCATGTACATGTTATGTCTATATGTATGTCATTGCCAATTTTGAAAACAAACTTTCACATTTTTTTATATGATTCAATAAATTTCTATTTTTATTATTATCTGATGTTTGGTGGCCTTTAAAGTACCACTCACCACAGGGGTTGTCCTATTGATTGCTACTACCATAGAGACGATAGCTACCACCATCAGGGATTTCAAATGGCGGGTTAACAACTTTACAGATCCTCCCAGGGATGTGGTGTGCTGTCTGAATAAATTAAAACTAAAAGAAGAAATCCTCAGGTGGGCAAGAGAAATCCTATTCTAGGGTGCCAAGAAAGCAAAGAAATGGAGGAACCGATAGCCCAACGGCTTTCCCTGCCCACAGGAGAGCCCACCATGATTGTTCCACCTAATCTAACTTGCCTTCCTGTGCAATTGTAGTAGATGACAAACCCACAAACCTCCAAAAACACTGTCTTTTTCCTCTCACCCACCACTTGGAATCAAAACACCAAGGCGACCCCATCCCTTCCACGATCTCCAGTACCTACAGAAACTACCCAGCTGTGGCGTACCCCCGATGATCATATGTTGACTCCTAATGACAAGTAAAATGCCACCTTCCAGGAGTCCTTTTGAACACCATGCTATATGCCCCTGAGCAGCTTTAACCCTGTTGCTTGCTAGGTTATCATATACCTGATCCCCTTTTTTTCTTTTTCTTTTTTTTTTACCAAACCTCTATTAAATGGGTATATATAGTGTGTGTCTGATCACCTGCTGCCTAGACTGTTGGAAGACTTTCAAGCGTCAGAAGTCTTTACTGTGCAACCCAATACTGCATCTAAAGAGGTATTATGTGAACTATCCGTGCTATCTGCCCATGCCCGTAAATCCCCTTCCCCCACTGATACTTCCATTGGCTTCTGCCACCCACCCTCTCTCCTAACATTTTCCTACCCCCTTCTCCACCATTTCAATTGACTGCAGCTGTATAGCTTAGTTCCTCCAAAGACTGTGGAAACAAGCTACATATCGATGGACATGTCTGGTACGGGGACCTTATGTCTGAGTTTGGATTGAGTAGGTGATTCCATGTGGAGGACACAAGAATAGATGTTTGATCCCAATCTGGGTTGTATACTGGACATGGGAGGCTTATATTACTTGCCTCCAGTAACCAAATTAATTCTATCTATGGATAGGCCTTCTCTCCCTATACATAAACCCTTGTTGATACTACATAAGGGAAAACATTTAGATCTATAAGTTTGCCTTGGAACCACTCCTCCCCTCCAGAATTCTTCCCATTTGATCACCTGAATGACATGTGCTGGGATATTGTGTCTATGCAAATACATTTTGGGTCAAAGAATGCTATATGTTACATTTCAATGTTGTTGAATGATTAAGGCAACCATAAAGAAGATATGAATGTGGGGCACTTTCCTGTTTCCTGCATATGCATATTCATTTCTGTTTTGTTCCTTTTTTCTTTCTTATGTGTAATGATAAAGGTAAACGGAGAAGAATGACAGATGATTGACAACTGGACAAGTTAACCAAAGGGCATGTAAATAAGACGTCTTAGATATAAGGTAGGAGGCATTGAGTCTTGTGAGCTTAGCCCTCGCAATACTCCTCTCTACACCAACAATTCATACGCCACAGGTGAACAAGTCAAACTTCTCACGCATGACAAGGTAGTTATATCATTGTTCAGCTCTCCTTCTAGATAAATACACTAACTGACTGAGTTTTGATGCATACTGAGCTCATCCCTTATGTTTCGCTGAGACTATGTTGTTTCATTACTATCTTGACAATCTGTCTAGTATTGTATATTATATATATATTTGGTTCAGTTGGCTAGAGGCTCATTTCTGCTTGTAACAAGAACTTAGTGGGCTTTCTTTATGGGAAACCCCTTTAAACTGTTCCCCATTTAAATTCCTTTTAAACAAGGCTGAAAGATCTACATTGAGCTTAAGTGTATTGGAGTCTTTGTTGTGCACTGACACACTCCACTCAGCCACACAACAGTGATGACACTGTTCCTATTGACTAATTCCAGACTTAGAATTATTTTCTAGTTTAAGATAGCAGGTCTATCCTCTTCCGGTTTACACTACATAACTTCTTTCTATATCCTTTTCCTCCTCTCACAACCTCTTCCACCCCCCCTTTTCCCACCCTTTCCACTTCCTCTCTCCCTCTCAACCACCCTTTTGCCCCCCTTTACCCCCCCCCCCCATTTCTCTTTTCCCTTTTTTTTAAAAATTTCTCTCTTCTTCCTTCTCTCCTCCCCAATCCACACCTTCTCGGTCTCCGTTGCAGATAGACAACTCTTCAACCTTTAAATAGTTTTCCTCGCCATTGCTATCTTACGGGGCTACACCTATCATTACGCTACAGGCCTTGCCAAATATACACACTCTAATTAACTCTTAGATCCCCTTACGCACAGTAGCCAATATGACAGCCTCAAACGCTACCAACAAACAGCATTGAAAGTAGTCTCCCTTAATGGAAGAGGCTTAATATTCCCACGAAACGTAGCTAAATATTATCTCTGATGCACAGCCTCCGAGCTGATATTGTTTTCCTTTAGGAAACACACTTTCGATCAAATGCCATTCCCAAACTAACAAATTGCTTCTATCCAACATTTTATCATGCTACCAACACACTGACCAAAACAAAATGAGTAACAATTTTAATTTTAAAAAATCTGAATGCCAGCTTTTAGATTCCCTTACAGATACAGATGGACGGTACCTGATTTGGAAAGAACATATCCAAGAACAACCCGTGACCCTAGCTAACTTACCCTAGCTAACTTTTATAGGCCCAACACAGCACAAGTGGGCTTTTTCAGGACACTGTCACAGCTCCTAGCAGGTTTTCAACCAGGCCTGAAAATTCTAGGACATCACCCATTGGTGGACACAAAACAAAAAAGATTTGGTGGACACGTCCACTGGCTCCTCATCTCTACTGTACAGAACCTTACGCCAGATTGGGTTACAAGTCCAAAACCTCCTTTTACATGATACTTGGCGCACCCTACATCCCAACAATAAGGATTACACATTTTTTTCATCCCCACATTATAAATAGTTCAGATTTGATTACCTATTTTTAAAAGACCTACCTTTTCTAACAAATTGAACAGATGTTGCTTTCAGGCCACCATCCAATTACCATTACTTTGACCCTACAGAGAAAATCCGTTACAAAAATATGGCGCCTAGACTTGCCACCTCTAACATCAGAAGGGGATATAAACCCCATTCACACCAGTATATGGGAATTTTTGCAAACAACGACACCCTGGACGTGGCTCCACTCACCCAATGGGAGGCACACAAGTGCGTTATTAGAGGCAAAAACCTGGCGCTAAAAGCAGCTCAGAAAAGAGTTAATCAGGCTACCATTTCAGATCTGCTCAACAGAATTTGTACTTTAGAAATAGTCCACAAGCGATCTCAAGCCCAATAGATGCAACATGATCTTAAATAAGACAACTACTATTGAGTAAAGGATTGGGTGTGCCTTGAATACTTTATGACTCTATGGATTCAGCCCCATTACATTCTCCATTCTCTACAGGAACACCCTTTGATTGGCCCAACACTACAAAATTTCAGAGAAGTTTGCACAAAACTACAACCTTCCTCAAACCCAGGCCCTCTAACGCCCATTCAGCTTAACCCGGCCTTTCCTCTGGGAATGTCCACACATTTTCTGACAAACATTTGGCCACAACCCAAGGTTCTAGCCCACCAGTTTTTTTAAGGGCACTTTTGGATCTCCACACTCTAGAAGGCATAGAAGGCAACTCATTCCCTTACTGGTCGTATTACCAGATCTTCACATCCACACCCTCTGATTAAGGGAAAGCATGCCAGGTGTGGGAAAGGGAATTACAGGTAAAACTGTCTGATAAACATTGGGAACCTTTTATTTACTCTCGACCATAAGGGTCCATACACTTTACACTACAAGAAAACAACTATAAAAACTAACTCGCTGGTACCGAACACCAGTTTTGCTAAACAAATTCAACCCTCATACATTCAATAGACGCTGGAGATGCTTGAGAGAACCCAGAAGATTCCTACATATCTGGTGGACTTGTCCCTTAATTCAAACTTTCTGGGCTCAAGTCCATGAAATGTGTCTCCACTCAGTCTTTAGGGCTCAAAACAGCCAAAGCCCTGCTCCATCACACAACAACACCTACGCATTCATACCGCAATTCTTTAGCTATTCATATGATAAATGCATCCAAACTCTGTATTCCAACACACTGGAGATCACTTTACATTCCGACTATACCTGAATGGCTCAAACGTGTAAGCAAAAAAGGAGGAATTAATTTGTATAGCTAAAGACACTCCTGCCAAATTCTCATATACATGGGCCTGCTGGACTCACTTTCAGACCACTGATAAATGCAAAACTTTATTGGGACTTGACCCTAACAGCTCCCCAAATGTGAACATTGAAACTCTAAATTTAGAGTCACAACTATTCCCTACCCATAAGAAATGATAGGGAATTGTGGTACCACTCAAGTAATCTGATCTATGAACTAAAGATCATGTTTTGATCCAGTCTGCAAACTGGGCAACCTGGAAATATTTACAAAGGAGATGACCACACACCAATCCTTAGACAAATTTGAATGCTTTATTCCATTAATCCAAATCCAAACCAATCCAGCATCAGATGAACATCAGATAAACATGATACAAGAGGACAATAGCAGCGTGGGTTAACATGTTTACGAATATAATCGCTTAGCCTGCATTCACATTGGTCCGATTTGACATGCGATTTGACATGTCAAATCGGAGCCAATTGCCAGCAGTGGCACTATCCGAATCAGTACGACGCCGACTTTGTGGGCCTTTTTTTCTTCTATGCAGGATGTGGAAACCTTACAAGCAGACCTGAACAAAATAATGGGGTGGGCAACTACATGGCAAATGAGGTTTAACCACTTTAGCCCTGGAGGATTTGGCTGCCCAATGACCAGGCCCTATTTTGCGATTCGGCACTGCGTTATTTTAACGGACAATTGCACGGTCGTGCGACGCTGTACCCAAACGAAACTGACGTCCTTTTTTTCCACAAATAGAGCTTTCTTTTGGTGGTATTTGATCACCTGTGCGATTTTTATTTTAAAAAAAAGAGCGACAATTTTCAAAAAATTACAATATTTTTCACATTCTTTTATAGGAAATTCTCAAAAAAAAAAGTAAAAATCAAAATGTTTTAACATTTTAGGCCAATTTGTTTTCTGCTACATATTTTTGGTAACAAAAATCGCAATAAGCGTATTTTGATTGGTTTGCGCAAAAGTTATTTTGCGTTTACTAACTGCCATTTTTATTGTTTTTATTTTACTAGTAATGGCGGCGATCTGCAATTTTTTTTGCGGGACTGCGACATTGCGGCGGACAGTTTGGATCCCTAACTGACATTTTTGACACTTTTGGGGGTACCAGTGACATTACTACAGAAATCAGTGCTAAAAATATGCACTGTTACTGTAAAAATGACACTGGCAGGGAAGGGGTTAACAGTATGTGTGATCAAGGGGTTAAATGTGTCCCTAGAGGCGTGATTCTAACTGTCAGGGGGCGTGGCTTGTGAAGTAATCACAGAGACATGCGATCCTATATAGCAGGATCACATAGCCTCTGTGATCACTTCAGGGAGAATGACAGATGGCTGTGTTTAGATCAGCCGTCTGTCCTTCTCTCTCAGCTGCGGGAGATCGCAAGTGGCCGGCGGAGCCACCGGTCACACGCACGGGCTTCCCAGCTAACAAGTGGGAGTGTGCCGCCGGCAGGCGCACGCTCACCCCCTAGAGTCTCCTGAGCGAGCGACGTAGTATAACATCGCTTTGCCCAGGAGCCCACTGCAGTGGGCGGTCGTTATGTGGTTAATGTTAAAAAATTTTATGTAATGCACTTGGGTGTCAGAAACACGAAAGCAAGCTACTCACTAGGGGGAGAACCTCAGGGTTAATCTAAGATGGAAAAGGACCTGGAGGTCCTAGTGGACAACAGGCTTGGTAGTGGCATGCAATGCCAAGCCACTGCAGGCAAAGCCAACAGAATACTGGCATGTATAAAAAAAGGGAATTCACTCCAGAAATAAAGATATTTTTCTCCCACTTTACAAGACTTTGGTCCGGCCACATCTGGAGTATGCCATCAAGTTCTTGGCATCAGTCCTCAGAAAGGATGTGCTAGAACTGGAGAGAGTCTAGAGAAGGGCAACAAAGATAATTAGGGGAATGGAGGACATCAGCTATGAGGAAAGACTACAAGCATTGAACTTATTCTCTCTGGAGAAGAGACGCTTGAGAGGGAATATGATATCAATGTACAAATACTGTACTGGTGATGACCATAGAATAAGGAACAAACTTTTCAGAGAAAGGGAATACAATAAGAGATGTGGCCACTCACTAAAAAAAAAAAAGGAAAAACGGTTTAACCTTAAAATACGTAAGGGGTTCTTTACTGTCAGAGTGGAATTCTCTTCCACAAGCAGTGGTATCAGGGGGGAGCATCGAGAGTTTCAAAAAACTATTCGATGGGCACCTTAAAGACCACAACATAAAGGGGTATACAATGTACGGTTAACAGCAAACACACACACACATCATAGGTTTAACTGGATGGACTGATGATGGACTGATGTCTTTTTTCAACCTCACAAGCTATGTAACTATGTAGCTAAATAAGTGCTTGGGAAGAGTATGTGAAAAAACACACACAGTGAAAGTTAAAGTGATTGTAAAGTCTCATGGTTTTAATTAAAAATAACTAAAATGTTATACTTACCTGCCCTGTGCAGTGGTTTTGCACAGAGAAGTTCAGATCTTCTTCTTCTTGGGTCCCTCTCCAGTGCTCCTGACTCCTCCATCCTGTTGAGTGCCACCACATCAAGCAGCTTGCTATGGGGGCACCCAAGCTGAGCCACAGCTACCTGTGTCTATTCAGACATGGAGCAGCAGCCCAGCCCCGACCCTTTCTCTCCTCATTGGCTGACTGACTTTAATTGACAGCAGCAGGAGCCAATGCTCCACACTGCTGTCTCAGCCATTGAGGAGGGGAGCTCAGGGCAGCCGAGACACTCCTGCAACATCGCTGGACCTAGAGGGACCTCAGGTAAGTATTAGGGGGGCTGAGGGGGCTGCTGCACACAGAGGGTTTTTTATCTTAATGCATACAATGCATTAGGATAAAAACCTTCTGCCTTTACAACCACGTTAACTAAATATATTCTTTAAAAACAAAAATATAAAGAAAAAAGAAAAAATGTAGCAACAATAAAACAAGTTTGTCAAACATAAATGCAGACACGGGAAAATACATATAGGCAACCACAATGAGTGTCACCTGCTGAGATGGCATGAATAAAGGCATGGAAAAAACAGTCATAATTAAATGTAACAAAAAAATTGATATATGAAAAATATCCAACATTACAGAATATTTATTCCAAAAATAAAGTAGGAGCCAAACAATTTGTAAGTTGTACAAAAACGAACCCTATACTACTCATAGCAAAATATACTTAAAGGAGTAATGATTAAATTGATAAATAAACAATATATGTAATAAATATATACACTATAACATACAAAATAATACTACTGTATAAAAGCCGAAGAAATGATGAAAAGAGAAATGATGAACAATGATATGTGAATAAATATAGCCTACTCATAAAAAAGAGATTGCTCAAACAACATCAGAATAACCATCCATAAACTCTGACTTCAGTGTTGTATAGACTGCCCCTGATAGGACTACCCATGGGCTGTGATAGGGAGGTTCCCCATCAAGAAAGACTACTAATCAAACTACATTCTAGGATTCTCATTACATATACCCTATCCTATGGATACCTCTTTATAGAAGACATAACCCTGTCTATCGCAGAGACTGGGGAGGAGGCTTCATTTTACTCCCTTCCCACCCCTCTTACTCCCACAATCCCTACTTTTTTCATGCTTTACCTCTATACATACCCCATATTCCCATTAAGGCACCTTATTCAATCCCCTCCTTGCCCTTAGTAACCTCCCTAAACACCTGATAGTACCACGTCAAATCTTTGCCAGAAGAATGGAAGACCTTCATAGGACGAGGCTCTCACCTGACCATTCAATTAGTTATCATCTTTATTATTCTCCCCCAAGCTTTCCATTATCACAGAAATGAGGCTTCAGCATTATGTTCTTTAGGGTATCTGTTGACCTATTGTTCCATGCTAGATTCTATTCTATTTCATTTTGATGACTACATCTGAAAATGCAGACCACTAATTGTCTGAGGTATTATCACATACAGAAGTATATGATCCGCTAATATGTACCTTTTACTTTACACCAATGTATCCATGGTATGTCACTACCGTGTATTGCAGCTTCCCAAGAACTCCTTATCTCTCTACACTGTTAAAACAAAGACTAGGCACTGAAGCAAAGCAAAGACTTTTTAAGGTCCATCACATAATGTTCCCTGCATTACTCTTTGCTGTAATGTTAAAGGATGTTACAGGAATGAAAAATAGCTACTGGGGCACACATCTGTGAATGTTTATTGTCTTTTATGTGAAACCATTACCCCTAAATTGGAAGGTACTCTTAGAAGATTCAGTTTTCGCAAAATATTTTACAAAAAAACTACGCTTTTAAAGGAAACCTCAGGTTTTGAGAATAAACGAAGCTGGGTCGAATGTGTTAGATGCAGAGGCAAAATGGGAGGCTATGTCGGTGTACAATAGAAAAATACAGTCATCAGGAGTGCTGGTTAGCCTTTGTCTATTATGCAGTTTATCATTGCAGCACAGAGTATGCTATATATGAGGCACCTTGTTCATGTAGTTCACTCTTGAGCTCAATAAACAGACCGTTTCCAGCACTCTTTGATTTTACCTTGGTCACGTCTCACTGTAAAATCTATTTTAAGAGTTTTTTTTGTAGCATCATTCTTATGTTCCCCTAACATTTAAAAGACAAAATTCAAAAAATACTTCTTACAAAATGCACACCTTTATCTCTAAATTACTTTAGGTTTGTGATTAAAAATAAATACTATTTTGTTTTTAGGGCATTATTTGATAGATTATTCAAGGTTTAATTTTTAATCAATGATAGTAAACCACTTTACTTTGTATAAATGTCAGACAGAGCTGCTGCCAAGAAAGGATAACACACATTCCCAGAGTGCTGAAAGGGGAAGATTATCTTTTTTGGCGGCATTTTATTAAGTCTGTAAAAAGATAATTTTTGCTTTTTTATTCTGTTACCTCAAGCCAGGTTCTTAGCAAATTCACCCACCCACAAACAATTCTCAATGTGAACCTTCAACTTTCACACTGGTTTTATAGGAAATATAGTATTTTTATTTATTTTGTTTTAGATATGCATACAGTATGATCATCTCCATGTAAATAATCATACCAGTATACTGTACATATATTTACATATGAAGCTTTTTCTTCCTCCTTAGTACTGCTACCTAGTAACTGTGGGGTTGATTTACTAAAACTGGAGAGTACAAAATCTGCTGCAGCTGTGCATGATAGTCAATCAGCTTCTAACTTCAGCTTCTTCAATTACCACTTTCACCAAATGGACATACTCGTACTTTTTTCGAATTCAGTGGTAATACCGGGATGATGCTTGCACCTACAGACATCATCCTGGTATAATTTTTTTCAGTCAGCGATTCTCTTTTTAGCAGAAGTGATCATAGTGGCTTATCTAGCCACTTGATCACACCTGTGGGTGATGGAAGGGGGTCCCACCCCCCCTCCTACTACCACCGCTGCCTCTCAGGTCCCATCACGGAGGCCGGGAGCGATGCGTCGGGCGGCGATGGCTACCTAGTACAGAGAGAGAGGAACTGACATTGCTCCCCCATCTCTATAACCCTGGACACTGGGAGCGATGAGTATTTGTCACTTCCGGTTCCGTCCCTTTGATTACTTGGCCACCAGCGGTTAGGGAAGCAGCTGATCGGACTGATCTCGGTCTGATCGGCTTCATGGGGGGGGGGTAGAGGAGAGATTTTGGGTCTAATAGACTCCAAATCACTCCATAAAGAGGACCTGTCATGGCCCATGCTGTCACTAGGGATGTTGTTCATCCCTTGTGATAGCAATAATGCTGATATAAAAAAAAGTGTCAAAAAAATAATGTTTGTATAAAATAAATAAATAAAAAAATGTAAGTGCCTCCATCCTACTGTGCTTATGCGCAAATGCGAATGCATAAGTTACTCCCACACGCATATGTAAACGGTCATCACACCACACATGTGAGTTATTGGTGCGAACGTCATGGCGAGAGCAATATTTATAGCACCAGACCTCCTGTGCAACTCTAAACTGGTAACCTGTAATGGTGTTAAAAACGTTAACTATGGAGAATTTTAAGCACCAAAGTTTGCCACCATTCCACAGGCAGACACAATTTTAAAGCGTGACATGTAGGGTATCTATTTACTCATTGTAACATCATCGTTCACATTATACGAAAACTAACTTTACTGTTTTGTTTTGTTTTTAATTCATGAAGGAGTTTTTTCTTTTTTCTTTCAAATAAATTGCATTTGAAAAATTGCTGCTCAAATACTGTGTGACATAAAAAATTGTAACACACACCATTTTTATTCTATAGGGTCTCTGCTAAACAAAAAATATATAATGTTTGGGGGTTCTAAGTAATTTTCTAGCAAAAAAAGTAGCTTTTCACATGTAGGAATGAAGTGTTAGAATGGGCTTGGGAAGGAGGTGGTTATGCTTTGACCAATAAAAAAAACCCGGAAGCTGATTGGTTTCTATGCAGCGTTGCACCAGATTTTGCACTCTCCAGTTTTAGAAAAAAAAAAAAACCTGTGTTTCACTATTTCTCTCTCACTATTCTATTATTTTGTTTACCTTTTTAAAAAATAGACTCTGTATGGTCAGCAATTTTCCTTTTCAAAAGGAAGTGGCACTAATTAGATTCCCTTATAAACAGACAGACCCTACTAAAGGAGTCTACAGATCTGTATATACAGTAAAATACAGTATATTAATCAAAATTTGGAATAAAAGAATTTACAAATGTAATAGCTTCCAAGCTAAAAGTTATAAAAAATTGCTTTTAGGGCCCATTTGAACATTGACAACCTGGTGTGTTGTGTCAATGTGTGTGCTTTAACATTTTTTCCCATGTGCATTTGTTAAGGCAGCCCATTAAAACTAACAGGCCAGCGGGGGCCTGGCTTGCCGACACCACGGATGGCCTCATGATATAGTAGCTCCGCTCTGCAACTGGATACAGGCAATGACAAAGAGCCCAGACGAGATCTAAAATGCTGAAGATCCTTCTCCACAACCCGAGCAACAGATCGATTACCACGTCTAAGCGTAGGAAGCAGTCAAAGATTCCCCAGAAGCTCACTAACTTCTTCCCCCCAGCGAGGATAGATGGCTGCCAAGATGGCAATGGAAGCTCACACAGCACTGCCACCCTGCTCTCCCCTCATGCTGGAAATGGCGCTCAGAAGCTGCAGGATCTGTTCCTGGCTTCAGCTACAAACAGTGAGTACTCACTTCCCTGCTCACCCACCACTGCGTCCCCAGTTAAATCTAAGCAAAGAAGGGAATAAAAAGTATCAGGACAGCCACATTTTAGACACTTTAATCTGCCCACCTCTGACATACAGCATTCTCTGGCAATTGATAACTTCCCTGCCTCTGATCAGCCCATCTCAAAACAAACCATGAAAAATATGCTGATCTCCTTAAAGCAAACCCTATACCTGGATCTCTCAACAACGATTACATCCCTAGCTAATGTAGTGCAACAACAAGACCAACGTCTCCATCACATTGAGCAAAAGATTTTTGATCTTCTCACCACCCATAACGAAATAGAAGATACATGCACAGAACATGAAGAAGAACTACAAATGATTAACTTAAAACTAGCAGACCTCGAGGACTGGTCACGCCGGAATAATATAAAATTCTGAAACATGCCTGAATCAGTGCAACAACCTGAACTGGTTCATACAGTCCTTGATGCGCACATTAGTCCCTGACCTTGCAAACAGGGATCTAGAAATTGATAGAGCACATCGGATACCGAAACCTCCCTATCTACTAGCAGAGAAACCACACGATGTCCTAGTATGCATCCATTTTTATAGCACAAAAGAAAAAGTGATGTATACCGCAAAACATACTAAAAACCTACCAGAACTGTACACAACAATTTCTCTCTACACAGACCTCTCCAAAACAACCATGGAAAGCCAAAGGCAATTATCCACCATCACGAAAGCCCTTCAAAACCACCGCATACCCTACAAATGGGGATTGCCCACTAAGTTGATAGTCACTTACCAAGGAACCAATCACGCTGTGTGCACACTTCCAGCTGGCCTCCAGCTGCTGAGAGCATGGAAGATACTCCCCCAAGAAACCCTGAGACCACCATATCCTCCTCCTCAACTAATGGAGGCCAACTGGTCTCTACAGAATGATTAAACCTTTCTCATCCCAGGGCCTACCTCATAATACCAGCCGCCGGGTCAAAGCAGGCCTTACCCTGACAAGCCTCATCTTCTACCCCACGGGCTCTTGTTCAGATCACGGTGGAGTAAACTCCCCCTCCTCTGGAACCTTTTGCAGTTACTCTGCACATTGACCCCCATATCCTTACCGGGCTCTCCCTTTTTAACTTTCCCTCTGCTCCATACCAGCTTGATCTTCCTAAACCTCCCACCCTGCACCAAGCAACGAACAAAACTACCTGCAAGTCTTAACAAACAACCTCTCTATGTAGAACTTTCTCCTACTTTGGGAACTACCACTACTACTCCTAGGAACTTCAACGTGCCACTATGCCTCTGAAACTCCTATCCTTGAACACAAAGGGCCTAAACATTACCCAAAAAAGAGCCAACCTCCAGAAGGAATTATCCAGGCAAAATATAGACATCACATGCATTGAAGAAACCCACTTTTTTTTTTTTATGATACAAAATATTCTCAGAGGTATAACCACTGGGGAATTATGAAGAACATATAACGGCTGTGGCATAAGGATCATTTTGATTAGGTTGGCCCGGCCTGCTAACGACATGCGAAGCCGGGACCAAACCCTAACTTTTTCTCGAAATTTAACCAACAAGGGGGTCACATTAAGGCCTACAAAATCTAGCAATTTAGGATTAATCTGTATACCCAAATATCGCAACTTCCCTGACACGGGAATACCCGTATTGGATAAGGACCTGCCAACAGGGGACTCATCAATAAACATCAATGAGGACTTTGTCCAGTTAATCAAGAGGCCAGAGTAAGAGCCAAAGTCTGTAATAACGAACATCGCATCCACCAAGGACTGGGACGTGTCTCCTAATAACAGCATGGTGTCATCTGCATAAAGCAGGATCTTTTCCTCCACTATACCATATCTAAAACCCACTATCTTCTTGTTGTTTCTAATAAGGGGGCCAAGAGGCTCTATAGCCACTGCAAATAATAGCGGGAATAGAGGGCATCCCTGCCTAGTGCCCCTATATAATGAGAATGGGGAGGACACACGCCCATTTTCCCTAATAGCTGCCTCCAGTAAATAATACAAAAGTTGAACCCAGGAGATATATTCTTCCCCAAACCCAAATCTACGCATGACAACCCACAGGTAGTCCCACTCCACGCTGTCAAATGCTTTTTGTGTATCCAAAGACTTTAATTCACGATCGCCGCCATTGTCCACCGGAGTTTGCAGGTTCAAATAAAGTCTGCGAAGATTAATCGAGGTAGACTTCTGGGGCATAAACCCAGCCTGATCCGAGTGGACAATGGAGGCAATCACCTTATTCAAACGTAGCGCCAACACTTTCACTAATATTTTAATGTCACTTTGTAACAGTAATATACAGTGGGGATCTAAAGTTTGGGCACCCAGGTAAAAATTTGTATTAATGTGCATAAAGAAGCCAAGGAAAGATGGAAAAATCTCCAAAAGGCATCAAAATACAGATTAGACATTCTTATAATATGTCAACAAAAGTTCGATTTAATTTCCATCATTTACACTTTCAAAATAACAGAAAAAATAAATGGCGTCTGCAAAAGTTTGGGCACCCTGCTGAGTTAATATCTTGTACTGCCCCCTTTGGCAAGTATCACAGCTTGTAAACGCTTTTTGTAGCCAGCCAAGAGTCTTTCAATTCTTGTTTGAGGTATCTTTGCCCATTCTTCCTTACAAAAGTCTTCCAATTCTTTGAGATTTCTGGGCTGTCTGTCACGCATTGCTCTTTTAAGGTCTATCCATAGATTTTCAATTATGTTGAGGTCAGGAGATAGTGAAGGCCATGGAAAAACCTTCAGTGTCTATATAAATTCTTGTCACATACACAGTTAAAGTCCCCAGTGATATACAACGGGACTTCAGGATGTTTCATCAAATATGCCACCAGTTCCCAAAGGATTCCACTATGGAAAGGTGGTGGCACATAGATGAAAGCCAATATGCAATGCACAGTGTATAGTTTACAATATAAAAAAACATATCTCCCTTCCCCATCCACCTTAGAGTGGTGTTCCTGATAATCCAGGGATCTGTAGATCAACATACTGACCCCCCTAGAATAGGAGGTATGTGTAGAGTGATATTCCCACCCTGCCCAAGCAAAGTAAAAGCAAGACTGAGAGTCCACAGTTAGATGAGTCTCTTGTAGTGAACAAATGGCCAGTAGATGCCTCCGGAGCACAGAGGAAACCATTGTGCGTTTAAGCGGGTCGTTCAAACCTCTTACATTCCATGATACCACTGATAATGATGTCATGGTGGCTGAAATGCAAGCATTGCAGTGAAACGATGGGGCCCGAAATACAGGTCCTATCCTGTCACCATCAAATTGCAAGGTATATAATAAAAGGGAGTATATCCATCTATGCACTGAAAATATCCGAGGCGGGCCTCGGTCGGACTCACAACTGTAATGGCCATCAGGACCAATAAACATAACATAAAACTAATATCTTCAAAGGTGCTAGGGGGAATGTGCCCCGGGCTGCAAAGCAAGCCCTTGATCACAGAGCCCAATCCACCCAGCACCAAAGCAATCAAACCTGGAGAATTCTCCAGCACAAGCTGCACCTCATTTTTCCTAACTACCAAACCCAGCAGTTGCATATCAAAGACAAAATGTTAAAAATTAGTCTATATGAAAAAATGAAAATAATTAATTGAACCAAAGGTCCACGGAATGGTCAGATCCCCTGAGCTCAAAAAATAGAAAAAATAAGTAAAAGTTCCTATCATGGTTCCACAGCGGTACATGTAAAAAAAAATAAGAATTCACCACTTCAGCCTGCCTTTTAGTCCACAATTGTAGATATGCCTACTTCAACCATCACCCTCAGGTGGAGGTGGACGAGGGCGCAGGAGATGGTCATTACGGTCAATCCAGGTGGAGGCCTCTGTAGGGTTTTCAAAAAAGTGACTGGCCCCCTGCAGTAATCCTCAGTTTAGCTGGATATAGCATGGCATTTATCACCTGCATTTGCCTCAAGCGTTGTTTAACTGCAGAGAACTTCGCTCTACTCCTTTGGACCTCCGCCGAGAAGTCTGGATAAAATGAAACTCTTACTCCATTATATTGCACATCACGGCATTCTCTTGCGAGACGCAATACAGTCTCTTTATCATTCATGTGCAAGCATAGTACGTGGGGGGGTGGCCGTTTGCAGGGGGCGAGAGGGGACCCTGTGAGCCCTCAAACTGCATATAAAGAGGAAACATTTTTTTTACCAAAGATGTCAGTCAATCAAAGTTCAATGAACCCCGTGGGGTCCCTACCCTCCACCTTTTCCGGGAGACCCACAATCCTGACATTGTTTCGCCGAAGGAGATTCTCTATGTCCTCAGCCCTTGCTTCCAGAGCCCTAGTGAACCGAGCAGTGTCCTGAAAATCCTTTGTTAAAGGATGTAGCTGATCTTCCAAATCACTTATCCTGCTTTCAGCAGCAGTTGTGCGTTTGCTGACCTTCTGCAGATCCTGACGGATCAAGGAGACTGCTTCAGTCAAGTTACCAAATTGGGCCTGTAAATGATCCACAGAAGCATTGCACTTTTGGATTGCCAGAAATATATCAGCTAGGGTGGGCTGCTCAGTGTCCCCGGGGTCCCCATCCTGCACCCCCACTGCTGTATTATCAATAGTGGTGTCCATGGGCTCGCTCCCTCCCTGTACTGAGGGCTCCACTGGGCCCAGTTAATGCACTGCCCTCGCACTCACCTCCTTCCCCGCTGGAATGGGGGATTTCTGTGTAAAAAACCGCATGTCACGTTGCACTTCCTTGGGGGTGGATTTAGGCGGCTTACTGACTTTGCTGGAACTCGCAGGCTTGTCTCCTTTGATGGACTTCTGTGATAGACTCAGTGTGGTGGCTTCTTGGATTTCTGGCATTGTGGTTTCCTCCCGCTGTTTGCGGCACCGCATCACCCGGTAAACAGACAGGTAAAGACTGCCAGAAGTCAGCGAGGCTATCAGATATCGGTGGCTGCAGGGTAACCCGGCTGTGGGACCGGGAAGAGGATCAGTTTAGACGGATGCTGGCGGGAGCTCTGTGAGACACGTCTGCTCACATGCTGCTCTTGGCTACGCCCCCCCCCAAGGAAACCCACTTTGCTCAAGAAACACCCCATCATTTAAACTGCTATAATACTTTATTTCTTTCATCGGGACAGAAAAAGAAAAATGGAGTCCTAACCGTAATCCGAGACACGGAGACACTCCAATTTCAGCATCACTCCATGTCGCTGACCCTTTGGGCCGATACTTGATACTGATCTGTACCATTGAACAAGTCACTTTGACACCAGTCAACGTATATGAACCCCAACACTGGACAACTCCAATTTTTCCATCGCCTCCTCAAGAAAACTGACTCTCTAAAACAGGGCAACCTAATTGTCGATGGAGATCTGAACATAGTTAATGACCCAATCATGGACACTTCCTCCAAACAAAACCGTAAATGCCCAACACTAAACCCCTTGCTCCAGAAATCAGACCTGTCGATATATGGATAGCGCATCATGGATCAGAACGGGACTATACGTACTTTTCTCACTCTCAGCTGTTTGCGTATTGACACTTTCCTAGTCAACAAATGCACACTTCAGAACATTATGCAAGCGGACATAGGTCTGATCTCATGGTCGGACCACGCAGCTATCACGATTATGTTGTCAGATCTGCGAACTACGCCACTAAGACTCTGGAAACTAGACTCTTCGCTTCTAACATACTCCGAAGTCCACCAAGAGATGTTAGCCAAACACCAGTCCTTTTTCAAACTTAATGACCAACCGGACACAAACAAATTTATTCTATGGTCTACCTACAAGGCCTGCCTATGTCGCATCTTCATAAAAATGGGTAAAAAATTAGATGAGGTTCTAAACCAAATAGCACAGTTAGAAAAACGAAATAAAACAACTCCTACCCAAAACCAATCCTCTGAACTGCTCGTCCTAAGACAAAAGCGCACATCCCTTTTACTAGATAAATTTGAACGTAGCTTTAAACAAACTAAAGCTGGTTTCTACTCTTTGGGCAACAAAACAGGGAAACTCTTAGCCAAGCAGGTCAAAGCCCAATGAACCAAAACTAAGATTACCTCCCTGATTCACCCCACAACCGAAAAACGCCTTACTAATCCCCAAGAGATTGCAAATACTTTTAGCAAATATTATGAAACCCTCTACAACCTCAAAGAGGACCTCTCCACCCCTCAACCTACTAGCCTCCATTCACCTACCCTCAATTTCAGAGAAGAAAAGCAAACTTCTCTCCAAACCTTTTGAGATAGTCGAAATACTCGGGGCAATTAAATCTCTTCCCTTGCATAAATCCCCAGGAGAGGACGGATTTACAGATGCTTTCTACAAAGAATTTGATGACATTGTAGCCCCTAAACTTAAAGACCTCTTCGATACTGCAGTTTCTTCTGGCTCCTTACCTATAGATATGCTCCAATACATTATTTCTACAATTCCAAAACCAGGAAAAGACCCCACTCTCCCATCAAACTATTGGCCAATCTCCCTCCTTAATACTGACATTAAACTTCTAGCCAAAGTAATTGCCAATAGACTGATGTCAATCCTACCTAAACTAATACACCCTGATCAGGTCAGTTTTGTACCAGGTAGATAAGCACCCGATGCAACTAGATGCGTAGTAAACCTCATTCATCATGCCACATGCACCCAAGCGCCTTCTTTGCTCCTATCACTAGACGAAGAGAAGGCGTTTAACAGGGTCCATTGGAAATTCCTCCAAGCTGTGCTTACAAAATTTGGCATAAAGGGCTGGTTTCTCCAAACAATGCTGTCCCTATTCTCAAACCCATCAGCTAGAGTCCTCACAGGAGGAACTATATCCAATCCGTTCAAAATTACAAATGGAATGAGGCAAGCATGTCCCCTCTTCCCAATTATTTGTGCCCTACTGATGGAACCACTGGCCTCTAAAATTAGAGCAGACCCACAGATTTCAGGCATAATGTGCAATGAGCGCAGGAAAAAATATTTTTACATAATGTGCAATGGCACAAATCATAAAATCAGTCTTTTTGCTGATGATGGGATATTAATGATCACCAACCTCCTCCAGTTCCTGCAACCAGTACTCAATATACTCCACGACTTCAGCACAGTATCCTACTACAAACTCAATAGCAAAAAATCCCTGGCTCTCCCCATACAAATTCAACCCCAGCTCATTTCCCAACTAAAAACTAGCTTTCCATTCACATGGATGAGTACATCAATTCCGTACCTTGAAATTCAAAAACCAGAGCCAACTGATCGATCTTAATTACCATGCCTTCCTACGCAACCTGCCTGACCTCCTGAAATCCCTTCGCTGTACAAATCTTTCTAAACTAGAATGAATTGCCACCCTTAAAATGATTGTACTACCTAAGCTCCTCTACTTATTCCGGACGCTAAAGGTCCCTATCCCGCAATCATTACTAACCTCGATCCAACGCCAATTTGCCAAATTCATCTGGGACTCCAAACCCCCAAGATGTGCTAACTATATACTAACCAGGCCCCAAAAAATAGGTTGAGTGGGCCTACCTAAGTAGCAAAATCCAACCTAATGAAATTTAAAATCAACTTATTTTTCCCTTAAAATTATACATTTTCTCAGTTTAAACATTTGATATGTCATTTATGTTGTATTCTGAATAAAATATTGAAATTTGAAACTTCCACATAATTAAATTTTGTTTTTATTCACAATTTGTACAGTGTCACAACTTTTTTGGAATCGGGTTTGTACTATCTGCTGCCAAACTCAACATTACAAGACTATGAAAGGCCAAAATAAGTGTAGCGCTAATCATAAACAGATAAACCATTGATTGATACATAAAATGAAACAAAATTGATTCCACATTGTGTATAAAGAAGAAAAAACGTGCAAAAAACATAAAAAAATATATGTCGAAAAATAGAAAGTCCCAGAAGTGGATCCAAGGGTTTCCAAAACACAAGTAAAATAGTTCAAATAAATTCTTCAAATAAGACACCACCAGGGAGGTGCAGGTAGAGGGACACCACAAAGTGCAACTGATGGGAGGCAGCTTACCAGAACACTATGGTCATTCAAATTAATGAAATTACCTCACCACGCTTTTGAATCAATATGATGGACTCCAGCCCAAGTAGGAAAAGCAGGCAGTGATAAGGAAGCTCCAGTCTCCACAGCAGGTATGTTCGTCAATGGTCACATATGTATAGGAAATATATGATGGAAGAACATAGTGTAATACTGTATGGTGCTTAAAAGGATTTATTTAAAAAAACGACTCACAAAGACAGGCGAAATACAGGCACATCAAACATGAAAGCTGCAGTCGTTCCGATCGCGGCGTCCCGCATGTTCCAAGCAGCGCAATGAAAACAGAGCCGGCATAGATGGGGGCGTGTGTATGTAGCCTCTGGTGCCGCCAACGCGTTTCGTCATCAAAGGACGTCGTCTGGGCGTGTTACAAGACTATGGAAAACCACAGAAACTCCCTCCATTCCAAACACTATTGCTGACCTCAACTAGCAGTGTGAGATGGAAAAACTAGTAGCCCAAAAAAATATCACACTAGAGAAGTTTAAAACCACATGGTCCCAATGGCTACAGCACCCAAAATGCACTGTACTAGTATGAAACCTTCAAGTAGACTCTGTATTCAATAATTCACTCAACATTCTCTGCTGGTGCCCCTCCCCCTCCTCGTCCTATCCCCACCCCGTCTACCTCCTCTCCCCTCCTTCCTCCCCCCCCTCAAATAACTACCCCCTAGCATCACTCCCATCTATTTTTTTTATACCTTATTGATACATTCGTTGCATAAAAGCTTTATCCCAATACTGTTGTTACCAGAGTTTGAAATGTTTTCTTTACCCTAGATGAAACAAATGCTTTAATTAATGTTTGACTACTCAACTATTTCCCCTTTACGTTATTGTACTTAGGAAACTTTAATAAAAACTACTTGGAAAAAAAAACTAAAGGGCCAGCAATGTACCAAATCATCCAAAAAATGAACATGCACTATTCTTGGCAAAGCGGTGCACGACACTGCACAGTAGTGTTTTACCATTCATTGTGGTCATCAGAGTTGCATTGCCTTAGTGCATTGGGGTACCCTTCAAAATGAATGACATTGCAATGCACTAACACAAGTAATAGGTGTTAATTGCATTGCAGTAATGCTTATTACCAGACCACACTGGAAAGTTGTAAATTGACCCTTAGTTCTAAGTGCTAAAATATTAATTAAAAAAAGTTTGTTAACTAGGAATAATGTGACCAAAGGTAAGTTTAAAATTTCAACCATTGCTCAAAGTTTATTGAAACAGTATTTGTAGTCCGCACTCATACTTTACGTGCACTTGGATACATGTTTAATTTTAGTAAGGTTGTTGCATTACAACAAACAAAAGTTTAAATTGTATGGAAAAATTCTAATCCTAGCAAGAACTACATTTAGAAAAACTGTTTGACCTGTATTTTTATTGTGAATATTTTTCAGTTTTGTATAAAAATGTACAAATATCCCAATAAACAGTATTTTGCATCTTTTACTTTCATTCTACAAATTAATCAGGACAATGGAGCCGATGGGCACTATGGCTTGAATGTTGTTAATCTAGTTAATGTATTTTCATTGTATTGGTTCTGCTGTTTTGGACAAGCCCCTCTGTCTCTGGTGTAGTTGACCCCTCAGTTGCACCAGCCCTAGCCTCTAGGGGGCGGCATGGTTGATTCCCGGGATAAGCGTTGCGGTCTGTGGGTGGATGGGTGGAGTGGCAGTCCTGTCTACTTCCGCCTAGTCTCACGGCTTTTGGGAACCATGGTAACCTGTGAGTTCCTGTTTTTTGACAGCACTGAGCCTGCGCAGTTAGAGATCGAACCCGGTGCAACCTCACGTCCAGCCGGACGTGACGCCACTGGTGTTGGGGTGAATAAATTGCCAGAGCCGCAATGGTGGCCGGAACTGCAGGGAGAATTGACAAACTGGTCTGCACGAGGTGATATTCATCCAGATGGATACTCCGCCTTATGGAATTTAACGGTTTGGCTTCACAATCTTAGAGCTTCTGAATTGTATTATCTCTATACAGATATACACAGCAGTACCCACTACCAATATATACAACTGGATCAAGCTGGTAGCCTTCTTATGTTGAGTAACACTGTTGCTTATCATGTATGGGACAAAATAAACTAATAGCTATATTTTATGGGACTGATATGGCTTTGCACACATAGTATATGGTAGGCTCAATTTTGAGTTCCTTTCCTAATCTCTTTGGCATTCCCTATAGCTTTGTTATGTTCCCAGAATTTGTAATCATGTATGAGATATAGCCCTCTCACCATGATTAATACACATACTGATACATATATTATCTATATCCTCTTTTTTCTGATTAGTCAACAATTGGAGGTAAAATGCTTGAGTTTCTACCAATCCAGACCTACTCCATGTTCAGCAGTTTTGACTTAAAGATGGTTATGATTAGGTAGGTAGGTTTTTTTTTCTGAACCTACCCTGAACCTACCCTAAATATTCCACTAGTGAATAATTATGACATCTTAGCATCTACCTTTTGGATTGAGGGTCTTCATCCTTACCCTATCTTACCATCGAATACTCTATGTGCTACATCTACCTTTTTGTATCTTTTTGTATCATATCACCCTCGCGCTCATCCCGGGAAACTTCTATGTTTGGCATGCTCTCTCCACCAAGGCTATCAACTGTGTGGCTGTCTGTTTGCACTGTGGGGGTCACTGCACCAATGTCATGGGTGGTCCACTATATGGAACTTTTCAATTAAATATCTACTAATGTATTGTAACTAATGATATATGTTGTACAATTCACCTTAGATAATACAGGAATATTTTCAATTAATTTCCACCCCTGAAGAAGCTTACAGCGAAATATGTCGGGCATGGATCAAGGTGTGAGCCATGTTGGCCCACCTGACAGAATGTACTAAAGGAAATAGTGATATAATCCTGGTTATACTCATTACCCTGTTATTTTTACTATTGTCTGTTTTTTGAATGTATTGTGTATGTTGTATGGAATATTTAATAAAGTTTTTGTAATTTTTTAAAAACTGTTGATATACTTTTGGAATACGATACCATTAAAGTCCCCCTCCTTTTTAGCCCTCATGTACCATGTCCGCTTTATGGACTTTTGGTAAAAAATGTCTTTGTTGAAATTTGCAGAAACCAAGAAAGAAAAAATAGAAAAATACATTCTCCAGTATAATGTGTTTGCTAAATCCTAAAGGGTTAATGGGGCTTTTTATATTTTATGCATTTTATTGAACATATTTATTTTTATTTTTAACAATGCAACAGGTTAGGGAAAGTTCTCCTCTCCTTTAGACTACTGTAGCAAGAGATCCCTTTTAATAAAAATGTATCTCTCACTGTTAACGGAAAGTAGTAGACCACTGTTTTGGTGATCTATTGCTGTAGGGAAAGGTAGGACAGATCCGAATCAGAAAATATTTTGTCACTAGAGCCTCTTTTGTAATCACAATATAGAAGCATTGTGTTTGCTTTGTTCTGCAAAGAACTCATATTGATATCTCTGTAACAGCATTAGAAGTCCTGACCTTGGCTATCCCAGGAGAAATGTAGCATTATTAGCACAGACCTGGGGTGGAACTGTGACTGAAAGCAGCTTCTGCAGTATTATTTTCAAATACTATCTTCCCTAAAATGGGTAAAGAAAAATGATAATGTATATTGTATGAGAACATACTTTTACTTGAATAACACTTTTTTTTTTAACTGCATGCAATACATGCAGTTGCAGCGCAGCCCTATTAACCTGGGGGTATATTTTCAGCCTCAGCCACAGCGTGTGTACAGCCCTGGCAGCAGCCTCTGCAGCTAAAGGGGGAGCAATTGGGAGATAGTAAAAATGGCTCAAACGTGTGATTTTACCCCCTCCAACCTCATGTGGGAAAGAGCACTTGGTTCACATTCACAATCTGAATGTGACCTTCTCCCAGAACAACAGTGCTCTAGCCTGGCCATCATTGTACAATAGGTAAGACGGGAAGGTGTTAAAAAGCACTGTTGGGTCTGTTTAAATTGCAGTGAATGCAAGTGGACTTAAACTCAACTCTTTCTAACCACAAAAGCTGCAATTTACTGCAACAAAGCAATAGCAAATATACCGTGCACACTATAGTACTAGGGATGATCGAATGGTTCGGGTCGACCATCGGTTCGGCCCGAACATTGGGTGTTCGAGGTTCGGCCGAATTTAGAACTTTTTGCCCAAAAAGTTCGGAATTCGGCAACCAGAACTGCCCAAAATGCGATGCTTCAGGAAATGGGCTTTAAAAGCCCGTGATTGGACCAGAACCATTAGCAAAAGCCAATTGAGGGGGCAGGAGAATGCTAGGAATGTGATTGGAGTAACTAGGGGGTCCCTAGACCAATCATTAGTGAATACGCCCCCCCAGTATATAAGATCGCCCCCGCCATATTCCTAGTATTGTTATACTGGACATGGAAGAGAGTGGAAGCAGTTCTGTTAATTTTACTTTAAAAGTGTCATTTAGCTATTTTTAGTGTGAGGAAAGGTATTTCTAGTGTAGTTAGAGTGCTCCTTTACACTTAAGTTAGCTTCAAAATTTTAGTTTCTGTAGGGAAAGTATGAAGTGTCAGGGGACCCGTAGTGTAGTGTAGGGTTAACTGACAGTGACTGCTATGGCAGGGTGACAAAACCCTTCCATAGCAGGGTGACCGCTATAGAGAAATGATCATTTCTCTGAATAGCTTCGGGACACCCTTATGGCTTCTCACCAGCCAAGCATTTTTTATGCTGCAGGGGCTGCCACTGTCAGTGCTTTTTTGAGGACATGTTTGATGTCAGACATGACATCTGAACATGTGTATAGGGGATATATATACACATATATGTGTATATATACCCCTAGACATATATAGGTGTGATAGTAGCAGAAATAAATGCTTGCGCTAATGAAATCATTTACAGTAATATATTTCTGCTACTATCACACCTATATATGTCTAGGGGTATATATTCAGACATATATGTGTGTATATATATACCCCCTATACACATGTTCAGATGTTTTGCCTGCCTCAAAAGAACCCAAAAAAATGCCAAAAAAACGCTAGCGTCAAAAAAAAAAATGCCCAGGTGTGTTTTTGCTGGCATTTTTTGGGGGGTTTTGGAGGCAGGCAAAACATCTGAACTTGTGCACAGTACCACTATACACAAGTTCAGATGTTTTTCCTGACTGCAAAGAACCCAAAAAAATGCCAAAAAAAACACTAGCGTCCAAAGAAAAATGCCCAGGTGTGTTTTTGCTGCCATTTTTTGGGGGGTTTTGGAGGCAGGCAAAACATCAGAACTTGTGCACAGTACCACTATACACAAGTTCAGATGTTTTTCCTGACTGCAAAGAACCCCAAAAAATGCCTGCTATTAAACCGGGAGAGAAGCTAACTACCTGTCCTGAAAGAAAGTGTTCTAATACAAACAATCTTTTTTTTCTGGTTCTGGACATGCTACAGAGCTGAAACTTCACAGGTACACCTTTTAGACCCCCCAGACACAAAATCACACAAAAAAGTTCTTAAAAATTGTCATTTTTGATAAAAAAAAGCCAATTATTGAAAAAAAAAAAAAGATTTTTTGATTTTTACTTTGGATTTCGTATCTGGGGGGTCAAAAAGGTGTGCATGTGAATTTTCAGCTCTGTAGCATGTCCAGAACCAGAAAAAAGAAAGATCATATAGGTGTTAAAGGAGGGTCCCACATCCCTGTTCTACTGAAAAATTATCTTTTTTTTTTTCATGGTTCTGGACATGCTCTTTTTTATTTTTTTTTTTTTTCAATAATTGGCTTTTTTATCAAAAATGACAATTTTTAAGAACTTTTTTTGTGTGATTATTAGTTAATGGGGCATGACCCAGAACCCTGGGCACTTTTTAGGGGCATTTATTGGGTTTTAGGGCTTAAAAATTGTGTTTTTTGATTACCGAAGTTCGGGTCCCATTGATTTCAATGGGGTTCTGAAATCCGGGCCGAACTTTCGGGAAGTTCGGATGTTCTGGCCAAACCGAACTTTTCAAAAGTTCGATCATCCTTATATAGCACTATATAACCTATATATCACTGTGAATATAGCAGTAAACTGTGGAGCTGTATATAGCACAATACTGAAAGCACTTTACACTAACCTGTCTCTCACTCAGATTAAATTCACCAACACACTGACAAAAGACTCCTGGGAAAGCAGTGTGTGGGCTGCAACCTCAGTGTGAACCAACACTGGCCAAAGTCTTGCACCTGACCAAAAATTAGGTGCATGATCTTGCCCAACGATGGCACAAGCAATCCATTGTGGGATGTTCAGCAGAAGGAATTCCCCCTTAAAGTTCTTATCTTCTCTGAACATAGGTACAACAAATGTTCTGTCTGAACCTTTGGCTCATCCCTAATGTTAACAAAGGCTTTGCAATGATCTCATGGCAGAATTCCCATTAGCATTTGAAATGTTACTGACATTCGGGTAATGTTTTGAGCCCAAATGCTTATAGGACAAGTGAATCCAGCTACCCACATTTCAATATCTTATTTCTGATATAAAAATCCTACCCAAAGCACACCCTTATTAGGTACCAATAGAAGGAAAGAGCCCAAACTCAACTCTTGAGATGGTGGAAACTGTTCTCCCAGAATGAGTTTGAAGTGGGATGCATGAATAGCTCCCAGCATCAAAATAGTCTTCAGGATGATCTCAGTGGATAACACTAGTTGATCTTGAAGATCCCTAAGCGCAGGTAGCAGTGCTGAAGAAAGTTATATAATCCCTATAGTTGTGGTCTGGAAGAAGAATGACTACCTGAGAATGTGCATCGACAATTGCATCCTCACAGAAACACCATCCCTGGCCAGGAAAATTCTCCACCGATAAGATGCTCTTTAATACCTGTTTGGTGTAAGGTGGCTCAGTATGTTGGACCTAAGGAGTGGTTATCATCAGGTTCCATGCAGTTCTATGAAACAAACACAAAAGGATGTGCCAGCCTAGTGCATTATCCCACAATATTTATTAAGAAATTGTCATATCCTTAGGCTAGAGGTGGGCCATGCTGCAGGGCACTGCAACTAATGGCTAAGAGAGCCAGGTGTTCCAGGAATGATGGACAACACAGTCAAAGGGACTGGTAAGATGAGCAGCAGGCTCACTGCCAACAAGTGAACCAGGTGGCTCTTTATTTTTGTTTGTGCATGTTTTATGGAAGAAACCCCTGCGTGGGCAACTTTCTGTTTATTGAATAAAAGTGGGCTGCTGCACCCTAAAATACAGTTTTGGACTGGCACAACTTATTGTAAACGCACCAATTGCTTGAGTTTATTTACCCTACTCTTACACCCTGTAATGTGGGTGACACTATGTCACTGTTGGGGTTATGATCCTATTATTGAAGATTCATGGAGAGATTTGCCAAAATAGCTGACCCCCTCAACTTGTTGCTGGGAAGTGAAGACCAAGAAGATGACTGAGATTTTCGAAGACAGGACTGTCAAGTCGAAGGGCTCAGAAAGTTTTGAGAATCAATAAATGATGAATGGCCCCATCAATGTGAGCAGGCCTTTCGGCAACTCAAGAGGTGATTGACCAATGTTTCTGTTTTTGCCTATGCAAACTCAACTTTGCCTTATGAATTACATCTCAATGCCAGTCAAGGCAGACTAAGTCGAGTGCTGTACCAGGAGTAGGACCTGTTGGCTATGTAAGCTGATGCCTTATCCCCCACTGAAAAGAAACTTAGCATTCACAAGCTGGGATTCCTTGCTTTGAAGAGGAAAGTGGTGGCTAAATTGAGGGATAATCTATGTGGCAAGGCAAGTTAAAAATCTGCATGAAATAATCTTCTTATGTGCAAACTCACTTACAACCAAGCTGGACACCCAAACCCCTCCTCGGCACTGAAAAAGCATTCAAAACGCCAAGTTTGGCTGTTTTGAATGCTGTCAGTTTTTTTAATTTGGCAGCGAATGCCCAGAAGTGATGTCATGGCATCACTTCAGGGTTTTTTACATGGAGACCCAATCAGAGCCGAATGCAACTTTGATCGGGTCTTCGTTGGCCATTCTGGTAGGATGCCCGGGTCTCCCTGTGGGACGAGAGACCCGGGCAAGCTGCGGAAGGCGGTGGTCATTACAAGACAGACGACCGTTGGCTATGGACGCCGGTACCGGGTTGATGCCTCTAGCTGCAGGCATCACTCCGATACAGCACTTTCCCGAAATATCGGCAATATCGGTAACCTCAGGGGCTGATTCCGATATATTGGGGAAAGTGCATATCGGCCCCTGATGGTGCCGATAATCGGTCGATCCCTAGTATTGAGTAATTTATGAGGAAAAAAATGCAGATTTTAATATGCATAGGAAAAATGAAAACATCGCTCCAGAGATGAAGTGTAAGCTCTGGCTAACACTGCAACGACTGCATATGACAAAGTCACATGACAAGTTGCGCCAAAATTACGGAAACTGAACCGTTCTACCTGGTGCAAATCAAGTTGCTCAGGCTTAGAAAATGGTTTCTGCAGTACCTTGGGGGCGACTTCAACACAACTTGCATTGACTTCTGTTAAAGAATAGGGATGATCGAATGGTTCGGGTCCACCATCGGTTCGGCCCAAACATTGGGTGTTCGAGGTACGGCCGAATTTAGAACTTTTTGCCCAAAAAGTTCGGAATTCGGCAACCAGAACCGACCAAAATGCAATGCTTCAGGAAATGGGCTTTAAAAGCCCGTGATTGGACCAGAACCATTAGCAAAAGCCAATTGAGGGGGCAGGAGAATGCTTGGAATGTGATTGGAGTGACTAGGGGGTCCCTAGACCAATCATTAGTGAATACGCCCCCCAGTATATAAGATCGCCCCCGCCAAATTCCTAGCATTCTTTTACGGGACATGGAAGAGAGTGGAATGCTGTTCTGTTCTAATGTTTTACAAAGTGTCATTTAGCTATTTTTAGTGTGAGGAAAGGGATATCTAGTGTAGTTAGAGTGCTCCTTTACACTTAAGTTAGCTTCAAAAATTTAGTTTCTGTAGGGAAAGTGTTAAGTGTAAGGGGACCGTAGTGTAGTGTAGGGTTAACTGACAGTGACTGCTATGGAAGGGTGACAAAACCCTTCCATAGCAGGGTGACCGCTATAGAGAAATGATCATTTCTCTGAGTTGCTTCGGGACAGGAATATGGCTTCTCACCAGCCAAGCATTTTTCATGCTGCAGGGGTTGCCACTGCCAGTGCTTTTTTGAGGACATGTTTGATGTCAGACATGACATCTGAACATGTGTATAGGGGGTATATATACACATATATGTCTGTATATATACCCCTAGACATATATAGGTGTGATAGTAGCAGAAATATATGCTTGCGCTAATGAAATCATTTACAGTAATATATTTCTGCTACTATCACACCTATATATGGCTAGGTGTCTATATACATATAATTATGTGTGTATATATACAACTATACACAAGTTCAGATGTTTTGCCTGCCTCAAAAGAACCCCAAAAAATGCCAAAAAAAACGCTAGCGTCAAAAAAAAAAATGCCCAGGTGTGTTTTTGCTGGCATTTTTTGGGGGGTTTTGGAGGCAGGCAAAACATCTGAACTTGTGTATAGTGGTGTATATACACACATACATATATTTATATACACACCTAGACATATATAGGTGTGATAGTAGCAGAAATATATGCTTGCGCTAATGAAATCATTTACAGTAATATATTTCTGCTACTATCACACCTATATATGGCTAGGTGTCTTTATACATATAATTATGTGTGTATATATACCACTATACACAAGTTCAGATGTTTTGCCTGCCTCAAAAGAACCCCAAAAAATGCCAAAAAAAACGCTAGCGTCAAAAAAAAAATGCCCAGGTGTGTTTTTGCTGGCATTTTTTGGGGGTTTTTGGAGGCAGGCAAAACATCTGAACTTGTGCACAGTACCACTATACACAAGTTCAGATGTTTTTCCTGACTGCAAAGAACCCAAAAAATGCCTTCTATTAAACCGGCAAGGTGTGAAAACCGAGAAGAGAAGCCAACCCCCTGAGCTGAAAGTGTTCTAATACAAACAATCTTTTTTTTATGGTTCTGGACATGCTACAGAGCTGAAACTTCACATGTACACTTTTTAGACCCCCCAGATACTAAATTCAAAATCAAAAAATCTCTCTTTTTTTTTTTTCAATAATTGGCTTTTTTATCAAAAATTACAATTTTTAAGAACTTTTTTTTGTGTGATTAATAGTTAATGGGGCATGACCCAGAACCCTAGGGACTTTTTAGGGGCATTTATTGGGTTTTGGGGCTTAAAAATTGTGTTTTTTGATTACCGAAGTTCGGGTCCCATTGATTTCAAAGGGGTTCTGAAATCCGGGCCGAACTTTCGGGAAGTTCGGATGTTCTGGCCGAACCAAACTTTTCAAAAGTTCGATCATCCCTATTAAAGAAGTCATATGCAAGCCGTGATGAAGTTGCACAGGGATGTTGGCTTCATAGAAACATAGAAAAGTGACGGCAGAAAAAAACTTTATTGTCTGAATATAGATCTATGTTTGTCCCACTTTCTACTACTTTCTAAGATTAATTTTGAACTTTCCTCCAGTTATTTTGAGGTCATGTCCCCATGTTCTTTATTTTGGTTTCACATTGAAAAAACTGTCCTACTGAACCTTATTCGCCCCTTGATCTATTTAAAGTTTTCAGTCATGTCCCCCTTTTCCCTTCTTTCCTCTAGATTGTACATATTAAGTTCCTGAAGTCGCTCTCAATATGTTTTATCCCCCAAACATTTCACCATTTATGTTACTAGTCTCAAATTTTGTTTAATCAATATATTTCTGTAAGTGAGGTCTCCAGAACTGGACACATGATTCTTAATGAGGTCTCAATAAAGATCTATATAGGAGAATCAGAACCTCCTTCCTTTTGCTGGTGATCCCTCTAGTGATGCATCCTAGAATTCTATTTGCTTTTCGCCTGGTCACACTGTTTGCTCATTTTGCAATAATCTAAAATAAGTACCCCTCTTCTGTAGTGCTGGCCAACACTGTACCCCTAATTTTGTACTCTCTCGGGGGATTCTTTTTCTCTAAGGGCATTAGTTTACATTTAGAAACATTGAACTGCAGTCTCCACTTCTTTGATCAGTCTTCCAGCAATGCCAAATCACATTCCTTGTTACAGACACCTCCAGGGATATCAACCCTATTACACACCTTTGTATCATCAGCAAAAAGACATACCTAGCCCAAACCTTTAGTTATATCGCTTACATATAGATTAAAGAGAACAGGACCTAGTACTGAACCTTGTGGTACACCAGTAGTGACTGTTCTCTGTTCTGAGTGAAATCAATTTACAACTCTGGTATCTATCCTATAGTCAACTGCATATTCACTGAACCCCCCCCCCCCCCAAGGGTTGAGTGATTGAAATGGACTTTAGAGTTTTTGTTGTGATCTTTGAGGATCTTTGATATGCATAACTTCACATTAAAAGCACCTAGAGTGTCAAATGGGTGTTTCTATAATGTTCTTTTTTATAAATAACATGCAAACAGTTAAACATCCCTAGTATGTGTACAGGTGCACTTAAGCATAGATTAATAATAGGCACATTACTATTTTATTCAGTACCTAATGCAGTACCTAAAGTCTGAGCAGCATAGCCACTACTAAGAGCTGCAATTTCTGAGCTAGAACAGCATGTTGTATAGAATGGATTGTTCCCATAGCAATGCATGTAAAAAAGCAAACATGTTGTTTTACTTCTATATAATACACAATGACTGAATTATTTTTTTTCAGTGGGAAATGGAAAAAGCCCAAATTATTATTTCCCACTTAATAATGTTCATAATATACTTTGAAAATAGGAATTTTACTGGAAAATCCTTAAAACATCAATATTTAAAGTGTAATAAACATGTACATAAATCACTTCAAATCAAAATCAAGAAATTGAAAAGTACAAATAAAAATATTGAATGAGAAGGAAATTTCAGAAATCTACAAAGCTCTTATGAATCGTACACTCATACATAAAGTCAAAGCTGTGTTCTTGAAAATAACCCAGAAAAACATTTTGCTTATCATGATATGTAATTTTCTGAAAACAAACTCAGATGCAAAAGTATGATGTCAAAGGTTTCAGCATGTGTGGAAATATTTAGGGATTGGTTTTAATGCAGTTTCCTAAACACAGAGGGTGTGAATAGAGCTTAGAACAAGAAAACAGATAAGTGTAAATAGTTTCCTTTGGTGGATGTAGTCAAATAGGAAAATAAATGAAAATTGTCCAATAAAGAAAGGAAAATAGAAAAAAAACATTTAATGTAGAATATTGTGAAAAGTGGTCCTTTCTTGCCAAAACATTGGGTCGTAGTTCCCTCATAAACATATGCAGGATTGTATATAGTATATGGCAAAGTGAGTATTTCATGGAATATTTGATTTGCCACTTGCAAACACGACAAACTTTGACAAAATTTAACAGATTGGCCTGGTGATCTAAATACAGTATCATTCAACTGCACTTGTAATGCCTTTTAATTTTTCTTTTTACAATTTATAAATTTGAGTGTGTTATTTGTATCATACAAGCTAAAACACACCTATATAGCAAGCATGGTAATAATAGAAAGAGTCTCATTAGGGGTTGACTTATTAAATAAATATAGATTGTGGACTTAGCAAAGTAAATGTTCACTTAGCTTAGTAAACAAAGAACTAAAAAACATTTTACATGGGACTTTAAATGAAGTACAACATTAGCTTAAAAAGATTTACTTGGCAATAGATGAAAACCTTTTACACAAATACAATTTTTTTGTAAGCACTGCCGTGTATCGGCATACAATCAAAACAATTAATTGGGAGGGGTGTCAGGACAAGTCTGAGCATTGGAAGAGAGCATAGCTAGTGAACTGACCACGGTGTCTTCTCCTTCCTAGTGTGGTCAGTTTTTAAAAGGAAAGCAGAGGCACTGGCAGGAACATCAGGAATTTCACACAAAGGAAGCAATACAAAGAGAACAGGATCATTTTTCATACAAGTACATGGAACATCAGGCACATATCAGAATGAGAGATGGGTCGAACAACCCCCTGTTTGGTTTGCAGCAGAACTATCGAACATTGCAAATGTTCAGGACCAAATAACGAACCCCATTGAAGTCTAAGAGAGTTCCCCTATTGGTGGGACTTTAAAGGCACTTCAAAACACAACGTCAAAAAATACATATACATTTTTTTATTTAATATACACATATAATGTTAAAATAAAGCAAGCCATATACAATACATGACAAGAAATAGCAGATGGCGACCAAATGAAACAAGGGTAAGTAACCAACCCGTTTCAAAGTCAATTGTAACTTCTTCTTCAGGGGTAACCTTGAGTGGTTTTCTGTAGGTGATTAAGTATAGATATGAACAATTTATATATTCATTAGCACATATACACTTGAAAAAAATGTAAATATACATATTGAGAAGAAAACATGCACTTACAAAATCTGCTTTTTTTGTAGAGATTGTGAGCTCGCCAATAGTAAAAACAAACAAATAGGCTGTTCAAAGGCCTGACTGATAATGTGCCAGGGAAAGTGAAATCAGAAGATAACTGATGATCCCCAGGTGGCTATCATGGGTGTATGTGTTTACCAGCGAAGGCTGGTTGAGGACAGCTGGAATCCAAAATGTGCTGGAGATCCAGTGCTGAATAGAGATCAAAAAAGGAAATCAAAAAAGTAATCACCAGACAGATTGTGTAATGGAAATGCACAACAATCTGTTAAAAGTACAATGTAGACATAAATATAAGTTTTAGATAAAAAATTGTATACTCATATAGAAAATATATCTATAATTGTGACAAGGCAATCCCCATTATCAAAATAGATATATCAAAAATAAATGTATCAAAAATAGAGGGCCATTTAGAGCCATATAAGGGAACTGAGATGCAAGTCTCAAAAGCATTCATATAGTTAAAAAGTGATGTAATGAAGTAAGTTACCTTAATATGGACCCAAGCGAAATAAAGGACGACAGGCAGCAGTGCAAGTGACTGCCAAATGGAGCTTGGTTTAAATAGTACTTTAATCAGGGATTAATAAGTTGCACCTCACTGTGATTGCCTAATGTCAAATCGGGATCAGCTTTCCCCTGCTCTGGAGTCCCTGGTACACTGGGGCTGACCGTGGCCCCTCCCGGGCATTCGCGATGCATGACGTGGTGGAGATGCGGCCAGCTCCTGCGTTCCACCAGCATGGAATGATTCCGTCAGTGTGGAACGCAGGCAGAAATGCGGTGAGCATGCGCAGAAGATCTCGGCCGAGATCTAGATGGAAGAGCGTCATATAACACGTTAGACGTCCAATAGGTGGCGCCTATGTCCGTGACGGACATGTCCCCAAATACACATACAGCAAAAACCGGGATAGCTGCAACCAAATAACGGGGGCATCAATAAAAAATATAAGAAAAAAGGAGGACAAAAACAGAATAAGACTTATTGGAGGAGCCATCAAAAAGAGGCCTATATAAATAGAACCACATTAGGGTAAAAATTACAAAAACATTATATGTGAATATTAAATAAAAATTTTCATATGTATTTTTTAAAGTCCCACCAATAGGGGAACTCTCTTTGATTTGTTCCAATTACTCAGGGATGTGGCACTCATTAAGGAAGTCTGCCAAGAGCACTATTTTTGTATTTCCCATTGAAGTCTATGGGACCTGAACTGGAAAAGCAAAAGTGCCCATTTTGAAGGCTTATATGCAAGTTATTGGGAATACAATGGTTATGGGGGTCTGGGTACTGCCCTGGGGGACATGCATCAATGAGAAAAAGTTTGTAAAAATCATCATTTTTAAATGAACAGTGATTTACTGATGCTTAAAGTGAAACCATAAAATTGAGAAATAACAATTAAAATGAAACATTCCTTTAAATATAGTGCCTGGGGGTCCCCTATTCCTTTAAATATAGTGCCTGGGGATTAATAAAATTATATTATTGATTAGATTATAATTCATGCGTTTTATATATATATATATATATATATATATATATATATATATATATATATATATATATATGTATATATATATATATATATATATATATGTATATATATATATATATATATATATATATATATATATATATATATATATATATATATATATATATGTGTATATATATATATGTATATATATATATATATATATATATATATATATATATATATACATATGTGTGTATATATATATATATATATATACATATATATATATACACATACGTGTATATATGTGTATATGTGTGTATGTATATATATATATATATATATATATATATATATATATATATATATATATATATATATGTGTGTGTGTGTGTGTATATATGTAATATGTATATATATATATACACATACGTGTATATACGTGTATATGTGTGTGTATATATATATATACATATATATATATATATATACATATATACATACATATATATACATATATATATATATATATATATATATATATATATATATAGTTACATAGTTACATAGTAGGTGAGGTTGCATAAAGACAATAGTCCATCCAGTTCAACCTGTGTAGGTGTGTGTGGCTGTAATCATCTCACATAGCCCTTAATGTTCTGATCCTTGAGATGTAAGTCTAAGAGTCTTTTGAAAGCCACCATACTACCCGCAGAAACCACCTCTTGTGGTAGAGAATTCCACAATCTTGTAGCCCTAACAGTAAAGAACCCCCCTCGTTGCCTGAGGTTAAAACGCTTCTCCTCTAATCGCATTGTATGTCCTCGAGTCCTCATGCAATCCCTTCGAATGAACAGCTTTTTTTCTAAGCTGGGATCCCCATTAAGATATTTATAAATTGCTATCATGTCCCCCCTCAGACATCTCTTCTCCAGGTAGAATAAATCGTGCGATTGCAGACGCTCTTCATAGTCAAGGTCCTCCAATCCCCTAATCAGTTTAGTTGCCCTTCTCTGGACTCTCTCCAGCTCCAACACATCCCTCCTGAGGACTGGCGACCAGAACTGGACAGAATACTCCAGATGCGGTCGGACCAGAGTTTTATAAAGTGGAAGGATTATAGTCTTATCTCTGGAATACATCCCTTTTTTTATGCATACTAATAATCTGCTGGCTTTGGCAGCAGCCGCTTGACATTGCATGCTGTTGCCTAATCTATCATCAACCAAGACTCCCAGATCCTTCTCCATTTTTGATTTCCCCAAGGGTTCCCCTCCTAACGTGTATTGTGTTTTTATGTTTTTAGTCCCTAAGTGCAAAACCTTACACTTCTCCACGTTAAACCTCATTTGCCATGTCATTGCCCATTCCGTTATTTTGTCCAGGTCATTCTGTAGGATATCTGCTTCATGCTGTGCAATTATTGCCCTGGCCAATTTTGTGTCATCTGCAAAAACTGATAACGAACTACTGATCCTGTCCTCAATGCTGTTTATGAATAAATTGAACAAGGTTGGTCCCAGGACTGAGCCCTGGGGCACCCCGCTTACTACCTCAGACCAGTCTGAGTATGCGCTGTTTATTACCACCCTTTGGACTCGGCCTTTTAGCCAGTTCCGTATCCAAGAGCAAACCCTGCTGTCGATACCTGCAGACCTTATTTTATAAATTAGGCGCTTGTGGGGAACTGTATCAAATGCCTTAGTGAAATCCAAGTACACCACATCCACTGGCCTGCCCCTATCTAGCTCACAGCTCACCTCCTCATAGAATGCTAAGAGATTGGTTTGACAAGAACGCCCATTTGTAAACCCGTGCTGATTACTGCTGATGATGTTGTTGTCATTAGCAAACTCTACGATATAGTCCCTTATCATCCCCTCCAGTAGTTTACATACTACTGATGTCAAACTGACAGGCCTATAATTTCCCGGGATATGCCTCTGGCCCTTTTTGAATATCGGAATCACGTTAGCCTTCCTCCAATGCCCTGGTACATCTCCTGTCCTAATACTGTCAGCAAAGATCAGGAACAGTGGTCTAGATATAACTTTACTGAGTTCCTTGAGTACTCTCAGATGTACGCCATCTGGGCCTGGTGATTTGTTTGTGTTAAGTTTATCCAGCCTTTCCCTGATTTCCCCCTCTGTTAGCCATAGTGGCAAGTGCTGTGTGTTACTACTAACCATACAGTCATGGTCAGTGTACCCCTCCTTTTCCTGAGTAAAGACTGACGAGAAAAAAGCATTCAGCATGGTTGCTTTTTCAGTGTCCTCCGTAACCATCCTCCCATCATCGTTAATTATGTGCGCAATATGCTCTGCCCTAGTTTTTTTGCTGTTGATATATTTAAAGAATTTCTTTGTTTTTTTTTTTACTATCCTCCGCTATTTGTGACTCAAAGTTGATTTTAGCCATCTTGATTTCTTGTTTACTTTTCTTATTTGCCTCCTTGTATTGCTCGAAAGCCGATACTGTGCCCTCTGATTTATATTTCTTGAAGGCCAATTTTTTTCCCCTAATACGTTTTTTGACGCTATGGTTTAACCAGCCAGGTTTGGCCTTGTCTCTTCTAAATGTATTTCCCATAGGAATGCACTGCAAGATGCATTTGCTTAATATGTTCCTAAAGCATTCCCATTTATCCTCTGTGGTCAGTGATCCCAAGGTTTGGTCCCAGTTAACCCTTTCCATCAAGGAGTATAATTTTGGAAAGTTTGCCCTACTGAAATTTAGTGTTCTTATGTTCCCCACTTGCCTTGTTATATTGTTATTTATACTAAATGTGACCATCCTGTGATCGCTAGAGCCCAGGTTGTCCTGGACTCCTACCTCCGAGATTATGTCTGGGTCATTAGTGATCAATAGATCCAGGACTGCATTTTCCCTGGTAGGGGAATCCGCCAACAGTGACATGCAATTATCCTGTAAGGTTTCCGTGAATAGACGGGCCTTCTGTGAGTGTGTAATCCCCTCATCCCAGTCAATGTCGGGATAATTGAAGTCCCCCAATATGATGACTGATCCCAATTTTGCCACTTTATCCATTAGTGCTAAAAATTCCAGCTCTACCTCCTCCCCTTGGTTAGGTGGCCTATAGCAAAACCCCATAATTACTTTCCCCTTTTCTCCTTCCCTATGGAGTTCAACCCACACAGATTCTAAATCCATGCTCATCCCATCCGTAATGTCACTCCTTTCTATCACCTTTATATTCTTCTTGACATATAGACATACCCCTCCCCCTTTTTTTTCCTACCCTGTCCTTCCGGTACACCGAATACCCTTGGATATTTGCCAGCCAGTCATGCGAGGGGTCGAACCAAGTCTCTGTTATTCCCACAAGGTCTATGTCATCTTCATGTACTAACATTTCCAACTCATCCATTTTATTAGCTAGGCTCCTGGCATTAGCATATACCCCTCTTAGTTTTACAGAAGTTAAACGCGATTGGCGGTTATGTTTATTCCTGTTTGGTCTGAGAATTTCCCGCACAGACCTGCCAATTGACGTTGTGGACCTACTGTCGCTGCTGACCCTAATACTACCTTCAGTCCTCTGCTCCCTCCTGACTGATTCTACTTCTCAGCCCTCCCCCCGTCTCCTAGTTTAAAAGCCCCTCCAACTTGGTGGCCATCTTTCTGCCCAAAAGAGCTGTACCGTCCCCATTAAGGTGCAGCCCATCCTTGCTAAAGAGCCGGTAGCCGACTGAGAAGTCAGCCCAGTTCTCCAGGAACCCAAACCCCTCCTTCCTACACCAATTCCTCAGCCACTTGTTAAGTTCGCTAATCTCCTTCTGCCTCTCTGGTGTGGCTCGAGGTACAGGCAGTATTTCAGAGAAAACCACCTTGGAGGTCCTTTTCCTCAATCTATTACCTAAGTCCCTGAAATCGTTCTTTAGGATCCTCCACCTACCTTTAACTTTGTCATTAGTGCCCACATGCACCATGACCGCTGGGTCATCCCCAGCCCCGCACAATAATCTGTCTGCCAGATCTGCGATGTGCCGAACGCGGGCGCCCGGTAAACAACAAACTGTTCGGTTCACGAGATCTTTTTTACAGATTGCCCTCTCTGTCCTCTTGATAATTGAGTCCCCCACTACCACAACCTTATATAATATAAATGTTATGTGTGTTTTGTGCAACGTTCAACGTTTGAATTTCCCTCCCTAGTTCCGCTCCCATGCAGCATTGCTGCTGCAGGGAACGGAACTAGGAAGTCATCACACCGACGGAGGACGGACGGGCAGCGGGGATCTCAGACGGCTGGCGGTCACAGCAATGGGAGATCATCGCTGGATCGCCAGGAGAAGGTAAGAGACCGCTGCGTGCTCTGCCCATCCACCCCGAGCGTGACACGGGGATACCGATAACAGCATAGAAAATCCACCCCGAGTCACGCTCGGGGATACCGCTAGCCAGGTTAAAGTCTAAGGGACCAAAACTTGAAAAATCAAGAGTCCCCAATTTTTAAGGCTTATTATGCAAGGTTTTAGCCATGGGTATGCGAATACTGTCTTGGGGGACATGTATCAATGCAATTTTTTTTTAAACAAAGATTGTTTTTAAAGGAGCAGTGATTTTAATGATGCCAATAAAAAAGTAAACATTTTTTAAAATAGTGCCTGGGAGATCCCCTTAGTCTTCCTGTACCATGAATAGAACTTGCTGCAGCAAAACTGACATTTATAAAGAAAAAAATGACATTTAAATTGATTTTCCCTGCACGCTTCCTTTACTTAGTAAACAATGGCTTGGGGAGAAAGTCTGTATGAGGGTACAATTTAGTGCACTCGGAACAAGATTAGAGATTTTTTGGCTAAATTCTTGTGTCTCTTTGACAGACTTTGGATGGAAATAACAAAGTGTTGTACCACAATGAGCAAGTCTTATGTGAAGAAGCATAATTATAGTACACTCAGGCCAAGATTCCAAGATTACCGATTTTTTTTGATAAACTCTGGTGTCTTTTTCGCAGACTTTGGATAGAAGCAACATGTGCAGAAGATTTGGGCTTTGGGTGTTGGTGGTGCCTTCACACCATAAACCTATACAGGTACTCTTGATGAAAGCAAGAATTGGCCTTGCTGTAAAAACTGTGGTTGGAGGATCATGACCAACAGAACCAACATCAGAATCAAGTAATGTCAAGATGAGGATGGTTTCGTAAGCCAATCCACCACCTCCTCTGCATGCTGTGGCAGGATAGCACAGGCAACATCCCCAAACAGAGACAAATGTGTCTTGTCTGAGGACGAACCATGTCCATCTTTGCCTGTGGACACAGATGCTCCTGGCCCCCTCATAGTAGCATGGGAACATCTGGCTCTCCTTGTTAGCCTCCCAGACATGATGCGGGGCTAATTACCCAAATTTAATAGAAACTGGGAAATGTGTGATTGGATGCACTATATTAAATTAAAAGTGGTGTTTGGTGCACTTTAAATTGGACTGATGCTGAGGGGGCGTGGCCGGCTGGAGACAGAGATGGACGCTCTGTTCTAAGGCTCTGAGGTAGAGAGCGGGCAAAAGCGACGATACAGCCGACTTCACTACTTGCGGGTAATCTGTGTGACAGCGCCGGTCTCTCCGATCCCCCGGGGCATGTCAGTAAAGCGAAAGGAAGACAGGACAGCTCACAAACTAACTGCCTATATGTTTCAGCCTGCGGATCGGCGGAGCCAAGATGGCGCCGGCGCCGCAGCCTCCCCTCACGGCTCTGATCCCCCTCAGCCTTCCCTCACAGAGAATGCCAACTCGCAGCCCGGGATTTCCATAGAGATGGTAAATATCAATGAAGTCTCACCACCTCATACTCCTACTACAGGGAGCCCGGCTCAGACACGGATGAGGATGGATCCCTCCCTGCCTGGACACTGTGAGGTGAGCCAGATGACACAGTACAATGGGCTGCAATCTCTTTACCCTGATTCTATTGCCATGTATCCGACTGTTAATCAACCGGTCATGGATACCACACTCAAGGATATGATGTTATCACTGAGGAACACTCTGCAGTCAGATATGCTATCTTTTATGCAGCAAATCAAGCATGAGGTCACTAACATGGGAGAGAGGATAACACTAGTTGAATCTAAAATGGATGCCTGTGCTGTAGCCGTCCATGAAGTAAAGCAAACACATGCAGAACATGACAAGGAACATTCATGGCTTAAGGATAAGATTGCCGACTTAGAGGATCGATCTCGTCGGAACAATGTGAAAATCAGGGGGATCCCTGAAGATGTACTCCCCCCAGATCTTTCCACTTATGTCAGGAACATGATTAAATCACTTTTGCCTGAGCTTAAGAGTATTGAGCTTGTCATTGACAGGATTCATAGGCTGCCTAAGCCCTCACACCTGTCTGACACTGTTCCTAGAGATGTTATCCTCCGAATTCATTTTTTTCATGTTAAAAATCAATTAATGCAAAAGGCGAGAGCTTTAGGATCCCTGCCTGACCCATACGCCCACCTACAAATTTACGCTGACCTGTCACAGCACACTTTACAAAAACGCAGACAGCTGAATAATGTCACAAAAGCCCTCAGGAATCACAAGATTGTATATCAATGGATCAATCCGGCCAAACTTTTAATCACCTACCAAAACACCAAATTCATGATATCCTCTGCTGACGAGGGGTTGCAACGTCTACGCAGTTGGGGAATTATCCCGGAATTCACTTCTCCTTTTGAGATTCCTGCGGGACCCAGACAGCCCACTACAACTCTCCAATTGCCACAACGTACCAACCGTAAACCCAATGTCAAATAATTGATACCTGTGGAGTCCTCCAACTACTTCGCCCGTTCTCTCACCTGATGGCCCTCGGCCGTACAAACTCTTTACCCCGCATTTTTCCTGCGCACAGTTGTGCTCCGGCAGGATACGTATTTTGTTTTTGTTCCTTATTTTGTGTTTTTACCTTGGTGGCTCTCACGTCGCTGTTTTTCAGCTACTTCATCAACTCAGCACCGCCGATACTGCCACAGCGGCGCATCGTCCACAGTATTCCAGTTGTTTTGGATGAGTTCCCCTCTGCAATCTAAGGGCTACCAAGAGATCCTAACGGAACGCTAGTATCTCTGACCCTTCTAGCACTTGTTATCACAACCCTGGCCATGACTATCAACTTTCTTTCCCTGAATGCTAACGGTTTGAACCATCCTGCAAAACGTTCTTCCTTATGGAAGCTAGCGATTGAATCGCAATGTGATATCTTGTGTGTACAAGAGACTCACTTCCCGGCATCTAACCCGCCCACATGCTCTCACAAAAATTTTTCCCAGATCTACTCTGCAAATGGACCTAGGAAGAAAAACGGCGTGCTTATTGCCATTAAAAACTCACTCAACTTTCAACTTGACTCCTGCACTGCGGACCCTGATGGTCGCTTCATCATACTACTATGCTCCATCAACAACAAACCTTACACCATAGTCACGGTGTATGCTCCCAACAATCATCAATTGAAATTCCTGCGGAAGCTGCACAAACGACTGGACCGTACTCGCCGAGGATCTATAATATGGTGTGGCGACTTCAATGTCACCCCAGACCCACGTCTAGACTCTACGACCCAGAGCACTAGGAGGAAGCTTGCACTTAACCCTTTCTTGCAATCTACCCAACTCTATGACGTTTGGAGATGTCACCATGTGGAAGAAAGAGACTTTACATTCTTCTCCCCTTGCCACAACTCCTATTCACGGATTGACCTCTTCTTGACAGACCAGTGGACCCTACAGTCAGTTTCGTCATCATCTATTCTTCCTTGCACATGGTCAGACCACGCTCCAATTTGCCTCAGTATTGAGACTGACCCTTTATCCTCTCCGGTTTCTCTATGGAGATTGAATACGACCATCCTACGCCAGGAGTCTGACCTGAAACTCCTGAGCTCTAAACTAGAGGAATTCTTTCAACTGAACAAGAACTCAGTCCCTGACCCATTCCATGTATGGGCATCTCACAAAGCCTATATGCGGGGACTCCTGATACAGCTGGGGGCCAGAATTAATAGGCAGCGAAGGCAGCAGCTTACGAGCATTCTAGAAGCTATCCAGTTGACGGATTCCTTAAACAAAAGTAATCCTAGTGCAGACCTCAAATCCAAACTTTTGAAATTGAGATTAGATCTCAGGTTGGCCCTTCTAGATAAATTTGAACAAACCCAGAAAAAACTTAAAATGCACTTCTATGTACACGGTAATAAAGCAGGTAGATTGTTAGCGAACTATATCAAAGGAAATAGGACCAAAACGACTATCCCACATCTTTACCACCCCACGTCCAAGCAAAAATTGATAGACCCCCAGGCCATTGCCAATGCGTTTAGCACCTACTATAGCTCCCTCTATAATCTGAAGGATGATCCTGCTCAAGTCCAACCTACTGACCAATCCATACAAGATTTCTTAGATACGGTACAATTACCCTCTCTATCTCCTGCACAACTGACTGTGCTCAATTCCCCTTTTAATGTTGACGAAATTCTCACCGTCATAAATGCACTACCTAATAACAAAGCCCCTGGCCCAGATGGGTTTGTTGGAGAATATTACAAACATTTCCAAACAGTTTTAGCACCTAATATGGTCACGATCTTTAACGCCGCTGCCTCCGCTGCCTCACTTCCATCCGAGATGCTATCTGCGTTAGTTATTGCGTTGCCAAAGCCAGGGAAGGAACCATATTATCCACAAAATTTTAGACCTATCTCCCTACTCAACCATGACACAAAAATTTATGCAAAGATCATCGCGAACAGACTGGTACATATGCTCCCCTCCTTGATTCATCCCGACCAAACGGGTTTTGTTAAGGGCCGTCAAACTTCGGACGCGACCCGCCGGATGATTAATGTCATTCACTGCATAGGACGTCGGAGAGTGCCTTCTCTGCTTCTATCTTTAGATGCAGAGAAGGCATTCGATAGAGTCCATTGGCTCTACCTTCAAAAGACTCTCCATAAGTTTGGGTTTCATGGCCACATATTGTCGGCGATACTAGCACTTTATTCAAATCCCTCGGCTCGCGTGTATTGTTCCTCTATGCTGTCGGAACCCTTCTGTATCTCTAATGGCACACGGCAGGGATGCCCCCTGTCACCGCTTATATTTAACTTAATGATTGAACCCCTAGCGGAATGTATTAGAGCTGACACGAGCATTACAGGTGTCACATTGGGTCAAATGGAGCATAAAATAAGCCTATTTGCGGATGACATTATCCTCATTCTATCTAATCCCAACTCTTCCCTGGCTTCGGTAACTAACTTACTGCATAACTTTAATGGTGTATCCTACTATAAGGTTAACACAGCAAAATATTCTATATTGGCTTTGAATATATCTCCCTCTCTACTACATAGGTTGAATGCGCTGCACCCATTTTCCTGGGCCAAGGATTCTATCCCCTATTTAGGGATTCAGCTTACTGCATCTACACCCTCCTTATATCAAGCTAACTATTCCCCGATCCTGCAGTCCCTACCTATGGAACTATCCAACATTTCAAAATTGTATCTTACCTGGTCAGGGAGACTTGCGGCATTTAAAATGCTTAAGCTCCCGCAACTCCTTTATCTTTTCAGGACTATCCCCATTCCCCTGCCGAACTCCTTTTTTGCCTCACTGCACAAGATCATACGCGACTTTGTATGGAAGAACACTAGGCCTAGATGTGCACACTCTGTTCTGATAAGACATCGGTCGGTCGGTGGATCAGGATATGTAGATTGCAGGGATTATTATCTTGCCTCCCTTCTATCACAACTCAAGAGCTGGTTCTATATGGACCCGACATGCCTATGGCATCCTCTTGAATCCCTTCAGGTACATGGGCATGATCTTCTGGCTTGGCTATATAGTGCGCCATGCGATGCACTCAAAGACCAAGAATTGTCCCCCACTATAGTAGCCACGGCGCTCGCGTTCCGCCATCTCCGGTCTCTACCACAGTCAGACCATACATTTCGCACTATCCCTACGCCACTTTCCATTCTCTCTGTGCTGATCCCGGATTTATCTGTGCAATCCTGGCAATCCCTTGGTATTGAGCGGATTTCTGACCTCTATGTTGGAAACCTGCTGAAACCCTTCTCTTCCTTGCAGACGGAATTTTCGCTCCCAAAATCGGAGTACTTCAAGTACTTTCGCATATCTCACTGCTTACTGAGCATCCCGAGGGTTTCTGTCACCATCCCTGAAAAAGCGTGGCAATTCTATATGAATGTACATAACACACACAAGGGTATTACCTTATTTTATCAACTTCTGCAGAACAAAAACTCCTTTCATAAAAGTCCGCAAATGTTGAAATGGGAGAGAGATCTAAACACATCCTTCACAGATTATCAATGGCAAACAGCCCTTTCTATGAGCTATCAAGCTACTCGCTCAGCTAATATATGGGAATTGATATGGAAAATCAATCTTAGATGGCACATCACACCATATTTGGCCAACAAATTCAACCCAGTGAATTCCCCCCTGTGTTGGAGAAACTGTGGGGGTTCGGGCACCTTACTTCACATCCTTTGGGGTTGTCCATGCTTGACCTCACTTTGGATGGAGGTTGCATCGCTAATTGAAACAGTCACTAACACCCCTTGTACACTCACACCGGAGTTAGCCTTTCTACATATAGGGATACATAGAGTCCCCAAACATCATCGTATCTTAATCATCCACATCTTGCTAGCCACTAAACTACTAATCGCCCGCAACTGGAAATCTGATGCACACATTTCCATTACCGGTGTGATCACGTTGGTTCATACACATGGATCCTATGAACGCATGTTTGCATATACTCAAGGCAAGGGCCCTCAATGTCATGCTCTCTGGTCCTCTTGGTTTGAATGGTATAACAGTCGTTCTCTTTCAAGTGATGATGTTTTGCATTAACATGTTGAGTTACCTACCTCTGTTGATTTTCATTTGCTGTATATGGGGGTTACCCCCTGGACCCTATGGCACAGACTGGTCCCATTTGGGGTGCCGGGACCTGGGGGGTCACCTCCACGACATTCTATCCATAAATCAATTCATTGCTGCGGGGGGAACCATAATTGCTTCTTTTTCACTGTTCTTCCTTTACGCTACCCCATGATGCTGTTCATTCATGTACGATGTTATTTATACTGCACACTGTGGTTCGATGCGGTAATTTCTTCTTCTCAATTTATAATTTGTTACGATTTGTAATCTGTTTACACGATTTTGTCCTGTTATCTTATGAAAATTTAATAAAAACCAATGAACATAAATTGGACTGATGCTGAAATGTAAATACTATAAAAAAATAAAAAAAATAAAAAAGGGGGAACACCATGTCACAGTCAGAAAAACTACGGCTGAAATAAAAAAAAGGGGGGCAGGCAGGAGACAAAAAAAAAACACGCAGTAACCAAAAAAAAAAAAAAGAAAGGGTATACAGTACTAAATATAGCACTAAATGTTTTGTAATGCTGTGTTGAATACTGCACTACACTAACACACCTAACACGCTACACTGTCACTACACTCACACTATATTAACACACTATACTCACACTACACACACACTACACTATACTCACACACTGTACTAACCTTACATTATAACTCTACACAGTGTGAACAAGTGAACACACTAACTCGCTAGTAGCAAACTGAGCCCTGCTCTATCTCAACTCCAACAACATACTGCAAAAGCTTCCTGTGGGAAGTACCTTTTATAGTGTGGGTTGGGACAATGAACATTAAGCCATGATTGGACAAAGTCATCATCATCTTGTCCAATCAGGGCTCTGACAGTGCTCTGTGCCCTAATTGTCAAAGTGCTGGTCAGGTGCAAGTATTCATCCAATTAGGGCCCTAGAATTCACTGTACAGCATGCAGTGCATTGTAGGGCGTTAGGCGTGCAAACATCCCCGCAAATTTGGGTGTTCGCCCAACTCTTTTTGTCACTAGCAGCTCAGTTTGAGGATTAGTTGCTTTGATGCTGCCCACACACTTCTAGGCTCTGTGGAACTCTATGGCTCCCTTCCTGAAGCATGTTTGCAGGAATTATTGGAAAGTACTAATTCTGGAATGTATATGAGTTCCAGTGTCTGGGAATATATTCCTGTTAACTGCTAATAGCAGCCATAGCTTGAATGGTGGGAATTGCATATACCTGTATATTTTATAGTACTAATATTAAAGGATAGCTTTAAGAAGAGGTTACTAATGAGTTAGTACCAGTTCTTCAATTGGCTAGCCATAAGCCTTAAGATACAATAAAAAAGTGAAACCAAGCGTTAGAATAGGAGAATGAATATTCTCATTTTGGACAATATTGTTTCTTGCAGACATCTGCTCAGTCAAAGATAAAAAAGTTAGATATAGACATTATGCTGCTAATATTAAAGTTATTAAAAGATGCTTAGTTAGTAAAAGACGTGTCACCTTATTTTGCTACGGTTGTCATACTAGAACTGAGACATTAAATGGTACCTGAACCACTGTACAGTACAAAGAAAAACAATGAGTCTTCAAAGGATCAACAGGTCAAATTTTTCCAATGCTGCTTCTTAAATTATTCTCTTTCAAAATGCTTGTTGTTAGGATTGACAGTTCAAGAACATCTGTCTGGTTTAAGTAGCTGCAAAAACATAACCAAAAGTGCTGGGCACCTAGTTTACACTTTTAAGGAATGGGGAACTGTTTGACATTTTGAGCATGTGCAGTATTTTCTACAGAGATTCTGTTTATTTGCAGTTAGCAGTCACTACCTTTGTAATGGTAAACAATACCACTGTAACAGACAATATTTTTCTGCCAGCTAATGATTCATTAACTTACAAAGCAACTCTTTTAACCTATTTTAAGTCCAGTATTAATTTATAATCCACATGCAATAGGGGGATGGGTTGTGAAAGTCCTTTAAACTAAAGATGATCATTATGATTTCTTCCTAATGTTTTTCAGGATTTCATTACCCACTTGCTGACCAGCCGCCATACATATACTGCGGAAGGTCAGCAGGTTCCCGCAAAAAGACTTACCCCTATGTTGCTTCATGGGAGCGCTAATGGGAGCAAGTACGCACCACTAGAGGCATGCTCACGTGCCTATTCACCATAGGGGAAGCTGATCTGTGGGGGCCGGCGGCCGCGATTTCAGGCGGGCATCCGCGATTGCTTCCTGCTGTTTTAAACACAGCAAACTGCTGTTCTGTCAGCAATGAACACAGGACTCAATATAGAAGAAATGGCTGCACTCCAAGTATCATCAAAATTCTGGTTTATTTAACCGAACCTCCCAATGTGTAGATGGAGCTTGCCTGCCAAGAGACGCGGGAGACATTGGAACACGATCCTGGACAGTCTTCTACGGCTCTCTACCATGATCTGGCATTTGGGCCCACCCACCACCTTATGACCTATGGGAGGAATCTGTCTCCACAGCTCCTCTCTGTGTTGACACACACTGATCCTTTACTCTCAATGGAACCCTATAAGACCCCATTGGAACTTTATGAAGAAACAACTAGAGCACTACCTCCTTCAGCCCACTCATACAGATCTGGCCCCTGCATAAGGGATGCCACATCGGCCTATTCTGTTGGCATCCTCGCTGACACCCCCGGGGGATAGTTCCGGACTCCTCCCGCGTCTCTTGGCAGTCAAGCTCCATCTACATAAACCATCTTACACAGCAGATCTACACCAACTTCTTTTGATTTTATCTGCTACGACTCCCTTGTCGCCTACAGCTACTTGGAAATCAATATTCTCCATCTGTATACCCCTAAAGAAAGGCACTCTCACCTGAAATGCATCAGGTTCGAGGATTTCCAAATCTTTCATCATACAGTATACCCCCACAGTATATGTGCAATTCAATGTTATACACATGGCTTCATATACATGCAACTTCACTCATGTTTTTACATTACTGTAAATGTTTTTTGTCTCTACCTTTTGTATAGATTGATCTCATGATCCATTTTATCTTGTTACAAATAAATTGATAAGTTTTATCTACTCTTTTTTGGAAGTGTGATTGCCTTTATTGTCTCACCCCCAGGGGGAATTTTTTTTTTTTGTCTTGCTATATGCAACCCCCAAAGTCAAATCAACTACAAAGCCATTTAAAAAAGAAAACATTCGGAAATAAAGAAAAAAAAATACCTAATCTAGCCACTGTTGCTTTTAGTAGGAGCTTTTAGTAGGAGCAGGTGACATCACTGTGCCTTGATGGTGCCTCCTGGGAAAACTCGGGGCTCAAAATTCCCATTGTAATGTGCTCCAGCAGGGGTGCATTCCCACAGACTTATTAGCCCCTGGCTTTCCCTTGAACCAGTGGTGAGGCACTATGACATCATCCATGCTTTCCTAAATCATCAGAAACTGAGGTAAGTATTTGTTTCCTTTTTTTCACAATAGCTTTATTTTAAAAATACCTTAACCTCCCTGGCGGTATTATTCTTTCGGGTTTTAGGTGCTGAAAGCGGTACCATTATTTTGCATGTAATTCTTAAGGATGAGCAGCCCAAACCAACTATTTATATATGATTTTATTTTACTGTGTTTACTCTTTATAACATCCTGGGTATGATAAAGTTTGAAACACAAAATCCTAAATTATAATATAATAAATAACTATAAAATAATAACAAATAATAATATAATAATAATAACACTTTTTTTTCCCAAAAAAATAACACTTTTTATTCAATAAATTATAGTATATATTAGTATAGTATATCAAAAACACTGACATTTTTTTTGTCAAACAAGGATGCAATATATTTTTTTTTTTTTGCAAAAAGGATGCAATATTAGTGGTCATATTGCTTCAATAAACGTCCCGGGTGTGGAAAATTTTGAAACAGGGTACAGCGCAAAGTCCAACGTCACAGTCAGGACAGTAGTACCGCGTTTCTTTTCTGATTTTCCGTCCAGTGTTGTCACTCTTGGAACAGCAAACCACACACATCCTTGTGGGTGCAGTCTTCTTCTCCATCGGTGGAATGTGGTCCATAAAGTGATGACCGGTCAGGCGTTTGGGGTTCACAACACCAGCAGCACTGCGTCCAGATCTACTTACTGTTGGTGTTTGGTGCCTGAGAAATATGAGCTCAGAAATTTTCCACACAAAGTCCGCATGAACCACAGGCCTGTCACTCTTCTTTTTTAGGAGAATGAATGCGTTCCACAAACACTGTTCCAGGAGGTGCCTGAATATTTTTTTATAATATTTTTTCTGTTGTTTCTGCATTGCCGGATAGAAAGTCATGGCCTGGTCAGCTCTGTCCACACCTCCCATGGTGTTGTTATAATCCAGGACCAGTTGCGGTTTCATAACATCTTTTCCCCCTTTTGTATGTACCATGACAGTAGCGGTGTTGTGGATGGTACTCATCAGGCAGACATCTTTTTTTTCGCGCCATCTCAGTGCCAACATTTTTATTTTCTGCCAGGCAACTAATTCTCCGGGCATGAGCTTTTTGTTGGCAAAGGTGGGGGGCATGTCACGTCGGTTAGCTCCCATACGCATCCGTCTTGTGTTGTAGGAGGAACTCAAACAGTTCTGGGGATGTATAGAAATTGTCTGTGGTGACACAGTACCCCTGATTCAGCAGAGGCTCAATCAGCGTCAGAACTGAAGCGGTTGCCATTCCATAGCAGCTGAACCTTTCGTTGAACTTGGTTCCTCTCCTGGTGTATAGAAACGAATTCCAAATATATCCAGAGCTGGACTCACACAGCATGAATGAATTTATGCCAAAGCGTGCTCTCTTGGATGCAATATATTGTATCCAGCTGAGTCTCCCTTTATAGGCGATTAGACTTTCGTCTATACAAATGTCTCTTTCTGGGACTTAGGACTCCTGGAATTTATTTAAAATTAGTTGATAAATGTCCCAAATTTTTTTGAGCTTCGGAGCTGGATGAGAAGCCTCATCAAATTCGTCATTATTTGTAAAGTGCAAATACTTCATAATGAGCAAAAATTTGTACTCCGACATAACCGTGCCAAAAAAAGGAGTGGCCAATAATTTGTTGGTGGTCCAATACCACTTCTGCAGGGGTTTCCCCACCACTCCCTGCAGAATAGGCCCAGAAATTTCCAGATGTCCACTCTGGTCATGGGTTCCCACATCCTGCTCCTTGAAAACCACCAATGCGCTGTGGCTTGTTGCTCCTGGTACCGATTGGTTTCCACAACAATCTTTTCGATAACCTCATCGGTCAAAAAGAGTTGCAGGTATGCCAAGGGGTTGTAATCCTCAACAACCACTTTGATACCAGGTGCTCCGGTAAACGGGAACCTTGGGGGTGCTACGTGCTCCGTACCGCAGTCGATCACGCACCAAGTCCGCACATCGCTCGGCACAGTCGCAGCATCATCGCTGAAATCACTTTCTGCGTCTGATGACGAACTTCCCCACGAATCACTATCACTCCACTCTGCAAGCGATTCTGTATCGCTGTTGCTATCGCCCAGCAGGTCATATACCACTTTTGAGGTTGCGGCGCGTTTGTTTGATGCCATGGTCGCTCTGCAGTATCCAGACACAAGGTACAGGAAAAATGCAGGAAGTGCAATGGAGAAAGCACTGGGGAGGCAATCAAAGGTCAATTTATTTTATTTTGGCAATGTAATCCAATAGGATTAGTGTATCAGTGTGTTTGTGCATATACTTTTTAAATTTGCCACTGTTTCCACCCCCCTGCGGATGTCACGTCACAGGAGACGGAAGCCGGGGCTCACAGAGGATCGGGAGGAAGCTTCGCCGCCGCACACTGCCCGCATGCATCGCTGGATCCCGGTGACAAGGTAAGTAAAACCTCTACCAGGATCCAGCGATCTTCCTAGCGGTACCCCGAGTGTGGCTTGGGATTACCGCTTTTGGCTCTGAAATTTAACCCCGAGCCACGCTCGGGAATACTGCTAGGAAGGTTAATAGGCAATTGAGGTTTTTTTTTTTTTTTACAAGAGCGGACCTTCTGTTTTAATGGAATAGAGTGAAAGGTCTATTTTAAGTGTCTTCTCTGATTTACAGGATTTCAGGTCAGGATTATCTATTAACCCTAGAAAGATTTAGCTATGCTAGATTTAAACCATTCCTAAAATTTGGAAAAGCATGCAGAAATTCCTTAGATTACTAAGGCATGTAGGTTAGCAGATTTATCAAAGACTGCTCTAAAATTCTTACCCAAATAACCAGTGTGTTCAGGGGTTTATCTTTTATATTGATCCCCAGAAATCACTTAAATCAGTTCAAATTCTGAAGGATATCTTTAGCTCTGCACGTGTCTTAGTACACCATGACATTCATGTACTTTTATATGTAGAACTGTACATAATTTTTCCCAACATATTGGAAATCCCAAAGAGCATCTTTGTGCATTTTTTCTTGTCCATTCTCTTCATTTGAATATGAAAGTAATCAGAAATTGTTAGCTATAAATCAACTATTTGAGTTGAAATCTTGGCCACATACTGTATGTCTTAACACAATCTTTTAATAGACAAAAGTTGATGCAGGCACAATGTGTCCTATTTTTTCCTCATTTCAACCTAAGACTCAATTAAAACGCTGTCTCAAAAATGTTAAGGATAATTACCTGTTTGAAAATTTTTGGTAATGATTAACGCTCTAAATAAATTACTCATTTTGTAACTATCCTACAATAAAACCCTTCTATTTTTTATTTTTTTGCTCTAAAGCACTTTTCTATATTACGTTTTATTTTCTGTAAAAATCAATTTGGTTATATGTGCTGTAAATTTCTGCCTTTGCTTTACCTGTGGCAAGCAGCAACAAATCTAAAGCGTCCTATAGATTATCTTGCTGCTTTTCTTCATACTTCATTTGTATTATTTCTTAATCATTTTCTTTCTTTTACTTTTTCTTCTTACTAAGTCAGTTTTGGTTTCCAGATTTTCATTTGGTATGATTGCCATGTTGAAATCAGGTTTGGAAGCTGACACTTATCTCTTATATTTCCTTTTGTATGTAGAATATGTAAATGTACTGGATTCATATCCAATCTGAAATAGCAAATTTTTTACAAATATAACTGAAACAAAGTTTAATTTTCCCCTTTTTTGCTGATTACTAGCCATTTTCCAGTTACTTGTTTCTTCTAAATATGCAAACTTAAAAATACTTACCTTAATTTTCCTTTCCTGATGAACTCCATGGCAAGATACTTATGGATGAACCCCGCCTCCTCTCCACTCCTACAGGACCCCACTCCCATAAATTTTTGCTCAGAGCCAGAGACCGTGTTCGGTAACTAACCTACTCATGACACTGGGAGGGAACTCCTGCTGCCATGGAGTCCATCAGGAAAGGAAAATTACGGTAAGTATTTGAAATGAAATTTTCAGTTTTCCTGACAGACTCCTGATAGGCTTTAATTTGTACAATTAACAGGCAGGACCTTCAAGCCACAATAAACGGAGGATAAAGAAGCAGGCTCTACACAATAATGAACCATAAATGTTATGATTGAAGAACACAAAGACACCCTACAGATTACATTGGGAACCGCAGGCTGCAAAGCTGTCCAAGATGTAGACACACTCCTGGTCAAGTTATTGGTCTCTACCTGCAAAAGAACCAAGCTTTCAGCTCTGTGAGCCTGTCAGAAGGCCTGGACAACCCATGCCTCAATTATCTTATCCTCGATGAGGCATGTTTCCCTTTGTTCTTTCCGGCAAAAAAAACAAACAGATGTTCTAAAAGCCTGAGAGATTCCTAGAACCAAAGAAAAGGCAATTTTATATATAGTTCATGTGGGAACACTATTGGTGTACAGCAGCAACCTCATATACACTTTGACACAGGTGTCTGGGGTTTTTTTTTTTCGTATTTTTACATTTGTTTTACACTTGCTCAGTCACTCTTAGTAGCACAGAATTCAGATCACCATTTTGTAAAAGAAAAGGCACTGCTGAGAGTCAAACTCAGGATTCCCCATTTACCAGTTAGGCGCTTTAACCAACTAAGCCACAGCGTGACCTCTCCCACAACTCAGGATGCATGTTAGTACTGTTGGCAGAACAATTTCTTGGTTCCCATGAAAAACTGATGTATCCTTGGGAATTAAGTCAAGCATAGGTAACAGCATCACACACTCTGGAAAGAACGTTAAGAAAGGTTCTGCATGACCGTTGCTTCAGTATCTGAGGCTTTTTATTCCGACGTTGTAGCCACGAGAAAAGAGAACTTGACAGAGGTCTATAATGGAAACAACCCGAGAACCCTCCGCTCCAATCTCCAAGAGGGAGTCAAGAACAAGAGGGAGGTTTCATTTGGGAAGACTCTTCTTACTTCGAGGTCTGAGCCTAGTTGCTCCCTTAAAAAATTGTCGGCCAGGAAAAAATGCCTGAATCTAGATACACCTGCGAAGGCCAATAGAGCTGACAATTATACTAAATCTCACTGAAAGCCCAGAATTTTTGGAACTTCAGGATCATTGCATGATCCGTCAGCAGCAGACATGTATTGCACAAACTTTGACCAGATTCCCCCATAAACTTTGTTATTGTTCACTCTCCTAGTATTTATGAGAGCAAAGATGACTCTGGAGCAGCCGTGGACCTCCAATCTCAAGAATCAGACCATCAGACGCCACTGTGCTGGACATGGATGTAGAATTGCACCCAGTGACAGAAGCTCTAGCCTGAGAGGAAGGGCCTCTGGGTTCCAATAGCTGAGCTGTGCTAGCAAGAGGAACCAATGGCCTATTTCGCCAGAAGGCATTACTGCTGCTACCTCCACAACTTCTGTTCTGAGTCTTCATAGAAACCTGAGGATGACTGAGACTGGAAGAACTGCACAGGTCCTGTGGCATTTCCAATGATCCGTCAGGGCATCTGTCCTGAAGCTTTGTATATACCTTGGCCCTACGTATAATACTTCTCCAACTTCTTGTTGCATGGGGAGGTGAACGGTTCGACTACTGGAATAACCCCCAGGGACAAAATCCACCTAAAAACCTCAACATGGAGAGACTATTCATTGTTGTCCTATTGGACTCTGGAAAGAAAGTCAGTTAAAATATTCTGGAGCCCAAGGACATAGGCCGCTGAGATATTGGCTAGAGTCTTCTAAACCCAAGACATAATTGGCTTGTAGGGTGCCGAAGGCTGCCCCTAATTTCACAATTTTCAACACAATCTTGTAAAACTCACAGCCCCACTTGCCTTGAGCTATCCCCGACAGTGAGCCCCCATCCCGTATTGCTGGCATCAGACGTGATTGTAAACCAGGGACTGGTGCAATGGAATGGCAAAGTAAGTTTCTCAGTTGATGCCAGCAGGGACTCTCTCTCATGACTGAGGTTATGAAGATGATCTGAATTCTGCTTCCTTGCTTTCACTGCTGGAAAAAAAGACCCTCTGGAAGGGCCACATTCTCCAGAGTGTCCACTTAACCACCAATAATGTTAGACACTGAAAGGGGCACAGGTGGGAAGAAGACAGGGCCAGGAGTATTCTATTCCAGATCATTGGGATCTAGAGGCAAAGCAATGATTATATCCTTGATTGTATCAAATTGAGCCCCGAGGTAAACATGAGACTGAGTGGGCTCCAGATTGTTCTTTTCCAGATTCAGACAGCCAGCCCAATTTTAGGGAGCATTAAAAAGACCTGAGCTCTGGGCTTCAGCAGCTGCCCTCTGTCTTGGGATACTAGGAAAAGATCATTCAGGTTATGATGCAGGCGTATGCCCCTTGTTTTGATAAAGACTATAACAAACAATAAGACTTTGAAAAACATGCAGGGTGATGTTGAAAGCCTAATGGTAGACAAGTGAGCTAAAAATGGTCTTGACCTACGACAACCTACAATGGGCACATGCAAATAAGCATCTTTAGGTCTACGGAAATTAGCCAGTCCCCTGGCTGGACCCCCTATGAACCAGGGACAATGTCTCCATCTTGAACTTCTCCTTTTTGAAGAAAATTGTTTTAGGTGTGTGTGCGGCCTCTGCAAGTTGATCTTATGTTTTATGACCAGAAAGAGGGGCAAGTACATGCCCTGAAATATTCTGCATTCTGGGACTGGCACAGCAGCACCTTGTGACACCAGAAACCTTACATACTATGAGAGTATATGCTTCTTTAACTCAGAGTGAGGCAAATCTGTGGAAACAAATCTGAGATGAGGAGAACATCTGAAGGACCATACGTGTCCTTAAATGACCACTTTGACGTTTCAATAGTGTGAGGCCCAAATACAGCCTCTCAAATACCCAAGGTCAAGTTTTTTAGCAGATGTTTGAGGGAATATGTGGCCTCTTCACCAGCTTTCCCTAAAATCCTGACCTGCTGTGTAAAAGAGTGTGACCCCAGCAGGCTCTAAGCTTTGCCTTCTAGACTGTGTCGACTTCTGGCCTTGCAGGTGTAGGTCCTGAGGCAAAACCCCAACTTGCCAACTGTGGCCCTGGTTATGGTGCTATTCGGGTTGTTGCCAAAAGGTGAAGCTCCCTCAAAGGATCTTACACCATGCCTGCTAGAGGCAGGATCAGCAAGCCAAGGCCACAGCCCTAGTGCTCACTTAGCCATAATTAATGAGAGCGTAATCACTATGCAGACAATGTCAAGTGAAGCTTCACCGTGGAAACTGCTGCCAGCTCCGGTTTCTGAACTACAGTGTTTCTGGCCTCTTCATCTGAAAATGCTCTTGAATATTGCATTCCCATTCTCCTTCCACATTTTTAAAGCTTTAAACATGGCCACAAGAGCCAAGGCTGACTTTTAGGCCATTTACTGCATCTTCCAAGGAAGAGCGACATGCTCGCTTGCCTCATCAAGGCCTCAACAACTAGAGAGGCAGCCTTTAGATGCTTCACATCCTTATCCCTGAATAGATAGATCTTGGCCATCTTGCTCAGAAGAGAGGTATATTTTGCGTCCATGCTCCACTCATCCAAAATGATGTCCCTTAGTTCTGTTAGGAATGTGAAATTAGAATGCTCTCACTTTAGGTGCTTAAGGAACATCCTCTTGCTTTTCAGGAGACTCTACAGGTTCTATCCATATAAATGCCCTCTTCATTGCCTTGACCAGAGGCGTCACAAAGGCAAAGTGACTCTCATCTCCCTCTGCCTCACTGTCAGAGGTCTTCATAGATGGAAGGCTTGGTTGGGACGTTTACAGTCCTCCTGGCCGACCTAGTGGGAGAACACGCTGTAACGACTGTTGGACTTTGCGTGTGGCTTGTACCCCACTCTTTAAGGGATTCTTGCACCATGCACCTCACCAAAGATTCCACTTGCTGGAAATCACCATTCTGTTTTCCAACTGCCTGGGTTTAGCATAGTTCACACAGAGACTTGGCCTCATCCCCAGCAGGCTCCCTCCTTGGAGCGGCTGACATGGCAGTGGTTGCGGTGCCTAGAGGAATATTCAAAGCTTCTGCTATGAAGGCTGGACCTTGACAGTGACCTATGATTACTAAGTCCTGAAGAAGAATGTTGATGTTGTGACCTAATGAGGTCTTTATCATCTCGTGCTGTGTATTATTATTCTGACCTAGAAAGACTCACAAAAAACAAAATAGGGTAGAAAGGCTTGAAAAAAACAAAAGTGCTCAGGCAAGAAAGGAAAGGGAAGGGTTAAACATACCCTCTCATAACTGCTACACAAGGGCTGGCCACGGCATGGGGGGGTAGTGATACATTTGTAGTGTGGAACTGCACAGACATCCTACCTGCACAGGTGATAGAAACCATCAGGATCACACACAGGCAGCACACAAGGGTGTTAATGCTGAGCATATAACTGTGATGATTTTACACAGCATTTAGGGAAACTGCTGCAAGCTGCCCACCGAGAAATCCCAATATAAACAGTACTGACCACTGATTAAATTTCTCCACTGTAATGATGCCACTGCCACCTACAGCATGCATGTACTGAGTCCCTGGCATGAGTAACCCAGGGACGCCAGGCTGGAAGAGAGAGCAGCGGCTTGGAATGCGAATGAGCTCCAGCTGCCATAGACTGGAAAATGCTAGATCCAGGGAAGAAAACAGACAAACACACAAAAACTGCTGCCATGGAATATGCAATAGAAGAATATACATTATCGCACACAGCATCTCCCACAACCACATAAATCAAATAAAAACTATCAGGCCCCGTTCACATAGGGGCGATCCGACTTCGGGTGGCGACCTCCGAGGTCGCGGTGCGAGCAGCGCGCCGCGACCTCGGAGCGGCCGCCACGGACTTCATAACATTGAAGTCTATGGCGGTCGCCTCCGGGTCGCCCCAAAGAAGCTCCGGACCCTTTTTCTAAGTCGGAGCGACTTGTGTCGCTCCTATTAGAACGGGTCCGCAGCTTCCCTATGGAAGGCGACCTACGGCGACCTGTGAGGCGACCAGTGAGGCAAATCTGTGGAAACAAATCTGAGATGAGGAGGATATCTGAAGGACCATACGTGTCCTTAAATGACCACTTTGACGTTTCTGTTTGTGGGCAAGCCCCGTTCACACCAGGTCGCCTCACAGGTCGCCTTAGTGTGAACGGGGCTTAGCGCAAAAAATTTGAAAAATATAAATATTGTGAAAAACAAATCAGTGCACCAAAATATATAATAATTTGTTTAAAAACCAAAAAGATCTCCGGCAGCTAACACCAAAAAATGTGCTCACTATTCACATCAAGGAAAATAAATAAATCAATAGTGTACCGCCAGACTCATACAGGTGCAAACAATCTAAATAAAGCAAATCATATAACGTGCTAATATAAATCATATACAATCAATAAATGTTTATCGTGATAATATACGGTGCCAATAATAAATCATGCACAATGAAAAAAGTCCATAATAGGTGAAAATACACAGTCTATTGAAACTGTGCACACAAATCCGTGTATAGAAAGCAAGTAAAGTCCTTTCAAAAGAATCCCATAAGTGATGGATATAAGCAAACAACTTTGTGAATGTGCCAAATCCCTTCACCTCCACTCGTGGCCTCTCACCTTATATATATATACCCAAGAATCACCAAGGGTCCCATACAGCATTTATACCCTCTCTAGGGAGGTCAGGAGAGATCAGGTTCCACAACAGAAGGGGATCTTCACTTCCTTATATCGAGCTCAAGCCACATACAGCATGAAAGATAAATAAGGGGACATCTAGTGCTCTCTGTATAAATCACTATGGCATTTATTCAGATGTGAGATGTGATGATCGGCATGCAGGCTCCGCCCCCCTATACACGTTCCGAAGAAGTCAACGCTATGTGAAGCTCTGACGTAACGCGTATAGGGGGGCGGAGCCTGCATGCCGATCGTCACATCTCTGTTGTCTTGTATTACACATGCCTGTTGATGCACGCACTGCAGAGTGCCATCTAATGTAAGTGCGGTTTGCTTGATGAATAAATGCCATACTGATTCATACAGAGAGCACTAGATGTCCCCTTATTTATCTTTCATGCTGTATGTGGCTTGAGCTCGATATAAGGAAGTGAAGATCCCCTTCTGTTGTGGAACCTGATCTCTCCTGACCTCCCTAGAGAGGGTATAAATGCTGTATGGGACCCTTGGTGATTTTTGGGTCTATATATAAGGTGAGAGGCCACGAGTGGGGGTGAAGGGATTTGGCACATTCACAAAGTTGTTTGCTTATATCCATCACTTATGGGATTCTTTTGAAAGGACTTTACTTGCTTTCTATACACGGATTTGTGGGCACAGTTTCAATAGACTGTGTATTTTCACCTATTAAAGACTTTTTTCATTGTGCATGATTTATTATTGGCACCGTATATTATCACTATAAACTTTTATTGATTGTATATGATCTCCCACAACCACACCTGGATCCAGAAGACACTGCTGCACAGGCCCAGGGTTTGCCGCTTTGCCTGCCAATGGCTAGGGTTAAGCGCTTAATGGCACTGCATCCATCGCCCTTCTCTACCCTGCTAATAGCTGGGGACTGCTGGAGACTCCACGCGTCTTCCGGGGCACAGCTTGCCAAACAACCAGGGCTTGATCATGGACAATTTATCCAAGGTAAGACTTTAACCATTCTGGTCCTTAGGAGGAGGACAAAAAAGAAACACGGCCTCTGGCTCTGAGCAAACATTTATGGGAGTGGGGTCCTATAGGAGTGGAGATGAGGCGGAGTTAACCCATACATATTCTGCCATGGAGTCTGTCAGGAAAAGAGAATTTCACAGATCTGGAGATAAAAATAAAATAATTCAAAATATTAAGCATCATTTTACAAAAACCTCCAACATTTGAAAGATTCCATCAAATATTAGAAGAGGAGGAAGTAATCAGGTACAGCAACTTTATAGTGCCAAATAGCAAATTTTTTTATTTTTTATTTTTTGCTATATTCATTTCTAATCTAATGCAATTAATCTGAGGAACTAAACTAATGACTAGAAGCAGCAAATATGACTCTTCAAGATTATAAATACGTTTAAAGTGAAACTAAGGCCCCGTTCACATAGGGGCGACGCTACTTCGCACCGCGACCTCCGAGGCAGCGCGCCGCGACCTCGGAGCGGCCGCCACGGACTTCATAACATTGAAGTCTATGGCGGTCGCCTCCTGGTCGCCCCAAAGAAGCTCCGGACCCTTTTTCTAAGTCACCAAGGGTCCCATACAGCATTTATACCCTCTCTAGGGAGGTCAGGAGAGATCAGGTTCCACAACAGAAGGGGATCTTCACTTCCTTATATCGAGCTCAAGCCACATACAGCATGAAAGATAAATAAGGGGACATCTAGTGCTCTCTGTATAAATCACTATGGCATTTATTCAGATGTGAGATGTGATGATCGGCATGCAGGCTCCGCCCCCCTATACACGTTCCGAAGAAGTCAACGCTATGTGAAGCTCTGACGTAACGCGTATAGGGGGGCGGAGCCTGCATGCCGATCGTCACATCTCTGTTGTCTTGTATTACACATGCCTGTTGATGCACGCACTGCAGAGTGCCATCTAATGTAAGTGCGGTTTGCTTGATGAATAAATGCCATACTGATTCATACAGAGAGCACTAGATGTCCCCTTATTTATCTTTCATGCTGTATGTGGCTTGAGCTCGATATAAGGAAGTGAAGATCCCCTTCTGTTGTGGAACCTGATCTCTCCTGACCTCCCTAGAGAGGGTATAAATGCTGTATGGGACCCTTGGTGATTTTTGGGTCTATATATAAGGTGAGAGGCCACGAGTGGGGGTGAAGGGATTTGGCACATTCACAAAGTTGTTTGCTTATATCCATCACTTATGGGATTCTTTTGAAAGGACTTTACTTGCTTTCTATACACGGATTTGTGGGCACAGTTTCAATAGACTGTGTATTTTCACCTATTAAGGACTTTTTTCATTGTGCATGATTTATTATTGGCACCGTATATTATCACTATAAACTTTTATTGATTGTATATGATCTCCCACAACCACACCTGGATCCAGAAGACACTGCTGCACAGGCCCAGGGTTTGCCGCTTTGCCTGCCAATGGCTAGGGTTAAGCGCTTAATGGCACTGCATCCATCGCCCTTCTCTACCCTGCTAATAGCTGGGGACTGCTGGAGACTCCACGCGTCTTCCGGGGCACAGCTTGCCAAACAACCAGGGCTTGATCATGGACAATTTATCCAAGGTAAGACTTTAACCATTCTGGTCCTTAGGAGGAGGACAAAAAAGAAACACGGCCTCTGGCTCTGAGCAAACATTTATGGGAGTGGGGTCCTATAGGAGTGGAGATGAGGCGGAGTTAACCCATACATATTCTGCCATGGAGTCTGTCAGGAAAAGAGAATTTCACAGATCTGGAGATAAAAATAAAATAATTCAAAATGTTAAGCATCATTTTACAAAAACCTCCAACATTTGAAAGATTCCATCAAATATTAGAAGAGGAGGAAGTAATCAGGTACAGCAATTTTATAGTGCCAAATAGCAAATTTTTTTATTTTTTATTTTTTGCTATATTCATTTCTAATCTAATGCAATTAATCTGAGGAACTAAACTAATGACTAGAAGCAGCAAATATGACTCTTCAAGATTATAAATACGTTTAAAGTGAAACTAAGGCCCCGTTCACATAGGGGCGACGCTACTTCGCACCACGACCTCCGAGGCAGCGCGCCGCGACCTCGGAGCGGCCGCCACGGACTCTTGTGTCGCTCCTATTAGAACGGGTCCGCAGCTTCCCTATGGGAGGCGACCTGTGAGGCGACCAGGTCGCCTCACAGGTCGCCTTAGTGTGAACGGGGGCTAAAGGTATTCTCTTTTTTATTTTTTAAATAAAGGACTTTGTTCACCATTTTTCACTAATTCATTATTTATTTGTTTTTTTTTGTTTTTTTGGGGGGGGGGGGATTAGTGACAAAGGGTGTCATATGTCAACAAACCAGCTTGGTTTTATATATGGTCACATTAATTAATTTCTGCATAGAAACCAATCAGCTTCTAAACTCAGCTTGTTCAATTAGGCTTTGGCAATAAAACCTGGAAGCTGATTGGTTTCTTTGATGAAGGGAGCCCGATTTTGCACTCTCCAGATTTAGTAAATAAACCCCACAGATTAAAGGTTTGTATCCCTGTGCTTCCTCTCTGATCTCTAAAACATTTAATGTATTTTAGCACTGTAGATCACAGACTGCTACTGTATATAGCTTTGTGTTTTTCATTTTAAAGTTCACCACCAAGTTGCATTGCATTAACTTTTTTTTATTTCACCTGTCACTTAAGTAGTCTTTTTGCATCTATGCTTACTTTTTACTAATGGATTAGCATATCTCTTTGAGTCAAAAACAGCTACATGCTTGAACATATCTAGGAAAATAATATGTGTAATGTGTGAACACATTAGTCACTTGCTCATCTGCTCACATAATGTTGCCAGGACATTGCTGTTACTGTGGAGATGGACCTGGTTTTGCCTATCTATTTGGTTTCAGGCCTCAAATGCTAAATCTAATCTTTTAAGCAAGCTGTTCCATTGGCAATGTCAATTGCTTGCATGCTGGGTTGGGTGGCATATATCTTGAGATACAGTGGATATTCTGTCTAATAACAGCTTGTGAAATGCAGTTCAGATATTATTGAAGGCCCAAAAAAAAACAAAACAAATACAGCTTCTGCATTTCCTTTCACCTAGCATCTATAGAAGGAAATAGAGATTCCTCTGTCAGATGCATGTGACTTTGATACAGATCTTCAGACTACCCGTTAGTGAATATTGGCAACTGGATACCCTTGACACCATTGTTTTCTTTAGGTTTATATATTTCTTGCATGTTACTCATCAGAAAGGGGCTTCTGTAGTAGAGCTAGCTATTTGGTGTCATACAGTATCTCACAAAAGTTAGTACACCCCTCACATTCTTGTAAATATTTTATTATATCTTTTCATTTGACAACACTGAAGAAATTACACTTTGCTACAATGTAAAGTAGTGAGTGTACAGCTTGTATAACAATGTAAATTTGCTGTCCCCTCAAAAAAACCTCAACACACAGCCATTGATGTCTAAACCGCTGGCAACAAAAGTGAGTACACCCCTGAGTGAAAATGTTCAAATTGGGCCCAATTAGCCATTTTCCCTCCAGTGTCATGCCCTAGTGTCATGTGACTCGTTAGTGTTGCAAGGTCTCAGGTGTGAATGGAGAGCAGAATTACTCCTTTAGAATTACTTTAATGTACCTCTGTTGCAGAAAAATAAAAGCTTTCTATATTTTTTAGTACAAGGCAAGCCCTTACCCCAGCCCCTAGTGTTCCATAGAAAAATGAATGACTTTCTGGTTTGTAGATTGAGGATAAAACAGTAAGGTCAGCCATAGATGAAACAAATTTCTTTGCTGCAACCTCCAATTCCCCCATCAACACAGACAATGTTGACAGGGGAATCTTGCCCACCGGGCCATTATGTTATGCCAGGTGGGGGAGGGGGGGGGGCAGGGGAAGCCATCTCTGCTGGGAGAACACAGTGATTATTGCTAGCAGCTATAAAAATCACTAGCGATAATCATATGTAAAACTGGAAGGCTGGTTATATACTCAAGTTGATCAATCAACTTTGGTATGCTCAGTCTTCTCACACATGGTTCAAATTTCTGCTAGTTCCTGCTGAACTGGCTGAGATTTGAACCATCTATGGCTGGCATAAGACACAGGAAGGCATTTACCAGCTGACATCAATAGCACACACACACTGCACCCTTCCAGGATGTTTGCATGGCATCCCTGGCATCCCTCCAGGTGTGCATTTGCCTGGCTTGTCAATATAGGCTGGGCTGCCGTTGGCTGCTATGTTTGCACAGCATCCCCAGGGTCCCTTCAAACAGGCCTGAGCCACATGTTAAACTCTCTGGGGCAATGGGTTTGACACTCCTGATGTAGTGCAAGGGCAGGGCTTGAGTCCTGCAGGAACGCATGGGAACGACGTTCCTCTACTTTTTCCACAGCAGGAATGCCGCTCTCATTAGCAGCCGCATCCTGCAGGCAGAGCCAGCGCCTGCGGAGAAGCCAGAGAAGTTAGTTTACCTCGTAGCTTTTGTGGGATGTTTGATGTCCCACACACTACAATCTCTGCTCTGTACGGCACCCATCATCTGCCTCCCCTAGCCGCCTTTTACAGAGCAGACTGAACCCCCCCATCCTCCCTCGGCTCTGATGTATACAGTACAAACAGGAGGAGCTTGGGAGGAGGAGATCACTGTGCATCTTCCATACGGATCTCAGGTCTGTGATTATTACAGAGCAGACACACACTATACATGACACTTGCAGGGGGGGGGGGGGGTCAGGGGGATTTGGATTGGAAGATAAAACTCAAGGAAGGAGAGTGAGGGAGACAAGCTAAAAATGAATACTTGCAGGGAATGAGGTGGGGGGTTCTAAGTTCTAACAGGATACTGTATGTCCTAGAGGGGCATTGGAAGAAGAGATGACTTATGCTGGGGGAGGGAGGTTGGATATGAAATCAGTCCACCCCCATCCCCCCCTACCCCAGCACAAGTCATCTCTCCTTCCAAAGCCCCCCTAGGGCATACATTATCCTGTGGTTAACCCCCCCCCCCACCCAAAATCAATGAGATGCTGGCTGCTAAACAGCTGATAGAGATGTAGGGCAATCACCCAGGTGCCTACATTAGTGCCCCCCTGCCAGGCAAGTCCAAGTCAGTGGAGCCAGGTAGGGGGCACTGATATAAAGGTTCCCCCATATATCAGGACCCACCCCTTCCTTAGTGCATTCACTCTGCTGAAGGTGGTCTCTGGTGTTTAGAGTCCCCCCTACATCAGAGTTATCGGCATTCCCCTTTACATTAGTCTGCAGGATTCCCCCTACAGTGCAAGGGGGAACTCTCTGGACGCTGATGTGAAGAGGAACTCTGATGTAAAGGGCAACGCTGCAGACCTTAAAGTAAGTGAGAACTCTGATGCAAAGGTGAACGCTGTGGACTCTGATATAAGGTGGTCTCTGGTCACCAGAGCCTCCCCCCCTCCCTTATATTAGAGTTCTCCTTTAGAGCATGATCTGCAGAATTCCCCTTTATGTCAGAGTTCAGTTGCACTGTAAGGGGGAATTCTGCAGACTCTGATGTAAGGAGGGACTCCGTGCTGTCTGGGTTATATTAATCGGACCTTCGTGTAAATGGAGAAATATGGCTTTTGACTTTAACACATTGCTTATAGCACTATCTACATGTTTATAGTTTAAATATTGATATTTGCACTGTTACAGAATACTGGCATTTTAGGTACTTTTTTGCAATGTCAGTTGGGGGGGGGGGATATTGGGTGAGTTCCCACCCTTTTTTTCCCAGGACTTGACCCCTGTGCAAGGGTCTGCCTGATTGGATATATAATGAATAGATAGATAGGTGGGTCCTCCCATTCCATAGTTTTGGTAAATCTAAAGGAAATTGTTCAGGAATTGTACAATCAGATTAGATAGCGTATGGCCACGTTTATACACCTAAAATTAACTAGTCGCACTTTGAGTGCCATTAATTATTAAAGGCACCCCAAACGCAGAAGTAAACACACATTTTGCCGTGAAAAAAAAAAAAAATAAGTGTCAAACGCATCAAAACGCACAGTAAAAGATCATGCAAACTGCAACACATCAAAATGTCCCATAAGCATAGAAAGCTTTCCTTTATCTGCAACAGAGATACAGTAATGGTTTATTGGTACATAGGAAGCTGGAATTAAGAAAAAAAAAAAGGATTTTTGTGGAGTCACTCTTTCTAAATTCCGCAGTCTCTTGCAAACATCAGATTGGACTAACTATGCAAGTAATCTGTATTGTGCACTGAAAAAAAAAAAAAACAGGTGGGTTCCACCTAAATATTTTTCACTTTTAAACTCTTTTATGATCCTATTTTGTATGTCTGGTTTTCTTTTTTAATATCTGTAAATATTTTGGGCATTATTTTTCTTTTCATTAAAACAATTCAAATCATTAATCTGAATTTCTGCATGTTCTAATTAGAGATTGAATATTCTGTCTCTTATCCACCATTTATTTATTTTTTTTCACTTTTAAACCCTTTTATTTTCCTATTGTGTATGTCTGTTTTTCTTTTTTAATATCCTCTCTGTAAATATTTTGGGCATCATTTTTAATTTCTTTTCATTAATACAATATTTAAAAAATCAATAAGCTGAATTTCTGAATGTTTAAATAAGAGATTGAATATTCAGTCTCTCTAATCCACCATTTAAATTCTGTTACATTCCTGTCTGGGCAGTGAGGGATACAGACTTTTTTAAAGGTCAGAATTGCATCAGCAAATGCTGTGAATGGCGTATGTTTTGTGTGTGTTTGTGTGTGTGTGAATAATTACCTACCCAGCTAGTCTGATGATCCCTGTCAATCTGCTGGCACTTAGATATTTGTCCCACAGGCTCGATTTCTGTGCATAGGGTGAGACTGAGGGAGTGATTTACTTAAAAGCAAATAGACTGTGCACTTTTGAAAGTGCAATTGCACTCAGCAAATGCAATTGCCCCAGAGCTTAGTAAATTAGGTAAACCTTCACTTTACAAGGAACACCCAATCACGTGCAAGGCAAGAAAAAAAAATGCATTTTTGTTTGAACATAACTGGATGATGGAATTCAGCAGAGCTCTCCCTCACACTTACTAAGCTCTGGAGCAACTGCAAAAGTGCACTATCTATTTGCCTTAAGTTAATCAAGTGCAGTGCTCACAAATACTTTTAAATTATTTTTGAATCCCATAATATTTATTACAATTTTCATTTGATTTACAGAGTAAAAAAATAGATGGGTAGAAAAGATATTTAAAATGTGAGGTAAACAAAATCAATTTCTCATGTACAGTAGATCAGAAATGTTCAGAAATATCGTAAAAACACCTAAATATCATGGTGTGCGTTAAGATGTGTAGAAAATTAGGATGTACATTGCAGGACATGTAAGATTGAAAGGTGGTCCAAAGAGTACAGAAATAGCCCTGGTTCACACTATAGCGATGACAGACATTGCATGTGATTCGGAGCGCACTGCTCTGAAAATCACATGCAATGTCTGTGCGATGCAAATTCAGCCATACAGATTGTATGGCTGAATTTGCATCTGATTCGGACTGAACACCACAGGACCCTTTTTTGGGTCTGCAGCAGAATCGGATCGCATGGTGGTTCACACCAATGCGATCAGATTCATGTCCGAACTGTCAGTTGCACTTTGTATTGACACCCCCAGCGATTCACATATGGCAGTGTGAACTGCCTGCGATTTGAATGTGATGTGGGAACCCGCAGTGGATTCACAAGGTTCCCAAATCGCATATGTGTGAACCGAGCCATACAGGCTTGATAATAGACATAAGCAGTTCTCACCAGCAATTAGTTTAACCACTTAAGGACCGCCCGCCGCAGTTTTACTTCGGCAGGCTGGCCCTCCTACGCGAACCGATGTAGCCTTAGTCGGTTGCGCGCCTGCTGCTAGGGGGCGAGCGTGTGCTGCTGGCAGCACGCTCCTGCCCCCATTCGGCAGCGGGGACTCCAATGCATGGGGCAGGCAGCTCCAATTGCCGCCTGATATCCGCAATTGCTCCCCGCTAAGAGAGAAGGAAGGTCATCTGTTGCAAACACAGCTGACCATTCTTCTCACTGGAATGATCACAGAGCGCCTGTGATCCTTCTATATAGGATCACAGGTCTCAGTGATCATTTCACAAGCCCAACCCCCATACAGTTAGAAACACTCCTCTAGGCTTACATTTAACCCCTTAATCACCCACTGTGTTAACCCCTTCCCTGCTAGTGTCATTATTACAGTAACAGTGCATATTATTAGCACTGATTACTGTAGTAATGTCACTGGTCCCCCCCAAAAGTGTCAAAAATGTCAGTTAGGGGTCTGATCTGTCTGCTGCAATGTTGCAGTCCTGCTAAAATTTGCAGATCACCGCCATTACTAGTAAAAAGAAGAAACTATAAAAATGACATAAATCTTTGCCGTAGTTAGTAGACGCGATAACTTTTGAGCAAACCAATCAAAATACGCTTATTGTGATTTTTTTTTTTTTACCAAAAATATGTAGCAGAAAACAAATTGGCCTAAAACATTAAAAAAAATCGATTTTTAATTTTTTTTTTTTTTGAATGTTATATAGCAGAATGTGAAAAATATTTTTTTTGGTTTTCAAAATTGTCGCTCTTTTTTTGTTTATAGCGCAAAAAAAAAAAAAAAAATCGCACAGGTGATCAAATACCACCAAAAGAAAGCTCTACTTGTGGGGAAAAAAAGCACATCAATTTTATTAAGGTATAGTGTTGCCCGACTGTGCAATTGTCCGTTAAATTAACACAGTGCCGAATCGCAAAAAATGGCCTGGTCATTAAGGGGGCAAATCCTTCTGGTCCAGACTCCAGAAGTGGTTAAAAGATAAAATATTATTTAATTAAACAAGTCTATAGAGGAGCTGAAATAGCAGGCTATAATGAAGGAGATGATAGCCAGGGGGAACAGATTTTTTTGATACTTCTTAGGACAATCCCTATGTTAATATGTTTTTTAAATATTTTTTAAATATTTTTCTTAGGAAATGATTTTGGTCCTCTAACCAAATGAAAAACGAATTACTTCCACATGCTGAAGCAGGTAACCAAAAAAGGTCAGAGGTGGCTGAAAACCAATTGTACAGTTGATACAATAGAATAAGCAATACATATTGCATCAATGCTGCTGATAAAACTAGCAATTATGCAGAGTAATAAATGATGCCATTGCAAGACAAAACTACGAGCAATAGTCTAAGAACCACCATCAATGGGCAAATGCAGTGTGCTAAAGACATTAGCTTGAGACGCTTCGGAGATAATTTTGCTTCCATGTGACTTGCAATTGAACCACTTCTAAAAAATAATTTTACTTTCATTTGACCCGCATTTGACCCACTTCTGTGGAAATTTGGCTTTCGTTTGACCTGCATCAGCTCTATTTGCAGGCTATAGACTAGTACGTAGTGAGAAAGCAGTTCTGAAACAAAGAAAAAAAAAAGTATCATGGACCCTTAAAATATTTGAATCTCTTATCAAATAGTAGCATGAACGACTTACGGGAGCTAAATAGTTTTATCTTCCCTGACCAGCAAAAAGACATTTGTGGAAGCCAGTTCACAGGTACAAAAGTGGATAGCACACAGGCATGAAACTACACATTGCTGTTCTACTATCTTCAAATGTTTAAAGCCCCTTTCACACATACGGTCCGTTCAGTTCATCAGTTCAGTCACCTCAAAATGTATCAGTTTTTCATCCGTTTTTTCATCTGTTTTTTCATCCGTTGTTTCATCCGTTTTTTATCCGTTTTTCATCCATTTTTTTTTTTTACATCCACTACCAATGCAAAAACGGATGAAAAATTGACCTTTTGTTCGTTTCCATCTGTTTTTCATCCGATCCGTTTTTGGGCGGATGAAAAATAGGGCATTTATCCATTCCAAAAAATGGACATTGACGGAAGCGGATGAAAAGGGATGATCATCCGTTGTCATCCGTTTTTACATACAGATGCATTGATGTCTGTTTTTCATCCGTCAACGGATGGATGAAAAACGGACAAACGGACTGCATGTGTGGAAGGGACCTAAAGTTATTTATTGTAATTTGCTATGCTCTCGCTCTCAGAGATCTACACTGAGCAGTCATATAATCAAAAACTTTGCACACGCACTCAAGAGAAAGCATACATGTACAAGAAACATAAGTGAATCAGATCAAAGGAGATGTCTTAGGGCATACACTGAAAGCAGCAAGTCAGAAGCCACATATAAGCTTCATTTTTCTGTTATCAGCATGAGTCCCTTCTGACAAGTTCTCCGACACATGAGATAACAACATGAGAAACAAAAAAGAGGAAATGTCCCACAGGGATTTAAATGGACATGGCCAATCAGACGGTATAAAGCAATGTCAAGCTATATAGTTATGCGTGTGTTCCAACCATCTGAAATTATGTCACGTTGCTATCCCCTGGCTGACGCATTTTGCCGCTCCCCATGGCTTCTGAAGACGCACAGTGGGAGGGACGAAATGCGTCAGCAGGGGATCGTAACGTTAAGTCATTTCCGGTGGTTGGAACGCATGCATAACTATATGGCTTGACATTGCTTTGTACATTATCTAATATGTCTATGCTCTGAATTTTCCCTGAGGAATAAATCAATATAGATTTTGAAACATGTTGGTATGTCTATATGTTACATTACTGATCAATTGTTTTACCATATGACACGGACCCTATGCCTTATACCTGAGCTAAACCTTGACTGACACATTTCACCTTCTTGACTCATTTCGCCCCTCCCCATGGCTTCTGAAGACGCCCAGTGGGAGGGGCGAAATGCATCAGGCAAGGGATAGTAATGTGATGTCATTTCCGGTGGTTGGAACGCACGCATAACTATATGGCTTGACATTGCTTTGTACATTATCTAATATGTCTATGCTCTTAATTTCCACTGAGGAAGAAATCAGTATAGATTTTGAAAACATGTCGGGATGTCTATATGTTGCATTACTGATCAGTTGTTTTACCATATAAAAACTGACCATATGCCTTAGACCTGAGCTAAACCTACAACAGTTTGGTATTATGTTACGTGTATACTGTATTGTGATACATTGCTAGATCTGTTGTATGTTCTATGGATTTATACAATTTTATGTTTGCCTAATAAATTATTTATTTTATTCAATTATACTTTCTTTATTGCTATTTATTCCTCCTACCTTTTGATCGGCCATGTCCATTAAAATCCCCGTGGGACAATTCCTCTTTTTTGTTTCTCATGTGAATTGTTTGGGGAGGTGATTTAGGCCATTGTTAGTTGCACACACCTACTTGTTCTATGTGTTTCATGAGATAACATCAGCTCACAATTTGTGTCGGGATGGGAGCTTAGAGGGAGATTGTCTATTCAGAATACAGCTCTGCATGTTCCTTCGTTCCTCTGCCTATGTGGGAGGGGGGGTACCTTTCCTCCAATCAGATCTCACACAGTGTAAGTCCAGTCTCCCCAGCCCCCTATGCACTGCTAAAATATGAAGAAAGATTTTTGACACAATCTGCACCTTTCAAAAGGTGTAGAAAGAGGAGGACAGCAAATATATAAGTAAAACTTATGTAGGAGGATTTGTTTCATCTCTGTGTATTGTCTAAAGCTATTTAATTCACTGGGTATATGTGAGGGTGTACAACCACTTTAAGGTGAAATTTTAGGTAGGGGCAGGACACACACAAATGAAGGTTATGCATAAGCAATCAGGAGTAGCACATAAACAGACTAAAGCTACACTAATAGGGGCTGAGTTAGAAGCAGATGTTACCCATTTAGAGGATTAGGTGTAAGCAGAAGCTACATGCATATAGTTGCGTTCGGTTTAGGTAACACTCACTGAGACTGCTATGACTGCAATACATAGCCATAAATAAGATTGCTACTGATGTTTGTTGAAGTAGTCACTTGAGTGGGGATATGGAGTGATGGATGGCCATGCACCAGGATGGTTGTTATCCCTGTGTACCTACAAGAGCCATGAGTGTAATCAGCTGAACTTCCCTTACTATCCAATTATACAGCTTGAAATAGTGTTTTAATATATCAGTCTGTTCCCATGCAGCAAGTTCTCATCTGTAGTGCATACCTGCATGTATATTTCTTGCCATGTTGTTGCATGATTCCCATGTCATAACCTGCCTATTTCTCCTTGTGATATGTTTATTCTAATACCATTGCAGTCCAAAGCTGCTTTTATTTTCATGGCTCAATTATTGGGAAGGGAGCTCTAAATAGCCAAGATTTCATCTTCAGTTGCTATTGGGAACCATGTCAGATACAAATACAGGGGGAGATTTACTAAAACTGGAGCACTCAGAATCTAGTGCAGTTGTACATGGTAGCCAATCAGCTTCTGACTTCAAGCGTTAGAAAAGTGCGCTTTGTGATTTTTACCTACAGGTAAGCCTATAATAAGGCTTATCTGGAGATACAATGAACATCTCCTAAACGTGCACCCTGATTTTGGCAGCCAGTAACATCACTGGCGCATGTTCTCTGAAGGAACAGCATGCCCGTGCCGTTCCTTCCGAGTGTTGTGCAGCACCTGAGACTCCCGTGTGCATGCACGAGAGCAATGTCATTGCAGGTTGGTCATTCAAGCTGCCAGAGCCCGCAAACCCAGAAGGAACACTGAGTGAAGATGGAAACCCTGTAAGCGGTGACGGTGTGCTGCTGAAGGGCTTTGTTCTAAGGTAAGCTTTTTATTAAGTGCTAGTATGCGATGCATACTAGCACATTATGCCATTTTTTAATTGCGAAGTTTACTGCTGCTTTAAGCTTGTTCAATTATGCTTTAGAAATAAAACCAGAATGTTGATTGGATTCTATGCAGCGCTGCACCAGATGTTGTATGCTCCAGTTTTAGTAAATAACCCCCACAGTGTATTTGCTCCTCATTGAATTCTCAGTCTCCTTTAAACCTGGTTTTCATTTGCCATCTGTTTTCATCTTGGACATTGCATTGCACTGATTATTAAGTGTGAGCTGGAATTTGGCTTCAATTGGTTAGATTATTTAAATCTGCAAATATATTTAACACTCCCCTCCCCCCAAGACTGACAATGCTGGTGTTGTGCCTCCCATGCTCCTTCATTCAGAGTGGTGTCTCACTAATACAGGAGGTATTCAAAAACATGAATAGATGATGGGATTATAACGGTGCCAAAAAATACAATCAAGGTTACAGATGGGAAACAGCAGTTAAAATGTATATATTTGTATTTGATCCATGGTTAAAAACAAATCCCATTGGTTGAGGAAAGGAAGGAGTGTTCATACATGCCAAATAAGTAGTCACAGTTGCATATTACATAAATAGTTGTAGTGTATTATTTTATCCCAACAAGTTTCGGCGATAATGGCTTCTTCAGGGGATTGGAAACCACCACTAGTCATCCGAATACAAAAAAAATAAAAAAAGCATATAGACAATTTAATCAATGAATTTACATTTTCATAGTATAGTATAATGCATGTATTTACAAAAATGCATATCTAAATGTATTTATATTCATTCTGCCTAAACCATTCCAAGCTTACCCAAGTGGCCACAAGTTTGAGCCTGTCAATACCTTTCACATCCCAAAGGGGGAGGGCGGCAGTCTTGCAACTACAGGAGGCACAAAAAGGAACAGGCTAGAATAAAAAATGTATAGAAAAGAGGTAAGTATTGGACATATATCTTGTGTCCAAATGCTGGCTAATTAGCCTCATAGAATTACTTACACTATAGATGTTAGATAGATTCAATATGAGAATAAACTATTTTGTGGGCAGCACCCATCTGACTCCAATCACACACTGACGGACCATCTGTCTGTCATGAAAAATGCTTTTTGTGGAATTGGGAAAAATGTTTTTCTTTACCTAGAAATATAGATATCACTACATTAAACACAATTAGCCTGCAGACATGAAACATCTTGTGAAACGTGTCTGTTGCTTATAATATCTTTTGTATTTGAAGTGCATACATTCGTGTATTTGAGTAACATAATTTTACTTCCAAAAACATTATCCGATAAACAAATAAAAAAAAATATATCACATAACTTCCCATACTCATAGAACAAAGCTATTAAAACAGATGGAATATACAGTAAATGCAATATTCCACAATTTGTGATAGAATAATATGTTTTATTTCATAAATCAAAGTCTGCAAACTATTTTCACAAAATATTCTTCTGACCTATGTACTTTGTTCTTTGCTACTTAGTTTATTATAATTAATAATTCCAAACATGATTCCACAAAATGCAATATTTCACATACTGTAATAGAAGAAATACTACTGATTTACAGCTATACACAATTTCACAATATATATAATGCACAAATAGTCAAATGAATTGACAATGTTTTACCAAAAATTCACAATCTTTTTTTGGAATTAAAACAAAAAATGTGTAAAAAATGTGTAAATCTTTGGGACAACAATTATGCTGATATGTTTTGATATTTGCAAGTTATGAATTTTTTATGATCTTTGTTTTTTGTTTAGAATTTAATCAGGTAACATTTTAATTTTCTAGCACTGCTAAAAATATATGAGACAGAGAGCCCAGAGCTGGCCTTTGTCTTATGTAACTTTTGAAGCTGCACCATAAAGCAAATATCAATGTCCCCTTCAATCCCCAGCTAATGCTGTTTTTTCAGTTGTAAAAGAAACTGTCAGGAACGTATAGAAAAAAAACCTCTTACTCCATAGTAAAGACCTCATGTTCCAATGTGCAGAAGGACCTTCTCCCACCAGTGTGCAGAAGAACCCTCTTGCTCCAGTGTGAAGAAGAGGCCTCCTCGCTCAGTGTGCAAAAGGATCCTCCTTGTTGTGCTTAGCAAGATAGAGTACATATCCCCAAGCACAGTCAGATACAACATAATAATTGTAAAGAAAAAAAGTTTACATGCATTATAGTCAATTCACGCAAAATGCATTTTGACAGATTTACATTATTTTGGCAACAGGATCATGAGGTCGTTGCTTTTGTTGGGGACTAAGGAAATAAGAGGGGGCAATGCAGCATAATAGGGATTCATTTGTGCAAGGGCTTAGTTTGGGAGGAAGTTTAGTGTTAGGCCTAGATATTCTGTGTTCTGGATGTTTTGGTTGGTTGGGGGGTTATTAGCAGAGCCGGTGCTTCTACTAGGCAAACTAGGCAGCCGCCTAGGGGGCATTGCCACCTAGGGGCGCAGCCAGGAGTCAGCACTCTCTCTCCATCATGAATGATTATTGTGAGCTGAGGGGAGAGGTGGCGGTAGGGGAGGAAGAAAGGACAGAGAAAGATGCCAGGTGTCTTGGGCAGTGGCGGAACTATCAGGCCCTGACTTTCCACCACTGTTGGAGGGGCCCCAAGAGGCAGGAATGGAGCCCACCAGAGTGCTGCCTGAATGATGATCCTCTTCAGCTGGAGCTGAACGGCCTTAACCCCTGGCAAGAAATTACTCTCTGCACTGAGCTGGTAGGCAGCCGTTCATTTCCCTGGGTTGGTATTAAGCAGGGAGCGGAGGAGAGCTGAACCTGAGCTTGAGCTCGGCACTGGAGGGCGGAACCTTTACTGGGGCAGAAGCGACAAGGCATCGGAATGGTCTGAGGAGGTTGGTGATGAAGGACATGCGGAGCTCTCTGACTGCTGCTTTTCCCTCCACCAGGAGCAGGTTGGAGCTGTGGTGAGCACTGTGGTCCAGGAGAGGAGCGTCCTGGGAGAAGGAATCAGCAGGATCACAGTGAAGGAGGGCAGAGTGGGAGCCACTCTCTTCATACGGCCCAGTTAGTGTCCCCAGAACAGGGGATCAGGGTCCCTGGGTGTTACATGGAGCATCACTGGTATGAAAGAGAATCGGGGTCACCAGGGGTGCCATGGGGAATCAGAGTCACCAGGTGTGACATGGAGGATAGGGGTCCCCGGGTGTAACAGGAGTTCGGGGTCACCAGGTGTGCCATGAGGAATTGGGGTCCCTGGGTGTGCCATGGGGGATTGGGGTCCCCAAGTGTGATACGGAGGAACATCAGGGTCCCCAACTGTGACATGGAAAAACATCAGGGTCTGACATAGAGGAACATTGGGGTCACTGAGTATGACAGCATGACATGGAGGAACACGGGGGTCCCTGAGTGTGACATGGAGGAACATCAGGGTCAGTGGGTATGACAGCATGACATGGAGGAATATTGGGGTCCAAGGGTGTGACATGGAAAAACATCAAAGTCCCTGGGTGTGACACGGAGGGACATTAGGGTCCCCGAGTGTGACATGGAGGAATATGGGGGGGGTCACTGGGTATGAAAGCATAACATGGAGGAACCATCAGATCAGGGTCACTGGTTATGACATAGAGGAGTTTTTAACCCCTTCCCTTTTTTTTTTTGGGGGGGGGGGGCGCAAGTAGCTGGTCTTGCCTAGGGCGTAAAATAGTCTAGCACCGGCCCTGGTTATTAGTTAAGGGTTCTTTACAAGTTAAAGTAGATGTAAAAATATATGTGAACCCTAAATTAATAACATTTCGTTTTCTAAAGCACCTTCTAACCCTTTGAGTTGAAAGGGACAGCAAAGAATGTAGACAAGGGAAAAATCCATTTTGACACCCAAGTTACAAGGATAAACTCCATGCACCAGATCAATAAAAGAGACAACTAAGGGGGAAAGATGAACAGAGAGATGTGGTTCCAAAAAAGAGACAGTTCTCCCAAATGAGAGACATTTTGGAGAGGGTGTAAATTAAAAATATTTATATTCAACAAAATGTACTTGTTTTACCGTCTATTAACCTTTGTTGAATCTTGTGGAGTCACTTCCTTTCTAAATGCATGTGTTTCAGTAATAGCTGCATGGAATTTATCAGGTCAAGTTTCCTGATGGTGACAACAGTAGACAGTGTCTGGATAGTGCATGTTGAAAAAGCTACAAGTGTCCAGCAGAGACACATGTGACAGGGTAACAGTGCAGAAACACAAATGGGAATCCTTCAAGGTTTGTCACCTTATAAGAGTAATATCTCAACAAAGACCTTTATGACATGATTACCAGTTTATCATGCACCTGGTGATGGCTGGAATATTGTGGAGGCCTCTCTTGCACCTCCTGCCCAACACTCCAGAAGGTGGAGAAAGAGAGCACCAGAGCAGAAGATGGTAGCAGAGGTGGTATGCAGGCAGCAACCAGCGGTAGCCGGACAACAAGAGACCGAGTCAGCAGGCAGAGAGGTCTAGGAAGCAGGCCAAGGTTAACAGCCGGGCAGTGCAGTACAGAATCAGCAGGCAAAGACAAGTCCAGTAACGCTGGGTCAGAGAAATTAGATGAACAAGGTTAATGCATGAGCAAAGGCAAAGTCCAGGAGAAAGCCAGGTCATACACAGGTAAGCAGGTTAAATGGATCAGGTCTATGGAATACAGGTAAAAGCTGAAGACTATTCAGCAACTGATCATGGTGACAGACCAGTTTAAATAGGTCACTTGGTGCCAAGTATGCATACTAATTCATATGTGCACGTGCATGTGTAAGTGTTCGAGTGCGTGCACGAGTGTGAGCACAATGAACTGGAATAGTGCATCTATTGCCACGTTGCCTATAAGTATGATCATGTTAGCATTGCACACGCGCATGAATATGGTTTTCTGGTGCTGGGAATCTGGTTTACCTTACACAGTTATTACTTTATTACAGATTTAAAAATGCTAAAAAATGAAACTACAATAAAATATTGGAGCTCATATGTGTTTTTTTTTTTTTTTCTTTTTTAGGCTTACATACACATTAAAAACATAAAGAAACAGAAATTGTGCTAACAGATCAAAAAGAGCAGCTGGAAAAATTAATTACACATAGAATCGTTAATGCTTTCTTCCTGTCCCAGGAAAGCTGGCTTCCATATACAGTACATTTACATTGAATGTTAAGGGCTTACTTTAGCAGTTAGGTTGGAAGTTAGAGCTTAAGGGGTTAAGTGCCAGGTTAGAGATCAAGTGTTAAATGTAGTGGGGCATTAAGGACCTGTTTCTAGGGGTTAGGTTATAGTATATATCTGGGTATGCATAAAGCAAATATCAATGTCCCCTTCAACCCCCAGCTAATGCAGCAATTAACACTCATTGTACTACTAATCCAGAGGAATAAATACATTTCTCCATGGTTCCACAGTCTTCTTCCCTGCCTGTTACAGCTGGGACAATCAGTCCCTTTAAGTCTTTCTTTAAGCGAGGAGAACAAGGGGTAGTTGGCCCTCCATGGGATCACAGATCCTGCCAAAGAGAGGAGGAATAGGGCCAATGCATAGTGTACAGCAGTGAGAGAGGAAAGGAGAGGTTCAAGAGCCCATTGAGGATATTATTGAGAGGCAGAAGATTACAGTAAAAAAAAAAAAAAATGATAAATAGATTACAGTAAGCAATAGATGTATTCGGATTATTTTGGAGAATATGGATTGTGGGCTTCTTTCAGGAAGCAGTATATTCTGCATTAAAATTTGTGGTAAAATAGCTCATAGTGATTTTCCAAAAATGTTTTGCAATTCACAAAATAGTGCTACTAAAATACCACATGTATTTCATTTATATATGCGGTATCTATCTCATGAAACCATGCAGAATTTGTTCTCATGAAACCATGTGGTATTTTATCTCATGTGATATCCAGTGGGATGGATACAGTGGAGATTAATTTGAACTCCTGTTAGTTTTTATTTCTAATAAAGAATTAAAATGGTCTATAATGTCAAAATATGCCAACTCACTAGGTCAGTGCGGTCCCTGCAGCATATATATTAATACAAAAGAAAAAAGGTGACTAAAATACCAGTCAAAGGGAAGCTACTTTCAAAGGACACACATGGTGTATCAAAAACAACTAGGTTCAATTAATTAAATACAAAATATCTTAAAAAGGTAAAATATTGAATGAAAATTGTATAAAAATTACACACATATATACACTAAGGCTCCATTCACATGTTAGCGTATGGATCACGGGCAGAACCGCCGCGGTTCCGCCCGCGATCCGGAGATTATTGCAAATCGCGGGACGCCTGTGCGTTGCCCGTTGATTTGCAATAGACCCCCAAACGCTGAGCGATGTTGCCGCGATTTCCACCTGCCGAATCGCGGTAACATCATGCAAAAAAAATCGCGGGACACAATACGATCCAAAGAAGCTCTTGTACTTTTTTGGTCGTATTGCGTCCCGCAATTTTTTTTTGCGCGATCAACATCGCTCAGCGTTTGGGGTTCTATTGCAAATCAACGGGCAACGCACAGGCGTCCCGCGATTTGCAATAATCTCCGGATTGGGGGCGGAACCGCGGCGGTTCTGCCTGTGATCCATACGCTAACATGTGAACGGAGCCTAAAATTCCCCTCTTTCCACAAATAAAAAATATGTTGTCATCTTTTATAGGTGGAAGAAGGATCGTTATATACTGTATGTGTGTAAGTATTAAAACAATTTTCCCTGGTAACCTCTGGAGGAACCCTATGTGAGAAATCCTGCTTTAAAGTCATAGTTGCTGTGATATTTGGCGAAGCCATTGCTATATCTTTGGACAGGTCTGTTTTTTCTTGTTAGAGAATAGTCATTGTCATTCTCTTGAAAGTGTCCCTCTGGTATCCATCTGTCAAACCTTCAAATTGAGGACACCCTTCTCCTAACAGCACAAGTTACACAACCTTTGTAAGAATACTTGTCTATTCATAATCCCATTCTGTCTTGCTAACCAATCTTGAACCAAAGATATCTCTAAAAATAATTGTGAATATGTAAAGTATTCCCACTACATATGACATATGCTCTAACAAGGGATTAGAACATTGTGATATGCATTTACATTGTATATTGTTTGGAGTGATTGGGAGGTTTGCAGCAAATAATGAATATGTATATACACGAAAAAGTCTCCAAAATCTTGTGAAACAAATGGAGAAAATAGATATTTCACTACTGTATTTACTAAATGTAATGAGGTTGATTTAATGAAGCCACATAGACTGAGGACTTTGCAAGTGCAGTTACTCCATAGCTTAGTAAATTAGGGGGATCTCTGCTGACTTCCATCATCCAATCATGTGCAAGCAAAAATGCATTATTTTTTAAATTTTCCTTGCATGTGATTGGGTATTCTTTGTAAAATGATGCTTAACCTCAGTTAACCACTTAAGCCCCGGAAGATTTTACCCCCTTCCTGACCAGGCCCTATTTTGCGATTCGGCACTGCATGAATTTAACGGACAATTGCGCGGTCGTGCAACGCTGTACCCAAATGAAATTGATGTCCTTTTTTTCCCACAAACAGAGCTTTCTTTTGGTGGTATTTGATCACCTGTGCGATTTTTACATTTTGCGCTATAAACAAAAAAAGAGCGACAAATTTTGAAAAAATAACAATATTTTTCACATTTTTTCATATGAAATTCCCCCATAAAAAATGTAAAAATCAAAATTTTTTTAACATTTTAGGCCAATTTGTTTTCTGCTACATTTGTTTGGTAAAAAAATCGCAATAAGCATATTTTGATTGGTTTGCGTAAAAGTTATTGCGTTTACTAACTAAGGGAATGATTTTTGTCATTTTTATTTTATTTTTATTTTTTTAACGAGTAATGGTGGCGATCTGCGATTTTTTTTGTGGGAATGTGACATTGCAGCGGACAGATCGGACCCTTGACTGACATTTTTGACACTTTTGGGGTTACCAGTGACATTACTACAGTAATCAGTGCTATACATATGCACTGTTACTGTAAAAATGACACTGGCAGGGAAGGGGTTAACTTTATTGGAGAGGCAGGGGTTAAATGTGTCCCTAGGGGCGTGCTTCTAACTGTAAAGGGGTGTGGCTTTTCATGTAACCACAGAGACTTACGATCCTACATAGCAGGATCGTATGATCTCTGGAGTTACACCAGGGAGAATGACAGGCGGCTTTGTTTAGGCCTTTCTCCCTCTGCAGCGGACGATCGCGGGTAGCCGGCGGACATCCGAGCCGCCAGTCACTTGCGCGGGGAACACAGTGAATGATTGGCTCGCGGGCGAGTGACGTACCCTTACGTCACTTTGCCCAGGAGGGGCTGACCGCTGCCGTAAATAGTCGTGCGGCGGTCGGCAAGTGGTTAATAAACACTGGGGCAACTTTCAAATTGCACAGTCTATTGCCTTACAGTAAAAGTATAGGCACACTTTTTTTTTTTTTTTACATTTTGAAAAGAGTAAGGGAAATTTATAAGCTCTGTCTTTTTTTATTTTTTGCCATCTGTGTCCCATTTGAAGATTTTCCCTCTATTATTTTTCTGGGGACAAACCAGAATTTGGGATTTTCTTTTACTTTTACTTTCAATGATAATGTACAAGGGTATTGCTGCGCTAAATATGATCTAAAACACAATAATAAAATAAGAGGCGAAAAGCAGCTAACACAGATCCTGAATCGAGAAGTAGATCAACAATAGGTAAACAATAAGGGTGTAGCGCTAATCTAATTAATGGGTGGCAGATGCACAAGTCCATGTCATGAAGGAAAAGTCTAAAATAAGTAGGTGTCCACTCCACAAAAAGGTGTAAGAAACTGCAAACCAAAAGAACCGCCACCGAGCCCAGAAATCACACTGCCTCTTACCAGACAGCCGGGACCTTCATTACAAAGGTCATGGAAAGCAGACAAACCGGTGATCACACAACTCCTCCAATCTTACAGGGTGACAAGTAAATTCCCCTTCAGAACTGGATGGCTCAGATGGAGACAAAAAAGGCATTCCTCATAGTGTAATAAGTCTAAATGGTTTTATTTGCACACACCAAAATACACTGCTTACACTGTGGTAGAGTCAGGACAGCATTGAGCAATTCCTCCGCATGTAGTCAGCATCTGTGTGTTTCCCCACCGAAAAGATGGCCGCCGCGTCTCCTCCTCGTGGTAGCGTCCGCCGCCGTAGGCTCCTCCCAACGCGTTTCGTCATAGGCTGACGTCATCAGGGGGTGTGGCCTTATGGTGCCGACGCCACATTTATACCAATGGAGGCGGGCGGGGCACATATACACATCCCGGAAGCCAGAAACCGGATGGATGCGTTCCAGGCACCGCATGTGACCATAGAGACTGCTAACAGCCACTCAATCACAGAGATAGCTGACATCTCTTTTAACCATATAAATAGTACAGCAATCTCTCACAATCTGTCCTATTTGGAAATGTTTTCTATTCCACGACAATTACCGACTAATTGGTATTGTTTAATCTGTCTAAACCAGATCAACATTTCCTAACTACCAGGTCAGAGAATGGCGCCATCTAGTTGCTACAGACCAGACCACACGGAGGAAACCCTCAACACCAATCCCAATCTCTCCACAATAACATAATATATTAATCAATCATTGATAAAAAGAGATAAATTGATAAAAAATAATAAAGCATACTCAATATAAAACTGATAAAACTCCCAAGGTTAGATAAAAAACAAATCAGATAGGACAAAACGCCTACAGTATCTTTGATAGTAATCTACACATTTAGGAGTTGTTAATGAATGCGTTCAGATCCCAATCTATGTTCAACCCAAAAGGAGTGTATGATTTCATCTTGTATATCCAGTTAGTCTCTAATTTAGACACTCCTCGGGTCATATTGCTCCCCCTCCAACTGCCAGAGAACCTGTCAATACCCAAGAACATAGTGCCCTTATGGTCCCTCTGGTGACACAAATCATAGTGGCGCAACACACTATGTTTAGGATAGCCCTTGACCATGTTGGCCACATGCTCCTTAAGCCTAATATGTAGCTCTCGGATTGTGCGGCCAACATAATCAAGCCCACACGGGCACCTAATAAGATAGACGACATACCTGGTGGAGCAAGAAATTAATGGTTTGATATTAAATTCTTGGCCCTTTGAACCTGATTTAAATGAATCCACCCTGTCACATATTGGATTGGGAGAGTGGATGAGAACATGCATCATGGCATTATACTCTGGGCCTACAGCAGCAGTAAGGATAAATGGTTGGAGGTCAAACTTTTTTCAGATTAAAAATGGTACACGCCAGGGCTGACCGTTATCTCCATTAATTTTCATTCTGACTCTGGAGCCTTTACTATGCAAGATTCGGAAAGATATGGAGATCACGGGCTTACAGGTCGGGGGGATTCATCATAAATTAGCCGCATACGCAGATGATTTAATCTTCTTTGTAACAAATCCAATGAAGGTGCTGCCACTAATCCTGGGGGCAATAAGGGAATATGGAAAATTTTCCTATTTCAAAATAAATTTAGCAAAATCTGTTGCACTGAATATATCCATCCATCAGGATGTATGGAGGAAATTGCAATCATTTTTTTCATTTCAATGGGCAAGAGATTCATTAGTATACCTGGGGGTACATATCACGTCAAATTTGAAAGATCTATTTGGGGCAAATTTTCTTCCCCTGATAAAGTCCCTTAAGGTCGACATACTGAAATGGCAGACCCTTACACTAACATGGTTCGGGCGATGTAACGCCTGGAAAATGAATGTACTCCCACGAATGCTATATGTCCTACAAGCACTACCAATAGAGATACCAGAATATTTCTTCCTGCAAGTGAAAACATTACTTAGAGCCTTTGTCTGGGCCAATAAATCCCCAAGGATAGGGATGAATATCTTATCTCTCCCTAAAAACAAAGGGGGGTAGGCTTACCGGATTTAAAGCGATATCATAGGGCGTTACATCTTATGCGGGTATTAGATTGGCACTGCAATTCTGCAACTAAACAATGGGTGACTTTGGAAAATAATATAATAGAACAGCCAGTTCCTTTGGCTATATGGGTCCCAATTTCATCTGAGGATCCCTTATATTTCCATCCTACCATAGGAACTACAATCAAGGAATGTAGGAAATTACAAAAAATGATAGAGATTGCACCTTCAGTTTCTCCGATGTTACCTTTAGTGGGCAATTCAGATTTTCCTCCAGGGCGCATAAATGGTAAGATAAGAAATCTTGCTCAGAGTGGTAAAATTTGCTTAGTAGACATATGGTGCCATAAGAAACCTCCCACTCTGACGGAGATCATGACCTGGTCGGGGGAGACTCTAGATGTTTTCTCCGCCTTTCAAATCAGACACTATCTTCTTGACTTACAAAAACGGGGATATTCTCCTCGTGTTTTAACACCATTTGAAACATTGTGCAGAGGAGGAAAACCAATCCCACATGCATTGTCGTTTTTCTATTGCCTTTTGTCCAAAATGCAGGGGAAACAACCATTGACATATATCCAAAAACGGGAGCGAGAGATGGAAATCTCCTTTAACCCACAACAAGTGAAAAAAATATTAGCGGTTGCACATAAGGCCTCAATAGCAAATAAATATCAGGAGATTAGCTATAAAATTTTGGCAAGGTGGTACAGAGTGCCAGCGGTTTTACACAAGATAGACAAAAAAAAATCCTGACAAGTGCTGGAGAAGCGGAGCGGAGGGTGGATCAATGATGCATATCTTTTGGACATGCCCCATGGTAAGGGGTTTTTGGTCAGAAGTTGCGAAAGTGATTAAAAACCTTACCGCAGTCGAGGTGGGAGAAGATCCGGCACTATGCCTACTACATTCCACAAAGATGTCAAAATGTTGGGAAATATAGAAACTCCTTATTGATTCATTTACTTAACCACTTTACCACCGGAGGATTTTGCTGTCTTACGTCCAGGCCACTTTTTGCGATTCGGCGCTGTGCGAATTTAACTGACAATTGCGCGGTCGTGCGACGCTGTACCCAAACTAAATTTACGTCCTTTTTTTCCCACAAACAGAGCTTTCTTTTGGTGGTATTTGATCACCTGTGCGATTTTTACTTTTTGCACTATAAACAAAAAAACTGCGTTTATTTTGAAAAAATAACAATATTTTTAACATTTTTTTATATGAAATCCCCCCCCCCCCAAAACGTAAAAATCAAAAAAAATTTAAATTTTTGGCCAATTTGTTTTCTGCTACCTATGTTTGGTAAAAAAAAAAATCACAATAAGCGTATTTTGATTGGTTTGTGCAAAAGTTATTGTGTTTACTAACTAAGGGAAAGATTTCTGTCATTTTTGGTGTTTTTTTTTTTAACGAGTAATGGCGGCGATCTGCGATTTTTTTTGTGGGACTGCAACATTGCAGCGGACAGATCGGACCCTTGACTGACATTTTTGACACTTTTGGGGGTACCAGTGACATTTCTACAGTAATCAGTGCTATAAACATGCACTGTTACTGTAAAAATGACACTGGCAGGGAAGGGGTTAATTTTATTGGAGCGGGAGGGGTTAATGTATGCCTGGTGCTTACTAACGTGTGTGGGGGAGGTGACTGAGTGACACAGGGACAGATCGCATGTTCAGCTATGCTGAACAATGCAATCTGTCACTGTTTGTCACTTGGGAGATCCGCCCGCACTGTTTACACAAGCGGTCGGATCTCCAAACTCGATTCCCCGACGATCGGGGAAGAGCAGCGGCGATCGCCGCCGCTCCTCCCCTGGCCCGACCCCCGCTGTGACTGAAAACAGCGGGAGCGTGCCTCCGGCGGCGTGCGAGTGTCGCCTACAGGGGGAGGAGTCCAGCGACGTAGGTCTACGTCGCTGGACGGAATCGAGCCACTTTGCCGCAGTACAGTCCCAGTGACTGGTCAGCAAGTGGTTAATGCGGCGAAAGCAAGCATTCCGGCAGTATGGAGACAAAACAGTCCCCCAGCCTTACAAATATGGTTTTCCAAGGTGAATGAAAACCAACAAATGGAAATTTTGATGGCTGCACGCTCGGGTAGATAGGAATGGATACGTAAATGTTGGCAACCCTGGGCTTTTTTTGTGGGCACAGAGAAGTACCTGCGTGGTCGGGGAAATGGAGAATAGGAGATATTAGGGTTTTTTTTTCTGGGGATATATCAGTGTATGTTATTGTATTGAATAGTATACATAGTTGCGTCTGGGGATTGAGGTTACCCCTCAAACCCCCCCCTCCTGCACCAAGGGTACACTTTTTTTTTTTATGTGTGTCCTTTTTCCCTCTCCAGTCTTAAGGTTGAGAGGTACAATTTTACACGGTGGTTGGCCGTAAGGCTGAATATTTTCGCAAACTATAACAGGATAAACATATCCCTGAATCACGGTAGTTGGTTTTTTTAGGGGTTTTTTTTTTTGGAATATCACCAGAATTAATTCACGATATCACGCTGGGCACTTCTTCATATATGAAGAGGGACACCCCTTTTTTTTGTTTGTTTCTCTCTTCTCTCTCTCTTTTGCCTCTCCCCTCCCCTACCTTTTCCTTCTGGGGGTGGGGGGAGGGGAGAGGGGGAGGGAGAATTATTCACAGTAATTGAAGTATTGGTATTGAATTTATCAACAGAACTAAGCACGTTATCACTTTACACATATTTTTTTACATGTACTGGGAGGGGGAGAGTTTCCCCTTTTTTTTTTTTCCTTTGTATTATGTGCAGTGTTGGTGTAAATTCACATGGAATGGAATGATGGTATTTAATATATTATTTGGAATTGTGAAGTTATATATTTATAAATACTTATACACGAGGAGGAGTGATGGGATGGGTTTCTTTTTTTTTTCTCTGTGTGTGGGTAAGGGTTGGGGCGAGAGGGGGGGATTGGGTCGCCCAGACGGATCATTCAAAGGGGATTATATGTTAATTGGTTGTGTATAGTAATTGTATTGTTTGTGTATAAACTGTAATGATGTGGAAAAAAAAAATAAAATGCTTTAATTAAAAAAAAAAAAATGAATCCACCCTTCTGCTCCTATCATTGTTCAGTTTACATATAGCACATCTTCTACAGGGATAAAATCCACCTCTCTCTTGAAAAAAGGACACTGTTCTAGGGGGATCTCTGATATTCAAGGCTTTAAGGGGGAACTCCCCTATAGACTACCTGGGGCTGATCAGGGATAAGAGAACCAAGTACTCCATCATTATGTAATATGTGCCAATGCCTACACAAGATCTTTTTGACAGAGAAGTACTGGGCTGAATATGAGGAGTAAAAGGCATAACGGAATGACTCATTCCTTTCCCTAACCCTAGGGCACAGGAGATCCTCTCTATTCCGTTGATCAGCACGTACCAATGCTTCATCCTATTCCTCCTCCTTATAACCCCTCTCCAAGAATTTGGTTCTCAATGAAGAGGCTTCCCGCAGAAAACCACTTCTGTGAGAGCAGTTCCACTTAAGCCACAGAAACTGACTGACAGGAACGGACTTCAGCCATGCTGAATGATGGCAACTGGTGGTATCAATAAATCCGTTCCTGTCAGTCTCCTTAAAGAAGGTGGAGGTCACAATCTGACCATCCACCACTCTAATGGTCAGATCCAGAAAGTGAATTTCCGAACTGCTATATTCACATTGTAAGCTGATGCCTCTATCATTTGTTTTTAAAGAGGACATGAATAATTTCAAGGATTCCGAATTGCCATCCCATAGGAGGAGGATGTAGTTGATATACTTACGCCAGAGCACAAGCTATGCTATGAATGATAGAGGCATTTTAATCTACCTATCCAAAACAAAAAAAGTTTATCCTTTAGTCATACTTTAAAAGGTAACTCCACTTTTGTGGGGAAAAAAATCAGCAAATAAAGAAATATGTGTATACAATTGCGACACAAATTATATTGTAATTGAATGTTTTTAAAAATGACCTTTCCTTTTCAATCTGCAGCTGTTGTAATTTTCTGCAAACGCAATGCAATATGGCTACCTGGAGCTGTTCCGCACACAAAATGTGTACTGACCACACCCCAGAAACATCATTTTCCCAGAAGTCTGCCTAAGATACAAGTCAGATTTCTGGCATCCCCTGCAACAAAAATATCATTTTTGGTGAGAAACTCCCAATAGAAACACATTAAAGGGATGCAGGCCCAGCAGCTTTCCTCATTAGAGCCCTGCAGCTGCCACAGCTGACAGATAATTGTGAAACCACTCCCATTTGACCCACTCAGCACAGAGGCACAGAGGAACAAACAATGATTTCTTCAGAAAAACAAAAGGTAGGAATCTGCAACAAAGTTTGTTAAAATCCCTGCAATGTACATAGGTCACCCATAGGGGAAAGTTTTTTTCTCAACAAAAGTGGAGTTATGCTTTAAGTAAATCAACCCTAGTGATTTCAATATTTCTATATATTGTTTTCTTTGCATTACAGTTGAAAGAACTGATCTAAAAAGGCAGAGACTACTCAAAATTAAATTTTTACATTCCTTAACCACTTGTATATCGGCACTGCGTTATTTTAATGGACAATTGCGCGGTCATGTGATGCTGTACTTAAATAAAACTGATGTCCTTTTTTCCCCACAAATAGAGCTTTCTTTTGGTGGTATTTGATCACCCGTGCATTTTTTATTTTTTGCGCTATGAACGAAAAAAGAAGCAACAATTCTGAAAAACCAGGACTGATTCATTTTGATAAAGGTCAGCTGCACCACGGAGTCTGTGGACAGAAGCGCTCTGTTATCGTTAACCAAACCTCCGGCAGCTCTGAATGCCATTTGGAAAGCACGCTGGCTGCAGGGCAGTCCAGCAGCTCAATTGCATACTGGGCAAGTTCTGGCCAGTGGTCCATTCTCATGACCCAGTAACCCACTGGATCGTCAACTGGAAAGCTCTCAATTTCTGTTTTCGCCCCTAGATAATCATCCACTATATAATGCAGACACTGCCTTTGTTTTCCACAAGACTCCAACCTACCAGAGTCAGCAAAGGCGTTACATAAACTCCTTTTTAAGGTGTCCTCAAGAGATTTCATCTTCTTCTCCATCTGTGGGGATGGGATGAGTTCTGAGACTTTCCCCTTGTAACGGTGGTCAAGGAGGGTTGCCAACCTATAGTGATTCTTCTCCTTGATGCCATGTATTCTCGGGTTCTTTCACAGGCTTTGAAGCATGAGGGAGTCTATTCTCTGCAAGTTTGTGGGGGCATGAGAAGCAGACTCCTCGGGGTCACTGAGGATTAAAGTATCTGGAACTGCCTCCTCCCGGCCAAGTACTACTCCCAAGGGTTCTGGGGATAGAAAACATCTGTTAAGGGTTGACATATGTCTTGCTCTGCTTCAATGCCTCCAAAATTGCCAGAATCCTCCTCCTCCCTCTCCTCTTATGTGTTCTGTGGCATTTTAAGAATGGTGTCTGCATAAAGCAGGTCTTGAGAGGAAAGGAAGTCATCCTCCTCCTCCTGCTGCTCTGCCTCGAGTGCCATGTCCATAATGCCACACAGAGTCTGCTCCAGCAGGAACACAGCAGGGATTGTGTCACTGATGCATATATTGTCACGGCTCACCATCCTTGTGGCCTCCTCAAATGGTGACAGTACAGTGCATGCATCCTTTATCAGCAGCCATTGGCGTGGGGAAAATAAGCCGAGCCAGCCTGTGCCTGTCGTTGTGCCATACTCAAACAGGTACTCGTTGACGGCCCTCTGCTGCATCTGCAGCCACTGCAGCATTGCCAAAATTGAGTTCCACCTAGTGGGCATGTCACAAATCAGGTGGTTTACAGGCAGGTGGAGTTCCCACTGAATTTTAGACAACCGAGCACTGGCTGTCTATGACCACCTGAAATGGCTATAGACTCTTCTGTCCTGCTTTGCCATATCTTCCAACCCTGGGTACCTATATTGGAAAAGCTGTATCACCAAATTGAGGACATGTGCCAGGCATGGCACATGTGTCAACTTTCCCTGTCTAAGGGAGGACAGGAGTTTTGTGCCATTACTGCAAACCACCATTCCTGGCTCCATCTGGCATAGCATGAACCACCTCTAGGCCTGCCCTTGCAGAGCTGAAAGAATATCTTCTGCGGTGTGGCTCCTGTCCCCTAAGCAGACCAGCTGAAGCACTGCATGGCACCTTTTAGCCTGACTCATTGAATAGCCAATGAATGCTTACAGGGTACTTGTGGTTCATAGGACAATTCAGCAGAGGTGGGCATGGAGGAGGAGGAGGGGGTGGAGCTGACAAATCTCACATCATCACCATTAGCTGTATGGAGACATGGTGGCACAACAAGCTGCAGCAGTGAGCCCTGCCCTGCATCCTTCTGAGTTGCAAGAAGAGTTACCCAGTGTGCTGTGAACAAGATATATCGTCCCTGACCCTGCTTGCTGGACCCCGTGTCAGCAGTGACATGGACCTTGTGGCTGACTGCCTTGCCCAGCAATGCCATAACATTGCCTTCCATGTGATGGTACAGGAATTGCCTTATGTGAAAAGAAATAGTGACTAGGAACATGCCATTGTGGTACAGCACATTCTGCAAATTCATAGAAGGGGGCAGAATCCACCAGATGGAAAGGCAGAAGATTTTATTATGCCAGCAGCTTTGACAAGCTTGAATTTAGACGCTGGGCATATGGGTGGCAGGGACTGTATTTTTTTTGCTGCAGCAGATGGGGCAGAGAAATTTGCCTGCTTTAATCTACAGCTGGTGGTGGGCTACTGGCAGGTGTGCTGCAATGACCTGGGACACCCTTCATTATACCATCATCACTGTCAATAGAGGATGCTGAGAGGTCATGAAGTATAATAGGGGTAGACTGAGGTGAGGTGTGAGAAGGAGCAGAATTGCGTACCGTTTGTGTGGCTTTAAGGTGCCCAAATGGCTGGTGTTCTTGCAACGCTTGATGTGCTTGAGGCAAAGCTTGCAAATTGCAACAGTGCAATTGGCTGCACATGTGCTAAAAAGGCCCAGACAGATGAGCTGTGGGAAGTGGGCCGGGAGATAACAGCTCCACAAAATGGTTGACTAGGGTGGCTGCTTTCTACTCTTCCATGATGGCTGCCTCGTTGGGGTTGTGCCTCACCCTCACTTTCCCTTTCTGCTTATCCGGCACCCAGGTCACGTCGATGACCTCATCATCATCATCCCCTCAATACTCATTACCACTGGAGACAACTTGGCAATACGCTGCGGCTAGGGGAGCATGACTGCCAATTTGTATACCAGTGTTCTTACCTTTCTGTAGGCTCATGTTTCTATCTTCCTCAATCAGAATCAAGTAATGGCTGTGCATCATCAAGGAGCAAATGGCTAATGCTGTGTTCAAATAATTCAGCTGACTCCTCCATGCCTGATGCTGGGGCTATTGCAGGAATAGCTGTGGACAAGGAGGCAGAATAATCCTCTCTGGCAGCTGCAGTGGACTGCTTACTAGTCTCTGCTTGGGTGATGGAGAATGAGGAGGATGAGGATGGTTTAGTAAGCCAGTCCACCACCTCCTCTGCATGCTGTGGCTAGATAGCATGGGCAACATCACTAAACAGTGGAAATGGAGCCCTGTCTGAGGACTGACCATGTCCACCTTTGCCTGTGGACACATACGCTACTGGCCCCCTCACAGTGCTGTGGGAAAGTCTGCCTCTCCTTGTTGGCCTCCCAGGCATGATGGGATGTGGGGCTTATTAACAAACTGTAATAAAAATGTGGAAATGTGGATGCACTTTAATCAAAGGAAAGTGGTGTTTGGTGCACTTTAACCTCTCCCTATAATACTCCCTATGCAGACACACTCCACTGATACACTACAATATACTGCAATAAAACTGCACTGACGCCCTGCAATATACTGTATTAAACATGAAATAACGCACTGCAATATACAGCATTTAACATGCAGTAACGCACTGAAATATACTGCATTAAAACCTGCAGTAACACACTGAAATGTACTGAAATATACTGCGCTAAACGTGCAGTAACGCTAAACGTGTAATAGCTCACTGAAATATACTATGTTGAATGTGCAATTACACACTGAAATGTACTGTGTTAAACATGCACTAACACAGAGAAATATACTGCAATAAACGCGCAGTAACGCACTGAAATATGCTACATTAAACCTGCAGTAACGCACTGAAATATACTGCGTTAAATGTGCACTAATGCACTGAAATATACCGCGTTAAATGTGCTGTAACGCACTGAAATATACTGCATTAAACCTGCAGTAACACACTGAAATATACTGCGCTAAATGTGCAGTAACGCACTGAAATATACTGCGTTAAACGTGAAATAGCTTACTGAAATATACTATGTTAAACGTGCAATTACACACTGAAATGTACTGTGTTAAACATGCACTAACGCAGAGAAATGTACTGCATTAAACGTGCAGTAACGCACTGAAATATGCTGCATTAAACCTGCAGTAACGCACTGAAATATACAGAGTTAAACATGCAGTAACGCACAAATATATACTACGTTAAACGTGCACTAATGCACTGAAATATAACGCATTAAACATGCATTAACGCACTGTAATATACTGTGTTAAAAGTGCACTAACGCACGGAAACACTCACACTGACCTATCACTAGATTCACACTAAACTGACACTAATGTAAAAATGAATGGTCACACTACACTCACACTGAACTATCACTACAGTCACACTAAACTGACACTCTAAACTGACAATAGAATCACAATAGCATGCTATAGCACACTAACTTACTAGCAGCACTGAACAGAGCCCTGTTCTAGCTCTCTCCACGCCAGTATATTTGGAGAATCATTTTATAGTGTGGGATGGGACTAAGAGCAATAAGCCATGATTGATAGAGTCATCATGACAGTATCCAATCATGGCTCTGACAGTGCTATGTGCCCTGATTGGGCAAAGCTTTTCATTGCTTCAGCCAATCAGGGCTTCCAATGCACTGTGCGGCGGCGCAGTGCATTGTGGTAATTCGGCGGGCTGAACAAACTGTTGAACGCCTGACAATTCAGGTGTTTGTCGAACGGTCGAACAGCCAATGTTCGGGCTGTACCATTTGCCCAACCCTAGTTGGCATTTTAGACACTTGGTACATCCAGCTTGTGTAGGTTAGGTACGTTCTTTTGCAGAAAGGATGGAACTGCCACTTTGTTTGTAAGATGAAAACAAAAGCCACCTTGGGAACAAAGGTGTACGAAGGGCATAGGCCCCAACTTGTCCTGAATGAATAAGATGTAGGACTCTGAGTGATGTTCCACTGAGGACTGCTTTCTGATTATGCAGAGTCCTGGCAAGGAAATCCAGGACCAGAATAAAAACCCACTTAGGAATGTTATTCTTCCTTAAGGAAAAGTCTCAGGATCAACCTCCTGAAGCATTCCCCTGGCAGTTCACACGCCCATTTTCCATGGGGAAAGCTGAAATGGCTAAAATTTGAGCCCTTATGGAACTAGGCTGAGCCACAAATCCAGATCCATGTGAAGAAATAATTGCAACTGGGCAACCTCCCAGTTGCGAGGATTCAAAATTCTGCTCAGCTGCGAAGTTTGTGAACCTATTCCAGACTCGGGAGTAATTAGCATTTGTTAATGTTCTTTCTGGAACCTTGCCTGGATTAAAACACTTCCATAGGATGGTCGAAGTCCTCCAATTTTTCCCTCTCAATTTCCAGTCCATCATGGGACAGGTGTTGTGTAAACACTTGGAGCTGAATTGCTTGATCCTGGCTAAGTTCCATGGCTAGGGTAAACCCTAAGCCTGCGGGCCAATTGGCATGCTTGCAATCACAGTGAGACCCTCAGACAACAGTCTTCCCTGGAACTTCATGAACAAAGGCAATCTACTAGGAGGAAAGAGAGGAAAGGCATCTGCTAGATAACTATTTATTGGGGGAGTGAGAGTGTCCACTTCTTCCACCAATGGGTGAGGGTAGCAAAAGAGGCACCTTGTGAAAGGATGGTTATGCAAACAGACTCAGCTGAGGATGGCCCCATATTTGAGTGATATGGGAAAGATCTTCAGATTAAAGACTCATTCATAAGGAACCAAGTACTGGCATCAGTGGTGACGGTGGTTAAGGATAATGAACCTACACAACAGAATCAAGCGAGGGTCCCCTGACATACCCATCACCAGAGGCTCCTGCGCATCTGAGCAAAAGCACTTTGAATTGGCTGAAGTGCTGCCTTCTGCATTGCAAAAAGCAAATTATTTGGAATGGCCAGAGAATCCAGTGTGCCAAGGGTAGCATAGGAATGTATAGGACATCATCATTTCCAGGAGATGCCCAGCATTGGGAAGCAGACAACTGCTTGGTCCATTCAAGGAGGAGAATAAAAGTACTTGCTTAAGCATCAAACTGGGCCTTCAAATTGATGGCTAGTCAGATCTGCTCCAACTGTCTTGAGACCTCCTATCCAGGCAAAACTTCTTAGGCTGGCCAGAAGAATCCCCCTTTGCACTAGTAGGTCATCTGCACTCTGAGCCAACAGTAGAATACCATCCAAGTAATGATGGATTTGAAGCACTTTCTTTTCCTCAGATAAACTACACAGAGATTAGGACCTCCATAATGATCATTGGTGAGGTGGAGAGCCCTAAAAGGAAGACACACAAACTTGAAATATCCATCTCCCACTGAGAATCAGTTTCCTTAAATTCAACATCAGTCTTCTTTGTATGAGACACAGAGAAGAATAAAAGGCTGTAAATCTCTCTAAGGGAGGACTTAGAATTATTCCCCATTACAGTCATGTAATATTGATGTAATAAACATCAACAAGACTTCTGTAGGGGAGGAAGGGATTGAAAAGGACCATCACTGTGCATCCTTCAGAAAGATGTCCTTGCACACCCTTCCATCTGCTCTTGAAGTTTTCCATTCTGGCAAAAGGATCTTAGGTCCTGGAATTTAGAGTGGAGAACTCACTAGAGCCTCAACCTCCTATAAGGCCAGACTAACCACCGATAACTCTTGGAATTGTGCTTAGCGTTGGGATGTACATGTGACTTTAAATCTTAATCATTAAAGAGTGTTCGACATTCCAAGGATGTGTCTCGCTCTATGAAACTTAAAAACTGTTATACGGCAATCAAGAGCCAACTGCACTGGCCAGCACTATCCATCTGCACATCAAACTGAGGACATCCAGGATTGAGCAGCGGTGAGTCTCTTGGAATAGTCACAACTCCTGGTCAGAGGGAAAAATTTGTCATCATACAGGCACTTACGACCACCCTGCTTGGGGATGGTTTGTTGACCAAGAACTGGGCTTTTTAGCCCTCTTCATTGCCACTAAATTCAGCACTACCTAGGGGAACATTGATAACAACAAATGCTACTTCATCCACAAAATCTGCCAAACACTTAAGCTCGCCAAGAGCACTAATAATCTGCTCTTTCAGCAATTCATGGGTTATGGTGACCTCACGATTCTGGGTCCCAATTTTATTGCACTTGCCACAAAGTTCTATGATCATCTCAGATATCTGTCAAATTCTCTGTTGAGGATACAGTCAATGGAAACTGAGTCTTCCCTGGGAAGAATTGCACTCTTGACAAAATTCATAATGGTAGTGTCCATACCTTTGCAGTAGGGTGCAGTGCTGTAAAGTGTGTGTTACTGCAATGCATGGTAAATGCATTATCACGTTGCAGTGCCATTCTTTTGACCAGAGAAGTGGCATTTTGCTCTGGGGTAGTGCATAATTTGCTGCTTACCTATGTAAAATTTCATATCACTACTGCCACTCCTTTTGAAGCATCCTCTTCCCCTTCCCATTCAATGGTGAGAAGGGAAGGCCATGCCTTGAAAACATGAAGTATGTTCTGATTTCGAAGGCAGTCATCTAGGTCATTCCATTCTGGGCCTGCTTAACCACTCTAATGAATGACTGAACCTGAGAGACAATCAAAACCTGCTTAGCCTCTTCAAAGGGGATGATCGACCGACCGACCTTCTACCTCTGGAGAAGCTAGGTGTAAGGCAAAAGTGAATGGCTTGGATAAGGGTGCCCTCAGAGCAAGTAATATAGATGGCTGTAATGGGCTTGGGGCCTCCTTGGTTAGGAGGACTTACTGTGATGCCCTGAACTCATCTGCAGGGCTGCGTCCTTGATGTTGCGCCTGGAGTCCACTAGCATAAGTGGCTGGAGAACTCAGTTAGAGACTCACTAACTACTTGCCCATAAAGGGCCATGACTTGCTGGCTCACATCCCTCGGCTTTAAAGAGGTCTCAGAGGCAATATTCACAGACATATTAGTCTGGTAAAAGGTCTGTCATGTGTGGGGGAAGGGAATGGGGAATGCCGCTCAGGTGTGCGTCCAAACGGCTGGATCCGCCGTCCAGGAAGATGCAAGTAGAAATGTAAAGCCGCACTCAGATGATTGAAATCAAATGGAAATGTCTTTATTCTTCAAAAGTATCCAGGACAAACAGACAGTGTGAGGAACAGAATATGTCCAAGGTAGACGCGTTTCACGGCTCGAATGGCCGCTTACTCATTACCACGGTGTGGGATAGCGGAAATTGGTCAATATTTAAAGGTAGTCACCAGGAAATTGATTGTTGTAGCTCTGCACAACTGCATATCATCAAATAATCAAGCATATTGAACATCCAATTTCTCTGCGATCCAACACCGAGGACATGTCAAAAGACACACATGAAACAACTTCACAAAATATGTGTAAAACAAAATTAAGAACGATACATTCAAGTGAACATACAAATGAATGTAATAGTAAAAGCAACAAAGTTAAGCGTAAAATGTCAGATACACATATGCCAATTTTATATGAGAGATTGCATATGTAGTCTAAATATAAAAAGAACCACATATAAATAGAACCACATAAGATCTCAAAATGTTCATGTATACATGTGTCCTATATTAGTATATGGTCTCTCATTGGTGCAAGATATAAGCTATACAAAAAATGCAAAGATATGAAAAGACTTTGTTATGCATATATGTCCATAAATATGTGATATGTTGTCATTTATGTGTATATAAATGTGTAACATATATATACTGAATAAAGTGAAAAATATGTGTGTGCGGATATTAATCGAAAAAAGGAAAATAAAATATATATATATGTGTAAAAAGTGAAAAAAAGGAAAAAAGAGTGATGCACAGAAACTGTGTCGATGATAAAAGTGAAATGATGTGTAATGAATAAATGAATGAATAATAAAATTATATAAGTGTGTGATCAGTGTATATATAAGTGTATAATGATGTAAATGAATGGGCACATAAATGTATCACATGAACATCACCATATATATATACAGATCCAAATGTCTGTAAGTATCAGTTTTTTATCATATCTAAATTGTAATTCATACAACCTGAAATTTACAGGTATAAAAAATATGGATAACATAGAATTTTTGGACGTGGCTTTGGGTCATGCGGACAATAAAGTGACGTCCAATTTATATAGAAAGCCTTTATCAGGCAACAGTTTGTTGCATGCACGGTCCAGCCACCCAATACACACAGTAAAGGGAATTCCGGTTGGCCAATTTCTTAGAGTGCGAAGAATCTGTAGTGACCTGTCAGAGTTCAAGACACAGGCATCCTCGCTTCACCAACGTTTTTTGGAGCGAGGATATCCCAAATGGATGCTTGATAGGGCCTATTTTATTGCTCTGAATAAGAGCCGTTCTGAGCTCTTACTACCAACATCCGGCGAAGATCGTTCACAAATTGCTAAATGTGTGGTACCTGGCAGTTCTCAGGACATTGAACCCGATGTTCTCCGCCGGACCAAAACACGTAACAAGTACAATTACAATAAGTTTCAGTTAAACAAAAAAACTAGGTCCAAGAATCTTGACAAAAACAACCCTCTGATCACATTGTCCTTACCCTATAGTCTAGAATTCAGTAAAGTCAAAAATATCATTCACAGACATTTACCCACTTTATACACTGACGATATCTGTGCTGATATTCTTGAAAATGGGGTTAACATAGTGGCTAAGAGAGCAGCCACTTTAGGTAATACTTTATCACCAAGTCTATACACCTCGAAGAAATCCAATACTTCAAAAACATGGCTATTTTGTAAGGGAAATTTTAGGTGTGGTACGACTGATTGTGTCACCTGTCCCCATATAATTCCTAAAGATAAGATCATTTCTTCTTATGACAATAAAGTGTATAATATCAGAGATTTTTTTAACTGCAACACCCAATATTTGATTTATTTAATTACATGCAAGGCATGTTCTATTCAATATGTAGGTAGAACTACTCGCAAGTTAAAAGATCGATTTCGGGAGCATCTCAGTGATATACGGACCTTCAAATCAACAAACATAGCGAAACATTTCAATAATAAACATGGTGGTGACATGTCCCTGGTTCAGGTCCAAGTCATCGACCATATTACCAGACCCATCAGAGGTGGAGATGTATTCCGTTTACTGTGTAAAAGAGAGGTTCAGTGGATTTTTAGGCTCCACACCCGGATGCCTCATGGCTTGAATTGGGAGTGGGATGTCACCCATTTTTATGAATGACACCTCTCCCGATCAGCCAATATCCCCTGTGACACCTTACAGGATACGCCAATTTCTTTGGGGGTTCTTTTACAACAATTGTTTACAATAATAATTTTTACAACAATTTTTATTGATTTTTCATTCATCTTCTGGCCATTACACATATTATACCATCTTTGTATATTCTATTTACTTGGGGTTCTGTATATTCTTGCGGATTTTGTTTTTGCTTTTGGATTGATTAATGTCTATATGTTTACATATGATAGATTTTCACGATACATATATATATATATTCATTATTGATGTTCCGACTTGTAAAATAAGGGTACCCGTTGCTTTTACGTTTTTGGAGTTCGTCCCAGTTGATAATATATTTGATAATCTATATATTTGATAATACCTGATAATATGATAATATGTAGTAATTTTTCTTTTTCTTTTGATTAATTTATTTCATTTTGATTATCACTTTTCTAATTGACCTCATTTTGGCCAGGAAATGTTTTTCGGCTCTATATGGATTATTGGTAGTTTTTAATAACCATATTTATAACATGGGCACGAAAAACTTACACTAATTTCCAGGCTAATAATTTTGGTCATATATAGATTTTTTCTTATTCTATATTTTTGGGACCTTCTCCTAACGTACATGCACACATTACGTATTTTGTCTACACATATGCCGATATATGTTTCAAGGTGCATCAATATGTCCTAATGATGTTTAATGGTTGATATTTATGTTTTGCTGTATTTCCATTTAGTTTATGATGATACTTACAGACATTTGGATCTGTATATATATATGGTGATGTTCATGTGATACATTTATGTGCCCATTCATTTACATCATTATACACTTATATATACACTGATCACACACTTATATAATTTTATTATTCATTCATTTATTCATTACACATCATTTCACTTTTATCATCGACACAGTTTCTGTGCATCACTCTTTTTTCCTTTTTTTCACTTTTTACACATATATATATATTTTATTTTCCTTTTTTCGATTAATATCCGCACACACATATTTTTCACTTTATTCAGTATATATATGTTACACATTTATATACACATAAATGACAACATATCACATATTTATGGACATATATGCATAACAAAGTCTTTTCATATCTTTGCATTTTTTGTATAGCTTATATCTTGCACCAATGAGAGACCATATACTAATATAGGACACATGTATACATGAACATTTTGAGATCTTATGTGGTTCTATTTATATGTGGTTCTTTTTATATTTAGACTACATATGCAATCTCTCATATAAAATTGGCATATGTGTATCTGACATTTTACACTTAACTTTGTTGCTTTTACTATTACATTCATTTGTATGTTCACTTGAATGTATCGTTCTTAATTTTGTTTTACACATATTTTGTGAAGTTGTTTCATGTGTGTCTTTTGACATGTCCTCGGTGTTGGATCGCAGAGAAATTGGATGTTCAATATGCTTGATTATTTGATGATATGCAGTTGTGCAGAGCTACAACAATCAATTTCCTGGTGACTACCTTTAAATATTGACCAATTTCCGCTATCCCACACCGTGGTAATGAGTAAGCGGCCATTCGAGCCGTGAAACGCGTCTACCTTGGACATATTCTGTTCCTCACACTGTCTGTTTGTCCTGGATACTTTTGAAGAATAAAGACATTTCCATTTGATTTCAATCATCTGAGTGCGGCTTACATTTCTACTGGTAAAAGGTCTGTGCCACAGGCCAAGGACTTCCAACCCTTTTGTCGCTGTTAGCGCTCAGGGGAGGAGGAATGCCGACACTCACTGGTAAATTTCTGTGCCTCCTGGGTGAGACCTGCAGGGCTGGATGAGCCGCTTCCCACACTGGACTTGTCATTACATGACAACGCTCTTTAGCTTTACCTTAAGCAAGAGCGAGAGCAGACTAGGTTGAACTAGAATACAAAGGCCACACTCATGGTAAGGCACTCTTTTTCTTCTTCTTACTTACGACACTGATGGTCCCTACCTGAGCACATGGAGGTCTATGTGTCTATGTGGCAGAAATTGTCTACTGGAGCAAGGATGTCAGCACGAGCAGTAAGAAACAAAAGGAGACAATGCAATGCCAAGCCGCTGCAAGCAAAGCCAACAGAATACTGGCATGTTTAAAAAAAGGGGATTCACTCCAGAAATAAAGAGATTATTCTCCCACTCTACAAGACTCTGGTCCGGCCACATCTGGAGTATGCTGTCCAGTTCTGGGCACCGGTCCTCAGGAAGGATGTGCTGAAACTGGGGAGAGTCCAAAGAAGGGCAACAAAAATTATTACGGGAATGGAGGGCATCGGCTATGAGGAAAGACTACAAGCACTGAACTTATTCTCTTTGAGGGGGGATATGATATCAATGTACAAATACTGTACTAGTGATGACCCTAGCATAAGGAACAAACTTTTTAGAGAAAGGGAATACAATAAGACACATGGCCACTCACAAAAATTAGAGGAAAAACGGTTTAACCTTAAAATACGTAAGGGTTCTTCACTGTCAGAGCAGTAAGGATGTGGAATTCTCTTCCACAAGCAGTCGTATCAGCAGGGAGCATCGATAGTTTAAAAAAACTATTAGATGGGCACCTTAAAGACCACAACATACAGGGGTATTCAATGTACGGTTAACAGCAAACACACACGCATCATAGGTTGAACTGGATGGACTGATGACTTTTTTCAACCTCACAAACGATGTAGCCATGTAACTATGTAACTATGAGACTCATAGAAAGAAGCAAACAGATCATAGACATGTGCCAAATACGCCTCCCCCCCCCCCCCCCCAGTCACCTGTAACATAAGCAAGGGAAAACAGAAGATGTTTCCAGTGCAAAACTCACCTCACACAGAGCCTGGAAATGCCTGGACAAAGATGGCTACCACATGAGGGCCTCTGCACAGTGCATGCGTGGACACCATAGCTGGCCCTGAGACCGGAAACAGCCACTAACCTGGATCAGATTTTGCACGCATGCTTGTCACAGGAAAAGACACAGGTGAAGGGAAAAAAAAACTGCAGACAAAAGAAAAAAACAAAATCGCTCCCACAAAGAAAAAATTATAAAGCCTAATGAAGGTAGAGGGCAAGGGAGGAAAAACAAAAATTGATAGCCCAAACCTATGGGAGAAAAGAAAAGCCAGAACTAATTCCAGCATGAGGATTCAGCTCAGGTGTGCACAGAAACACATGCAGCATGGACTCCTGCAACCAAACACCAGCTCAGGTGTGCAGAAAAACACATGAAGCATTGACTCCAGCAACCACACACCAGGTCAGGTGTGCAGAAAAGCACATGCAGCATGGAATCCAGCAACCAAACACAAGCTTGGGTGTGCATAAAAACACATGCAACATGGACTTCAGCACTAAAATTCAGCTCAGGTGTGCGGAGAAACACATGCAGACTCCAGCAGCCAAACACTAGCTCATGATGTTCTGATGACTCTAGTTAGAGAACTCCTCAGCCCCAAAAGACCACCAGAAGGGGCTTCCCACCTTGTTGATGCATTTAGCAACCTAAGATAAAAGACTGCAACTGAGAGAGGCCGAACCCAGATGGAATCCAAATCAGTTGGCAGGTAGGGACATATCACAACATTGCAGTCTTGCAGGTTTATATCTTGAGGACAAAAAGGAAAACGGGGGAGGTTGTTTTAGCTTTCCAATTATAGATTTAAACAGGTCCTGTGAGTGGATGTAGGGGCGGAGCTATATCACATATATGCTGCCATGCTGGCGTCAGGAAATACAGCAATTATATTTGTAACATCAAGCATTAACCGTGAGTAGTAACAGCCCTGATGGTAGCCCTGATTATATCAATACAAATCAGATAAAAGCCATACAAAAGACCTATGCAAAAGTTAACTTAGCTAGAGTGTATATTTTGCGTCAATGGCATGAACAAAAATCAGTTTCTCAAGTTCTATGCAAACCTAGGACTGACCTCACAAAATTAAGAGATCAAAGAAGTTGTGACTTCTAACTTAAATCCTTTATTCTCAAAGAATTGTGAGCAAGATGACCTGGATCAGTGGCTTTTTAGGTCACTTATTTTGCATTCTATTTTAAGCAGTTGATCTTAAGTTTCGATTAAAAATAAGGTATTTGCAGAATAAATTAAAGGAAATCCTGGAAGGTATTGCAGCACAATATGTTTACTTTAAATTTTATTTGAAAAAAGACAAGATGTTAAAAGCCTCTGCCTACTTGTATTTTTTAGAATCTGACAACCCTAGGATCTCTACAGTATATTTGGTTAACAATGCGGTAAGCTGTAAGAAGAACAAAGTGTGGTTCAGTTTATGTCTTGACTGGATGGAGACTAAAGCAAACAATGTAATGTATATGGCACTACAGGACTGTGAACCTGGTGGTAGTATTGTCATACCCTCCAGCACTGGTGGTTAGTGGCAGGTTGTAATAATACAGCCCCCCCCCAGGATTGATGGTCATTGACAGGGTATGATAAACCCCCACAACATTGGTGGTCAGTTGCACGTTCTGATCTTCTCCTCAACATTAATGGCCAGTTGCAGGCTGTAATAATGCCCCTCCCCCTCGGCAACATTAATGGTCATTGGCTAGATTCAGGCTGTAAACACTCAAAACAAAATTGTTGTTCAGTGGCCACCTCAAGCTTGGTTCTCTCCCCCCAGCCCATTGTCCCCAGGTCTCCAATGGGCAGATCATCAGAACAGATGCACACACCCCACACCGAGGTCTGATCAGAATGTATTAGGCACTGATGTCATCAGCATTTTGTGCCCACACCCTTCCTCCTTAAGTGGAGAGAGAGAAAGAAGCGAAAAAAATACAGAAATGTTATATCAGCATGACACTTATGTGAGCATAAGTACAGTTTTACTAAAAGTAAGTCTATTTTGTACTTTTTCCAGCCCCCCCCCCCCCCCCAAAGAAAAAAGAGCTACTATGATATATTTTACTGAGGTCCACAGCTTCCTGATATTGAGCAAATTCTTTCTCTCCAAACAGCAGCCTCTGCTGGCAACCAGGAACCGTTGCTTGTCTATAGCAATTATTTTGCACTGCTGAATATTTGACTATGGTAGAATGAATTGAAAAAGTAAATAGTATTCCTACTAGATCCAGGAAACAAAAGTGTGTATAGGATGTTTTCAGTCACTTCATGCAAAAGAAAGTGATTGCAAAGAGCTTAAAATTTTGAATTTATGTTTTTTGATGTGTGTTATAGTTGATGTGCGTTATACTCTCATGATTATTTTTTTTTATTATTATTATGTGATCTTCTGGAGGACAAATTAATCAAATTGCAGTCTAAAGATAATTTCTTGGAAAGCAGCTGGTTTTCTGTGGGTTTTTAAATAGAATTTCAATCAAGTAAACAAAAAAAAATTAAAATTGCTTCTGGCACCAAGCATTCTTTGTCTGCATCCCACATAGCCAATGGTGTAACTAAATGAATTTCTTCCCCTCTATTGGCCTGTTACTTTACTAATTGTTGTGTCTGTCATTTATGTGGATTAAACACAGGCGGTTACAGCAGTCATAGCAATGGCTGGTCCCCTATCTTGATTGAGACACTCTGAACTCTATTGCTGGCCCCCTTATGGACCTATAATACTTAAGCAGGTAAACATGCAGTTCTCCATAATTCTACTGAAAACATACTTACAGAAGATCTTACGCTGTTGACAGGGAAGTTTATGAAGACCAGCTCAGTGAACTTGCTCCATACAAGGACATCATATACCAGTTACTACCAGCTTCAGGACATCTCCATTGGAGCACTGTGCAGAACTACGTGTTTCTATTTTTTTTTTTTAACAGTAAAGTTTAATAATTTTGACAAAAGAAAAATTCATTAAAAATGACAGCAAACAATTGCGACACACATAGTGGAGCAGAGCTAAGGTTGTCATCCTTGGGAAAAGAAAACAGCAATTGGAGAAAAGAGGGTGAAAATAATGAGAAAAGGAAGGGACAGAGAGGGGAGAGGGGAAGAGAGTGAGAGAAAAAAGGGGGGGGGGAGCAGGGGGGAAACAGGGAGGGAATAGAAGGGGAAAAGGGGTAAGGAAAAGGGAGGGTCATGTAAAGTACCAGCAGCAATAAGGGGAGACTGTTAGCAAGGGGTATTGAAATGAAGACAATAGGAAAAAAGAAAAACAAACCCAAATTTACAGTGTTAAGCCTTCCCAGGTTTTGTTAAATTTCTAGGGACAATTGCGGCCAGATACATAAGCTTATAAAGAGGCAACACTCTACTGATCATGGACCTCCGGTGTCCTATCTTGAGTGGGTCCAGGATTGCACCAGGATTGCCTTTCTAGCATAGAGAAAATTGTAAAACGACAGGTGTTCACACGGAACCACGTGTCAATATGTGGACTTTAGGGGCACACCATTAGATAGATATAAACTACATAAATTATTTGTAAAATAGCATTTATTGATTAGTTTAAAAACACATATCAATAAAATGAGGAAACTGGCCCCATTCTGAGCTCAGCTCATACACAGGAGATCAAAGTCTCCTAATCATTTGAATCATGTACATCATACGTATAAATTGATACATATCCATAAGATTTGTGCAGATGTATATATTTCACTGTTTGCTGGTATACGCATTTCATACAGGGCTTCTTCAGGACCATAAAAATGTACAGACAGTTTTTTCATAAGATAAAAAGATTATTAATATTTTCATAACCATACAACAATCAACTGTGTGTAGTAGTGCAGTGACGTGCAGTGACGTAACACATAGGGCCTCGGTATATTGGAAGAGATGTGCAGCTCAGCGCTCGTGGATGTAATACACCTGTCAGTTTTTTTAACAGTGAGTACCTTGCTACTGTTTTTTAAATAAACCTTTTTAAATGGTATCATGCTATGGAGCTTTCTTACCCTCTTACTCTTAATATGGAGTGAATCTAACATCAAAAAGAAAGAAATCCAGAGGATAAATGCTTTACCTTAGAAGTACTGGAAATGAAGGATCAGCAGAGAAAGGGTTTTTTATGTTGTTACCTTACAGCAGTAAGGTGAGCAGCTTGTGCACGTTTAGGTGTCACTTGCACTGAAGACTCACACGCTCTGTGGTGGCACAGAAGATCCATTATTCAATCACTTGAAGATTGCATAATTAATTGTATTCAATATTCACAGTGTGTTATTTGTCACATGTGAAGGATACCTCTTTTTTACTGTTTATGCTTTTTATTCATAATTAGAGTTGAGCGGACACCTGGATGTCCGTGTTCGGTGGGTCCGGCCGAACTTGAAAAAAAAGTCCGGGTGCGTGACCCAGACTTTTTCCGAACTTGACCCGGACACCGAACCCCATTGAAGTCAATGGGGACTCGAACTTTCAGGCACTAAAATAGCTCTAAAAAACCAATGGAAAGGGCTAGAGTGCTGCAAATGGCAGCAAAATGTAGTTAAGAGCATGGCAAGTGCTCTGCAAACAAATGTGGATAGGGAAATAACTTAAAACAAAAAAAAAACAGAAAAATAAAACAATTTTCTTCATCTATGAAGGACGAGGCCCATATGGAGTAGGAGGGAGGTTGAGGTGGCGGTGGATGTGGCGGTGTAGGTGGAAGCGGCGGTGTAGGGGGACTAGGTAGCCAACACTGCTTTTTTTTAGTCATTTTAAATTAGGGTACACCCCAAAAGAGTGAGAAAGATCAAAAATATAACAATGGCTGGGTAAGGCCGGTATCCATCTCTATTCTGCACAAGGTACGGAAAAGTCCTGTGGGATCCATGCCTGGTTCTTTTTAATGAATGTGAGCTTGTCCACATTGTCTCTGGACAGGCGGCTGCGCTTGTCTGTGATAACGCCCCCAGCTGTGCTAAATACACGTTCAGATAATACACTGGCTGCAGGACACGCCAGCACCTCCAAGGCGTAAAGGGCAAGCTCAGGCCATGTGCCCAATTTGGAGACCCAGAAGTTGAAGGGGGCAGACCCGTCATTCACTACATGTAGGCGTGTGCACACATACTGCTCCACCATGTTGGTAAAATGCTGCCTCCTGCTAAGACGTTCCATATGAGCTGCTGGTACTGCTGTTTGTTGTGGAGTGCTGACAAAGCTTTTCCACATTTCGGCCATGCTAACCCTGCCTTCTGAGGTGCTGGCGGTGCCCTGGTTGCTTTGGCGACCTCTTCCTCCTCCTCCTCTGCCTTGGCCTTGTGCTTCCACTGTGGCCCCGCTGTCAGATGGGAATGCCAGCAGCATTGCGTCTACCAGCGTGCACTTGTACTCGCGCATCTTGCGATCATGCTCCAGTGAGTGAATTAAGGATGGTACGTTGTCCTTGTAATGGGGATCCAGCAGCGTGGCCACCCAGTAATCAGCACAAGTTAGAATGTGGGCAACTCGGCGGTCGTTGTGGAGACACTGCAGCATGTAATCGCTCATGTGTGTCAGGCTGCCCAGAGGCAAAGAAAGGCTGTCCTCTGTGGGAGGTGTATCGTCTGTGTCTTCTGTATCCCCCCCAGCCACGCACCAGTGATGGCCATGAGCTGGCCTGGGTGCCACCCTGCTGTGAACATGGTTCCATCTCCTCCTCCATCTCCTCCTCCATCTCCTCCTCATCCTCCAGAACTGTGCCCCTGCTGGACAATTGTGTACCTGGCGTTTGTGGGTGCAGGAACCCACCCTCAGAGCCACTTGTGAATGACTGCCCTAAAAGCCATGAAAATGATCCCTCTTCCTCCTCCTCCTCCTCCTCCTCCTCCTGTGCCACATCCTCTTCCATCATCGCCCGATGCGTTTTTTCAAGGAGGCATAGAAGTGGGATAGTTAAGCTGACAACGGCGTCATCTGCACTGGCCATGTTGGTGGAGTACTCAAAACAGCGCAACAAAGCACACAGGTCTCGCATGGAGGCCCAGTTATTGGTGGTGAAGTGGTACTGTTCCGCAGAGTGACTCATGCTGCTGCAGCTGAAACTCCACTATGGCCTGCTGCTGCTCGCACAGTCTTTCCAGCATGTGCAAGGTGGAGTTCCACCTTGTGGGCACATCACATATGAGGCGTGAGCCGTTAGGCCGAAGTTACGCTGCAGCGCTGACAGGCGAGCAGCAGCAGGGTGAGAACGCCGAAAGTGCGCACAGGCGGCCTGCACTTTCTGCAGCAGCTCTGACATATCGGGGTAATTTTGAAGGAACCTCTGCACCACCAAATTCAGCACATGCGCCAGGCAAGGGATGTGCGTCAAACCAGCTAGGCCCAGAGCTGCTATGAGATTTCGCCGTTATCGCACACCACCATGCCGGGCTTGAGGCTCGCTGGCACCAACAACTCATCGGTCTGCTGTTCCATGCTCCTCCACAACTCCTGCGCGATGTGGGATTTTCACCCAAACAGGCAAGTTTTAAAACTGCCTGCTGTCGTTTACCCCTGGCTGTGCTGAAGTTTGTGGTGAAGGTGTTACGCTGACCGGATGAGGAGGAGGTAGAGGATGAGGAAGAGGAGAAGAAGGAGTTAGGAACAGGAGGCAAACTGAAGCGCCCTGCAATCCTCGGCGGTGGAAGGAGATGCGCCAAACAAATTTAAAAGGTGTATCTCACACATACCGATACAGACTATGCCGCAATTTAATTTTTTTCACCCCAAAAGGGTGTATATTGAACAGCGGAATAGAAAAAAAGTATATAAAATGGTGTATCTCACACGTACAAATAAAGACTAGGCCCCGATTACAATTTTTTGTACCCTAAAGGGAGGATGAGGATGAGGAAGAGGAGTAGGAGGAGTTCGGAACAGGAGGCAAACTGAAGCGCCCTGCAATCCTCGGCGGTGGAAGGAGATGCGCCAAACAAATTTAAAAGGTGTATCTCACACATACCGATACAGACTATCCCGCAATTTAATTTTTTTCACCCTAAAAGGGTGTATATTAAATAGCGGAATAGAAAAAAGTATATAAAATGGTGTATCTCACACGTACAAACACAGACTAGGCCCCGATTACAATTTTTTTGTACCCTAAAGGGAGGATGAGGAAGAGGAGTAGGAGGAGTTCGGAACAGGAGGCAAACTGAAGCGCCCTGCAATCCTCGGCGGTGGAAGGAGATGCGCCAAACAAATTTAAAAGGTGTATCTCACACATACCGATACAGACTATGCCGCAATTTAATTTTTTTCACCCCAAAAGGGTGTATATTGAATAGCGGAATAGAAAAAAAGTATATAAAACGGTGTATCTCACATGTACAAATACAGACTAGGCCCCGATTACAATTTTTTGTACCCTAAAGGGAGGATGAGGATGAGGAGTAGGAGGAGTTCGGAACAGGAGGCAAACTGAAGCGCCCTGCAATCCTCGGCGGTGGAAGGAGATGCGCCAAACAAATTTAAAAGGTGTATCTCACACATACCGATACAGACTATCCCGCAATTTAATTTTTTTCACCCCAAAAGGGTGTATATTAAATAGCGGAATAGAAAAAAGTATATAAAATGGTGTATCTCACACGTACAAACACAGACTAGGCCCCGATTACAATTTTTTGTACCCTAAAGGGGGGATGAGGATGAGGAAGAGGAGTAGGAGGAGTTCGGAACAGGAGGCAAACTGAAGCGCCCAGCAATCCTCGGCGGTGGAAGGAGATGCGCCAAACAAATTTAAAAGGTGTATCTCACACGTACAGATACAGACTATGCCGCAATTTAATTTTTCTCACCCCAAAAGGGTGTATATTGAATAGCGGAATAGAAAAAAGTATATAAAATTGGTGATTTTTCAATAGCAGATGTGAACACAGCAGTGTCTTATGTTTTATGTCACGGTCAGCAGCAGGCTTTGAAGGAAAAAAAAAAAAATTCCCCTTTAAATTTGTAATTTTTAAATCGCAGATTAGAACAGCACTCTGAAGTAAAATATAGCTGAACGCTGCACACAACAGACTGATAAAAATATTTTTTTTTCTCCTTCCTCCTCCTCCTCAGTGGGCTTTAGTGAGGGCAAAAAGATTGTTCACTGCACCACCCCCCACACAGCAAAATCGATGTAGATCGCTAACGGACGATTGTTCTGTCCTGTGTCTCCTAATCTCTCCCTGCCTACTCTCTCCAGCCTGTCCCTAAAATGCTTTTCTATCTTTCCCTGCCTACACTCCGACCTGTCCCTACATTCTTTTCAGCCACAATGTTTTTTTTCCTGTCTCTGTCCCTAATCAGCAGCAGCCAGCACCATTGTGTGTGCTCTCCCCCTACACTAGAACAGACTGATGCGCACCGCGCTGTGTCTCAAGCTTATAAAGACCTGGGTCACATGCTTCAGCTGGCCAATCACAGCCATGCCATTAGTAGGCATGGCTGTGATGGCTTCTATGGCACACCAGTTAAACGCTTGTTGATTGGTTGTTGAAACCGCGCCATTAAAAGCGCGCCATTACATACAAAACAGGAAATAAAATTACCGAACACGGATTTTAAACCCGAACATACAGTAAAGTTTTCGGGTCCGTATTCTGGGGAATAATACAGTCCGTGTTCGCTCAACACTATTCATAATATTACTCATTGATTATTATTCATATTATTATTCATTGATTATTCATTATTCATTGATTCACTTGAGATTTGAAAACATTTATTGTTTATTATTAATTTTCATCAACACAGCACTAGCCTCACAGCGCAGTACTCCATTATCATAGAAATAGTCTCTTATAGTGATTGGCAGTCAGAGTATCAAATATTCAAAATCTGGAAACAAATATCAATCAGCGCAATGTAAAAACAATGTCTATGAAGTGTAGAGTGCATATCCCGCTGCCAACACTGTATGTGTAAACCACTACCCATAGACATAATGAATAAATATCAAATAGTGCTACGCCAGAAAAAACTGCAAAAAGTGCTAATAATTCAACAATAATCGCATCAAATATTAATCGCATCAAATATTAATCAATAATGTAAAGAAATAGTCCATAAAGTGCAAAAAAGTGGCCTGTTCTGACCTGCTGGTGAAACAGGGGTCAGATAGTAAGGGGAAAGGCTCATCCATAGCACACTTGCACTTTTTGTTTTTTTGCACTGAAGTATCACCCACTGAGATTTTATGGACTATTTTTTGCACATCATTGTAATATTTCTCATGTATTTATTAATAATATTTTTATTGCTAGCACCTTCAACTTTTTGGAACTTTATGAACGATTTCTTTACATTATTGATTAATATTATTCTTATTATTATTAATATTATTATTGCTAGCACTTTGCACATTTCTTTGCACTTTATGGACTATTTCTTCACATTATTTATTAATATTTGATGTGATTAATATTTGATGTGATTATTGTTGAATTATTAGCACTTTTTGCCATTTTTTCTGGCGCTGCACTATTTGATATTTATTTAGAGTATCACATATACCAAGTAGCAGTGGGTCAAGAGGTACCGTGAGACCTCCACCTCACCAATCTCAGCAGTCACTTTTCCCCAGAAGGCCTGGTTTAAAGGGCAAGACCAAACCATATAGATAAATGTACCCACGCCAGTTTGACATTAGGGCAGGACGAATCAGCCAGGGGATAGGTGACTGATAATCTATGAGGAGAATAATGTGCTCTATTCAGGAATTTAAGTTGCACCCACCTGTCTTTTGCTGAGATCATGAATGGGATATAATATTGGATACCCTCATCCTTGCCTCATCCTGATGCCACAGTTGACACAGTTGTGACATCTTGGAGGTATCTGTCTGACCCAGACACCTGAAGAGGGAGGAGAGGGGTTTATCCAGCTTTTTCTTTATTAGCAGGTGCTCAAACTCATGAGACCCCATCTCCACTGGAAATGAGAATTGGACTCGAGCAGCATGCCTGAGTTGTAAGTAATAGAAAAACATCTTGTTAGGCAGGTAATGCATGGCCTTAAGCCTGTTAAAGGGGAGTAGCTGATCCTGATGGACAATATCTCTCAACATTTTAATGCCATAATTAGCACAGAGAAATGGGTCAGGAATGAAACTAAAATGAGGAAGCTTGGGGTTTCCCCAGAGAGGGGTGTAGGGGGACATGTTTCTATTTAAGGCAGGAGAGCAGTAAGGTGCAGGTTGCCAGCAGTTCAGTGTAGGTAGATGGGCTTGATTGTATTGAAAACTGATCTGACTGCATCTAAATCATTGTGTGTAAAAATTATTGTCCAGTGATTAGTCTCCATTCACACTACCGCGACTTGTCAGGCGACTTGTCAGCCTGACAAGTCGCGGTCCGTCGCGGTCCATGCAGTGCTACAGGACCCGTTCTAATAGGAGCGACACAAGTCGCTCCGACTTAGAAAAAGGGTCCTGTACTACTTCGGGGCGACCTCGGAGCGACTTGCATAGACATTCATTATATGAAGTCCGTGCAAGTCGTGCCGAAGTCGCGGTGCACTCGACTTCACAGCCGCTTCACATGCCGCTTCAGTGTGAATGCGGTCTTAGGGAAAGCCATACATAGTTCCATAGTTACATAGTAGTTGAGGTTGAATAAAGACAATAGTCCATCCAGTTCAACCAGTGTAGGGGTGTGTGGCCGTAATCATTTCTCATACCCCTGAATGTTTTGATCCTTGAGATGTATGTCCAAGAGTCTTTTAAAAGTAGCCATACTCCCCGCAGTTACCACCATTTGTGGCAGAGAATTCCACAATCTTGTAGCCCTTACTGGAAAGAACCCCCTGCTCATCCTGAGGTTAAAACGCTTCTTCTCTAAACTCATTGTATGGCCTTGTGTCCTCATGCATTCCTTGGGACTGAATAGTTGTTTTTTTTTTAATGCTCAGATCACTGTTGAGGTATTTGTAAATTGCTATCATGTCCCCTCTCAGGCATCTCTTCTCCAGGGAGAACAAATCAAGCGCCTCTAAACGCTCTTCGTAATTAAGGTCCTCTAATCCCCTAATTAGTTTTGTTGCCCTTCTCTGTACTCTCTCTAACTCCAACACATGCCTTCTGTAGACTGGCGACCAGAACTGGATAGAATATTTCAGATGCGGTCGGACCAGTGTTTTATAAAGTGGTAGGATATAGTTACATAGTAGTTGAGGTTCAATAAAGATAATAGTCCAGATAAAGACAATTGTCCAAAGATCAATAGATTTTTTGATTTTCTTTCCTTCCAACTAAGGGTCTGGTATGGATTTTTGGGAGGGGGTCCCTCACAGCCTTTTTTTTAACATCCTGTTATTGCCGCCAATCACAGTGCAAACATCGCAAATGTTAGGAACCGAATTATGAACACCACAGAAGTCTATGGGACCAGAACTAGAAAAATAGAAGTGCCCATTTTGAGAGCTTATATGCAAGTAATTTGGCATACAAAGGGTATGGGGCTCGGGTACTGCTCTGGGGGACATGCATCAATGAGCACAAAGTTTGTAAAAACATAGTTTTTAAATGAGCAGTGATTTACTTATGCTTAAAGTGAGACCATAAACATGAGAACTAACAATAAAAATGAAAGATTCCTTTAAATATAGTGCCTGGAGGATCCCCTTAGTTTGCCTGTAAAGTCGCAGATCTGTACCAAGTATAGAACCTGCTGCAGCATTTTTAATTATAAAGCCAAAAAAATTACATTTTCCCAGCAAGCTTTATTTTGTAAACAATGGCTTGGGGAGCAAGTCTGTATGATGAGGCCACAATTTAGTGCACAAGGTTAGAGATTTTTTGGATACATTCTGGTTTCTGTTTTGCAGACTTTGGATAGAAGTAACAGGTGCAGAAAAATTGGGCTTCAGTGTTGGTGTTGCCTTCACACTGTAACCCTATAGAGGTACTCTTAATGAAAGAGATAATGAAAGAAATGATATGCCCCGGTCAAACAGTCACTGAAAAGTTAGGCTTTGGGTGTTAGTGGTGGACAAGGAAGCAGAATAAGCCACTCTGGCAGCTGCGGTGGACTGCGCACTAGTCTCTGCTTGGGTGATGGAGGATGAGGAGAAGGAGGATGGTTTAATAAGCCAGTCCACCACCTCCTCTGCATGCTGTGGCTGGATAGCATGGGCAACATCACTAAACAGAGGAAATGATGCCCTGCCTAAAGACGGACCACGTCCACCTTTGCCTCTGGACACAGATGCTGCTGGTCCCCTCACAGTGCCATGGAAACATCTGCCTATCCTTGTTGGCCTCCCAGACATGATTCAGGGGGGCTTATTAACAAATTGCAAAAATAGATGGGGAAATGTGGATTCACTCTAATCAATGGAAAGTGGTGTTTGGTGCACTTTAACTTGAGTACTCACTACACAGACACACTCCACTGACACACTACAATATACTGCAGTAAAACTGCCCTGACACACTGCAATATACTATGGTAAACATGCACTAATGCACTGAAATATACTGCACTGAAATATACTGCGTTAAATGTGCAATAACACACTGAAATATACTGCGGTAAACCTGCAATAACGCACTGAAATATACTGCATTAAATGTGCAGTAATGCCCTGCAATATACTGCATTAAAAGTGCACTAATGCAATGCAATATACTGCAGTAAACCTGCAATACTGCACTGAAATATACTGCGTTAAAAATGCAGTACCACACTGCAATATACTGTGGTAAACGTGCAATAATTCACTGAAATATACTGAGGTAAGCTTGCAAATACAAAATAAAATGACACTAAAGTAAAAATGAACAGTTGCACTACTCTCACACTGTACTATCAATAGATTAAAACTAATGTGACACTAAAGTAAAAATGAACGGTCCCACTACACTCACACTGCACTATCACTAGATTCACTCTAAACTGACACTCTACAACAGGGGTCTCCAAACTACGGCCCTCCAGTGGTTCAGGAACTACAATTCCCATCATGCCTAGTCTGAGAATGTCAGAGTTTTATAATGCCTTATGGGACGTGTAGATCCGCAACAGCAGTTTGGAGATTCCTGCTCTACACTCACAATAGAATCACTATAGTACACTATAGCACACTAACTTACTAGTAGCACTGAACAGAGATCTGTTTTATCTCTCTCTATGCCAATATCACACTGCAAATGGCCGCTATGGGGTGGGACTAAGAGCAATGAGCCATGATTGGATAGAGTAATAATCACAGTGTCAATCATGGCTCTGATAGTGCTATGTTCCCTGATTGAGCAAAGCTTTAATTGTTTCAGCCAATCAGGTCTTCCAATGCACTGTGCGGTGGCGCAGTGCATTGTGGTCGTTTGGCAGGCCGAAGAAAGGGGTGTTCGTCAAACGGGTGAACACCCAATGTTCGGCTTGAGCTCATGCTGGGCTCAAACCATTTGTCCAACTCTACTGATGACTCATTCGTTGTTAAGGAGGCTGGATCCTTAACAATTAGCTATTCACTGTGCCCTGATTAGGCAAAGCTTTGCCTAATCAGGGATTAGAATGCACTGTGCAGCGCGCAGTGCATTGTGGGTCACTCGGTGGGCAAACATTCCATTGAGCGACCCGCAAATTCAGGTGTTTGCTGAATGAGCGAACAGGCAATGTTTGGGCCAAACTTTTGCTCGGCTCGAACTGTTCACCCATCTCTACTAGATACCTCCAAATAAATGTTCCCTCATAGTATTTTTCTAACTACATAGCTAATAAAAATATTAACATAAGACTTTGTAACCCACCACACTGCAATCCACAGCAACTTAATACAATATAGCACAGTATAGCACCACATAGAAAGTAACTCTCCCTACAAAGACCTGCTGAACACTCTTTACAAAGAATTCAGTCTGGTGAATTTTCACATTTATCAGCTGAAAATTTACATTTCTCATGGATGAGCTGGAACCCAATCTTCATCCTTATTAACAGGATTGCATATAAATAGCATAATGTTCATAGAAAGCAACATGTCACTTTTTCCTTTAAATCATTATGGATGAAAGAAATGATCCAAAATATTATTTAGTACAACTTCAAACTGGAGTCCTTTTTTTCTGATTGTATTTGCCATCTTTAAATAAACATTATATGTGTATTTAGGTAATAATATTACTTTTTATTTTCATACTTTTTATATTTTTTAAAGTTAGTTTAAAGTTTAAAGAGTCTAAAAAAAAATCTAATTTTACATGTTTTGACCCTTTTACCTATCTAATAAGAACTGCGTATATTTATTTTGGCCCAATTTATAGTGTTGATTTACTAAAAGTAAAAAATACTGTCAATTTTGAAATGGAAGTTGCAGTTTCCAAGGTATTTTTTTTACTCATTATTTTTTTTTCCAAAGAGTATATAAAAACATACATCAGTAAAGCTAAGTACAGTATGACCTTATTATACTGTACATAGGTCTATTAATAATGAAGTCCATAAGTCATACAAGGCAGAGCAAAAGTTAAACACAGCAGAAAGAGGGATAAGGCAAAAGAATCAAACATATAGATTGTTCAGTTTTAGGTAGTAACATCATCTCAATATTGAAGAAAAACTGTAATATGTTCAACAAAGTATTATATTGCCTCTTTTTTTAAAGCTGTTAGAAGCCCGTGGCACTTACGTTAAATAATAAATGCCATTAACAAAGAAATGCACCACTCCTCTAAAAAAGAGTTCTGGAAATTTTTTAAAGTGTTTGTCATTAGTGTTGAGCGAACACGGACTGTATTATTTGTGTTCGTACCGAATAATTGGATTTTTGTTACCCAAACACGGACCCGAAAACTTTACTGTATGTTCGGGTAAAAATCTGTGTTCTGTCATTTTATTTCCGGGTTTGTATGTATTGGCGCGCTTTTAATGGCGGGCTTTCAACAGCCAATCAACAAGCGTTTAACTGGTGTGCCTTAAGCCATCCCAGCCATGCCTACAAATGTATTAGTAGCTGTGATTGGCCATCTGAAGCATGTGACCAAGTCTTTATAAGTTCGAGACGGAGCGCCGCTGCGTCATTCTGCTGTAGATTAGGGAGAGAGCACACATCATACGTGCTGGCTGCTGATTAGGGACAGACAGGCAAAAATCATATTGTGTCCGAAAAGAATTGAGGGACAGGTCGGAGTGCTGCAGGCCGGGGCGAGATATTAGGGCATTTTAGGGAGAGGCTGGAGATATTTAGGGTCAGTGTTCTACAATCGATTTTGCTGTGTGGGGGGGGGGGTTTGCAGTGCCGGCAGTGACCGATCTTATCGATCCTTTTAGGGAGAGGCTGGAGATATTTAGGGTCAGTGTTCTACAATCGATTTTTCTGTGTGGGGGGGGGGGTTTGCAGTGCCGGCAGTGACCGATCTTATCGATCCTTTTAGGGAAAGTCTGGAGATAGGCAGGTGTCAGTGGTCCACATCGATTTTGCTGTGTGTGGGGTGGTGTGAACACAATCTTTCTGCCCGCTGAGGAGGAGGGAGAAAAAAGTATTTTTTATCTGTCAGTTGTGTGCAGCGTTTTTCCTTCAGTGCTGCTGTGCTGACTGTGATAATACTGTGTTCACATGTGCTATTATTGAGTGATTTCAAAAGTTATACACTTTTTTCTATTCCACTATTCAATATACACCCTTGGGTTAAAAAAATTAAATTGTGGCATAGTCTGTACTAATCTAGTTAAAAATTACAAACTTAAAAGGAGAATTTTCTTTTTTTTTTCCCTCCATAGCCTGCAGCAGAGCTGACTGATATAAGACACTGCTGTTCACATGTGCTATTGATAAATCACCAATTTTATATCATATTTTCTATTCCGCTATTCAATCTACACCTTTGGGTAAAAACAATTAAATTGCGGGATAGTCTGTTTGCGGTATGTGTGAGATACACCTTTCCAATTTTTGGGGCACATCTCATACTGCCGAGGATTTGAGGGTGCTTCAGTGTGCCTCCTGCCTGTTCCAAACTCCTCCTACTCCTCATCCTGCCTTCGGGGGTACAAAAAATATTAATCGGGGCCTAGTCTGGTTCTGTACGTGTGAGATACATACACCTTTTGATAATATTTTCTATTCCGCTATTTAATCTACACCTTTGGGGTAAAAACAATTACATTGCGGGATAGTCTGTGTCGGTACGTGTGAGATACATACACCTTTTGATATCATATTTTCTATTCTGCTATTCAATCTACACCTTTGGAGTAAAAACAATTAAATTGCGGGATAGTCTGTGTCGGTACGTGTGAGATACACCTTTCCAATTTTTGGGGCGCATCTCATACCGCCGAGGATTGCAGGGTGCTTCAGTCTGCCTCCTGCCTGTTCCGAACTCCTCCTACTCCTCATCCTGCCTTTGGGGGTACAAAAAATAGTAATCGGGGCCTAGTCTGGGTTTGTACGTGTGAGATACACCACCGTTTTGTAAAATTTTTCCTATTCCGCTATTCAATATACACCCTGTTTGAGTGTAAAAAATTTAATTACGGCATAGTCTGTATCGGTACATGTGAGATACACCTTTTTAAATTTGTTTGGCGCATCTCCTTCCACCGCCGAGGATTGCAGGGCGCTTCAGTTTGCCTCTTGTTCCCAACTCCTCCTACTCCTCTTCCTCATCCTCTTCAGGGTACAAAAAATTGTAATCGGGGCCTAGTCTGTGTTTGTACGTGTGAGATACGCCGTATTATAACATTTTTCCTATTCCGCTATTCAATATACACCCTTTTGGAGTGTAAAAAATTAAATTACGGCATAGTCTGTATCGGTACATGTGAGATACACCTTTTAAATTTGTTTGGCTCATCTCCTTCAACCGCCAAGGATTGCAGGGCGCTTCAGTTTGCCTCCTGTTCCTAACTCCTCCTACTCCACTTCCTCATCCTCTACCGCCTCCTCATCCGGTCAGCGTAACACCTTCACCACCAACTTCAGCACGGCCAGGGGTAAACGACAGCAGGCAGTTTTAAAACTTGCCTGTTTGGGGGAAAAACCACACACCGCACAGGAGTTGTGGAGGAGCATGGAACAGCAGACAAATGAGTGGTTGCTGCCAGCGAGCCTCAAGCCCGGCCTGGTGGTGTGCGATAACGGGCGAAATCTCATAGCAGCTCTGGGCCTAGCCGGTTTGACGCACATCCCTTGCCTTGCGCATGTGCTGAATTAGGTGGTGCAGAGGTTCCTTAAAAATGACCCCGATATGTCAGAGCTGCTGCAGAAAGTGCGGGCCGTCTGTGTGCACTTTCGGCGTTCTCACCCTGCTGCTGCTCGCCTGTCAGCGCTGCAGCGTAACTTCGGCCTTCCCGCTCACCGCCTCATATGTGACGTGCCCACAAGGTGGAACTCCACCTTGCACATGCTGGAAAGACTGTGCGAGCAGCAGTAGGCCATAGTGGAGTTTCAGCTGCAGCACGCACGCGTGGGTCGCTCTGCGGAACAGCACCACTTCACCACCAATAACTGGGCCTCCATGCGAGACCTGTGTGCCTTGTTGCGCTGTTTTGAGTACTCCACCAACATGGCCAGTGCCGATGATGCCGTTGTCAGCTTAACTATCCCACTTCTATGCCTCCTTCAAAAAACAATTCGGGCGATGATGGAAGAGGATGTGGCACAGGATGAGGAGGAGGAGGAGGAGGATGAAGAGGTAACATTTCCAAGGCTTTCAGGGCAGTCATTCGCAAGGGGCTCCGAGGGTGGGTTCCTGCACACACAAACGCCAGGGACACAATTGTCCAGCAGGGGGACAGTTGTGGAGGATGAGGAGGATGAGGAGGAGGAGATGGAGGAGGAGATGGAACCATGTTCACAGCAGGGTGGCACCCAGGCCAGCTCATGGCCATCACTGGTGCGTGGCTGGGGGGATACAGAGGACACAGACGATACACCTCCCACAGAGGACAGCCTTTCGTTGCCTCTGGGCAGCCTGGCACACATGAGCGATTACATGCTGCAGTGTCTCCACAACGACCGCCAAGTTGCCCACATTCTAATTTGTGCTGATTACTGGGTGGCCACGCTGCTGGATCCCCGTTACAAGGACAACGTACCGTCCTTAATACACTCACTGGAGCGCGATCGCAAGATGCCCGAGTACAAGCGCACGCTGGTAGACGCGATGCTGCTGGCATTCCCACCTGACAGCTGGGCCACAGTGGAAGCACAAGGCCAAGGCAGAGGAGGAGGAGGAGGAGGAAGAGGTCACCAACGCAACCAGGGCACCGCCAGCACCTCAGAAGGCAGGGTTAGCATGGCCGAAATTTGGAAAAGCTTTGTCAGCACGCCACAACAAACAGCAGCACCAGCAGCTCATATGGAACGTCTTAGCAGGAGGCAGCATTTCACCAACATGGTGGAGCAGTATGTGTGCACACGCCTACATATAGTGAATGACAGGTCTGCCCCCTTCAACTTCTGGGTCTCCATATTGGGCACATAGCCTGAGCTTGCCCTTTACGCCTTGGAGGTGCTGGCGTGCCCTGCAGCCAGTGTATTATCTGAACGTGTATTTAGCACGGCTGGGGGCGTTATCACAGACAAGCGCAGCCGCCTGTCCAGAGACAATGTGGACAAGCTCACGTTCATTAAAATGAATCAGGCATGGATCCCACGGGACTTTTCCGTACCTTGTGCAGAATAGAGGTGGATACCGACCTTACCCAGCCATTGTTCTATTTTTGCTCTTTCTCACTCTTTTGGGTTGTACCCTCATTTAAAATGACTGAAAAAAAGCAGTGTTGGCTACCTCGTCCTCCTCCACCGCCGCTTCCACCTACACTGCCCATAGGTGTGCGCAGCCTATTGCATTAGGGTGTGCACCCCAAAGTTTAAATACACATGCATGTGTTTGCCTACATGTACATGGCCCCGATACATTACTCTCCCTGCTGGCAAAGTGAAATAGAAGTGTGTGGCACTTCTCTTATGGCAGAGCAGGTCCGAGGGAGATCTTTCCCATCTCCTCACTGGCAAACAGAGCGATAATGCTAATGTGCCCTAGGTGATTAGGGTGTGCCCAGGCCCATCCGGCACACCCTGTGCGCATGCCTATGACACCGCCACATCCACCACCACCTCAACCTCCCTCCTACTCCATATGGGCCTCGTCCTTCACAGATGAAGAACATTGTTTTATTTTTCTGTTTTTTTTTTTTGTTGTTTTAAGTTATTTCCCTATCCATTTTAGTGCCTGAAAGTTTGGGTCCCCATTGACTTCAATGGGGTTCGGTGTCCGGGTAAAGTTCGGAAAAAGTCTGGGACACGGACCCGGACTTTTTTTTCAAGTTCGGCCGAACCCGCCGAACACGGACATCCAGGTGTCCGCTCAACTCTATTTGTCATGTGTTGGGCAGCCCATTAAAGTAAATGGGCTGCCCTTTGTACGATGAGCAGGACTGCTCCAACCACCCCCCCCCTTTTAAAAAAAATAACGGAATCGTAAAGTACCTCTATGCAGAATTGTGAATGCAACCTGACCTCCTATGTACTTGTAAAAAGCTGGTCATACACTTTACAGTCTGATTATACAACCTCTATATAATTTCCTTTAGATTTACCAAAACTATGAAATACAATCCATTCACTCTGTATCCAATCAGGCAGGCCATTGCATTACGTAGTGGATGGTAGATCTAAAGGAGATTGTACAGTCAGATTATATAGAGTGTAGAGACTTCCAGGGATACACTTCTGTTTTCAATACTACTGGCTGTATGTCAGTAGAGATGGCCTTGCGGTTCGCCCGGCGGTTGGTTCGTGGCGAATTTTGCTAGTTCGCTACCCGCCAATGTTGCGAACACATGGCGTTGTTCTCGGCGGCCATATTATTTTGGGTATTGTGCTGTTTTACGATGCAGCTCTTAACCTACTATATGCAATCATTTTATTGCTTATATGCTAGGTAAAATTATTTCTATTATGTTGAAGTATATTCTTTTGATATTAGGTAAAATATATCATGGCATGAGGATCTCTCAACACATTGGACATGATATGTCTAAAAATGGAAATGCATCAATCATGTTAAAAGCAGTCCTGCTTTACATATACAAACTTGATAAGGAAGTTAAAAAAGTGTTCACATACAACATCAGCATAGTGCTGAAGGGCACCATGCTGTTCTGGGAAGGAAAGAAGGGCCAACCTGGGCTCCAGTTACCTGGTCCAATGAGTTCAAGACAAAACAAAGGGGTTTATTTACCAAAGGCAAATAGACTGTTAGTTTCTCAAGTGCCATTTTGCTTATTGAATGAGTCAAAACTCATCATCCTATCATCTGCAAACAAAAAAATGCTGTTTTTTTCCTTGCATTTGATTAGGTATTCTTTGCAAAGGGAAATTTCACAAAATTTGCTAAGCTCTGGGGAAAATTGCCTTAGAAAGTGCTAGAGTTTACCATCTGCATGTTGTCAAGGTGTTTGTGACCATTTTATTGGATTTTATTTAAATACAGTATTGTCACAGGCGATGCATGAGGTCAGTGTGCTCTCTCTATTTGCCATTAGTTAACCACATGAAAAGTTGAAAAAAACCTTTATTATAAATAAACACTACTGCATTTTTTTCTGCCAGTTAAATGTATACATTAAAAAAATATTGATACATAGAAAAATAATTGTTGATTTGGAGGATTGCCTTCTTTCTTCTGGGTCCCACATCAAATTTTGATCCTAAAAAAGAAACATTTAAATAGAGGCTTTCCAAGTTAATTCTTCACAACTATGAGCTCTGGAGTAAGGTGAATCGCCTACAGCATAAGACTTTTGGCTTGCTCTGGATAGATTTTTTTTTTTTGTTTTGTTTTTTTGCCACTTTTTCCAATTAAAGATTCTAGACTTTAATAATCATGGTATGTAAACAGTTCCAACAAACTAATTATGCAAAATAGGTCCACAATTGCTGGTGGAATGCCAATGCTCTCCTTTCCATAGATGCATGCAACAAAATTCTTACCCTCCCTTATGCTGCATGAAGATATCAATCTTGCTAAGAAAGGAGATTGTGCCTAAATTAAGTAATTCTGTACAGCACTTATCAGGCTTCTTTTAACCTCCTGTCAATTAAATTATGTTCTGTTTAAATATTTCCGAGGGATTAACAGCATTTTGAAATGGTGCATTTGACCAAATGACCTTACTGCCAACCAAGTGAAGCTGAAGCATTTGTCAGTGGTTATAAAAAAAAGAACTTCTAGTTTCTTTGTTGGATAACCATTTTTCTAAATAAGTTTTAATTTTTACACATTTTCACATTTTCTTTATTCCCATTTCATTTGCTACTTTTTTTCCCCACAAGAACAAACTCATTCTGTCTTATGTGGTGGAGTGCATACAATATTAAATGACAGCATAACAGGTCATCACAAACAATATATTAGATCTTCTCTGTTAATATCCTTTTTATATCTCCACATTTATGCTGGACTATGCTTAATTTCTTAGTCTGTGCATTTAACTTCTGAATACAAATTGTCCTTCTGCATTTGTCATATTGCTAGGGTTTGGCATTTGTTTAAAGGCAAGCAAATATAAATGCTTTGTGACATAGGATGAATGATCTCCCTGTATAGGGACAGCTGGGAGTTTGAATTGGTGCATGGGAGAGAGTACCAACATCAGCATATCAGAAAAAAAAACAGTTTTTCCATTGCGCATGCATGCAAATCCACAAAATATTGATGATGGAAGATGTTTTGTTTTGTTTTGCAGCTGATGACACAGTAAAGTCTCTTTTTCAGACTATAATATTTACTGGAATGCAGACAATTCTTTGATTCTTTTTGCAATGAGGATGGAAAAGCAGCAAATAGATTAAAGTGTATAATTAATAAAGTGGCACATTTCTACTTATAAATTATCATTGTTTTGTCATTGTAGTAAGATAGCAAAAGAAGAAGTTGCATCAAACCATTTATAGTAGGAAGGATTTGAGGAATTTCAATTGCTCTGCTAAACTGATGACATTGTCTATTTTATGTCCCAAATCTTCAACAGAAAAAGAAAATCTCTGTAGAATTCAACAAACAAGTCTATGAAGCTTCAGAATAAGACCACTAAACAGCCGCAAAAATAACCTTAACAGCAGCCTCAAAAGCTTTCTCATGGTGAATAAACACATTAAGAGGCATATCTTTTGCTTGGAGCGGTACAGAAAAACAACTTCTGATCGGCTGTAAACCTCCCAACTCAGAAGTGTTTTGCAAATGAATTGTATGTGAGCAATCACTTTTCCCACAGTGTCTTGAAATGAATCTCAATAGGACTGCTTAACAATTGCATCTTATGTAATTCAAATGTTTACCTAAATTCAGAGAATAAAGTAGCTGTTTGTTTAAAAATATGCTTTAAAGTTTGACCTAAAAAGTAAGTAAGAACTAAAAAATGCAAAATCTTTCTTAAAATATTTGGTTGCTACTTCACTGAGAAGTACAGTCTATTTTACAATGTATTTGCAGTTAAGGCATTTAGGTTGCTGGAACAGGGTTAATATTCAGTGTATACTACATTTTAAAAAATGTTACTGCAGATGTCTGTCTGTTTCTAGTCTGGCAAAATCATAGTGTTCAAATTGAAGGCCATGAAAGGTTCTGCAGGAAGGTTAAGGTGAGTGCAGAGCTTGTAAATCATTTAAGCATACAATTATTACTCTCACCCATCTGAGAAGTACCACAAAGTTCTATTAACTACTGCACTGCTATAGGCTGTCTTGTATTTTACATATCAGATGGAAATTCAATTCAATTGTTCCTGATGTGCACCAATGAGACACACCTTACAAATTTGAAAACACCCAAACCACACATTTCACAAAAATATTACACTAATTTTATGTTTCATGACAGTTACACAAAAGTTTACCAAAACAATGTTTAATATTAAGACACATGAAAAATTATATTTACCCAGTTATAATATAACTTATAAAATTCCCACAAAAAAACATAGATTTGTATTGTATGGAGCAACTAGGTTTTAATTTTCAATGCTTAATTTAAAAAGCTGAAGTTACAAGCTGATTGGTTACTATGAAAAGCTGAAAAAAATCTATACTGGAAGGGACCAGTTGACAAAAAGAGAGCCTTTCGAGGATGGATAATGAAACCACAGGGTCACGAGTTGGTCAAATAGAATGTGTTTTATTGGTGTAAATAATACACAGTTTTAGACTATGGTTCAAGCAGAGGAGTACAGAGGTGTGGTTAGTGCAAATAAGGGTGTATATAGAATAACACTTGTGGTGTAACCAACGTAGTGAGAGGTGGTAAAAATGATCAAGTCATGTGATCAACAATATGATACAGTAAGATGTATAAGTTGACATATATATTGCAATGAATCAAACAGTACAGTACAATAAGATGTATAAGGCTGGCCATACATGTTCAACTTTTGTTGTACAATTTTCTGTTAGATCCACCACAAACCACATAATGTGCGGAAAAGCTAAACAACACTTTCACCTGTATCCAATTAGGCAGGCCTTCGTACTGCATACTTGAAGGTAAATTTCAAGAAAATTGTACAGAAAATTGTAGGAAAATTGTATCATGTATGGCCAGCCTAAGTGACGCCCAGACGAAGCTATGCATTATCTATGCAAAACATGTTGACTTTATTAGCACACGGACACTGATGGGCGGAGACCGGCAACAGCACGAGGAAGCACAAACACAGGCGGACCCATACACAGCAGCGCACTGTCTCCTCCGCTTTCGCATCCCACCGCAGGACCCCAGTGATCCCACGGACACTACAGAGAGCCCCACCCAGACCCTCAGGACCCCAGGAATCAACACACTCAAAGAAGAGACTCAAGAAGGCTCAGGAAGGACCGACAGCAGTGGAGCAGCAGCGTAGAACGGTGACTCATCCATCCCCTCGCCTCAGAGAGAGACGGACTACACAGAAGTAACAGGAATCAGGCGGGTTGTGCACCCAGGACTAAGGTGCTGTCAATTGACCCCTTTACACAAGGGCTTACCTATTACCCCTATAGGATTAAATAAGCACACCCCCATCCTCTTCATTACCTCATTGTACTTACTGGAGTATCCCGCTCTACCTTGCTCTGCCAGCAACTTTTCCATCTTGGTCTCTCATCCTCCCTCCTCCCCCTCCCCTTTTATCTCTCCACATTTCCCACCTGGAGCCCGGCCCCATCCCAGGAATCCCTGTCAGAAAATGGCCCTCGATTGGCCAACCTGTGGGACACCTACATCCCCTGGGGCACTACACTGTTTCCTGGACAATCAGTGTAACCCTGCCAGATCCTTGGCACCTTTAACCCACGAATACCGGCCCAAGTTCGGCCAATCTGTTGGACACTCACACACATCTCCCCTGTGATACTACACTGCTCTCTGGAAATCCAGTGTATCTTTGCCAACCTCTGGCACTTCCAGCCCGTGCATACCATAGTCCTGTCATTGACATTGGTTACCTATGTTCCCCCCTCATACCGATTATCCACATGGTTTATTCCAGGCACTAAGCCTGAGGGATCGCTCTACCAGTTCCATCCCCCCCAACAGACGTCCGATTGATTCATTGCAATCTATATGTAACTTAGGTTGGCCATACATGATACAATTTTCTTACAATTTTCTGTACAATTTTCTTGAAATTTACATTGTAGTACGAAGGCCTGCCTAATTGGATACAGGTGAAAGTGTTGTTTAGCTTTGACCACACATTATGTGGTTTGTGGTGGATCTAACATAAAATGTTGAACATGTATGGCCAGCCTTATACATCTTATTGTACTGTACTGTTTGATTCATTGCAATCTATATGTAAACTTATACATCTTACTGTATCGTATTGTTGATCACATGACTTGATCATTTTTACCACCTCTCACTACGTTGGTTACACCACAAGTGTTATTCTATTTTGCGTTAACCACACCTCTGTACTCCTCTGCTTGAACCATAGTCTAAAACTGTGTATTATTTACACAAATAAAACACATTCTATTTGACCAACTCGTGACCCTGTGGTTTCATTATCCATCTTCAAAAGGCTCTCTTTTTGTCTACTGGTCCCTTCCAGTATAGCTTTTTTTCTGCCCACGTCCTAGAGCCAGGGGAAGGACCGCTATACTTGCGGTGTCACCAGGGATATCACACCCAACTATTTCAGCTAGACCATCCCCCCCCCCTTTTTTGTATACTATGAACAGCTGCATCAGATACTGTGTGCACCATTTTTAGTAAATCTTCCCCTATGAGTGGGGGAAGACCAATTTTTGACTGTACAGAGTTAATAGATTGGCTTTGTAGCTGCCTCTGCAGACAGGCCACATATAACATTGTGGCTATCATGTGTGTCTATTTATAAAGCAAAGAATGTGAATTTCACAAACATTCGCTGTCAGAGAATTGATCACTCCCAAAACACATGCAACTGAATTGTTTTCCACAAGGGAATGTTTGTGATAGTCATATTCTCTGCTTTATAAATAGACCCCCAAAATTTGACAATTTGCCAATACAAATTTTGTATGTCATTTGTTACCTAGGAGAGAGACAGCCATAATGTCTGGGAATATGTCATTGTGCTCAAAGGATGACTTGACACAAAGGGTTACTTACGACATTCACTATTTTATCATTTAGTCACATGGTAATTGGAATTCTATGTATGTTTTTTGACCGGAAAATAGATTTACACTTTATTGCTATAACTTACATTACTTATTTGCTCTCTGTAAGTTGCTGTATCTAATAATAGATGGGTCAAATCTAATAAATGGTTTGGGTCAAATCTATTGAATGACTTGAAAGAACAGTAAAAAATACATGTTTGATTCTATTTGAAGAATTTAAAGTAGCATTCTTAAATAATTATAAAAATGTTTGCGGAAGTATGCTTTGAAAAAAAAAAGATTATTGCGGAGAATAAAAAATAACAGCATTGGCCTGTTCATCTGACTGAAGAATGCGCCCCTTAGCTTCAGAGGTCAGGTTATCTTCTGAGGATTGTCAGCATCAAGAATACGAGTAGAGGATTCTTTGGATTGCTTATCAGTCATTTTCCATATCAGCACTCCCTAGGTGATCAGAGAAGAATGGGTTAACATGGCCTTATAAATTCGGTAAATCATCATGATGATCCAAAGGACCCCTGTATACTGTAAGTTCACTAAACAGGTCAGTTTGCTTGTCAGGGGAAACTGTCAATTTGCAGCAGACATCTAAATCGATCCACTCAATCAGCCTTTTTTCACACTTCAGTGTGTAGCAACTTGTTCTTTTTGGTCTATGGTAGAAATAATGATAGGATTGGTTGGCACTTTTTTTTTTCTAAAGCTGTTTTACAGGTGTCTGTCCATTTCCCCAGTCCAGTTACTTGGCATGAATACGCAGATATTATGTTTAGGAGGACACTTGTATCCACATGTCCAATCATATTTTCAATCAATAGCCACCTTAAGACTCATAAATTGAAGTAAGCAGGTAGTTACTAATATAAATCCCCTCTTCTTTCTGTCTTTAAGGTCAATGTGTGGTGTTGAAGGGAGTTTTGGTTTTGAGTACTGGGAAAGCATCTTCTGGAAGGCAAACTATATTGCTAGAGCCCCTATTCATATACAGTAACTTTGACATCTACCCTGACATTTCTACACAAAAATGATATACCACAAAGCACCTGGGGCTAGTGGCCTGGATTTTTCAGAGACAGGATAAAGTGCTGTTATCTGAATAAGCTGTGAGATAATGATAGGACAACCTATGGTGAGATGTCACCGTCTGTCATCTGCCATTCCGGGGGTATATGTGTAGAATAAGACTCAGAAACCCTTCTTTCTTTTAAGCGTCTGGTGTAAAGAAGTTATTGAGAACTGGATTACACTACAGAATCATTAGTAAAATAGATATGTGCGAGTGTGACACCTTAAAGCTGTGTCTCTGTTGAGGGAGACGCAGTACTGTGAAGAGCAAAAATGTAATTAAAATGAGTCAGCTGTAACAGTTCAAACACATTTACAAATAATTTGTTCCTATACTAATACAACTGTTCCTATACTAGGGACTTTACCCTGCCAAAATCTTTATGACCAACTAATTCCTAGGCTTAACATGGCCATAGATAGATCAAAATTCAGCTGATATAACAAGGACTGGCCAAATTTTGATCCCTCTACGAACGTTCCCATCTGAGACATGTTAATCTAATGATCAATTGCTTTCGAACTGGCTCGTTGAAAAATCTTCCTCCAACCATCAGTGCAGCTGTCACATTTATCCCTAAAATAGGTGGTCAGACACTATAGCTAGCTTCTGTGTTTTGCACCTATAGCAGACTCCTTTCTCGTAGGGCAAGCAGGCCTACCAGTACTCCATTACCCCCCAGGACTTATACACAATGCTTTAGTGCCTGGCCACCACACTGGTGCAGGCTCAAACTGAGCAAAGCAAACAGGTACTTGTAGGTGGCAGACAGGCAGAGTGGCTCAATGACACTCCAGGTAAAAGGAAGGCAGAGTTGAATAGTCAATATTCAATCTGAGGTCATACACAGGGAAATCCAATCTAGCTGAGCAGGGCAGACAAACAGGTAGCTTGATCAGGTATTACACACTCTGTCACAAGCATGAGACTACAGACTTTACTGGCTTATACCAAGTTTGGTCTCCACCCCGAGTCTGGCCACATCAATCACCAATCAGTCAAAACCAGGATGCAGGAATAAGGAGCAGGAGCGACAGACACTCCTAACAGCGGCCAATTAGCTGCAGTGCTGATCAGTGTATTCTGACAGCATCCCACTCGATTGTGTGAATGGGGGAATCTGTTAAGTTTTTTTTTTGTTTTTTTTTTACAATCAGTACATTGGCTGATTAAAAAAAAAAAAAATTGTATATAGCCAGCTTACCATTGTTAATTGTTACCTTTATCTCAGATTTCTGCAGACATGGTTCTTTGCTTTCGTTTAAAGCCCAGAGTATAGGAGCAATAGTACAAATTCAGAAGCAAATACAATATTCATTTACTTTGAATGGCATACAAAACAGTTTAGACTCCCACACAGTGTCTTTAATTTACAGCTGATTCAGATCAATAACACCTTTTGCTCCTAACAATACTGTCCCCCTTACCCCTCACTAAACCGTGGCACAAGTTTTTATATATAAAAAAAAGCTGTAATGAATGTCAGGATGTTCTGAAAACTGGATCCTATTATGTCCATACCCTTATTTTGTATTGATGTGGCGGATGTAGTAAGTGTAGTGACACAGTGCATGACATGTTTTATTGCATGCTGTCATTATTAAAATAAAACAAGTGTTGGAGTTATGTTATATCCTATTGTTATTGTTATTGTTATAATTTTTTGTTTTTTTCCCTCCTTGCTTTGTGGGGTGCTCTGGTAGATGTTTTTGGTATATCTTTGGGATCAGTTGAGCCTTGCTTCTCTGTTTCCCTAGCTCTTTGTCATATTCTGCTAGTGTTCCTTTATCCAGTTTACTCTCTCTGGGTTTGTTTCAGTGATTCCCTTGGTTACTCAACTCCCTTTGCCCCACTGGTCTGGAGTTGTTAGCGGGCCGTGGCTGCCTTCCGCCCTTGCCAGGGATTGGAGGCAAGGCCATGGTGTTCATGTGTGGTGGCCATTTTAGGTGCCACACATGCATACTTTAGCGGCTCCAGTCAGAAGTGACATCAGACACCAGCAATAGCATTGGCTTAGCGTAATTCTCAATGGGGGGCAAATACGGGGAGCCCTGGTAGAGGATAGGACTACAGTGGGGGAGCCTGCATGAGGGGGGGGGGGCGTTCTTTCTACATCTTCAGAAAGTATGATGGTAATCTTTACTACCTTATGGCTATGAGGACACCTGTAGAGGGGTATGGGGCTGCATTTTGGAAGTATTAAGGGACAATGGTGGATTGATTTAGAGGATACTTTATGCACATGCCCCTTTTTTTCATTCCTGAAAAAGTTGCCATCTTTTATTCTTTACTTTATATGCAATTTTTTCATATGTGGGGTAACAGTACAGTACTTGCACCTTGTGCTCGTTGGTGAATCCACAGAAAACGTATGATTCAGCGGATGGTATATTTTCTCCTCTATTTTCCTCCCCCCTGTTTTGGTCAGTCATTATCAGGTAGAAAGTTGACGCACACACACATATATACTGTATGTATGTACAGTATTTATATTTATTCTTAGGCCCCATATGAGTGGAGTTGATAATGTTGGCTCTTTTTTTTAAATGATTACTTGGCTTGTTTGCTCTTGGATCCCTATATGCTCCCTATTTGTTCATGTGGGGGATATCTGCCTTTAACTGTCTTGGTGCTGTTGCTGTTTACTGGGGAGGGCTTGATCTTGCCGCGTGATTGTGCCCAGTGCAAAGTGATTGTATTTTATTGTATGTATAAGTGTGCTATACATGTAAAAACTATGCTATTTGACATATTTACTATATGCATTGTTTTATCTTTTTTTCTTTTTTTATTTGTTTAGAAAAATGAAAAAGTGCCTTACCCACCTATTTTCCTCTTGAGGAACCAGGCACTGATTCCTACAAAACTTGTTGAGGAACCACATTTACAATTCAAGTGGATTTCCAATTTATTGAGGGGATTTATTGCCCCATGTCAGAAACCACGTATTTATTACCATACGCATATGTTATACAACTATTGTGGGGACAATGTTTAAGTAATTTATTTTTCTTTTATAAACTTGTAGTTTGGCTTATCTCTAGTTTTTATCATTTGGATTAATAACATTGTAAGTGAGGAGTGCATTTCCCTTGATTTTTTTAACTTTGCATTGGTGTGGATTTCTTCTGGGGTACCTCATGTCCATTGTATAAAACAGATTTATGTTAAAGTTATATTGTGATATTATGTGTTGCACAATGATTTTGTAAGTGGGGTCTAGCTGGACACTGACATTAGAAGAGGTGTAAAATCCTCATTTCACTACACAATGACCCCAGTGGTAATGGGTTGTAACCTGGCTGGTATTATTTAACCACTTAAGCCCCGGAAGATTTTACCCCCTTCCTGACCAGGGGGTTTTTTGCGATTTTTTACTGCGTGACTTTAATCAATTGACAATTGCGACAATTGCGCGGTCATGCGACGCTGTACCTAAACGAATTTCACGTCCTTTTTTTCCCCACAAACAGAGCTTTCTTTTGGTGGTATTTGATCACCTGTGCGATTTTTTTGATCATGCGCTATAAACAAAAAAAGAGCGTAATTTTTGCAAAAATAACAATATTTTTCACTTTTTTTTATATGAAATTCCCCCCCCAAAAAAATGTAAAAATCAAAATTTTTTAACATTTTCGGCCAAATTGTTTTACGCTACATATGTTTGGTAAAAAAAATCGCAAAAAGCGTATTTTGATTGGTTTGCGCAAAAGTTATTGCGTTTACTAACAAAGGGAAAGATTTTTGTCATTTTTGGTGTTTTTTTTTTTAACGAGTAATGGCGGCAATCTGCAAATTTTTTTGCGGTACTGCGACATTGCGGCGGACAGATCAGACCCTTGACTGACATTTTTGACACTTTTGGGGGTACCAGTGACATTACTTCAGTAATCAGTGCTATATATATGCACTGTTACTGCAAAAATGACACTGGCAGGGAAGGGGTTAACTGTATTGGACAGGGAGGGGTTAAGTGTGTCCTAGGGGCGTGATTCTTACTGTAGTGGGACAGGTCTCCTAGTTTAAAAACAAAGATCAACGGTTCTACATAGTAGAACCATCTGATCTTCATTTTTACACAGGGGAGAATGACAGGCGGCTTGTTTACATAAGCCGCTCTGTCTTTCTCCCGCTGTACCGGCGATCACACGCATTGGGTCCGCCGGTCACATGTCTGCACTCCTCTGTGAACGAGCCGAGGCGGGCGCGCGCCTCAGCGGGCGTGCACTCGCCCGCTATTGGCTCTAAAAGGAGTGACAGGCGAGCAACGTAGATCTACGTCACTCTGCCTGGCCGGGGCTGACTGCCGCAGTAAATATACTGTGCACAGTCGGCAACCGGTTAAAACTAGTGTCACATGAGGAAGCACGGGATCATCAGCCAGCCATGTTGGTAAAAGCAAACAATCTTTTGATTTTCAGAAAAACAGGCAAAAAGCTTATCTTCAGCAAAAGATAGTCTATACCCTGGTTCAAAACTTAAAAACTAGTTAAAGGTGCAATGCCCCCCTACCAGCCCCACTCACAAGTTTTGGGGTGTCCAGCAACTGTGGCTCAATCCTAAGCTCAGTTTACTTTGCAGCTCACTCTCTTTCTACCAGTAGCAGACTGTTTCCTCTTCCTTTTCTGGACTGAGCCATTTGGGTTAATTCCCACAGAACCAAAGCCCCTGTAATCAAGGTTTGGAGGTCCATCCTACCCAAAAACTCTTCAAACCTCTGAAATTTTGGGTTCCTAAAAAGGACTTAGCAATCCAAAGAGAACAAAAGCCAGTCCTCTCCTCTTCAGCTGTACTACCCTGGAATGTCTTACCCTGAGTGGGTGAGAAGCCCTAAGTATTCAACAATGACTTCAAACAGCCCCCCTTAGAGGGACCACAACTCAAATACTGGGGTAATACACCTGCCATCCAGGACACATTGCCAGTGTCCTGTACACTATATTCTGAAAATACTGAAAAGAAGAAGAGCCCTCTCTTTCCTCTCAAAATTCATATGAAACCCTTATCCAGGCATGCAGAGTGGCCTGAAAAGAGAGGGCAGTAAGAGTCCAAAATCAGGCCACGTGCTTTTATGCAACATTGGGAAGTCCCCTTGCAAGGCACCACATCTCGTTGGGAGGTCCTTAACCCCACAACCTAACTTCAAACATATATGTTGAGGTGTCTCCTCATATGATGCCAGCCCTAAGGGAAGGAGTACAGTGTACATTATTAACCCTTATTTCTCATTCCCAGAAAGTGTTAAGAGCCCATCCATGTAAATACTCCTCAATCATGATAACCCCCAACAATGTTACCCTTAATGCCCTTCTACTACAAAATGACAAATCCCTGGCCAGTTGGTGTTTGTAAACAAACCAGCCAGGAATGCTGGGTTTTTTCATTAATCAAATATGATCATGACCATATCTGGTCAATGACAAAACACAGGATCATAGCTGCATTTTCTGGGCTGGCACTTCCACTGAAAAATGACAGATTTGCAGCCAGATGTTATTGGTAAACAAACCAGCTGGGGGCCACAGACAATATTAGTGACCAAATATGGTCCTGACTATGTTTGATCAATGATATATTCCATGATCCCTGGTTGGTTTGTTTGCAAACACCATCTAGGAGGGTTGTAATTTGAGATGGGAGTAGTTGTGGGGAAGAATTGTCATCCAACTGGTTGTCATGATTGACAATGATTTACATAAAGGGACTTCTAACTTTCTGAGGTGGAATTTTTTATTAACCACTTGTCTACTGGACACTTTTTCCCCCTTCCTGCTCAGGCCAGTTTTCAGCTTTTTTTTAAATCAGTAAAATGTTTTATTGTGCCAAATAACATACAGTAAAGAAAAAGACACTATAAGATATAAACATAAAAAATAATGAGTACAGAGTATACAATTTTAATAAAAATGTACAGGTTGTGTAGCGTTCATTTTCATTTATAGCCTTTAGTGCATACATTATCATGTGGTGCTAGAAGCTTGATATTAGCATAATTTAGGAGTGGCACTAAGATACCCGGTGACATCTAATGACCCAAGGAAGGGAAAAGGGTTTAAAAAACTAAAAAAAAAGAAAGAATGAGAAACTCAGGTGGACAACGTGCAATAACATGTGTCTGGTCTCTGCCATCACTCCATCTCTCAGAGCCAATTGTGTTCTAGTAAACAAAGACATGGTCACAAGGCATTATTTCCAGGAAGTGGTTAAAGGGGAGAAAACCCGTGGCTATTGAATTTTTAGAGTAGAAAGGAGAACATTTCCCCATAGCATAATTGTCTTTTAAACCTGTAAGAGCCTAAGCATAATTAACTGTGGTGGTACAAGACCTGGGGTATCCAAATAGAGAGAAACTTATTGGGGGCATTTCTGTGTCAGTATGTCAATTGTTCCTTTACAAGTATACAATTAACCTGCTCTATCCATTGCTTTTTGGATGGGACCTGTGAAGATATCCAAAATCTGGCTACCAGCTTCCGGGCTATGTACAGGAGTCTGTTGATGGCAATGTTGGAGGGGGGAGGGAGTATATATTTAGTCATCTATTGCACTTAGGATGCATATTATAGAGTCTAATGGAACCCTTACCTTGTACACTACAGATATGGTTTCAGTAATTTATCTCCAATAACAATGTAGTTTGGGGCAACGCCAAATTAAATTAATTAATAAACCCTCCTCAATACAGCATTTAGGGCAAAGAGAGGAACCCCTCCTGCCCCAACGGTGCAACTGACTAGTGGTACGATATGCCCTATGAAGCAGAAATAAATGGGACAACTTGTGTGACTGCGAGATGGAAATAGCGGGGGCAGACTGCAAACACCACTCCCAGGTCTCCTCACTTATATTCCCTAGGTCCCTCTCCCAGCCACATCTTGAATATAGTAAAGCCGAGTCCTGTAGATTTGTCAACAGAGTTGAATATGTATGGGAGATTAAGCCCTTTCTAGTAGTGCTATCAGCAATTGCTTTTACTAGATGATGGGTTCATAAGGCTAAAGTGAAGTACGCCCTTGGGCTTGTAAAGCCTGACACAACTGGAGGTATCTATATAATTGGGATCTTGGCAAACTGAATTCCTCCTGGAGCTCTTAAAAGGATTTCAACACATCATGGTTATATAGTTGTGAGATCCGCTGCCTCCCATGGGGTCCTGCCTCCAGACCACGATAAGTCCTGCCTTGCAGACCTCTGCATTGGGGAATTTGTAGAGGAACCCTATGCTGTTTTATTTTCTTAAAGGGGCAGCACAACAAAGGGGCTCTGCAGGGGGGACAGGATAGGTAAATGAATGTGGGGCACATGTTACCCCTTGATACTCATTTAAAAAAAATATGAAGAAACAAAAACACAGCCATCTTAAAAAAAACCATGTAAATCCAACATCAATGACATCTTCCAGTGACGTAGATCCAAGTCAATCATGATGAGTGGCCCATGATGATGTTAACCCAACATCACAGTGACCAACCGAATTACATTGCTGTTGACACCATTTTCAATGGTTGTTAAGGATACAGACGGGTGCAGGTTCATCCAGATTGGTCCTTTATGCCTCCTAGTCTCTAGGGAAAAATACTTCACTGGGTCCATTACTCTAAATTCTCTGGATACCCAGGCTGCTACTTCACACATGTGTCCACAACCTTATCTTATAGGGGCCATATTTTATCCAAATGTAAATGTGTGTGCTATTGTATACATGCTTACAGTGTGCAAGAGTTGTCAGTGTCCTAGCAACAAAAAGATGCTAGGAGGCCTACTTCTGACGGAGTCTGTGTCCTAGCAATGATAGGACACTGGACAACAGAATCTGCCTGCACCCTTGCAATGGAGGATGCTAGGTGGGAATAGCTGCTTCCGTCCTAGTATCAGAGGACACTAGACAGCTTCCTTGAGAAGTTGCCTGCATCCTAGCAATGGAAGATTTCCTTGAGAAGTGTCCTATCAACGGTAACACATTGGGCACCAGAAGATGTCTGTGTCCTAAAAACAGAGGTCATCCACAATACCCTTGTCAAGTCACAATACCCTTGTCAAGTCTGAAGTGGTCATGTTCATTTTCTGAATGCAGGTATGGATTTGCATGTTATTTGTCATTGTTGTCTCAGCCTTGAAACAGCCTGAAATGTTTACAGTTCACATTATTAAATGCAATTATGATTCTATAGGTAACTACAGATCAGTTTTGAATTCAAAATTTACTAAATAACAGAACAATATTTTAGTTTTAGTTTTAGATTTTAGCTCAATATAGATGATGGCTTTTATCTTTTTATTTCATGAATAAAGTCTTTTTTTACGGTTCAATGGAAAAGAGTTTTGACTACCTTGTATTTTGATGTTTCAGCTTACAACTGAAAACATGATTTGAGTCCCAATGGTAGTGTTTTAAAAGAACCTGTAAAGATTGAAATAGTTAATTGTTTTTAAGTTGTAAAACTGCTAACTTTTTTAAAGGCTCTGGTGATCCTGGCTTTACTAAGTGGTGAGTCGTTGACTTTGATAAGACATTCAGAATGGGAGTTTGACCTTTTAGACATCTGTGGCAGTATCTTTGTTTTAGGTCAGCTAGGTAGCAGAGTCAGATCATCCACAGGGAAACCAAGGAGCCTAGTTACAATCTCCATGCTGCTGCAGGAAACCTGGTTGGATAGCATAATTGGTCATGCACTTGTAGGCAGTTGGTGCCTTAGGAGTCATGCCAGTACATACAATGTAGGGAGGCGTCTCTGTAGCTTTTGAAATCCCTATCAATGTCAAATTATGAGGAGGCAAAACTGTTACCAGGGCTGAGTTTTTACTTAATCCATTTGTGCTAAGTATTAAAGCCAGGATCAGGATGGCAGCCCTAAGCCTGAACCTTTAAACAAAATAGCAAAAGCAGCTCCTTTATTTAAAGATTCACACATTTACTTTAAAAAAAAAAACATAATTTTATAACATTGTATAAGTAAATAAATAAACAAACAGCGGGTTATACAATATTATTATAATAATATATTAGAACTAGGGTTGAGCGAACCCGGACTGTATTTTTCGGGTACTGTACGTTGTTCAGTAACGTTATTATGATGTTTTGGCGCGGTTTTAATGGCGCAGTTTCAACAGGTGCAAGGCAGCCAATCAGCAAGCGTTTAACTAGTGTGCCCTAGAAGCCATCACAGCCATGCCTACAAATGGCATGGCTGTGATTGGCCAGTGCTGCATGTGACCCAGAGTCTATATAAGCTGAAGTCACATAGCGTCGTGCGTCACTCTGCTATAACTATACTAGGGAGAGGTTCCTGATGCTGCTGAGGGAGAGATAGGAGATTACTGTAGTGTCAGGCTGGAGATTGCTTTGAGGGAAAGCATAGGAACAATCTTCTTTAATCAGACACTGACAGACAGCGATCTACATTGATTTGATTGTGTGGGGTGCAGTGCATGATCTTTATGCCCGGAGGGAGAGATAGGAGATTACTGTAGGGTCAGGCTGGAGATTGCTTTGAGGGAAAGCATAGGAAGAATCTTCTTTATTCAGACAGCGATCTACATTGAATGTTTTGTGTGGGGGTGCAGTGCACAATCTTTATGCCCTGACCTGAGCCCAGGAGGAGGAGAAAGGAGAAGAAAAATACTTTTATCAGTCTGTTAGGTGGGCAGTGTGTGGTGCTGCATATTTAATGCAAGCTCAGTGCATATGTGTCTGCTTAATCTGCATTTAAAAAAGAAAAAAACATTTTTTCCTTCATATTTAACTTTGACATACAGTCTTTAGACCAGGGGTGGGGAACCTTTTTTCTGTCAAGGGCCATTTGGGTATTTATAAAACCATTCGGGGGCCGTACAAAATTATCACCTTAAAAATTAGCCTGTTATATTTGGTCAAACATTTAATTATCTCACCCCTAATGTGATGGCTGCAACTGCTTCTCTTTGGTGAAGTGTGTGATGTTAGCTGGTATTGATGATGTTGCTACTCACAACAGGTTTTCCAGGTTTGCATCGGTCAGTCTGGAGTGCGGACGACTTTTTTGTGGTGGTAAGTTTTGAAAAGAACTGCTGGCAGGTACTGCTGGTGGGTATAGCTGGCTGGTACTGCTGGTGGGTACAGCTGGCTGGTACTGCTGTGGGTACTGCTGGCTCAGGCTGGTACTGCTGGCTTGTACTGTGCTGTGAGTACTGCTGGATGGTACTGCTGGCTCAGGCAGATACTGCTGTGGGTACTGCTGACTCTGGCTGGTACTGTGCTGTGGGTACTGCTGGCTGGTACTGCTGTGGGTACTGCTGGCTCAGGCTGGTACTGCTGGCATGTACTGCTGGCTGGTATTGCTGTGGGTACTGCTGGCTGGTACTGTGCTGTAGGTACTGCTGGCTGGTACTGTGCTGTAGGTACTGCTGGCTGGTACTGTTGTATGTACTGCTGACTCTGGCTGGTACTGCTGGCTCTGGCTGGTATTGCTGGCTCTGGCTAGTACTGCTGGTTCTGCTGTGGGTACTGCTGGTTCTGGCTGGTACTGCTGTGTGTACTGCTGGTACTGCTGTGAGTACTGCTGGCTCTGGCTGGTACTGCTGGCTCTGGCTGGTACTGCTGGCTCTGGCTGGTACTGCTGGGTGTGCTGCTGGCGGAAAATGCTGGCTAGGAGAAGTGTAGCAGAGCCATGCTGGAGGAAGAGGTGATGTTTTCTGTATTGGTCACAGGCGGAGTGCATTTGATATCACTCTGCCTGTGACTCACTCAGACTGTCATAACGGAGCAGGAACTATACAGGAAGCATCGGCTCCATTCTGACAGATCAGCTGAGAGACACAGACTCAGCTGCATGGGGGGCCGGACCAGATGACTTTGGGGGCCGCATACGGCCCCCGAACCATAGGTTCCCCACCCCTGCTTTAGACAGACACTGCTTTTCTAACCTGCTCTTCAAAAAGTACCAATGTAAGGGGAAAATAATTATTTTTCAGTATTTAGGGAAAAAAAATATTTTTCAGTTTTTTATTCAAATGGGTTTTTTTTTAAATTCAATAGCGGAATTGAACAACAACAGTATCCAACCTGTTAGGCGTGCGGTGTGTAGCAGCCATTTCCTGCAAGCTGAATGCATATGTGTCTGCTTAATCTGCATTTAAAAAAGAAAAAACTTTTTTCCTTCATATTTTACTGTGACTTACTGTCAGGGTACTACCAACATCTTGGCCAATCAGCGAATTCGCCTATTTAAAGCCAGCAATCACAACAACTAGTTGCTGGATGATCAACAGCCTCCCGTGTTCCCTGTGCCTTGTAAACCTGCTGATCGTGATTTCCTGTTGCCGACCCGGACTGTTTGACGTTGTTTCTCCTGGCTCCTGACCCCTTGGCTTTCTCTTGGATTCCTGCTTGTCTTCTCCAATACTTGACCTCGGCTTGGCTCCTGACTTCTCTCCAGCATTCTCCCAGTCTGTTCCTGTTGCACCTTGCTACTGCCCGGCTTGCCAAAGTGTTCCGGACCTGCTTGGAACTTCACAACAAGCTCTGTTCCTGCTTCCATCTGGTCATCCCAACCGGCAACCCGTGCTACTTTGGGCACAGCACTCCCTGTCCCACTTCCCGGGGTGCTCTGCACCTAGCCGCAAGGGGGAGCCCTCTCTACACTCCGGCTTCGGATCAGGTACGTGACAGTATCATCCAGCCATGACAGAAGCCGAGAGAGGTGTCTCCCCGTTGGAAGCTTTATGTCAACAAGTAACAGCATTAACCCAGGCGGTTAAGAACCTCCAAGATGGTTACTTCCAGATAGAAGGTCGCCTCCAGAACCTGTCAGCACCTTCTTTGCCGGCAACCCCTGGTCCATCCGCTGCAGTCTCCGCCCCCGCTCCTTCAGCTTCAGGACACTCAGCACCTGCTGTGATGGCTCCTCCCCCTGAGCCGAGGGTACCCACTCCGGAAAGTTTCTCTGGTGACCGCAAGAAATTCAAGTCATTTAAAAACGCTTGCCTGCTATATCTGGCTCTACAGCCTAGAACTTTTGCCTCAGAGACAGTTAAAGTGGGGTTTGTTATTTCTTTATTATCCGATGAACCCCAATCATGGGCCCACCATCTGTTGGAACAGAAAGACCCTGCCTTGAATTCTATAGACGTTTTCTTTGCTTCTATGGGTCAATTGTATGATGACCCGCAACGCACGGCCACTGCCGAGGCAACCCTCCACAAGTTACAGCAAGGCCGACGCCCTGTGGAGGACTATACTGTGGACTTTCGTAGGTGGGCTGCAGACACAGGTTGGAATGAGGCCGCCCTCAAATATCAGTATCGGCTAGGCCTATCCGAGACCCTTAAGGATGAGCTAGCAAGAATAGAGACCCCCACCACATTGGAAGATCTCATTCAGCTTTCTATTCAGCTGGACAGACGTTTACGGGAGCGTCGGTCGGAACGTGCACAATTCTTTCAGCCATCTTGGATGCTGCCCAAAGTTCCGCCAACTCCGGCACCGCTGCCCACCGCTGCCAGTCCAATTCCTCCTGACAAACCGATGCAGATTGGGGCGGTCCGCACAGCTTTAACTCCTGCTGAACGACTTCGTCGCCGGCAAGCAAACCTGTGCCTTTACTGTGGAGGAGATGGACACTTCCTTCGCAACTGCCCGGTGAGACCAAGTAAGTCTCCTTCTCCCAGCTGCATGCATCTCCAGATTCCGGGACCTTCCCCAACTCACCTAGTCCTCTCTGTGTCTTTGCAGGTTTCGGAAGGGGAAGTCAAGCTGCCAGCCATCATTGACTCCGGAGCCTGCAGTTGCTTCCTGGATATCTCTCTAGCAAAGGCCCTTCATATCCCGCTTCAGACTAAAGGCCACAAACTTGAGATCCACCTTGCAGATGGCACCACGCCCAGATCAGGGCCCATTACTCAGGAAACCCTACCCATCCTTTCCACAACTGGCCCCAACCATCAGGAATTTCTTCACTTTGATGTCCTTCCTTCACCCATGTTTCCCATAATTTTGGGAATTCCTTGGTTACGGGCACATAACCCACAGATAGACTGGCTCAAGAGGGAGGTTTCCTTTAAATCAATGTACTGCCTCCAACACTGTATGCCACCTGGAACCCCGCAGTCTACAAGCTGTCTCTCCATTCAGCCTGTCTCTAATGCCAGCCAAGAGGTCCCTTCGGTTTATCACGACTTTCTGGATGTCTTTGACAAGAAAAAAGCGGACGCACTACCACCTCACCGTCCCTATGATTGCCCAATTGAACTGTTGCCCGGTGCAGAAATTCCCTTTGGGCGTATCTTTCCACTTTCAGAAACAGAACTTGAAGCCTTACGTCAATATATTGATGAGAACCTCAAGAAGGGATTTATTCGTCCTTCTTCTTCCCCGGCAGGAGCTGGGATCTTCTTCGTGGAGAAGAAGGATCACACTCTCAGGCCATGTGTGGATTACAGGGACCTAAATAAAATTACCATTAAAAATCGGTACCCTCTTACCCTCGTCCCCGAACTCTTTCAAAGGTTCCGTACCGCCCAGGTTTTCACCAAACTAGACTTGCGAGGGGCCTACAACCTGGTACGGATCCGCGAGGGTGACGAGTGGAAAACTGCCTTTCGAACCAGCTTCGGGCACTACGAATACCTTGTCATGCCCTTCGGGCTGTGCAACGCCCCGGCCACTTTTCAACACCTAGTGAATGATATTTTCAGAGAATTTTTGGACAATTTTCTCATTGTTTACTTGGATGATATCCTTATTTTTTCTGCCACCGTGGAACTGCACAGAATGCACGTAAGGAAGGTACTGGCTACTCTCAGGAAACACGGACTTTATGCAAAATCAGAAAAGTGCAAATTCGAAAAATCGTCTATACAATTCCTGGGCTTGATCATCTCAACAGATGGAGTGGCAATGGATCCTCAAAAAGTATCTGCCATCCTGGAGTGGCCTGCCCCCACAGACAAGAAAGGCATCCAAAGGTTTGTGGGTTTTGCAAACTTCTACCGGAGGTTCATCAAAGACTTTTCTCGCATCATTGCTCCCATTACCCAAATGACCCGGCAACACACCCATTTTCAATGGTCCTCAGCAGCTCAGATGGCATTTGACAAGCTCAAAGCCCTGTTTACCTGTGCCCCTGTGTTACAACATCCAGATCCAGCCTTGCCTTACGTCCTAGAGGTCGATGCTTCGGAAGTGGCCACAGGAGCAGTTCTCTCCCAACGCCAAGGACCCAAGGCGATGCTTCACCCAGTTGCTTTTTTCTCCCGGAAGCTCAGCCAACCTGAAAGGAATTACGATGTGGGTGATCGGGAACTGCTGGCCATTAAGGCTGCTTTGGAAGAATGGCGGTATCTGTTAGAAGGTGCAGCACATCCGATAATGATATTCACCGACCACAAAAATCTTGAATATCTCAGATCGGCCAAACGTTTGAGACCTCGACAAGCCAGATGGGCATTATTTTTCTCAAGATTCAATTTTCATCTCACGTACCGTCCGGCTCCAAGAACGGGAAGGCAGACGCTCTCTCACGGATGTTCCCTGAAACCCCGGTGGATGCCACTCCCAGCACTATCCTGTCCTCCCAAAATTTTCTCCTAATGCAACCAGATCTAAGGTCTACCCTGGAATCAGCCTCTGCCCAATGTTCCGTTCCTGAGATCCCTTCACTCGAGAAACGAGGAAAACTTTTTTGGCACAAGGATAAGATCTTTGTGCCTCAGGAAACCAGACTCGCAGTCTTTAAAACATGCCATGATCATCAACTAGCTGGCCACTTCGGGGTCCGCAAAACTCTGGAACTAATCCAACGAGCCTATTGGTGGCCAAACTTAAGGCAAGACTGTCAAAATTATGTTAGCTCCTGTACAACCTGCCTTCGTAACAAGGGCAGCAACGTCCAAGCCTGGGGTCTACTAAGACCACTTCCTGTCCCAAGTCGGCCATGGGAAATGTTGTCTATGGACTTCATAGTAGAGCTACCCTCTTCAGATGGATTCTCGACAATCATGGTGGTGGTGGATTGCCTATCAAAAATGGCCCACTTTTTGCCCATGATAGGTACTCCTTCGGCCATGGACACAGCACACACCTTTGTGAAGGAAATCTTAAGGCTACATGGTCTACCCAGCAGCATCGTGTCCGATCGTGGGGTACAATTTACCTCCAGATTCTGGAGGGCTCTCTGTAAGGTCTTGAACATCCAGGTCTGTTTGTCTTCAGCCTACCACCCTCAAACTAACGGCCAAACTGAAAGGACTAACCAGACCTTGGAGCAATACCTCGGCTGCTTTTCCACCTTTTCCCAGGACAACTGGGCAGCCTTACTTCCGTGTGCAGAATTCGCATATAACAATTCCATCCATGCCTCCACTCATCAGTCGCCATTCTGGGCGAACTATGGATTCCACCCATCTTCTTTGCCTACACCTATGCCCGAAGCTACTGTACCTGCCGTCCAAGACAGGGTAGCCCTCATACAAGAAAACTTCCTACTCTTACAGAAAACCTTGCAAAAAGCACAAATGGATTACAAAGAATTCTATGACAAGAGGAAGAAGGACAGTCCAGCTCTGAAGGTAGGAGACAAGGTGTGGCTCTCCACAATTAACCTTAAGTTGTCCTGCCCATCCAAAAAGCTGGGTCCGAAGTTCATTGGCCGCTTTCCGATCAAAAGGATGATCAATCCCGTGGCCTTTGAACTCTGTCTTCCAAACACATACAGGATTCACCCAGTCTTCCACGTTTCTCTGCTGAAGCCTGCAAATCCTGGCCCCTTTTCTGGAAGAGATGACTTGCCTCCACCTCCTGTTACGGTAGATAGAGAAACTGATTACGAGGTTGAATCCATCATGGATTGCCGGAAAAGAGGAAGGCAGGTCCAGTATCTAATAAAATGGAAAGGCTATGCACCAGAGGAGAGTTCGTGGGAACCGGCGAAAAACATACACGCTCCCAGACTCCTGCGAGAATTCTTCAACAGATTCCCTGAAAAGCGATCTTACTTGGGCATCCGGAGGCTGCCCCTCGGGGGGGGGGGCACTGTCAGGGTACTACCAACATCTTGGCCAATCAGCGAATTCGCGCATTGGTGGGAATGCGCATGCGCGCCCAATCTCGGGCAAACGCAGTCCGGAATGTGCGTGCGCCAATGCACATACGCAAGTGCGTAATGGCGCTTGGCGCCAAACGGCCTATTTAAAGCCAGCAATCACAACAACTAGTTGCTGGATGATCAACAGCCTCCCGTGTTCCCTGTGCCTTGTAAACCTGCTGATCGTGATTTCCTGTTGCCGACCCGGACTGTTTGACGTTGTTTCTCCTGGCTCCTGACCCCTTGGCTTTCTCTTGGATTCCTGCTTGTCTTCTCCAATACTTGACCTTGGCTTGGCTCCTGACTTCTCTCCAGCATTCTCCCAGTCTGTTCCTTTTGCACCTTGCTACTGCCCGGCTTGCCAAAGTGTTCCGGACCTGCTTGGAACTTCACAACAAGCTCTGTTCCTGCTTCCATCTGGTCATCCCAACCGGCAACCCGTGCTACTTTGGGCACAGCACTCCCTGTCCCACTTCCCGGGGTGCTCTGCACCTAGCCGCAAGGGGGAGCCCTCTCTACACTCCGACTTCGGATCAGGTACGTGACACTTACAGTGTTTGACAGACACTGCATTTCAAATCTGCTATTCAACAAGCACCAATTAGGGGACAAATATTTATCAGATTTATCAGGTTCATACGTTACAGTGCAATACACCCATTGCATACTGTTGTATTCCGCTTTGCAATAAAAACCCATTTAGGGGGAAAAAAATGTGATTGCGGCCCTGTCTGCATATGTTACAGTGACATACACCCATTGCATACTGTTGTTTTGCGCATTGCAATAAAAAAAACCATTTAGGGGCAAAAAAAGTTGATTGCGGCCCTGTCTGCATATGTTACAGTGACATACACCCATTGCATACTGTTGTATTGCGCTTTGCATTAAAAAAACCCATTTAGGGGGAAAAAAAAGTTAATTGCGTCCTAGGCTGCATATGTTACAGTGACATACACCCATTGCATACTGTTGTATTGCGCATTGCAATAAAAAAAAACATTTAGGGGAAAAAAAAGTTGATTGCGGCCATGTCTGCATATGTTACAGTGACATAATCCCATTGCATACTGTTGTTTTGCGCATTGCAATAAAAAAAACCCTTTAGGGGCAAAAAAAAGTTGATTGCAGCCCTGTCTGCATATGTTACAGTGACATACACCCATTGCATACTGTTGTATTGTGCTTTACAATAAAAAAAAAACATTTAGGGGGAAAAAAGTTAATTGCGGCCTAGGCTGCATATGTTACAGTGAGATACACCCATTGCATACTGTTGTATTCCGCTTATCAAAAAAAAAACCCATTTCGGGGAAGATCCAAAATTCTATAAATATGAGGAGAAGGTCAAATAAATGACGTGGCCTGGGTCGTGGTGTTGCTGGTGGAGCTCTTGTTGCAAGGAGAGGACGTGGTTGATCTGTGCCGGCTACACGCACAGGTGAAACACCTTTCTCAGTGACAGAACCTGTGACAGTAGGTGACAGAACCTGCAGCAGTATTTGGCAGAACAAGTACAGGCGATAGTAGATTGTGTTGCTGACAGTGCCTCCACTTCCTTCACATTGTCTCCCATGCAGTCTTCAGCTGAAAGGTCAGAGTTGGCACCTGCAGCCGATGTCCATCAATCTTTCACCTCACCCCCTTGCAAATCAGCCAAGCAGTCTGAGCAGCAGTCTCTTCTTCTTTTTATTGACTCTGTTAGCATGGTTTCCCAGGGCCATCCACCTAGCCCTGCCTCAGAAGTGGAAGAGATTGAGTGCATCGATGCCCAACCACTTATGTCTCCAGATGAGTACATGGGAGGACCATCGCAGCTATTCTCGTATGATGACGAAACACAGGTGACTTCTGCGGAATTCCAAATTGTGGAGACCGACAAGGAGGGCAGGGGTGAAGACTGGGTGGAAGATGATGTGGAGGACGATGAGGTCCTCGACCGCACATGGAATGAACGCCATGCAGGTGACCTGAGTGGTTTGGAGGAAGAGGCGGTGGTCGCACAGAGCCACCAGCACAGCAGAAGAGGGAACAGGGTGCAAAAGCGGAGCGGCTGTGCCCTGGACACTACGCATGCTACTGCCCAACAAAGCAAGGAACCGAGCACACCAAAGCCAGCTCACAGGAGTTCCCTAGTGTGGCAGTTCTTCAGACAATGTAATGATGACAGGACATGAGTGGTTTCATGCTGTGCAATCAGAGCCTGAAGCGAGGCATAAACGTTCTCAACCTGAGCACAACCTGCATGACCAGGCATCTAAGTGCAAAGCACGAGCTACAGTGGAGTGCACACCTCAAAAACCAAGAAAGGTCTCTGGCTCCTCCTGCTTCCTCTTCTGCTGCTGCAGTCTCGGACTCTTCATCCACCTCTGTAGTGACAGTGGCATCTGCTACCCCGCAAACAGAGGATCCACCAGCAACACCACCACCTGGGTCACCAACAACCATCTCCACAATGTACCTTGGAAGCGTTCAGCTTTCTATCTCCCAAACACTGGAGCGGAAGAGGAAGTACCCCCCCCTACCCACCCGCGATCCCTGGCCCTTAATGCCAGCATTTCAAAATTCCTGCCTTTGAAATTCTGTCATTCCGGCTGGTGGAGACGCAGAGTTTTAAAAGCCTTATGGCGGTGGCTGTCCCACAGTATGTCGTGCCCAGCCGCCACTACTTTTCCATGCAAGCCATCACTTCCCTGCACAACCAAGTGGGTGACAAAATCAGGTGTGCACTGCGCAACGCCATCTGTGGCAAGGTCCACCTAACTATGGATACGTGGACCAGTAAGCACGGTCAGGGATGTTATATCTCCCTAACAGCACACTGGGTAAATGCAGTGGTGGCTGGGCCTGAGGCGGATAGCAGTTTGGCACATGTCCTTCGACCACCGAGGATTGCAGGGTGCTTTAGTTTGCCTCCTGTTCTCCTAACTCATCCTACTCCGCTTCCTCATCCTCTACCGCCTCCTCTTCCGGTCAGCGTAACACCTTCACCACCAACTTCAGCACAGCCAGGGGTAAACAACGGCAGGCAGTTTTAAAACTTGCCTGTTTGGGTGAAAAACCACACACCACGCAGGAGTTGTGGAGGGGCATTGAACTGCAGACCGATGAGTGGTTGCTGCCAGTGAGCCTCAAGCCCGGCCTGGTGGTGTGCGATAACGGGCGAAATCTCGTAGCAGCTCTGGGCCTAGCCGGTTTGACACACATCCCTTGCCTGGCACATGTGCTGAATTTGGTGGTGCAGAGTTTCCTTAGAAATTACCCCGATATGTCAGAGCTGCTGCAGAAAGTGCGGGCCATCTGTGCGCACTTTCGGCGTTCTCACCCTGCTGTTGCTCGCCTGTCAGCGCCGCAGCGTAACTTCGGCCTTCCCGCTCACCGCCTCATATGTGACGTGCCCACAAGGTGGAACTCCACCTTGCACATGCTGGCCAGACTGTGCGAGCAACAGCAGACCATAGTGGAGTTTCAGCTGCAGCACGCATGCGTGAGTCGCTCTGCGGAACAGCACCACTTCACCACCAATAACTGGGCTACCATGCGAGACCTGTGTGCCTTGTTGCGCTGTTTCGAGTACTCCACCAACATGGCCAGTGCCGATGACGCCGTTCTCAGCTTAACTATCCCACTTCTATGCCTTCTTGAAAAAACACTTTGGGCGATGATGGAAGAGGATGTGGCACAGGATGAGGAGGAGGAGGATGAAGAGGTAACATTTCCAAATCTTTCAGGGCAGTCATTCGCAAGTGGCTCCAAGGGTGGGTTCCTGCACCCACAAACACCAGGGACACAATTGTCCAGCAGGGGCACAGTTCTGGAGGATGACGAGGAGGAGATGGAGGAGGATATGGAACCATGTTCACAGCAGGGTGGCACCCAGGCCAGCTCATGGCCATCACTGGTGTGTGGCTGGGGGGATACGGAGGACACAGAGGATACACCTCCCACAGAGGACAGCTTTTCGTTGCCTCTGGGCAGCCTGGCACACATTAGCGATAACATGCATGCTGCAGTGTCTCCGCAACGACCGCCGAGTTTCCCACATAGTAACTTGGGCTGATTACTGGGTGGCCACACTCCTGGATCCCCATTACAAGGACAACGTACCATCCTTAACCACTTGCCGACCGCTCACTGAGCTGGTACTGCGGCAAAGCGGCTCATTATCGTATGGCAACGTAGATCTACATCACCGGACTCTCCCCTCTCTCGTCGGCGTGCGCGCGCGCCGCCGGAGGCTCACTCCTGCTGTATTCAGACACAGCGGGAGTGGGGCCAGGGGAGGAGAGGCGGTGATCACTGCCGCTCTTCCCCGATCGTCGGGGATCGAGTGAGGAAATCCGCCCACTTGTGTAAACAAAGCGGGCGGATCTCCTATGTGACAGACAGGGACAGATTACAGGATTCAGCATAGCTGAACCTGCGATCTGTGTCTGTGTCACACAACCCCCTCCCCCCACACACGTCAGTAAGCATGAGGCATACATTTAATCACCAATAAAGTTAACCCTTCCCTGCCAGTGTCATTATTACAGTAACAGTACATATTTATAGCACTGATTACTGTAGTAATGTCACTGGTACTCCCAAAAGTGTCAAAATGTCAGTAAGGGGTCCGATCTGTCCGCCGCAATGTCGCAGTCCCGCAAAAAAAACGCACATCGCCGCCATTGCTAGTAAAAAAAATAAACAATAAAAATGACATAAATCTTTCCCGTAGTTAGTAAATGCGATAACTTTTGCGCAAACCAATCAAAATACACTTATTGTGATTTTTTTACCAAAAATATGTAGCAGAAAACAAATTGGCCTAAAATGTTAAAAAAATTTAATTTTTACTTTTTTGGGGGGAAATGTTATACAGCATATCAGAATGTAAAAAATATTGTTTTTTTTTTCAAAATTGTCGCTCTTTTTTTCAAAAATTAAAAATTGCACAGGTGATCAAGTCCCACCAAAAGAAAGCTCTATTTGTGGGAAAAAAAGGACAGAAATTTAATTTGGGTACAGCTTTGCATGACCGTGCAATTGTCCGTTAAACGCAGTGCCGAATTGCAAAATATAGCCTGGTCAGGAATTGGGTCAAATCTTCTGGTCTTAAACGGGTAAAAATACGCTCATTGAGAATTTTTTTGTAAAATACATGTAGCTAAATACATTTTGGCCTAAATATATGACAAAAATTGAATATATTGCATATATTTTAACTGTCAAAGTAGAAAATGTCAATTATTTTGCAAAATTTTCGCTATTTTTTTATTAATATCGCAAAAAATGAAAAGCGCAGAGGTGATCAAATACCACCAAAAGGAAGCTCTGTTTGTGGGAAAAAAAGGACGTAAATTTTGTTTGGGTACCGCGTTGCATGACCGTGCAATTGTGAGTTAAATTTGCGCAGTGCCAAGTTGCAAAAAGTGGCCTGGACGTAAAGCAGGAAAATCCTACGGTGGTGCTGGTAGACGCGCTGTTGGTGGCATTCCCACCTGAAAGTGGGGGCACAGTGGAAGCACAAGGCCAAGGCAGGGGAGGAGGAGGAAGAGGTCGTCAACGCTGCCAGGGCACCGCCAGCACCTCAGAAGGCAGGGTTAGCATGGCCGAAATGTGGAAAAGCTTTGTCAGCACGCCACAACAAGCAGTAGCACCACCAGATGATATGGAACGTCTTAGCAGGAGGCAGCATTTCACCAACATGGTGGAGCAGTATGTGTGAAAAGTGTGAGAGGATTGACCGCACTCTGGTAGAAATATTTCTTGAAATCAAAGATGTTTCCTTTATTGTTCCAATAAAATCAAGTGACAGACAGTGTACAAGCAGACAAAGGTTGACGCGTTTCACGACATTACCAGTCGCTTACTCATAACCACAGTATGAGTATGAGCAGTATGTGTGAACACGCCTAGACTTACTGAATGACGGGTCTGCCCCCTTCAACTTCCTGGTCTCCAAGTTGGGCATATGGCCTGAGCTTTCCCTTTACGCCTTGGAGGTGCTGGCCTGCCCTGCAGCCAGTGTATTATCTGAATGGGTATTAAGCACGGCTGGGGGTGTTATCACAGACAAGCGCAGCCGCCTGTCCAGAGCCAATATGGACAAGCTCACGTTCATTAAAATGAACCAGGCATGGATCCCACAGGACTTGTCTGTACCTTGTGCCGAATAAACATGTATACCGGCCTTACCCAGCCATTGTTGGATTTGACCTTTCTTACTCTTTTGGGGTGTAACCGAATTAAAAAAAAAAAAGAATCAAAAGCAATATTTAAATGACAAATGTATACCAATGTTTTTTTAAAAAAAAGCAGTTGATTATCATGGTAATGGTGGCATATATTTTTAACGCTGTTCATCAAGGACATTTTATGCTTTTCTTTCAAAATCAATGGGTTTAGAAGGGATCGTTTGGTTATAGTTCAGAAACAGTTGGAAAAGTTTATTTATTTATTTTTTTATATATTTTACTGGAAATAGTGAAGATAATTTTATGTTTCAAAATTAAATATTTATGCAGTTAGGGGTTTGAGTATCAAAGGGAGCACATTGGCAATTAATGTTTAATACAAATATATGACCAATAGGAGATTTTAAACATTTCAGCCTCAAGTTGATTACAACTGCCACTCTGCAGTGCAGGGGATAATCTATTGCAACATAGAATATAGAAACTGCCTTGCTAAACGACTGCCTATGACCACTGTCCTATAAATCATAATGAATAGTTGCCTGAATAATTCAGCTTGCTGAATGTCATGTTATTTTATATTACTGATGCTCTCTGCAGTGACTGACCCCCTCCAAAGATACATCAAGAAGGACAAGAAAGATTTTTTTTTCTTGTTGAGTAACTGTTCCTACATTTTTATAATCACGCTGAATACAAATTATAAAAAAATACATTGTGAACATGAAAATGCAGAGCTTTGTTTTATTTTGATTTTTTGACCTTAGAAACTAAACTAAATTACCCTCAGAATCTTATGTATAGACAATGAATTAAGGAGTCGTATACAGTCTGAGATGTTTAAATAAAATTTATGGCTAGCCAAAAATAGGTCCGTATCCTGCAAAATTAAATTACATGAACCAATCACTTCCATTTGGCATTTGGTTTCTTGAAAATTAAAAAGGACTGTTTGTTCAAGTGAATTTTATTGATTAAGTCATTAAGCTGATAGAAAGCTTTTTATGAGGGGGTTTTCCCATCTGAATTTATTGACAAGTCAAATGACAGTTGTATATTGTAAGCAATAATAAAAGAATGTGAAAGAGCAGCAGGGATGATAGTGAGCACAGAGCAAAGCAAAGTGCAACCTGCATTGTACCTATACTGTATATACAAAAACACTTTCCATTGTATAAAAATAGTATATGACAAAAAACAAACCTATAGGGTACCTTATTTATACAAAAACACTGTTCGTTGTATAGAAAACTTGTATGGTAAGAAGTAAACAGTATATGTATTAATTATAATTTAGCTGCAAATATAATGCTTCTAAATTACTCTCTGCAGGTTACTGGTGTGTTGGGGTACAACCAGTTTGGTAACTAAGTAGCAAAACATAAAAATAAATAAAAATGTATAAAAAACAAAAAAGTGCGCTGTCCCTTTAATTATATTCCTGCCCTTAGGATATGCGTTTATCCACCACAAACAATCATTAATAATTAACCAAAAAGATACCCTGGTAACCTTAAACCTTAATAAAGCTAAATCAACCACCAAATCAATCAAAAAAGTGCAACAAAAACTTGTACAAAGAAATACAAAATAAATCCCTGGGGAAACCTGGGGGGTCCCCTTAGTCTACTTGTAAAGTTGCGCATATGTACCATGTATAAAACCTGCAGCAAAACTGACATTTGTAAAAAAATAAAAATAAATACATTTAAACTGGATATCACGGCTGCAAGCCATTACGGGCAATACAAAATAAATAAAAAAAAAAAAGAAAAAAACATTGTGAGATCTTCCTCATGCATAACAGACCAAAAAGGTCCGGTATGGATTTTGGGGGGAACCCCACACCAAAAATGTGAGAAAAATGGAGTGGGGTTTACACCAAAATGCATACCAGACCTTTATCCGAAAGGGGGGACGAGTGATTGCCCCCCCTCCTGAACCATACCAGGCCACATGCCCTCAACATGGGGGGTGCCCCCCAAAGCACCTTGTCCCCATGTTGATAAAGACAAGGGCCTCTTCCTGACAATTCTGAATGGTGGTTGTGGGGGTTTGTTGGCAGGGGGCTTATCGAAATCTGGAGGCCCCATTTAACAATGGCTCCCTCCCTATGTGAATGAGTATGAGGAACATTGTACCCCTACTCATTCACCAAAGAAGTGTTAAAAATAAATAAAGACAGGACACAGTTTTTGATAATTCCTTATTCAAATTTTTTTTTAAATGTTCCCCAATGTAGATCCCTTATCAATCATGACACCTGCTGCACTGTCGGACCCCAAAAAAATATTTGTCAGTAGCCTTCGTCGTGAGCGGAATGGTTTTTGTTAGGGCAGTGTGGGAGGCTTTGTGATTGACGATTAATCTTTTTTTTTTTTTTTTTAGTTTTCTATTTCCGGCTCATTGGGCAATTTATTTGGATTTATTGTTAAGGACGTGGCTTCCCAACCCCACTCCCTAACAACCTATTGACTGTGCACAGAAAATTTGAGTGTTCAATGAAATCCCAAACAGGCGATGTTTGGGCCAAACTTATGCTTGGCCCAAACCGTTCACCCATCCCTATTAAGGAGATTCATACTTTCTTTTTATCCTGTTTACCATTATCATCAAAAGTAAACAAAAATCCCACATTTTGGGTTGTCCTCAGAAAAGTAATGGCAGAAATATATCCCAGTGGAGACACTAGTTTTGGTGACCTGGGGGTCCCCAAGAAATTCCCTTAAGGATTTTCTCCCACTACCTGTGTCAGGTATGCTCCCTGTGCCCACTAAAGTGCTGTCATGAATCTGCCACCTAAGGTTTAACCTAGCTCACACTAATTTCATTAATTGGCAATAGGCTGCCTTATTTAAACACCTCAGAAGCACAGTGTCTTTGCTGTCTGATCTGAAGCTTCTCCTGTGTTCCTGAACCTGAAACCTGTTGTATCCAGTTTGATTCCTGTTTGACCTCCTGGCTTGTCCCTCACCTCGCTTGTCTGCTGCCCGCCCTGACCTCGGCTTGTTTGTGACCACTCTTTTGCCTTATCCTTGTCTGTTTATCTGCCACCAGATCCGGACCTGTTCACCTCCTGGCAGGGAAACCCCGAGGACCGCGACCTGGTGCTATACACGCAGCAAAATCCAACCTCACCATCTGAGGCTCTGGTGAAGACCAGTTGGCACTTAGATTCCGCACCTCGGGTTAGCCTGCATCTACTGCCTGGGTGACTCGTCTGTGCTCCATCCCTCGGTGAGTTAGAGGCTACCCTCTGCACGTCAGGCTCGCCTCCAGAGTCCTGACAGTATCAGACAGCCATGTCGCAGCCTGCAAGAGGGGCCTCACCATTGGATGAGACCTGCCAGCATCTCACAACTTTATCTCAAGCCATAAAGACACTTCAGGAGGGCTACATGCATCTGGAGGAACGGATGCGTTCTGCACCTGGGAACCCCCTTGTGATGACAGATTCTTCTTCCTCTGTACCAGCAGAACCTACTCCAGGTCCCACAGTAGTGATGTTGCCACCTGAACCCCGGGTCCCTACACCCGAAAAGTTCTCAGGGGACAGAGGCAAGTTCAGGGCGTTTCGCAACGCATGTGAATTATATTTCTCTATGGAACCTCAGACTTTTTCCTTGGAGGCTACCAAAGTGGGCTTTGTCATCTCCCTGCTCCTGGATGAATCACAGTCTTGGGCTCATCGGCTTATTGAAGAGCGCAGTCCTCATCTAAAGTACTTATTGTCTTTCTTCAGTGCCGTGGCTCAGCTGTATGATGACCCTCAGCGAACCTCCACCGCTGAAGCTGCTCTGCATGCGCTTCAGCAGGGTCAAAGAGATGTGGAAGACTATGTAACAGACTTTAGGCGTTGGAGTTCCGACACCCAGTGGAATGACGCTGCTTTACGGTATCAGTTTCGTTTAGGTCTCTCTGAAGGGCTGAAGGATGAGCTAGCCCGGGTTGGGGTTCCTGACACCCTAGAGACTCTAATAAATCTGGCTATCCAGATAGACCGCCGGCTCAGGGAACGCCGTGCAGAACGTTCCACCCAGCAGCCTCGTCCAGCCTGGATGATGCCGCGGTTCGCGGCCCCGGTAAACGTCCCTTCCTTTAATCTGATTCCTACCAGCTCTGCTCCTGCAAACCTTGCTACGGATGTCCCGGAACCCATGCAGCTTGGGGTTAAGAGACCTGCCCTGTCTACTGAAGAAAGGCATCGCCGGCGACAGAACAATCTCTGCCTGTACTGTGGAGAAGCCGGTCACTACGTGCGCTCCTGCCCTGCGAAGCTACGTAAGTGCCTTTCCATCTCCCCATCCAGTGGTCCAGCATCCGCTTCCAGTGCTTCTCACCTAGCCTTCCCTGTCTCGTTTCAGCTTCCAGGAGGTAGCATATCAGTAACCGCGATTATTGACTCCCGAGCATGTAGTTGCTTTATCGACCTGTCATTCGCTGTTCAACGGGGTATTCCACTTCAACCCAAGACCCAAGGACTTACCATCTTCCTGGCTGATGGTTCCCACATCAGTTTCGGACCTGTAACCCAGGAGACTCCTTTTCTCCTCATGATCTCCTCTTGTGACCATAAGGAACTAATAAGCCTAGACGCTATTGCGTCCCCCTTGTTTCCAGTCATCTTGGGGCTACCTTGGTTGAAGGCACACAACCCCCAAATCGACTGGACCTCTGGAGTCCTCAAGTTCCCGTCTACCTACTGCTTGAATTCCTGCCTGCCTGACTCTCTCAGCTCCTCCAGAACCTTGCTGTGCCTAGAATCTGATCCAGATTTATGCTCTGTTGTGCCTGAGGCTTATCATAATTTTCTGGACGTTTTCAGCAAACGTGGGGCTGAGACCCTTCCCCCTCATCGTCCTTATGACTGCCCTATAGAGCTGCTTCCAGGGGCCGAGATTCCGTTTGGTCGTATCTACCCACTATCCGAACGGGAGTTGGAGGTTCTTAAGGAATACGTGGACGAAAGCTTAAAGAAGGGTTTCATCCGTCCATCTACTTCACCAGCAGGAGCAGGAATCTTTTTTGTAGAAAAAAAGGATCACTCTCTCCGTCCTTGTGTGGATTACCGAGAGTTGAATAAAGTCACGGTTAAAAACCGATATCCTCTCCCCTTGGTTCCAGAACTCTTTCAGAGATTAAGGTCTGCTGTCTTGTTTACCAAATTAGACTTACGTGGGGCCTACAATTTGGTTCGTATCCGCGAAGGGGACGAGTGGAAAACGGCGTTCCGTACCAGGTTTGGGCATTTCGAGTACCTGGTGATGCCCTTCGGTCTCTGCTACGCCCCGGCTACATTCCAGCATTTTGTAAACGACATCTTCAGAGACTGGCTTGACACCTTCGTAATTGTCTATTTAGACGATATTTTAATCTTTTCTGAATCTCTGGATCAGCATCGGGAGCACGTCAGGAACGTTTTCGGCCGCCTCCGCCAACATGGACTCTATGCTAAGCCTGAGAAATGTGAATTTGAACAGCAAAGCATCCAGTTCTTGGGCCTGATCATATCCACCGAAGGAGTTAGGATGGATCCTCAAAAAGTTTCAGCTATCCTGGATTGGCCGGCTCCATCTGACAAAAAGGGGGTGCAGCGCTTTGTTGGATTTGCAAATTTTTACAGGAGATTCATTAAGGGGTTCTCTACCATCATCTTTCCTATCACACAGCTTACCAAGCAGAACATTCGCTTCCATTGGTCCCCTGAAGCCCAGACCGCCTTCTCAGTCCTGAAAAAGCTGTTTACTACTGCTCCCATCCTGAGACACCCTGATCCCACCTTACCTTACCTCCTTGAGGTAGATGCCTCAGAAGTGGCTGTAGGGGCTGTTATCTCCCAAAGACAGGGAGTTAAAGACTTGGTACACCCTGTAGCCTTCTTTTCCCGCAAACTCTCTCCAGCGGAGAGAAACTATGATGTGGGTGATCGTGAACTTTTGGCCATCAAGGTGGCACTCGAGGAGTGGCGATATTTACTCGAAGGGGCAGCACATCCCATCCTTATCTTCACCGACCACAAGAACCTTGAATACTTGAGATCTGCTAAACGGCTGAGACCACGCCAGGCACGGTGGGCTCTGTTCTTTTCAAGGTTCGCGTTTCATATTACTTACCGACCTGGTTCCAAGAACGTCAAACCGGACGCACTCTCCCGCATGTTCGATGACCCGAAGGAAATTCCTGTACCTGACACCATCCTGTCTGAAGGTAACTTTCTTCTTCCATTAACTAATCTGATGGCTCATATTAAACAGGCTTCTGTGAGTATTCCCTGTCTTCCTGTAATTTCTCTGGTACCTAAGGACGGTTTGCTATGGTTTGGGGACAAGATCTTCGTTCCAGAAGATGTCCGAATGTCGGTTCTGGGTTCTTGTCATGACCATCCCTTGGCAGGTCACTTTGGAGTCCGTAAGACCCTTGACTTGCTGCAGCGTACATTCTGGTGGCCTGACCTGGAAAAAAGTTGTAGGGACTACGTGTCTTCCTGTGCTGTGTGTTCCCGAAGCAAGCCCGTGAGAAGTAAGTCATGGGGTCTCCTTAGACCACTTCCAGTTCCTGATAGACCGTGGAGGATGATCGCCATGGATTTTATTGTGGAACTTCCTCCTTCTAAGGGATGCTCTGCCATTTTTGTTGTTGTGGATCGATTGTCTAAAATGGCCCATTTTTTGCCCCCCAGGGGTACTCCGTCTGCCAAGGAAACCGCAGAAGTCTTCATAAAAGAGATTGTTAGGCTTCACGGGGTACCTGCAAATATTGTCTCTGACAGAGGGGTGCAATTCACCTCACGCTTCATCAAAGCATTATGCAGTCTGTTGAAGATTGAATTATCCTTGTCTTCTGCTTACCGCCCACAGACTAATGGGCAGACCGAGAGGACCAACCAGACCTTGGAACAGTACATTCGGTGTTTTACCACCTTTGTTCAAGACGATTGGGTGGCCTTGCTGCCATTTGCAGAGTTTGCCTATAATAATGCTAAACATTCTGTTACTGGACAATCTCCATTCTTCTCAAACTACGGCTTCCACCCATCCTTCTTGCCCGATATCCCGTCTGACTCTGGAGTCCCTGCAGTACAGGACACTATTAATTTCTTTGCTCGCAACAGCAAATTACTGCAAGAAGCCATACTTAAGGCACAAACGGCATCTAAGAAGATCTTTGATAGAAGAGGAAGGGGAGAATTAATTCTTCAACCAGATGACCAGGTTTGGTTGTCCACAACTAACCTCCGTTTAGCCTGTCCATCTAAAAAAGTGGCTCCCAGGTTTATTGGACCCTTTCCGGTCAAGAGGAAACTTAATGAAGTTTCCTATGAGTTATCTTTACCCAATTCACTCCGCATTCACCCAGTATTTCACGTCTCCTTGTTAAAGCCTGCAGTTCCCAATACCTTCCCTGGTAGGAGTTCAGAGCCACCCGAACCTGTAATCGTTGATGGAGATGTGGAATATGAAGTAGAAGCTATTGTGGACTACCGGAAGAGAGGAAACCTGTTACAGTACCTTGTCAAGTGGAAGGGTTATGGTCCAGAAGAAAACTCTTGGGAGCCTGAACGAAACATCCACGCTATGGAACTTATCCAGGCTTTCTTTCGCAGTCACCCACAAAAGAGAAACCTATTGGGCACCCGGAGGTTGCCCTTAAGGGGGGGGCAATGTCAGGAACGCTCCCTGTGCACACTAAAGTGCTGTCATGAATCTGCCACCTAAGGGTTAACCTAGCTCAGACTAATTTCATTAATTGGCAATAGGCTGCCTTATTTAAGCACCTCAGAAGCACAGTGTCTTTGCTGTCTGATCTGAAGCTTCTCCTGTGTTCCTGAACCTGAAACCTGTTGTATCCAGTTTGATTCCTGTTTGACCTCCTGGCTTGTCCCTCACCTTGCTTGTCTGCTGCCCGCCCTGACCTCGGCTTGTTTGTGACCACTCTTTTGCCTTATCCTTGTCTGTTTATCTGCCACCAGATCCGGACCTGTTCACCTCCTGGCAGGGAAACCCCGAGGACCACGACCTGGTGCTATACACGCAGCAAAATCCAACCTCACCATCTGAGGCTCTGGTGAAGACCAGTTGGCACTTAGATTCCGCACCTCGGGTTAGCCTGCGTCTACTGCCTGGGTGACTCGTCTGTGCTCCATCCCCCGGTGAGCTAGAGGCTACCCTCTGCACGTCAGGCTCGCCTCCAGAGTCCTGACAACCTGTTTTGCTCTGGGACAGGAAGTGAAGGGAAATCTCAGCAGAAACACAAATGGCAAAAAACAATCTGTCAGGGATTATAACCCTCCCTTGCCCTATGAACAATGTAAAACAGTTTTTTGCCTATAATTCCACTTTCATTTATAGGTAGCATAGGTCTTTCATGGTCATATGCCATGTACTATTTTCTGCACACTGTTGACAGAGATCCTGTTTCCTTTCTCCATGTGTTTTCTGGTAAGGCTGTCCCAATCATGCATCGCAGCAGGCTGGAGCCAGCTAATGTCATCATCATTTTTCAACCATGTTAAAAATTACAATTGAAATCAACTGTATTACAGGTAGACCCACTTACAAAATAAAAACACAGGCTGTATAGATATTGGTCATAACTATCACAATATTAAACTTTTTTTTTCTATAGTATAAATATTTTCATGACTTGGACTTGATTTGCATTATTAGATTAGTTATCACTGTAAAATAGAATGATTTGGCCATTAGAGACCTTTTAACTAGGGATGATCGAACGGTTCGGGTCCACCATCGGTTCGGCCCGAACATTGGGTGTTCGAGGTTCGGCCGAATTTAGAACTTTTTGCCCAAAAAGTTCAGAATTCGGCAACCAGAACCGCCCAAAATGCAATGCTTCAGGAAATGGGCTTTAAAAGCCCGTGATTGGACCAGAACCATTAGCAAAAGCCAATTGAGGGGGCAGAAGAATGCTAGGAATGTGATTGGAGTGACTAGGGGGTCCCTAGACCAATCATTAGTGAATACGCCCCCCAGTATATAAGATCGCCCCCGCCATATTCCCAGCATTGTTATAATGGACATGGAAGAGAGTGGAAGCAGTTCTGTTAATTTTACTTTAAAAGTGTCATTTAGCTATTTTTAGTGTGAGGAAAGGGATATCTAGTGTAGTTAGAGTGCTCCTTTACACTTAAGTTAGCTTCAAAAATTTAGTTTCTGTAGGGAAAGTGTTAAGTGTCAGGGGACCGTAGTGTAGTGTAGGGTTAACTGACAGTGACTGCTATGGCAGGGTGACAAAACCCTTCCATAGCAGGGTGACCGCTATAGAGAAATGATCATTTCTCTGCTTCGGGACAGGAATGTGGCTTCTCACCAGCAAGCATTTTTTAATGCTGCAGGGGCTGCCACTGCCAGTGCTTTTTTGAGGACATGTTTGATGTCAGACATGACATCTGAACATGTGTATAGGGGGTATATATAGACATATATGTCTGAATATATACCCCTAGACATATATAGGTGTGATAGTAGCAGAAATAAATGCTTGCGCTAATGAAATCATTTACAGTAATATATTTCTGCTACTATCACACCTATATATGTCTAGGGGTATATATTCAGACATATATGCCTATATATACCCCCTATACACATGTTCAGATGTTTTGCCTGCCTCAAAAGAACCCCAAAAAATGCCAAAAAAACGCTAGTGTCAAAAAAAAAAAAACACCCAGGTGTGTTTTTGCTGGCATTTTTTGGGGGGTTTTGGAGGCAGGCAAAACATCAGAACTTGTGCACAGTACCACTATACACAAGTTCAGATGTTTTGCCTGCCTCAAAAGAACCCCAAAAAATGCCAAAAAAAACGCTAGCGTTAAAAAAAAATGCCCAGGTGTGTTTTTGCTGGCATTTTTTGGGGGGTTTTGGAGGCAGGCAAAACATCAGAACTTGTGCACAGTACCACTATACACAAGTTCAGATGTTTTGCCTGCCTCAAAAGAACCCCAAAAAATGCCAAAAAAAACGCTAGCGTCAAAAAAAAAATGCCCAGGTGTGTTTTTGCTGGCATTTTTTGGGGGGTTTTGGAGGCAGGCAAAACATCAGAACTTGTGCACAGTACCACTATACACAAGTTCAGATGTTTTTCCTGACTGCAAAGAACCCAAAAAAATGCCTGCTATTAAACCGGCAAGGTGTTACAGCAGAGAAGCCATATTCCTGTGCTTAAAGTTTTCTAATACAAACGATCTTTTTTTTTATGGTTCTGGACATGCTACAGAGCTTAAACTTCACAGGTACACCTTTTAGACCCCCCAGACACAAAATCACACAAAAAAAAGTTCTTAAAAATTGTCATTTTTGATAAAAAAGCCAATTATTAAAAAATTAAAAAAAAAAAAAAAAAAAAAAAAAAAAAGAGATTTTTTGATTTTTACTTTGGATTTAGTATCTGGGGGGTCTAAAAAGTGTACATGTGAAGTTTCAGCTCTGTAGCATGTCCAGAACCCCCCAAAAATTAGCATTTTCTTATAATTTTTATTAGAACAGGAATACGGCTTCTCTACGGCGCTTTTTCTTGCATTTATCGGGCATTTTTGGAGGCAGGCATGACTTTTTTTGGATTTAGTGTCTGGGGGGTCTAAAAAGTGTACCTGTGAAGTTTCAGCTCTGTAGCATGTCCAGAACCAGAAAAAAAGATAATTTTTCAGTAGAGCAGGGATGGTGGGACCCCTCTTTTACACTTATATGATCTTTTTTTGGGGTTCTGGACATGCTACAGAGCTGAAACTTCACAGGTACACCTTTTAGACCCCCCAGACACAAAATCACACAAAAAAAGTTCTTAAAAATTGTCATTTTTGATAAAAAAGCCAATTATTGAAAAATTAAAAAAAAAAAAAAAAAAAAAAAGAGATTTTTTGATTTTTACTTTGGATTTAGTATCTGGGGGGTCTAAAAGGTGTGCATGTGAAGTTTCAGGTCTGTAGCATGTCCAGAACCAGAAAAAAAAAGATCGTTTGTATTAGAAAACTTTAAGCACAGGAATATGGCTTCTCTGCTGTAACACCTTGCCGGTTTAATAGCAGGCATTTTTTTGGGTTCTTTGCAGTCAGGAAAAACATCTGAACTTGTGTATAGTGGTACTGTGCACAAGTTCTGATGTTTTGCCTGCCTCCAAAACCCCCCAAAAAATGCCAGCAAAAACACACCTGGGCATTTTTTTTTTGACGCTAGCGGTTTTTTTGGCATTTTTTGGGGTTCTTTTGAGGCAGGCAAAACATCTGAACATGTGTATAGGGTGTATATATAGGCATATATGTCTGAATATATACCCCGAGACATATATAGGTGTGATAGTAGCAGAAATATATTACTGTAAATGATTTCATTAGCGCAAGCATTTATTTCTGCTACTATCACACCTATATATGTCTAGGGGTATATATTCAGACATATATGTCTATATATCCCCCCTATACACATGTTCAGATGTTTTGCCTGCCTCAAAAGAACCCCAAAAAATGCCAAAAAAAAACGCTAGCGTCAAAAAAAAAAATGCCCAGGTGTGTTTTTGCTGGCATTTTTTGGGGAATTTTGGAGGCAGGCAAAACATCAGAACTTGTGCACAGTACTACTATACACAAGTTCAGATGTTTTTCCTGACTGCAAAGAACCCAAAAAAATGCCTGCTATTAAACCGGCAAGGTGTTACAGCAGAGAAGCCATATTCCTGTGCTTAAAGTTTTCTAATACAAACGATCTTTTTTTTCTGGTTCTGGACATGCTACAGAGCTGAAACTTCACATGCACACCTTTTAGACCCCCCAGATACTAAATCCAAAGTAAAAATCAAAAAATCTCTTTTTTTTTTTTTTTTTTAATTTTTCAATAATTGGCTTTTTTATCAAAAATGACAATTTTTAAGAACTTTTTTTGTGTGATTTTGTGTCTGGGGGGTCTAAAAGGTGTACCTGTGAAGTTTCAGCTCTGTAGCATGTCCAGAACCAGAAAAAAAGATCATATAGGTGTTAAAGTTAAAGGAGGCTCCCGAACCACATCCCTGTTCTACTGAAAAATTATCTTTTTTTTTTTCATGGTTCTGGACATGCTACAGAGCTGAAACTTCACATGCACACCTTTTAGACCCCCCAGATACTAAATCCAAAGTAAAAATCAAAAAAATCTCTTTTTTTTTTTTTTTAATTTTTCAATAATTGGCTTTTTTATCAAAAATGACAATTTTTAAGAACTTTTTTTTGTGTGATTAATAGTCCCTGGGGCATGACCCAGAACCCTAGGTGTTTTTTGATTACAGAAGTTCGGGTCCCATTGATTTCAATGGGGTTCTGAAATCCGAACCGAACTTTCGTGAAGTTCGGGTGTTCTGGTCGAACCGAACTTTTCAAAAGTTCGATCATCCCTACTTTTAACATACTCTGGGTGACTTATCGGCACAATGTTTAAATATTATTGTTCTTGTATGTGGGGTAGTAGCAGCGTGGCATGGAGGTCATCCTATAATAATTTCCTTGTGCTATAAAGTCAACTTTTGTGCCCTCAGGTCCCTTCCCACAACTGGGTGGTACATGCCCATCATTGCTCTTAAGCAATAAGGCAACATTTGCCAACAGTATCGTTGGTTTCCAAAGGGACTAGTACAGTTCTTTTAACTTAACACTAACTAGTTGAGCTCTTTGGATACACTACAGTGTGTACATCCAAAGAGTGAAGGGTTAAGCACAAGCTGATGGCTGCAATAACAGCCGAAAAGTGAAAGTTATCCACCACGTGGTTCCTGAGCTATTTTGGTCTTATTGGGAGCCTGGTGCCACATCAGAGGGCTTCAAAATGAGAGGAGACAGAGGAACATCCATTCCTTGATCTCTTCTGCACAGATTGAAACCAGAAGTGACATTGATTTTGACACTTCTAATTTCAGAGCTGTCATCCACTTGTTGAAATAGTCAGGGAAGCATGCAACTGAACAGAAGATGCTTTGGAGAGCAGGGGAGACAATGGAGTCTATAAGACCTTCCCATTAACCCCTTGTGATAGCAATAAAGTTAAATCTAACATTAAATGAACAAAAAAGTTTTAAAAATTATAATACAATGTGTTAAAAACAAACAAACAAACAAACAAAAGAACAGTAACCCTTATTGCCCTGCACACAATCCACAAATGCAAACATAGCCCAGGGTGTTCAAACCGCTATTTCACAGAATCACAACACATGTGATCACCCTAAACTCATTAGTAGGAAAGGTTTTAAAGCATCTGTTAAAGAAATTATGAACGTTTCATAATTATTTATATGTTTTATAATCATTTATGCCTATAGGAATATATACATATGCCTACATAAGTAGTTTTTTTTGTTAGAACTGCAAGTCATCACATGATTTTCCATATCCTGCTAATAATTTAAACAATGGCTTACTATACTCCATGACGTCACTATATCCTGTCCCTATGTTCTGTAGCCTAGGAAAATGGCCCATGTGCCTAATGGATAGTGATAGTATGCTATATATATATATATATATATATATATATATATACACAATAAGTTACTGTTCGCATTAAGTATGTAAGACAAAAGTTCACCCCCCTTCAGGAAGTGATACAATAAAGCCTATGTGTAGGCCTACCAATCATTGTCCAAAGGGGAGGTTTTTGGACAGGATGTTCTAAAATGTATATAAGATAAGACACATCATATGCAGGCCAGACTAGGCTGGCTGCATGTGAAAGGAACCTATTCCACATATCACTGTAGCTAATAGGCCTATGCCTATATGTAACCTGTCTCCTCGTATACGAGAATAAATGCTTTTTTCCTTGTATCAGCTTGTGGTCTAAGGTGATTTCCCACACATCATCGCCTTGTTAGGTACCATTGTTTTTCACAAAACCACAGGCACATGCAATTTTAAGGTTTGAAATGTTTGGTATCTTTTTACTTGACGCAAGCCCATCTTTTATATTTTTCAAAACAAATTGGGTATTAAATTATGTTTGTGTGCACTAGAATTAATTTTATTGTGATTTTTTCCTGAAAATATGTGTTTGATAGACAATTGTGCAAATAACATGCAACATCAAAAATTGCAACTACAATTGTTTTACTCTACAAGGTCTCTGCTTTTATAAACTATGTACGTTCTGGGGGTAGTATGCAGATTTTTACATATGTGCATAAAAATGAAAAAAAAAAAAATGCTCTGGTGCATGATGTGGTTAATCAAAGTTTTGGCAATCATTTTGCTGTGGCACTCTGTGACTGGACAGAAAATGTGTAAAAATCCAGCATATCAATTTAAGCAGCATATTACTTATCAAATTAACAGGAAAAAAAGCAATGCGAAAAATTTGTAATTCATAGTAGCCAACGCGATTTCAGTTTTCACGATTTCAGTTTTTTGGGACAACTAAAAAGATATTTGGTTTCTGCTTATCAATACCTTACTGCATGTTCCTTATCATTGCTCTGCACTGCCTTACTGAAAAAAACTGGAGCCTGTTTTTTCTCCAAAAGAAGAAATTAAGGTCCATGTAACATTATATTGCCAGGTGACCCTAAGAAAGCTAGGCTAGAATTAGATCATGTGTGAAAAGTTCATTGTGTAGACATTGTGTAGCTGAACTGGGTATGAGGGGCTGGAAAGTGTTTTTTTCCATTGCGAAGTTTGGGAAAGGTAGATGTAAAATTTCCAAGGACACTATAAAGCTGAGCTTTATAGATATAGGAAGTGTGGCATCTCCAGATACAATATGTGTATCTGTTCTGCACACAGAAAAAACCCTATGTTTTATGCTGGTCTTCAGTTTATATGAATCATATCCTAATGGGATTTCTGCTGGAATTCATTTTGGGCTTCAATGATTCAAAAGGATCTTTAAAAGTTCCCATTAAGGCTTCTTTGACATGGGTTTGCGTCAAAACTTGCTGTAAAATGCCTATGCAAGTGTTTTTAATGCGCTTTTGCAGCGTGCTTTTTGAAGGCATGTGACTCAAAAACTGGTCCAAAAACGCCTAGCATTTTCGAGGCGTTTTTGATGCAGTTCCCCTATTTTGATGGGGAGGAGCGTTTTTTTTAACTGACCAAACATGCTCCAAAAATATGGCAAGCGGGATTTTTTACACCTCAATGGAAGCGCACTGCCCCAGTGTGAACATATATATATATATATATATATACTTTAACCACTTTAGCCTGAGCCGCCGCAGATGTACTGCGGCAGGCTGGCTCTCCCAGACAAAGTCCCGTGTACATGTACGGCGCTTGCCTGGGAGGAGCTAGGGGGTGATCGCGCGCTGCCGGAAATGCGCTCCCGTCCACACTCGTCAGCGGGAAAGCTAGTGCGTGTGACAGGCGGCTCCAATGGCAACTGGCCACTCGCGATCTCCCGCCGCTGACAGAGAAGGACGGACGACTGATGTAAACACAGCCGTCCGTACTTCTCCCTGAAGTGATCACAGATGTCATGTGATCCTGCTATATAGAATAACATGTCTCTGTGATGACATCACAAGCCACGCCCCCCCCACAGTTAGAATCACGCTACTAGGGTCACATTTAACCCCTTGATCACCAATACTGTTAGCCCCTTCCCTGCCAGTGTCATTTTTACAGTAACAGTGCATATTTTTAGCACTGATTACTGTAGTAATGTCACTGGTACCCCCCAAAAGTGTCAAAAATGTCAGTTAGGGGTCCAATCTGTCTGCCGCAATGTCACAGTCCTGCAAAAAATCGCAGATTGCCGCCATTACTAGTAAAAAAAAAAACAAAACAGTTAGTTAGTAAACCCAATACATTTTGCGCAAACCAATCAAAATACGCTTATTGTGATTTTTTTTACCAAAAATATGTAGCAGAAAACAAACTGGCCTAAAATGTTAAAACATTTAGATTTTTACTTTTTTTTTTTTTTTGAGAATTTCATATAAAAGAAGGTGAAAAATATTGTTTTTTTTTTCAAAATTTTACGCTTTTTTTTTGTTTATAGCGCAAAACATAAAAATCGCACAGGTGATCAAATACCACCAAAAGAAAGCTCTATTTGTGGGAAAAAAAGGACATCGATTTTGTTTGGGTACAGAGTCACATGACTGCGCAATTGTCCGTTAAAGTTACGCAGTGCCGAATCGCAAAAAAGGGCCTGGTCATTGAGCAGCCAAATCCTCTGGTCTGAAAGTGGTTAAAGGGAAGCATTTTGCCACTGGGGATCTACAATTCATTGAGGGAACCATGAATGCCAACATGTACTGTGACATACTGAAGCAGAGCATGATCCCCTCCCTTCGTAGACTGGGTTGCAGGGCAGTATTTCAACATGATAACGACCCCAAACACACCTCCAAGATGACCACTGCCTTGCTAAAGAAGCTAAGGTTAAAGGTAATGGACTGGTCAAGTATGTCTATAGACCTAAACCCTATTGAGCATCTGTGGGGCATCTTCAAATGGAAGGTGGAGGAGTGCAAGGCCTCTAACATCCACCAGCTCCGTGAGTGAAGTGAGGGGTGTACTCACTTTTGTGAGATACTGTATATACATTATCTCACAAAAGTGAGTACAGCCCTCACATTTTTTTTAACATTTTATTATATCTTTTCATGTGACAACACTGAAGAGATTACATTTTGCTACAATGTAAAGTAGTGAGTGTACAGCTTGAATAACAGTGTACATTTGCTGTCCCCTCAAAATAACTCAACATGCAGCCATTCATGTCTAAACCGCTGGCAACAAAAGTGAGTACACTCCTAAGTGAACATGTCTAAATTGAGCCCAATGTGTCAATATTTTGTGTGGCCACCATTATTTTCCAGCACTTCCTTAACCCTCTTGGGAATGGAGTTCACCAAAGCTTCACAGGTTGCCACTGGAGTCCTCTTCCACTCTTCCATGATGGCATCACGGGGCTGGTGGATGTTGGAGACCTTGCACTCCTCCACCTTCTGTTTGAGGATGCCCCACGGATGCTCAATAGGATTTAGGTCTGGAGACATGCTTAGCCAGTTCATCACCTTTACCCTCAGCTTCTTTAGCAAGGCAGTGGTCGTCTTGGAGGTGTGTTTGGGGTCGTTATCATGTTGGAATACTGCCCTGTGCCCCAGTCTCCGAAGGGAGAGGATCATGTTCTGCTTCAGTATGTCACAGTACATGTTGGCATTCATGGTTCCCTCAATGAACTGTAGCTCCCCAGTGCCAGCAGCACTCATGCAGCCCCAGACCAGGACACTCTCACCACTATGCTTGACTGTAGCCAAGACACACTTGTCTTTGTACTCCTCACCTGGTTGCTGCCACACACGCTTGACACCATCTGAACCAAATAACTTTATCTTGGTCTCATCAGACCACAGGACATGGTTCCAGTAATTCATGCCCTTAGTCTGCTTGTCTTCAGCAAACTGTTTGCAGGCTTTCTTGTTCATCATCTTTAGAAGAGAAATCCTTCTGGGAGGACAGCCATGTAGACCAATTTGATGCAGTGTGCGGCGTATGGTCTGAGCACTAACAGTCTGACCCCCCACCCATTCAACCTATGCAGCAGTGCTGACAGCACTCATACTTCTATTTCCCAAAGACAATCTCTGGATTTGACACTGAGCATGTGTACTCAACTTCTTTGGTGGACCATGTCGACGCCTATTCTGAGTAGAACCTGTCCTGTTAAACTGCTGTATGGTCTTGGCCCCCCATACTGCAGCTCAGTTTCAGGGTCTTGGCAATCTTCTTATAACATAGGCCATCTTTATATAGAGCAACAAATCCTCAGAGTTCTTTGCCATGAGGTGCCATGTTGAACTTCCAGTGACCAGTATGAGAGGGTGAGAGCGATAACACCAAATTTAACACCCCTGCTCCCCATTCATACCTGAGACCTTGTAACACTAACGAGTTACATGACACCAGGGAGGGACAATGGCTAATTGGGCCCAATTTGGACATTGTCACTTAGGGGTGTACTCACTTTTGTTGCTAGTGGTTTAGACATTAATGGCTGTGTGTTGAGTTATTTTGAGGGGACAGCAAATTCACACTGTTATACAAACTGTACACTCAGTACTTTACATTGTAGCAAAGTGTCATTTCTTCAGTGTTGTCACATGAAAAGATATAATAAAATATTCACAAAAATGTGAGGGGTGTACTCACTTTTGTGAGATACTGTATGTATATATATATATATATATATATATATATATATATATATTATTTTTTTACACTACAATTCCTGGTTAATGAGAACCAAAGAAAACATACCTCATCTTACTTTTGAAAAAATGTCATCTTATGCTTTGTAGATAGTAAAAGTTTAATTATACCCTATAATTTTTAACAAGATAAACTTAATGAGCATGCTCTAATTCTGTCTAAACTTCATGTATATTTGACATGACCGAACAGCTAGATCTTTCTTATTTGGCCACTCGGCTGATGAGTAAACGCTACAGCGTAGTCATTAATATTGTCCATGGATAAGAAAATTACAGCTAGTGCACTGTACCACAGTGTCTTCATTCATTTTAATAGGGCATCCAGGACCTAAAAAAAGACAGAGCTAAACAGATTGTTACAAGGTATATTGATTATAAGATTTTATGTTGTACCTTTTAGTTCAGTCTTTTACAGAAAGGTTTGCTGTACATCCAGATTACATTTATTGAATCCTTGAAATTGACATGGACACATACACACCTATACACTAAAACAGGTGAAACTGGATGTTACCAACTATGTAAAGTAGACAGCCATATCAGAACTGCATATTACTTGAAGCCTTTCTGTTGAATGTCCAACTTCTTGACAGTAAGGATGTACTAATGGTCAGTCAGCAATAAACAGCCAGTTGCATAAAGGGAGGTTTGATTTTATGTACTTTCCTGTATTTACGTATGATTTTTATTTATCCCCCCCCCCCCCCTTTTCTCCCTTTTTATTGGTTGAACTAGATGGACTTGTGCCTTTTTTCAACCTGACTTACTATGTAACTATGTTCTTCTCAACAAGATTGTTTTTCATAGTACACAAAGGAATTAGAAGATCCTCCCATTCATCGATATCACCAACCACATTATATATTTTTATTGCAAAGATTATGCCTGCTTAAAATGCAAATCACCATTATAATGTATTATCTATTTATATATTGAAATATAAGATAACTGTATGCTATAAAGCTACAAAGAGTCCTCTCGTTATATTCTATAACAGGTATACTGTTCCTGGGTTCTAGCAATACTCCTTTGGTCTATTTAATCCTTTGGACCTTATCGCTGAAGTAAAGAGTGACCCACTGATCATAATTCCACTTAAATCCAAGAACAAAAAAAATAATATCATCTCAGATGTCGTGGTTGCATTACTTTTCATTTTTCAGTTTAAGAACATTTCAACAAGTACAGAAAATAACTGTTGATCTTGCTAATCATCCCTTTGTCATTTCAAGTGACAGGGCCGATCCTAGGGTCACAGGCGCCTGGGTGCAGAAATTTTTCTGGCGCCCCCATATGGGCGTGGTCATCTTACTAACTCCTCCCTTTACAAATGTTTCTATGGCAATGGCTCAAACACAGAGATGATCCCCTAAGAAGTCTTCCTTACGCCGGGACCCTCCCATGATCTCTTAACAATAAGCAAATTACAGTAAGAGAAGTAGAGTACTCTAATGGGAACTGGAGGGGGGTCTCTCTAATGGACACAGAGAGGGCATCTGTTAAGAGAGTCTGTTAGACAGAGCCCCCAGACAGGAGATGGTAAGAGAATGCAGACTTGATACAAGAGATGGTCAGAGACTGCGGATATGATACAAGAGATCAATGCATTGATGCAGCCTCATCAGTGCCCACCAAATGCAGCCTCATCAGTGCCCATCAAATGCAGCCTACCAGTGCCTACCAAATGCAGCCTACCAGTGCCCACCAAATGCAGCCTACCAAAGCCCACCAAATGCAGCTTACCAGTGCCAACCAAATGCAGCTTACCAGAGTCCCCTAAATGTAGCTTACCAGAGCCCCCTAAATGTAGCTTACCAGTGCCCACCAAATACAGCCTACCAGTGCCCACCAAATGCAACCTACCAGTGCCCACCAAACACAGCTTACCAGAGCCCACCAAATGCAGCCTACCAGTGCCCACCAAATGCAGCCTACCAGTGCCCACCAAATGCAGCCTGCCAGTGCCTACCAAATGCAGCCTACCAGTGCCCACCAAATGCAGCCTTATCAGTGCCCACCAAATGCAGCCTACCAAAGCCCACCAAATGCAGCTTACCAGTGCCAACCAAATGCAGCTTACCAGTGTCCACCAAATGCAGCCTACCAATGCCCACCAAATGCAGCCTACCAGTGCCCACCAAATTCATCTTACCAGTCCCCACCAAATGCAGCCTACCAGAGCCCACCAAATGCAACCTACCAGTGCCGACCAAATGCAGCTTACCAGTGCCCACCAAATGCAGCCTACCAATGCCCACCAAATGCAGCCTACCAGTGCCCACCAAATGCAGCCTACCAGTGCCCAAAAAATGCAGCTTACCAGTGCCCACCAAATGCAGCCTACCAGTGCCCACCAAATTCATCTTACCAGTCCCCATCAAATTAAGCCTACCAGAGCCCACCAAATGCTGCCTACCAGTGCCCACCAAATGCTGCCTACCAGTGCCCACCAAATGCAGCTTACCAGTGCCCACCAAATGCAGCCTACCAATGCCCACCAAATGCAGCCTACCAATGCCCACCAAATGCAGTCTACCAGTGCCCACCAAATGCAGCTTACCAATGCCCACCAAATGCAGCTTACCAATGACCACCAAATGCAGCCTACCAGTGCCCACCAAATGCAGCTTACCAATGCCCACCAAATGCAGCTTACCAATGACCACCAAATGCAGCCTACCAGTGCCCAACAAATGCAGCTTACCAGTGCCCACCAAATGCAGCCTACCAGTGCCCACCAAATTCATCTTACCAGTCCCCACCAAATGAAGCCTACCAGAGCCCACCAAATGCAACCTACCAGTGCCCACCAAATGCAGCCTACCAGAGCCCACCAAATGCAGCTTACGAGTGCCCACCAAATGGAGCCTTAACAGTGCCCACAGGTTTCTGTGTTCATCCCCCCTACAGTTAGAAAGCATCCCCTAGGGACACATTTAACTATTTGACCGCCCCTGGTGTTAACCCCTTTCCTGACAGTGTCATTATTACAGTAACAGTGCATATTTCTAGCAATAGATTACTGTAGTAATGTCACTGGTCCCCCCAAAAGTGTCAAAAATGTCAGTTAGGTGTCCGCCGCAATGTCGCAGTCCCGCTAAAAATTGCAGATCACCGCCATTACTAGTTAAAAAAAATAAAAATGACATAAATCTTTCCCCTAGTTTGTAGATGCGATAACTTTTTACCAAACATATGTTGCAGAATACAAATTAGACTAAAATGATGAAAAAAAAAATAGATTTTTTAATTTTGCTTTATTGGGAATGTTTTATAGCATAAAGTCAGTTTTTTTTTTTATAGTGCAAAAAAAAAAAAAAAAACCACACAGGTGATCAAATACCACCAAAAGAAAGCTCTGTTTGGGGGGGGGGGGGGGGATAAAGGACATCAATTTTATTTGGGTACAGCGTCGTACGACTGCACAATTGTCAGTTAAAGTAACGGAGTGCTGTATCGCAAAAAATTGCCTGGTCATTGAGGGGGTAAAACCTATCCAGTCCTTAAGTGGTTAAGCCATCCCACTGCCTGATCTGAGGCTGAGCCCATCAGTTCTCTAATCGGCTGGCTCCAGACTGCGCATGCACAGTTCAGAGTAACCAAGAAGGATTTTGTTTTTCTAAAGTGTTTCACTGCCAGCGACTTGTGAGTTGTGGGTGCTAGGTGGCAAAGCCAGCAAGGGATCCAGATATATTTGTGTTTGCTTCCCTATTGTTCGCAGGTGCAGCAGAGTGCGGGTTGCAGGGACAGTATTTGTAATGACAGGCTAATGCTGAGCAAGACAGGTGCTCTTAATGCAGGGACAGGAGGTGTGCAGGCTGGAAGGCTGATAAGGAGCCAGTGCAGTGACCTCTGTTATCAAGCATGGGAAGGGGGGGAGGGGAGAGCACGGGAGGGATCACAGAGGCATCTTGCAGTGGCTGGGAGACCAGGTCCAGAAGAAACAATAGCTGGCTGGACTGGACTTTACCTCCATCATCAATCACAGAGAGAAGAGGAGGGAGCGCGTGGGAAGGATCACAGAGCCATCTGTGCTGAGGCTGCATGGCTGGAAGAGACATTGACAGGCTGATCTGTGTGAGAGCTGTGTGTACTCACCGCTCTTCTAGTAGTTCTGAAGGGAGAGAGAGGAGTCAGCAATGTGCAGCTGCCCGGGAGACCTGAAGTTCGGGCAGTATGTGCTGACAGGCAGCAGAGCTCTCTCACCACATGTGTCTGCTCCGGTCTCCGGATGTTTAACAGTCAGCGGCGGGCCCCCTAGTGGCCTCGGGACCTCGGGCAGCTCCCGAATGGTCAGTCAGTCCCTGCTGCCACTATAGCTTCGGCGCCCCTCCTCCGCCTCAGCTTGCGGCCCCTGGGTGCCTTGAACCCCGTGCACCCGCCTCGGATCGGCCCTGTCAAGTGAGATGCGCTAAATGTTGTCTTCCTTCTGTTAACGGATAATTGCTAATAGATAGTTGAGGAGTAAGCGTAGCCACCCAAAGACAGGAAGTGTGTTACTGGCAGATTTATCAGGTAAAAATCAAGCAAAAGAGCCAAAAAAAGAAAAATAATACAGTCACAACATCTAAGGACTAAAGAAAACTGCAAAATATAACATTTTTGTTTTTGAATTTAAATGCACTTTAACTAGGAAACTTTCTACTGTATCCCAATGTTGTCATATGTATGACAGTGTAATAGGGCATCACAAGCAACCTGATTTAAACAGTTTCAAGCAAATATCACAATATAATGACTTGCAACCAAAGAATAAACACACATACCTTTAATATTTTACTGCAGAAAATCTTTAAATTAATTTATAAAATGAGTAATCTTAGAAGACTATAATCTGCAAAAAATTAAATCCCATATACTTCTCTAAAGAAACAATACAGGCTATGAATGATAGTACTGGTGCCAGTAGCCTGTTATCACAGCAGGTGGTACTAAGATTGAATAGACTTTGTGCATGGGAGACACTGCATTCTGCTATTTCAAGCTTAAAAATACTGAACAAAGAAAAATTCTGACATACAGCTAACATAGGATGGATTGTTCCTTAGACAAAAAAGAGGACCAGTAAAGTGCATACAAATGCCAGCTCCTTGTTCACTGTATTCAGAACATAAAAAAAAAAATTCAAACAACAAAGGCTGAAAATCCTAGTGTAATAAGAAGTGGCAACAGACAATGGAGCTCTGATAAAATCAGTATTGTGTTACTCATACTCGTTGCAATATTTGCAGATAATACATTGATCATAGCTTGTAGCAGTTACATAATCTATCAAAGGACATTGGAATGCAATCTTCTTGAAAGTGATTACCACACAAGAATGTTTTTTTCATGGTAGTTCTCAATCAGTTGTACAGTATATTTATTGCATTCAAAGGCTGTAAACTAGCTGCTATACATAGACCAAGAGCATTTCTTGGGCTCATCTGCATGTATATTGATTTAAATAAAAATCTAATTGTATAATGCTAATGCCTGAGTTTGCATTTAATCAACACACATTTTTTTTTTTTTTCATTCTCCACCCATCTAAAAGTTTGGCATGGTTGCTCAACATTGGTATGTGTAAGATTTAGATCCTCATTTTTAAGATTAAGCCATGCAAACATAAAGTTACAAGGGTGCCCCAGTGTCCTACTGTATGGTCGCTTAAAAATTAGGCTGCTCATCTATTTGAAAAACACTGCCTCTTGTTTTAATAATGGACTTGACCCTATTATCCATTCAGCTTCTACTAAGGATGGAAATTTTACTGATACCCCAATGTCTGTTGAGAATCCAAAAATTGCCAACATTCCATGACAGGATATACGTATTAAATAGTTAATGTGACTTTCACCAATCATTCACTAGTAGTAAACCAATCATTTAATAGATGCCCCGAGAAGATTCATTTTCAGTGAATGTTAAGTGAATGATTCACTTTTTTATATATGCCCTTTATTGTCTATGATTAATTTGATTTTGTTTTTTTTTAACAATTAAATTATTGAGATGTCTTTGTGGAAACTATGGGGTTGATTTACTAAAACTGAAGCATAGTCTGGTGCAGCTCTGCATAGAAACTAATCAGCTTCCAGTTTATTTTTCTCAAAGTTTAATTGAACAAGCTGAAGTTAGAAGTTGATTGGCTACCATGCATAGCTGAACTAGATTTTGCACTGTCAAGTTTTAGTAAATCAACCCCTATGTATTCAAAGCAACATATTTATAGCAGACATGTTTGTTTTGGGGTTTAGATAAGCTTTCCGAAAGCTAATAAATTAGCTGATGCCTTTATTGTCATCATATATGCCTCCTTAATATCATTTAAAACTATAGCAATATTGAAGGACATTTATCAACATGTTGTAGAGTAAGGCAATGCTAAACAGTTGAAGAATATATATAAAAGGGCCCACCTGTGAAAAATGAATAAATAAGTGAATAAATAAGCAGCCGAACGCAAAAAAACACAAAATACAAGTGTTCTAGTGATCAATTAAACCTGTTGCCCTGTCTAAAAGCTCTCCTTATTTTCATACACATAAATATTCTGTGTAAAAATACACATTAAGGCTTCATGCACACAGGGCATTTACAGCTGCTTTTAGGAGTGTCAGATATTTTTTTTTTGCAGCTTAACCACTTACCGCAAAGTGACGTAGGGGTACGTCGGCAGACTTTGCAGTGTTATACTGGGGTGATGCCTCTAGCTAGAGGCATCACCCCAGTACCGTTGTTTAGAGCCGATGGTCGGCTTTCCGGCAGTAAGGACCCATGCGGCTCGGAAACCGCTCGTTCGTTACCCCGGCGATCGGGAGGGGACGCCCCCCTCCCGCCGCCTTCCGCAGCTTTGCCCGGGTCTCCCGTCCCACCGGGAGACCCGAGCACCCAGCCGTGACGTCCGCCGGCTGGATGGAGTCCCGATCGAAGCCGGAAGTGGCTTCGATCGGGTCTCCGATGACGTAACCCGGAGGCGGCATCCATGACGTCACGTCCGGGTTACTCTGCTGCTAAAGACGGCAAATTAAAAAAACGAGTGTATTCAAAAATGCCGTTTGCGGTGTTTTGAATACATGGAAGTGTAGTGGAGGGGTTTAGGGTCTTTTAGACCCTCGATCCCTCCATAAAGTGCACCTTTCACTGCATATTGCTGTCACAAGGGATGTTTACATTGCTTGTGACAGCAATAAAAGTGATCAGATTTATTATTTTTTTTAAAACCTGTGATAAAGTTAAAAAAAATAAAATAAATAGGAAAAAAAAAATGTAGCCGCCTCCGTCACCGTTAGCTCGTGCACAAAAGAAAACGCATATGAGAGTCGAGCCGTGAATTAAATCACTGTTCAAACCACACTTATAAGGTATCGCCACGACCGCCAGAGAGTGAGCAATAATTTAAAAAAAGAGCTACACTCTAACTCTAGACTGGTAACTAGTGTTGAGCGAACACGGACTGTATTATTCGTGTTCGTACCGAATAATTGGATTTTTTGTACCCGAACACGGACACGGACACTTTACTGTATGTTCGGGTAAAAATCCGTGTTCGGTCATTTTATTTCCGGGTTTTGCATGCTTTGGCGCTCTTTTCATGGTGGGCTTTCAACAGCCAATCAACAATCGTTTAACTGGTGTGCCTTAAGCCATCCCAGCCATGCCTGCAAATGTCTCAGTAGCTGTGATTGGCCGTCTGAAGCATGTGACCAAGTCTTTATAAGTTCCAGGCAGCCGCAACGTCTTCATTCTGCTGCTTAGATCAGGGACAGAGCACACATCAACGTGCTGGCTGCTGATTAGGGAAAGACAGGCAGGAAAAAACCATTTGTGTCCGGATAGAATTGAGGGACAGGTCGGAGTGTTTAGGCAGGGCGAGTTGTAGGCATTTTAGGGATAGAGTCTGCTGAATTATAGGGTCAGTGTCTTCTACAAAGTACAATCGATATTGCTGTGTGGGGGGTGGGGTGACTCTGCACTCAATCCTGATCTACGATCTCTTCTCAATCCTGTTAGGGAGAGGCTGCTGCTGCTGAATTTTAGGGAAACTGTGTTCTACAAACTACAATCGATATTGCTGTGTGGTGTGGGATAGGAGATAGGCAGGTGTCAGTGATCCACATCCATTTTTCTGTGTGTGAGCTGCAGTGAACACAATCTTTTTGGGCTGCAGTGAACACAATCTTTTTGGGGTGCAGTGAACAACGTCCTTTTTGGGGTGCAGTGAACAAAATCTTTTTGGGGTGCAGTGAACAAAATCCTTTTTGGGGTGCAGTGAACAACATCCTTTTTGGAGTGCAGTGAACACAATCTTTTTGGGGTGCAGTGAACAAAATCCTTTGTGGGGTGCAGTGAACACAATCTTTGTGGGGTGCAGTAAACACAATCTTTTTGGGGTGCAGTGAACAACATCCTTTTTGGGGTGCAGTGAACAAAATCCTTTTTGGGGTGCAGTGAACAACATCCTTTTTGGGGTGCAGTGAACACAATCTTTTTGGGGTGCAGTGAACAAAATCCTTTGTGGGGTGCAGTGAACACAATCTTTGTGGGGTACAGTGAACAGAATCTTTGTGGGGTGCAGTGAGCACAATCTTTGGGGGGTACAGTGAACACAATCTTTTTGGGGTGCAGTGAACAATCCTTTGTGGGGTGCAGTGAACACAATCTTTGGGGGGTACAGTGAACACAATCTTTTTGGGGTGCAGTGAACAAAATCCTTTTAGGGTGCAGTGAACACAATCTTTGTGGGGTGCAGTGAACAAAATCCTTTTTGAGGTGCAGTGAACACAATCTTTGTGGGGTGCAGTGAACACAATCTTTGTGGGGTACAGTGAACACAATCTCATACTTCTGAAGATTTGAGGGTGCTGCCTGTTCCATACTCCTCCTCCTACTGCTCAACCATCCTTTTAGGGTTACAAACAATAGTAATTGGGGCCTAGTGTGGTGGTGTACGTGTGAGATACATACACTTTCTTTTTGATCATATTTTCTATTCCGCTATTCAATTAAAACCTTTGGGGATCAATTAAATTGCGTGATAGTCTGTTTCGGTACGTGTGAGATCCACCTTTCCAAGTTTTTGGTGTTCATCTCATACTTCTGAAGATTTGAGGGTGCTGCCTGTTCCATACTCCTCCTCCTACTGCTCAACCATCCTTTTAGGGGTACAAACAATAGTAATTGGGGCCTAGTGTGGTGGTGTACGTGTGAGATACATACACTTTCTTTTTGATCATATTTTCTATTCCGCTATTCAATTAAAACCTTTGGGGATCAATTAAATTGCGTGATAGTCTGTGTCGGTACGTGTGAGGTTCACCTTTCCAAGTTTTTGGGGTTCATCTCATACTTCTGAAGATTTGAGGGTGCTGCCTGTTCCATACTCCTCCTCCTACTCCTCAACCATCCTTTTAGGGGTACAAACAATAGTAATTGGGGCCTAGTGTGGTGGTGTACGTGTGAGATACATACACTTTCTTTTTGATCATATTTTCTATTCCGCTATTCAATTAAAACCTTTGGGGATCAATTAAATTGCGTGATAGTCTGTGTCGGTACATGTGAGATCCACCTTTCCAAGTTTTTGGGGTTCATCTCATACTTCTGAAGATTTGAGGGTGCTGCCTGTTCCATACTCCTCCTCCTACTGCTCAACCATCCTTTTAGGGGTACAAACAATAGTAATTGGGGCCTAGTGTGGTGGTGTACGTGTGAGATACATACACTTTCTTTTTGATCATATTTTCTATTCCGCTATTCAATTAAAACCTTTGGGGATCAATTAAATTGCGTGATAGTCTGTGTCGGTACGTGTGAGATCCACCTTTCCAAGTTTTTGGGGTTCATCTCATACTTCTGAAGATTTGAGGGTGCTGCCTGTTCCATACTCCTCCTCCTACTGCTCAACCATCCTTTTAGGGGTACAAACAATAGTAATTGGGGCCTAGTGTGGTGGTGTACGTGCGAGATACATACACTTTTTTTGATCATATTTCCTATTCCGCTATTCAATAAAAACCTTTGAGGATCAATTGAATTGTGGGATAGTCTGTGTCGGTACGTGTGAGATCCACCTTTCCAAGTTTTTGAGGTTCATCTCATACTTCTGAAGATTTGAGGGTGCTGCCTGTTCCATACTCCTCCTCCTACTCCTCAACCATCCTTTTAGGGGTACAAACAATAGTAATTGGGGCCTAGTGTGGTTTTGTACGTGCGAGATACATACACTTTTTTGGATCATATTTCCTATTCCGCTATTCAATAAAAACCTTTCTAGGGCAAGATCTTAAATTACAGAAATATGAGGAGACCGTCAAATAAGGGCCGTGGCCTGGGTCGTGGTGCTGCTGGTAGAGCTCCTGTTGCAAGGAGAGGACGTGGTCGATCTGTGCCAGCTACACGCACAAGTGAAACACCTTCCTCAAGTGTGAGTAGGCGACAGAACCTGCATCAGGATTTGGTAGGGCATCATACGCCCCTAGAAGTGATGCTGCTGACAGTGCCTCCAGTTCCTTCACATTGTCTCCCACCCAGTCTACTGCAGAAAGGTCACAGTTGGCACCTGCAGCCGATGTCCAACCGTCTTTCACCTCACCCCCTTGCAAATCAGGCAAGCAGTCTGAGCCCCAAGCCATACAGCAGTCTCTTCTTCTTTTTGATGACTCTGTCAGCAGGGTTTCCCAGGGCCATCCACCTAGCCCTGCCCCAGAAGTGGAAGAGATTGAGTGCAGCGATGCCCAACCACTTATTTCTCAAGATGAGTACATGCAAGGATCATCACAGCACGTCTCCGATGATGACGAAATGCAGGTGCCAACTGCTGCGGCGTTCAGCATTGTGGAGACCGACAAGGAGGGCAGGGGTGAAGACTGGGTGGAAGATGATGTGGAGGACAATGAGGTCCTCGACCCCACATGGAATGAACGTCATGCAGGTGACCTGAGTAGTTTGGAGGAAGAGGCGGTGGTCGCACAGAGCCACCAGCACAGCAGAAGAGGGAGCAGGGTGCAGAAGCGGAGTGGCCGTGCCCTAGACACTACGCCCGCTACTGCCCAACGCAGCAAGGGAACGAGCGCACCAAAGTCAGCTCAAAGGAGTTCTCTAGCGTGGAAGTTCTTTAGAAAATGTGCTGATGACAGGACACGAGTGGTTTGCACCCTGTGCAATCAGAGCTTGAAGCGAGGCATAAACCTTCTCAACCTGAGCACAACCTGCATGATCAGGCATCTAAGTGCAAAGCACGAGCTGCAGTGGAGTACACACCTTCAAAACCAAGAAACGTCTCTGGCTCATCCTGCTTCCTCTTCTGCTGCAGTCTCGGCCGCTCCAGCCACATCTGTAGTGATACCGGCACCTGCCACCCCGCAAACAGACGATCTGTCAGCAACACCACCACCTGGGTCACCAACAACCATCTCCACAATGTCCCGTGGAAGCGTTCAGCTTTCCATCTCCCAAACACTTGAGAGGAAGAGGAAGTGCCCCCCTACCCACCCGCGATCCCTGGCCCTGAATGCCAGCATTTCAAAATTATTGGCCTTTGAAATGCTGTCATTCCGTCTGGTGGAGACGCACAGTTTTAAAAACCTTATGTCGGTGGCTGTCCCACAGTACGTCGTGCCCAGCCGCCACTACTTTTCCAGGCAAGCCATCCCTTCCCTGCACAACCAAGTGGGGGAAAAAATCAGGTGTGCACTGCGCAACGCCATCTGTGCCAAGGTCCACCTAACTACCGATACGTGGACCAGTAAGCACGGTCAGGGGCGTTATATCTCCCTAACGGCACACTGGGTAAATGCAGTGGCGGATGGGCCTGAGGCGGATAGCAATTTGGCGCATGTCCTTCCACCACCGAGGATTGCAGGGCGCTTCAGTTTGCCTCCTGTTCCTAACTCCTCCTACTCCGCTTCCTCATCCTCTACCGCCTCCTCATCCGGACAGCGTAACACCTTCACCACCAACTTCAGCACGGCCAGGGGTAAACGACAGCAGGCAGTTTTACAACTTGCCTGTTTGGGGGACAAACCACACACCGCGCAGGAGTTGTGGAGGAGCATGGAACAGCAGACAAATGAGTGGTTGCTGCCAGCGAGCCTCAAGCCCGGCCTGGTGGTGTGCGATAACGGGCGAAATCTCATAGCAGCTCTGGGCCTAGCCGGTTTGACGCACATCCCTTGCCTGGCGCATGTGCTGAATTTGGTGGTGCAGAGGTTCCTTAAAAACTACCCCGATATGTCAGAGCTGCTGCAGAAAGTGCGGGCCGTTTGTGCGCACTTTCGGCGTTCTCACCCTGCTGCTGCTCGCCTGGCAGCGCTGCAGCGTAACTTCGGCCTTCCCGCTCACCGCCTCATATGTGACGTGCCCACAAGGTGGAACTCCACCTTGCACATGCTGGAAAGACTGTGCGAGCAGCAGCAGGCCATAGTGGAGTTTCAGCTGCAGCACGCACGCGTGAGTCGCTCTGCGGAACAGCACCACTTCACCACCAATAACTGGGCCTCCATGCGAGACCTGTGTGCCTTGTTGCGCTGTTTTGAGTACTCCTCCAACATGGCCAGTGGCAATGACGCCGTTCTCAGCTTAACTATCCCACTTCTATGCCTCCTTGAAAAAACAATTCGGGCGATGATGGAAGAGGATGTAACAATCCTACAGGCTCACCTGAGTCAGAGGACTGCTGGCCGGAGGTAGGAGTGGAGCCCAGTGGCAAAGACCGCAGGCAGTTAGTAGGTGCTGGATACCGGATGGACACTGCGTAGTACTCTGATGAGGACACAGGTTCACCTGAGGTGCGGAAACTAAGTGCTAGCTGGTTTTCACTAGAGCCCCAGATGGTGGGGATAGACTGCGCTGCAAGCTAACACCAGGACGCGGTCTTCAGGATCACCCAGCCAGGCAGAGTGTAGGTTCGGTCCGAAGGCAGAGGAGCAGACAAGGGATAACCAGAGAGAAGTCAGACGAGCCAAAGGTCGGGGCGGGCAGCAGTAAGCGAGGTCAGACAATCCGGATCGGCAACAGAGGTAGCAGTTCAGTAGGTAGGGACAAAGCAGAAGAGTAGTCGGTAGTCAATTCCTGGTCAGCATTGGATTTGTGGTAGAAGATAAGAGCAGCAGGTGAGGAGTCGCTTGATCAAGGCTCAGGAGCTCAATAATCAGCAAACTGGAGTGCAAGGGGCTGGACTTATATAGGGAAGTACCAGGTGTGGGGAATCAAGGGTGATGAGCAAGGCTTGGCAAGACTAAGGTTGAAATAATAGGCTTCAGGGAAGAATGTTCAGGGAGAAATGTTCAGGGAGAAATGTTCAGAGCGGACGGTAGCCTAGTAAGCAGGGCTACTGCCTGGGATGTGGCTGGTCACAGGTTCGAATCCCAACAGTACTCCCCCCCTTCCAAGGTGACCTCCGGGCACCGCAGGGGCAGGCTTATCGGGGTGCTGTTGGTGGAACTCTTTTACCAGTCTGGGGGCGTGGACATTTTCTTCTGGTTCCCAGGAGTTATCCTCGGGAGGGTAGCCCTCCCACCCAATTAGGTATTGTAGTCTTCCCCGGTGGATCCTGGAGTCGAGGATCTTTGCGACAACATATTCTTCTTCACCCTGTACCTTCACGGGTGGTGGAGGGGGCGAGTGGCGGCCTGTGAAGGTGTTCTCCATGTATGGCATGAGGAGGGAGCAATGGAAAACAGGGTGCACCCTAATGGAGTCCGGAAGATCGAGCCGGAACGTGACCTCATTAATTTGCGCAGAGATCCGGAATGGACCCATGTATTTTTGGGCAAACTTTTTGGAGGGGACCTTCAATCTGAGGTTCCTGGTGGACAGCCATACCTTGTCTCCCACATGGAAGCCCGGGGTGGGTCTGCGGCGTCTGTCTGCTCCCTGTTTAAAGCGGCTCTGGGCGAGCTGGAGGTTGTTTATAATGTTCTTTTGTGCCTCTTGTAGGGTTGTTAGGCGTTCGGCCACTGCTGGGAGGGTGGAGGCGACGGGTAGGTGGGGAATGAATACCGGGTGCGAGCCTGTGTTAGCAAAGAAGGGGCTGTGCTTGGTTGAGCTGTGCTCCGCATTGTTGTAGGCGAACTCGGCCGTGGAGAGATGGTCAAGCCAGTCATCCTGTAGGTGGGAGCTAAAACAGCGTAGGTACTGCTCTAGGGTCTGATTAGTTCTCTCCGTCTGCCCGTTTGACTGAGGATGGAAGGCGGAGGACAGGTTCACTTTAACCCCAAGTGCCAGGCAAAAGTTCTTCCAGAACTTAGAGGCAAATTGTACGCTTCGGTCGGAGACCACGTCGTCCAGGATCCCATGCAGCCTGAAGACCTCTCTGAGAATAAGATCGGCCGTCTGTTTGGCGGTGGGTAGGCCTTTGTAGGGGATGAAATGGGCCATCTTGGTGAGGCGGTCAACTACGACCAGGATGGTGTTCATCCCTTTTGAAGGAGGAAGATCTACCACAAAGTCCATGGAGATCGAGCCCCAGGGGCGGGAGGGAATCGGGAGAGGTTGTAACAAACCCACGGGAGAGGAACGAGGAGTCTTATTGCGGGCACAGACCGTGCACGAGGAGATGTACCTCTTGATGTCCTCCTTGTATGTTGGCCACCAGAAGGAGCGGGAGAGAAGCTCCTGGGTCTTTCTTGTGCCTAGATGGCCGGCCAGCTTGGAGTCATGGTTGAGTCTGAGTACTTCGAGCCGTGCGATTTCTGGTACATATAACTGTAGGTCCAGATGAAACCAATGACCGTTCTTAAATGTAAGGCTGACATTCCTTGTGGGATGGGCAAGGAAGGGGTCATTTTCGTATCCTTCTTTGATTGTGCCCAGGAGTTCTTTAGAGTAGGTGACCCCTACGACCCTTCTCTCGGGCAGGATGTTGTTTTGGCCCTTGTTACTCTGCGAGGGCTCGGAAAACATTCTGGAGAGGGCGTCAGCCTTACCATTCTTTGATCCGGGGCGATAGGTGATGAGAAAGTTAAAGCGGGAAAAGAATAGGCTCCATCTGGCCTGTCTGGCTGAGAGTCTCTTAGCGCTGCGGATGAACTCGAGGTTCTTGTGGTCAGTTAGTACGATTATGGGGTTGGTGGCTCCCTCCAGCAGGTGTCTCCACTCAGAGAAGGCATCCTTGATCGCCAGTAGTTCCTTGTTCCCGATGTCATAATTCTTCTCGGAGGGGGACATCTGGCGGGAGAAATATGCGCACGGGTGTAGTAGCATCTTCTCCCCTGTCCGTTGTGACAGAACAGCCCCCACCGCAGAGTCAGATGCATCCACTTCGACTGTAAATGGCAGCTCGGGGTTTGGGTGGATTAGGATTGGAGCAGAAGTGAAGAGGAGTTTCAACTTGGTGAAGGCCTCCTGTGCCTCTGGTGTCCAGGAGAAGGGGACTGATTTCTTGGTGAGTTGGGTAATTGGTGCTATGATCTTGGAGAAGTTCCGGATAAACTTCCGATAGAAGTTGGCGAAGCCAATGAATCTTTGTATCTCCTTCTCGTTTCTTGGAATGGGCCAGTTCATCACGGCTTGGACCTTCCCCGGGTCCATACTTAGGCCCTCTGGGGAGATGATGTATCCGAGGAACTGAGTGGTGGTTCGCTCAAACTCACATTTCTCTAGCTTGATATAGAGAGAGTTCTGTCGGAGTCTCTGCAGTACCCTGCGGACGTGTTCGCGGTGCTGCTCGAGGTCTTCGGAGAAGATCAAGATGTCGTCCAGGTAAACGACTACAAACAGATCGAGCATGTCCCTGAGGACGTCATTAATGAAGTGCTGGAAGGTGGCGGGAGCATTGCAGAGTCCGAAAGGCATGACTAGGTACTCGAAGTGACCATAACGTGTCCGAAAGGCGGTCTTCCATTCATCCCCAGGGCGGATTCGGACGAGGTTGTAGGCCCCTCGAAGGTCAAGTTTGGTGAAAATCTTTGCTGCCCGGAGTCTCTCAAGGAGTTCTGAAATCAGTGGAAGAGGATACCGGTTCTTTACGGTAATGTCGTTAAGCTTCCTGTAGTCTATGCAGGGACGCAGGGAGGAGTCTTTTTTCTCTACAAAGAAAAAGGGGGCTCCCGCAGGGGAGGTAGAGGGCCGGATGAACCCCTTCCTTTGGTCCTCGTCCAGGTACTCTTTCAAGGCCTTGAGTTCAGGCTCCGAGAGGGGGTAGATACTGCCAAAGGGTATTTCAGCCCCGGGCAACAGTTCTATAGGGCAGTCGTAGGGTCGGTGTGGTGGCAGCTTGTCTGCGTTTTTCTTGTCACAGACATCCTGGAACTCGCGGTATTGAGAGGGTAGCAGATCCTTGACGGAAAGTTCAGAGATGGTGGTGTCTTCGGGTGGAAGGACGGGTTTGTGGGAGCAATTCAGCGAGCAGAACTTGGACGGGAACCGTATGCAGTGGGTTTCCCAGTCCACCGAGGGGTTGTGGGTGGCCAACCATGGGATGCCCAAGATCACCGGGAACTTCGGGGAAGCGATCAGCGAGAAGTGGATCTTCTCGTGGTGATCGGGTTCTATAAGGAGTTGTAGTTCAATGGTCTCGTGAGTCGCCGGCCCCGAGGAGAGTGGGGATCCGTCGACGGTTTCCAGGTCAACAGGGGCTGCCTTGATTGTCAGTGGAATGTTCTTTTCACGGGCGAAGGTTAGGTCCATAAAGTTGCCTCCCGCCCCGGAGTCTAACATCGCAGAACAGGGGAGTTGTCGCCCCTCAATGTCGATGAGGATGGGGATGATGAAGTGGGATCCATGAGCTGCCGTGTTGTTATTTTCAGGGGCTGCTGGCGGGGTTGGAGTCTATGTTTGCTCCTTTAGCTCCGTGACGGCAATAGTTCTTCGAATCTTATTGGGACATTTGATGGCAAAATGACCCGGCCCCCTACAGTAGAGGCAGAGGTTTTCGGCCAGCCGTCTCTCCTTCTCAGCTGTGGATAGAGACCTCCGTAGTGCGTCGACCTGCATAGGTTCAGGTGCTGACTGGGGGTCGTGCTGGGTGGTAGAGGAGAAGGAGTAAGTGGGTCTGTGGTCCAAGGACCAGAATCTTTCCCTCTTCCTCTCGGAGAGTCTTTGATCTATCCGGATGCATACTTGAATAAAGTCATCCAAATCGTCCGGGGCTTCAACTCTGGCGAGTTCGTCTTTTATTGCTTCGGACAGGCCTCGCCGGAATTGGCTCCTCTGTGCTGCTGGGTTCCAGGTGGTGTCCGTGACCCAACGGCGAAATTCGGCGGTATATTCGGCGACGGAGCGTCTCCCTTGTCGCAGACTATGTAGTCGCGCCTCGGCCGTCACACAGCGGTTGGGGTCATCGAAGACTAGGCTCATGGCGGTGATGAAGTTGGTTAGGTTGTCCAGGAGCAGATTGCTAGACTCCACGTATGGTGACGCCCATGCTAATGCTTCATCCGTCAAGAGATTGATCATGAATAGCACCTTCTTTTTATCGGTGGTGAACGGGGCCGGGTTCATCTGAAAATAGATGCGGCATTGGTTCAGAAATCCCCGATACTGGCGTCTGTCACCGCCGAATTTTGATGGGAGTGGCATGCGGGTGTCTGCGGCCGCGCTGCGGACGTCTAGGAGTTGTCTCTGTAGTTCAATAATCTCCTTCTGTTGGCTTTTGACTACTTCTTGGAGCTGAGCAAATTTCTCCTGATACGTAGTACCAAATTCTTGAAGTTCAGTGACCTGTCTACACAGAGTGGTCATTGCGGACTCCATAGTTGGGCTGATTATTCTGTAACAATCCTACAGGCTCACCTGAGTCAGAGGACTGCTGGCCGGAGGTAGGAGTGGAGCCCAGTGGCAAAGACCGCAGGCAGTTAGTAGGTGCTGGATACCGGATGGACACTGCGTAGTACTCTGATGAGGACACAGGTTCACCTGAGGTGCGGAAACTAAGTGCTAGCTGGTTTTCACTAGAGCCCCAGATGGTGGGGATAGACTGCGCTGCAAGCTAACACCAGGACGCGGTCTTCAGGATCACCCAGCCAGGCAGAGTGTAGGTTCGGTCCGAAGGCAGGGGAGCAGACAAGGGATAACCAGAGAGAAGTCAGACGAGCCAAAGGTCGGGGCGGGCAGCAGTAAGCGAGGTCAGAAGTTCAGTAGGTAGGGACAAAGCAGAAGAGTAGTCGGTAGTCAATTCCTGGTCAGCATTGGATTTGTGGTAGAAGATAAGAGCAGCAGGTGAGGAGTCGCTTGATCAAGGCTCAGGAGCTCAATAATCAGCAAACTGGAGTGCAAGGGGCTGGACTTATATAGGGAAGTACCAGGTGTGGGGAATCAAGGGTGATGAGCAAGGCTTGGCAAGACTAAGGTTGAAATAATAGGCTTCAGGGAAGAATGTTCAGGGAGAAATGTTCAGGGAGAAATGTTCAGAGCGGACGGTAGCCTAGTAAGCAGGGCTACTGCCTGGGATGTGGCTGGTCACAGGTTCGAATCCCAACAGAGGATGTGGCACAGGATGAGGAGGAGGAGGAGGATGAAGAGGTAACATTTCCAAGGCTTTCAGGGCAGTCATTCGCAAGGGGCTCCGAGGGTGGGTTCCTGCACACACAAACGCCAGGGACACAATTGTCCAGCAGGGGCACAGTTCTGGAGGATGAGGAGGATGAGGAGGAGGAGGAGCTGGAGGAGGAGATGGAACCATGTTCACAGCAGGGCGGCACCCAGGCCAGCTCATGGCCATCACTGGTGCGTGGCTGGGGGGATACAGAGGACACGGACGATACACCTCCCACAGAGGACAGCCTTTCGTTGCCTCTGGGCAGCCTGGCACACATGAGCGATTACATGCTGCAGTGTCTCCACAACGACCGCCGAGTTGCCCACATTCTATCTTGTGCTGATTACTGGGTGGCCACGCTGCTGGATCCCCGTTACAAGGACAACGTACCGTCCTTAATTCACTCACTGGAGCGCGATCGCAAGATGCGCGAGTACAAGCGCACGCTGGTAGACGCCATGCTGCTGACATTCCGACAGCGGGGCCGCAGTTGAAGCACAAGGCGGAGGAGGAGGAGGAGGTCGCCAACGCAACCAGGGCACCGCCAGCACCTCAGAAGGCAGGGTTAGCATGGCCGAAATGTGGAAAAGCTTTGTCAGCACGCCACAACAAACAGCAGCACCAGCAGCTCAGATGGAACGTCTTAGCAGGAGGCAGCATTTTACCAACATGGTGGAGCAGTATGTGTGCACACGCCTACATGTAGTGAATGAGGGGTCTGCCCCCTTCAACTTCTGGGTCTCCAAATTGGGCACATGGCCTGAGCTTGCCCTTTACGCCTTGGAGGTGCTGGCGTGCCCTGCAGCCAGTGTATTATCTGAACGGGTATTTAGCACGGCTGGGGTGTTATAACAGACAAGCACAGCCGCCTGTCCAGAGACAATGTGGACAAGCTCACGTTCATTAAAATGAACCAGGCATGGATCCCACGGGACTTTTCCGTACCTTGTGCAGAATAGCAATGGATACCGACCTTACCCACCCATTGTTCAATTTTTGCTCTTTCTCACTCTTTTGGGGTGTACCCTCATTTAAAATTTGTGAAAAGAAGCAGTGTTGGCTACCTCGTCCTCCTCCTCAGGGCCAGATTAACGTAGGGGCTATTGGAGCTGCAGCTCCAGGCCCCTACCTTTTATATAGGCCCCGGGTTGGCCATATTCACTGTTACCGCTCTTCTGTCACTTGTAAACACAGAAGTCTGGCTTCTATGCTCGCTTCCCCAGGCAGCACCCTCAGAACCTCCCCACACAGCGCGAAGGCCGGACAAGGAAGGACAGTTGCCGATGCATGGATGTGTTTATGGGCTTCAGAGACAGCATCCCATGTTGAATTAGGCATGCATGGCTGCACCCTTCCTCCTCTGGGTGCATGGCAAGGCACGGCCCTTAAGGCCCTTCAAAATCCTCAGCACCAAGCCCATGATGCTCTTAATCCGGCCCTGGTCCTCCTCCACCGCCGCTTCCACCTACACCGCCCATAGGTGTGCGCAGCCTATTGCATTAAGGTGTGCACCCCAAAGTTGAAATACACATGCATGTGTTTGCCAGCAGGGAGAGTAATGTATCGGGGCCATGTACCTGTAGGCAAAGAGAAATAGAGCAGAGCAGGTCCGAGGGAGATCTTTCCCATCTCCTCACTGGCAATGCTATGTGCCCTAGGTGATTCGGGTGTGCCCAGGCACACCCGGCACACCCTGTGTGCATGCCTATGTCACCGCCACATCCACCACCACCTCAACCTCCCTCCTACTCCATATGGGCCTCGTCCTTCAGAGATGAAGAAGAACATTGTTTTATTTTTCTGTTTTTTTTTTTTAGTTGTTTTAAGTTTATAACAGGGGGGAGTACCGCGCTTAAAAGGTGCTTAGTGCATGTTATTCATACATTTAATACTTTACTTTCAGTGCTTTCAAATGTTTATAATAAAATATAAATATTCTCCAGTGCATAAAATTATATAAATATTCTCCAGTGCATAAAATTTAAAAAAATTCTCATTAATAAATAAAATATTTCTTACAAGTGATGTAAATATGTGCTATAAACAATCCTTAGATATATCAAAATTTATAAAAATAAAATGCCAGTGATAAATTATGTGCTTATAAGTTTCCAATAATTAAATAATTCAAAAGTGAAAAGTTTTAAGTTATTTCCCTATCCACATTTGTTTGCAGAGCACTTGCCGTGCTCTTAATTACGTTTTGCTGCCATTTGCAGCACTCTAGCCCTTTCCTTTGGTGTTTTAGAGCCATTTTAGTGCCTTAAAGTTCGGGTCCCCATTGACTTCAATGGGGTTCGGTGTCCGGGAAAAGTTCGGTAAAAGTCCGGGACACGGACCCGGACTTTTTTTTAAAGTTCGGCCGAACCCGTCGAACACGGACATCTAGGTGTCCGCTCAACCCTACTGGTAACCGTTAAAACATTTTTAAAGCGTCGCCTATTGAGATTTCTATTGACTGTAGTTTGCGCCATCCCACGGGTGTGCACAATTTTAAACCGTAACATGTTGGGTATCTATTTACTCGGCGTGACATCATCTTTCCCAATATACAAAAAATGGGCTAACTTTACTGTTTAATTTTTTTTAAATGCAGTAAAATGTGATTTTTCGTAATTTTTTTTAAAAAAAGGCGTTTTAAAGACCGCTGCGCAAATACTGTGTGACAAAAAATATTGCAATGACCGCCATTTTATTCTCCAGAGTCTTTGCTAAAAAATATATATAATGTTTGGGGGTTCTAAGTAGTTTTCTAGGAAAAAATACTGATTTTAACTTGTAAACAAAAAGTGTCAGAAATAGGCCTGGGGCTTAAGTGGTTAAAAATGCTCCTCAATGTTATTCTATGGCCTCCTGCACACACAGAGGTTTTAAAGCTGTAAGTGGCATAGGCGTTTTCAAGCTGCAAAAAAAAAAACAAAAAAAACCAGGACCAGCGTGTTCTGAGGACCGGCGTTACAGCTGTAAAAATGTCTGACGCTGCTAAAGGCTGCTAAATGTTGTTTAATGCCGCATACAGCATTAAGCCTTGTCAGGTGTTTTTTTTTTTCCATGTCAAAATCAATGGTTTCCTATGGGAGCCCATTGATATGAATGGAAGTCGCATCCAAGTTGGATCATAATGAGGATCTTAAAAAGGGAATCCCATGCCAAAATGAAAAAAATAATGGCATGGCGGTCCCCTCCAAGTTCCATACCAGGCCCTTATCTGAGCATGCAGCTCGGCAGGTCAGAAAAAGGGAGGGGATGAGCGAGCGCCCCTCCCTCCTGGACTATACCAGGCCACACGCCCTCAACATGGGGGGGGTGGATGCTTTGGGGCAGGGGGGGCTCTGCACCCCCTCCCACCCCAAAGCACCTTGTCCCCATGTTGGTGGGGACAAGGGTCTCTTCATGACAACCCTGGGCAGTGGCTGTGGGGGTCTGCGGGCAGGGGGCTTATCAGGATCTGGATGCCCCCTGTAACAAGGAGGTCCCCCAGATCTCGCCCCCCCATGTGAATGACTATGGGGTACGTTGTACCCCTACCCATACACCCCAAATAGGCAGTGTAGTGTAAATAATGAATATGTGTTGCGCTAGAAAGTAAAAAAAAGTGACAGAAAAACATCTAATACTGAGAATATCCAGGGAGAGCCAGGGCAGATTTCATAGAGCCAATCCTCACATAGAGATGGAGAAGACCCATAGGGAATAGTCCAGAAAGAAGAAAGGGCACATAGCGTAATACCATAATAAAACCTTTTATTAAAAAAAAAAAAATTGCACTTATTACAATATGTAAACAAGCAAGCAGAAAACAATGTATCCCATACACATTCAAAGCTGCGGCGTTCCGCATATACTAGGAAAAGTTTCCAGCTGGCGTTGGGGGCAGGGCTACGTTGTGTCTGGAACCACCCGACTTGTTTTGTCATAGATTGACGTCTTCTGGGGCGTGGTTCCAGACACGACCGGCACGCCCTTATATCCCTCTTACAGATAGGATGCTGTGGCCGGTCTCCCAGCAATCGCCCGTGAGGGCGGAAGTACTCCAGCATACACACAGAGAAGAAAGGGCGGATCTGATGTCATGCCTGTCAAGAAGGAACCTATTTAAAACAATGGGTCCATTCATGATGAAAAGGAGTAAAACCCTTAAAAACGGTACAACAAAACATCCAATGGACCATAATAAAAGTTATCTCATGAAAAATATCAATATTCCTAAAAACAGAATAAATAAAATAAATGAAAGAAATATATAAATAATGAATGAACATTATGCCCATACTGGAGCATCTCCTTATCCCCCATTTAATATTAAAAAAACAAATTACAATAAAAAAAATGAATTCATTTTACAGCAAAAAATTCCTAATAGACACTAGCAAAGGAACATGTCAGCAATTGTTAATAAAGCAATTGATATCCCACTCAACGTTTAAACCATGAGGGACGTATTGCTGGGAGACCGGCCACAGCTTCCTATCTGTAAGGGGGTTATAAGGGCGTGCCGGTCGCGTCTGGAACCATGCCCTGGCAAGACGTCAATCTATGACGAAACTAGTCGGGTGGTTCCAGACACGACGTAGCCACGTCAACGCCGGCCGGAAACTTTTTCTAGTACGCCACAGCTTTCAATGTCTATGGGATACGTTGTTTTCTGCTTGCTTGTCTACATATTGGAGTAAGTGCAATTTTTTTAAATAAAAGGATTTATTACGGTATTATGCTATGTGCCCTTTCTTCTTTCTGGACTATTCCCTATGGGTCTTATCCATCTCTATGTGAGGATTGGCTCTATGACATCTGCTCCAGCTCTCCCTGGATCTTCTACTCCGAGGAATGTCCTGTGTGATCCCTGAGACTGGCCCCTACTATTAAGCGTGCTGTGGTCTATCTATTTAATTAGATGACCATAAGAATCTGGTAAGCAGCTTATTATATATCTCCCTTGATCCCGGGTGCCATTCAGTGGATGCTCTGTTTGACATTCTGCTATATACTGGGACTTGTGTTTCCCCTTAACTGTGATTCACCATTTCCCTTTTTTTCCACCTACGGACTTTTTCATAATAATCATTTTTTTGGGATTACTTTTGTATTGAAGGACTTTCTTATATATTCACCATTTTACATCACTCGTATACTAATTCTCAGTATTAGATGTTTTTTGTCACTTTTTTTTACTTTCTAGCGCAACACATATTGGTTATATATTGTTTTGGACTTTGTTCTTTGAGTCTGTGTATGCAGCTTGTTTCTATTTCACATTTTTTTACACTGTTTTGACTTAGCGCAGGAATTATTTTGATTTATATAGTGTAAATAATGACAAGAGACAGTTTTGAGAAGTCCTTTATTAAAAATCTTCCTCCGATCTTCTGCCTTAGGTCTTCTCCCTCAGGTCTTCTCCCTCTGGTCTTCTCCCTCCAGTCTTCTTCCTCCGGTCTTCTCCCTCAGGTCTTCTTTCTCCGGTCTTCTCCGCTGCCAACCTGGTCCTCCTCTGACGATGTCTCCTGTGATTAAGCCAGGTCTTCTCTTTGTGGCTTTTTATATAGTCAAGGGGCGTGGCCACCTGGTTACATCATTTGGATACCCCACCCCTTGTGTCATCAAGCATCATCAGGTGATGACACAAGGGGCAGGGTCTCTGGGTGACGTCACCAGGTGGCCATGCCCCACTGTTATATAAGACGACACAAGGAGCGGAGCTGGCATAATCACAGGCAACATCGTCGGAAGGAGGACAGGGTTGGCAGCGGCGAGGACCAGAGGGAGAAGACCTGAGGGAAAAGACCTGAGGCAGTAGATTGGAGGATACATTTTAATAAAGGACTTTCCAAACCTCGTCTCTTGTCATTATTTATACGACATTGCCTTTTTTGGGGTGAATTGGGAGGGGTACAATGTACCCCATAGTCATTCACATGGGGGCGGCGAGATCTTGGGGGCCCACTTGTTACAGGGGGCATCCAGATTCTGATAAGCCCCCTGCCCGCAGACCCCAACAACCACCTCCCAGGGTTGTCGGGAAGAGGCCCTTGTCCCTATCAACATGGGGACTGGGTGCTTTGGGGTGGGGGGGGTGCAGAGCCCCCCCTGCCCCAAAGCACCCACTCCCCCATGTTGAGGGCGTGTGGCCTGGTATAGTCCAGGAAGGGGGGCGCTCGCTCCTCCCCTCCCCTTTCCTAACCTGCCAGGCTGCATGCTCGGATAAGGGTCTGGTACGGATTAGGGGGGGACCCATGGCATTTTTTTTGGCATGGAGTTTACCACAAAATCCATGCCAGACCTAAGGGTCTGGTATGATATTTGGCGGGGACCCCACGCTGGTTTGTATGTTTTTTTTTTTTTGGCACGGGGTTCCCTTACAAGATCCATACCAGACTCAAAGGGTCTGGTATGGAACTTGGGGGGGACCGCCACACCATTTTTTTCCTGTTTGAGTTTCCTTTCAAGATCGCACCACAAGTCAGATCACCATGATCTGACTTGGATGCGGCTTCTATTCAAATGAATGGGCTGAAAGTCAGATCAAAGACGGCTCATAGGCAACCACTGATTTTGAATAGAGGCAGAAAAACGCTGCTACCAGCTAACGCGGCTAAACCTGCATTAACACCATTAGAAAAAGCTACTAAAAGCATATTTTTACAGCTGCTTTTTCCTGGCATTGGTAGTGGCTTTGCAGCTCATTTTTTATAATGCCCTGTGTGCATGGGGCCTAAATATTAAACCAAATTAGTGAAGTTGAAACAATGTTGCGTGAGATCACTCTCTCTTAATGATAGCGTGAAAGTCTTTAAAAATCAGTCAGTGGATTTATATTTTGAGTGAATCAACCACAATCCATTCAAGGTAACCAGTCAGTGTGCATCAGTAATCCCTTCCACCTCTTATCATGCAGCCTCTTACCAGCGGTTAGGACCCCAAATTGTAAGCATTTCAAGTTAATCTGGATCTTGTAGCACAGATCATGGGCAGAGACATTCAGCAACCAAATGCATCATAGGAAAGATAACAATCTGCAATGGTAAAATACCGCAAGAATTACTAAGTGTGGCCCTCCAGCTGTTGCGGAACTACAATTCCCATCAGGCATTGCAAGGCTGACAGTTATAGGCATCACTCATGAAGGCAGAGGCATGATTGGACTTGTAGTTCCACAAGAGCTGGAGGGCCACAGGTTGAGCACCCATGTATTAGGTAATACGCAGGCATGTTATCCCTGAGTTTCATATGTTGGAAACAGAAAAAATGGGCATCACAGTTTGTTGTTATGGGGCTGCGTAGCCGCTGACTGGTCAGGGTGCCCATCCTGACCCATATCCACAGCCAAAAGAAGCTACAATGGGCGAGTGAGCATTAGAATGAGACCACAGAGCAATGGAAGAAGTTGGCCTGGTCTGATGAATCATGTTTTCTTTTACATCATGTACACCACTTAGGATGCAGAACGGGAAGAAGGCAAAGAGGCAATGTGATGCTTTGAGACATTTTTGCTGGGAAACCTAGGTCCTGACATTTATGTGGATGTTACTTGACCTTACTTTTACCTACTTAAACATTGTTGCTGACCAAGTACACCCCTTCATGGAAACGGTACTCCCAGATGGCAGTGGCCTCTTTCAGCAGGATGCCGTGAGGAACACAGCAACAAGTTTAAGGTGTCAACTTGGTTTCTAAAAACTCTCCTGATCTCAACCCAATTGAGCAGCTGTGGGATGTGCTGAAAAAACAAGTCAAATCAATGGAGGCGCCAGCTTGTCACTTACAGAACTTAAAGGATCTGCTACTGATGGCTTAGCGCCAGATACCACAACATACTTTCAAAGGTCTAGCGGCATCCATGCCTCAATGGGTCAAGGCTGTTTTGGCAGCAAAAGGGGCTGTTTTGACCTCAAAAGGGAGACCTACTCAATATTAGGTCATGGTCATGGGACTATGTCCTCCACTGTAAAAAGTGTCACAAAGACTTTGCTGAACATGACCCTGCAATATTTTTTACTAATTGTCACAACGTTGTCAGTGTGGAGTTTGTCCTGATTTTGACCTGTAAATTCACTACATAATATATACTTATACCTCATAAAACAGCGTAAGTACAATAACATAAAATATTCCAACATAGCCAGCCCTAAGTGTAATCACAAGCCTTTAACAAGAATATATTTCTGTGAAGATGGGCTCATTTGTTTGCTAAAGAGATTTGTAAACTGAAGCGCCAAGTCCAGGAAGTCTGTGCATATAAACACACCTCCAGCTGTAACACAGGAATGGGAGCCCAAGGTTAACCCACCTGATCATTTTTCTGGTGACCCCCATATGTTTTCCAACTTAACAAATAGTTGTATGCTATACTTTAAGCTTAGGGCACACTCTTCTGGTTCTGAAGCACAGCAGATTAACTTAACTATTACATGGTTGCATGGGGAACTCCCAATCTTGAGCTTTTAGTCTCCCTGCAGAGAACTCAGCCTGAGGGTCAGTCAAAGCATTTTTCATGATCCTGCTCATGCCCACTGAGCAGAAACTAACCTTGGTGGTGAAAATATTATCAGTTGATGAGTGCAGGCATCTTTTTCCTATGGATTGAGAAGGTGAGGTTAAACAGTGCATTGAGGTTGGCTTGTAAGTTGGAGACATTCTGTAGGCTGCTTGGTGTCATCTGCAAAGACTGAAATGGTACTAATTACAGGCCCTATATTGTTTATAAATATACAAAGAATAGGGGTCCCGACACTGAACCTTGGGGTACACAACTAATAACCTTACACCATTCAATGTGTGAATTATTAACCACTACTCTCTGACTATGGTCTTTTAGCCAGTTTTCTCTCAATTTAAAAACTGATTTTTCCAACCCTGTAAACTTTACCTTACACATCGGCCATGTGTCGGGAACTGTGTCAAATGCTTTTGCAAAATTCAAGTATACTATATCTAAAAAAAATCAAATTTGTTTGACAGCTTCTGTATTCTATGAATCCATGCTGTCTATTGCTGTATATATATTTTTTTTTTAGAAAATCGAATCCGTGAGGTATTTTATTAAACTCTCCAGCTAGTACTAATATTTTCTTTAGGGAGTTTTAACACAAAGGTGAATTTCTAGTAATTTGAATCACACAGAGAAGAAACAGGAGATATTCTAAATTCATTATCTGATGGTTTGTTGTCATGGAGGAAGTAAACAATGAGAATGTGTATAAAAATCCCCCATCATTATCCTCTCTATCATCTCCTAAGGCAGAAGTTGATCTTTGCCTCATGGTAGAGTTTAAGAAAATGAACAGTTTGCAAATTCCTTGTTCATTTATCTAAGTGAGTAAGGTAAAGTTATGTTTACTTTAATCATACAATTACATGCAAGCCACATTTTTTTTTTTTTTTATGAAGGTAGGTGACTTCGTAATGCGAACATGCGCTTTCCCAAATGAATATTTACTTTGTTAAGTGGCTAAGTGAACAGTATCTATTCCTTTAGTAAATCAACCTCAATACATCAAATGTATTTTTTAAAAAAAAATCAAATCTATATCAAAAATGGATAACAAAAAGTCAAAAGAGCAAAGAACAGTAAAACATGGGTAATTCAGCACATATCATAATCCCTCAAAAAAGATTCCTTTATATAAACTAAAAGTAAACAATTCCACCAGTTTATCCAACAGACCTCTTTTTTGCTACAGTGCACATAAGAAATGTATCCATGTGATGCTGTTTTGCACTATTATAAATCACATCCACCTCACCATATATGGACAGTGTTAATTGTTGACTAAAATAATTTCGGCATCATTTTCCTCAACGGTATGTTTCCAGTGACAAAAACTAAACTAAAATTATTTTGAATTTTGGTCAATTGACGAAAACGATGGCAAAAATCAAGTACAATTTTGTCAAGAAATGAAAACGGAATAAAAAAGTGAAGGAGGGACATTCATCCAAGAGAACTTCTGATTTCCTCGGAGCTCCACCTGTAAAGCCAGAGTGTTTCCCCTCCCAGCAAGCAAGGTAACAACCTTAACATGAAAGAAAAAAATTCTAATAAGCGCTAATACCACAGTGTAAGCAGCCAGCACAAAATAACTGATATACAAGTTATAGGAATACAAAAAAGGAAAATAAGTGCGGCGCTAAAACATTGGAGGAAGGCATTAACATGACAATACCAACTTGTGATAACATGGTGAAAAAAAACAAATAATGATTTAAATAAGTCCCATGTCAAAAAAATTTCCATACAGAAAGAAAAATAGTCCCATGAGTGTGATGAATCTTGACGGTGAACACAATATATCTTTAAAATGAAAGAAGATATCCCATCACCAGATAAAACCAAATGAATTATTGGGTGCTCACCAGATCAAATGGGTCTACATTACCATATAGCAAGCAGACCAAATGGGCTTTTAAAGATGATCCAGATTCCTCCTAAGATACGACCATGGATGTAATTTCAGGCTCATGAAGTAGTTTGTAGAGGGATGTAGATCTCTCATAGCCAGGTTACATAAAAGCCAGAAAGAAGAGTGCACATAGCGTAATATTGCTAAAAAACCTTTTAATAAAAAAAGACTTGCACTTACAATGTTCGCATGGTAACAGGCAATAAAACATGTAGATAGAAGTTCTTATGGTGAGCTCCTGACTAGGGATGATCGAACTTTTGAAAAGTTCGGTTCGACCAGAACACCCGAACTTCACGAAAGTTCGGCCCGGATTTCAGAACCCCATTGAAATCAATGGGACCCGAACTTCTGTAATCAAAAAACACCATTTTTAAGCCCTAAAACCCAATAAATGCCCCTAAAAAGTGCCTAGGGTTCTGGGTCATGCCCCATTAACTATTAATCACACAAAAAAAAGTTCTTAAAAATTGTCATTTTTGATAAAAAAGCCAATTATTGAAAAATTAAAAAAAAAAAAAAAAAAAAAGAGATTTTTTTGATTTTTACTTTGGATTTAGTATCTGGGGGGTCTAAAAGGTGTGCATGTGAAGTTTCAGCTCTGTAGCATGTCCAGAACCATGAAAAAAAAAATATAATTTTTCAGTAGAACAGGGATGTGGTTCGGGAGCCTCCTTTAACTTTAACACCTATATGATCTTTTTTCTGGTTCTGGACATGCTACAGAGCTGAAACTTCACAGGTACACCTTTTAGACCCCCCAGACACAAAATCACACAAAAAAAAGTTCTTAAAAATTGTCATTTTTGATAAAAAAGCCAATTATTGAAAAATTAAAAAAAAAAAAAAAAAAGAGATTTTTTGATTTTTACTTTGGATTTAGTATCTGGGGGGTCTAAAAAGTGTACATGTGAAGTTTCAGGTCTGTAGCATGTCCAGAACCAGAAAAAAAAAGATCATTTGTATTAGAAAACTTTAAGCACAGGAATATGGCTTCTCTGCTGTAACAGCTTGCCGGTTTAATAGCAGGCATTTTTTTGGGTTCTTTGCAGTCAGGAAAAACATCTGAACTTGTGTATAGTGGTACTGTGCACAAGTTCTGATGTTTTGCCTGCCTCCAAAACCCCCCAAAAAATGCCAGCAAAAACACACCTGGGCATCTTTTTTTTTTGACGCTAGCGTTTTTTTGGCATTTTTTGGGGTTCTTTTGAGGCAGGCAAAACATCTGAACATGTGTATAGGGGGTATATATAGGCATATATGTCTGAATATATACCCCTAGACATATATAGGTGTGATAGTAGCAGAAATATATTACTGTAAAGGATTTCATTAGCGCAAGCATTTATTTCTGCTACTATCACACCTATATATGTCTAGGGGTATATATTCAGACATATATGTCTATATATTCCCCCTATACACATATTCAGATGTTTTGCCTGCCATTTCTCTATAGCGGTCACCCTGCTATGGAAGGGTTTTGTCACCCTGCCATAGCAGTCACTGTCAGTTAACCCTACACTACACTACGGTCCCCTGACACTTAACACTTTCCCTACAGAAACTAAATTTTTGAAGCTAACTTAAGTGTAAAGGAGCACTCTAACTACACTAGATATCCCTTTCCTCACACTAAAAATAGCTAAATGACACTTTTAAAGTAAAATTAACAGAACTGCTTCCACTCTCTTCCATGTCCAGTATAACAATGCTGGGAATATGGCGGGGGCGATCTTATATACTGGGGGGCGTATTCACTAATGATTGGTCTAGGGACCCCCTAGTCACTCCAATCACATTCCTAGCATTCTCCTGCCCCCTCAATTGGCTTTTGCTAATGGTTCTGGTCCAATCACGGGCTTTTAAAGCCCATTTCCTGAAGCATTGCATTTTGGGCGGTTCTGGTTGCCGAATTCCAAACTTTTTGGGCAAAAAGTTCTAAATTCGGCCGAACCTCGAACACCCAATGTTCGGGCCGAACCGATGGTGGACCCGAACCGTTCGATCATCCCTACTCCTGACGCGTATCGTCCGCATAGACATCATCAGAGGATATTGCTTAACATGCTCAGTGGCATGCCGTGCTTAATGCTCTGCAGCATTACAGGCCTCCTGACTGTCCAGAACACTGTATGCATTACAGGCCTCCTCAGACGATCCAGAGCACTGTGCATTACAGGACTCCTCAGACTATCCAGAGCACTGTGTGCATTACAGGCCTCGATCCTCAGACCGTCCAGAGTACTGTGTGCATTACAGGCCTCCTCAGACCACAGTCCAGAACACTTTGTTCATTACAGGCCTCCTCAAGCCACTGTCCAGAGCTCTGTGTTCATAACAAGCCTCCTCAGACTTTCCAGAGCACTCACTGTGCATTTCAGGCCTCCACAGACCGTTTAGAGCACTCACTGTGCATTATAGACCTCCTCAGACTGTCCAAAGCCCTCCTCATTGTGCATTATAGGCTTCTTCAGAACATCCACAGCACTTTCTATGCATTACAGGCCTCCTTAGACCGATTTTTTTTTCTTTTTACGCAAGGAGTGAAGGACTAACTAATGAGTTTGGAAGTTCTAGAGAAATCCTTAAATAATGCACTGCAATTTATTAAAACTCATTATATTTTAGTCGGCTAAAATGTACTGGAGATTTTAGTTGACTTAAGTGTAGGAGATTTTAGTTGACTAAATTACAACTAAAATTAAAACTATTCAGGTGACTAATATACAACTAAAACTAAAATAGAATTTTTGTCAAAAGACTATGGCAAAACTAAATCAAAATTTGACGTCAAAATTAACACTACGTATGGAATAATTTATCAACAATATTCCTAATATCTGGAGATGTTTCTAAAGCTAAAAGCATTTTCTATTGCATAGACATTACAGCATGGAGGATGGGTTTACAATTTGGTGCTTAGAAAATAGGGAATTGGTACAAGAGAAGTGACTTTTGTTGATAGAATGAAACAAAGAAACCCTCTGCACAAAATTGGAAAAGGCAGCTCTCTCTTAATACTAAGAGAACACACAATTCAGCAATTTGTGGGATAAATAGAAAGTGCCGCTAAAAGATACATCAAAGTTTTCTTTTGTTTGGTATTATGGTATGCATTTGTTTTATGCTTAAATTCACTGGACATTTTTAACCACTTCAATACAGGGCACTTTCACCTCCTTCCTGCTCAGGCCAATTTTCAGCTTTCAGCGCTGTTGCAATTTGAATGACAATTGCACGGTCATGCAACATTGTACCTAAACCAAATTTATGTCATTTTTTCCCACAAATAGAGCTTTCTTTTGGTGGTATTTGATCACCGCAAGTTTTTTTTTTTTGCTAAACTAATAAAAAAGACTGAAAAGTTTGAAAAAAAAAAGGTTTTTGTTTATGTTATAAAATTTTGAAAATAAATAATTTTTTTCCTGCACTGATGAGCACTGATGAGGCTGCACTGACAGGCACTGATGAGGAGGTACTGATGGGGTGGCACTGATGATGGGGCAGTAATATGCAGCACTGATGGGCCCTGATAGGCGGCATTGTTATGCAGCACTGATGGACACTCATAAGTAGCACTGATATGCAGCATTGGTGGGCACTGATAGGCAGCACTGATGGGCACTGATAGGCAGCACTGATGGGCACTGAAAGGTGGCACTGATGGGCACTAATAGGCAGCACTGATGGGCACTGATAGGCGGCACTGATGGGCACTGATAGGCACTGATAGGCGGCACTGATGGGCATAGGTGGGTGGCATTGATAGATGGCAATAATGGGCAGCACTGATGAGGTGGGCACTGGCAGGCTCCCTGAGCACTGATTGGCATCCTTGGTGGCACTGGTGGGCATCCCTGGTGGCCATGGGTGGGCATCCCTGGTGACCATGGGTGGGAAATCCCTGGTGGCTCTAGTGGCACCCCTCAAGGGTCTGCACTAGTAATCAATATTCTGATTACCAGCACAGACCCCCTCATGTCAGGAGAGCCGCCGATCGGCTCTCCACCACCGCTGAAGCAAAGCCGATCAACGGCACTTCCTATTTACTATGTGACCAGCTCTGATTGGACACAGCTGATCACATGGTAAAGAGTCTATGTCATAGGCTCCTTACCGAGATCGGAGATGCAGTGAGTTAGAGTGACACAATGCTCCAGTAAGTATTAGGAGAGGTGGCGGGGGTGGGGTGCTGCACAGAGAAGATTTTTTACCTTCATGCATAGATTCCTTTTATCGTAATTAAAGTGGTAATAAACCTAGAGCCAAAAATGTAACATATTGCAGCTTACCAGTCAGTAGAGTGGGTGGCTGCATTTCTTTTCTTTTTTTTCCCTCTTCCCCTGGTTACCTGCCCAGTAACACACTTCCTGTATTTTACAGACACCATTTTGAAAGAAGGAGCACAGGAGGCAGATTTGGACAGCATCATTGCAAGTCTGGGGGGAGGGGAATCCTAGATGTACTAGCAGATTCAAATACAGTAATAAACTGAACTTCAGCTCCAGCTTCCTTTTGGGATAAATAAAAGCTGATCCTTTTAAGCACCCCTGCCAGTTTTGAATGGTCTGTTTTATCTCTGTAACTGCAAGAGAGCATTGAAGTTGAAAAACAACAATTCAAATTAGGCTTTGATTGGGACTCACACCAGCCGGCTGACGTGCCAGCTGGTTGCTCGGATCTTCCGGTGGGACGGGAGACCCAGGTAGAGCCATGGAAGGTGGAGGGTGGGGGCTCATACCCTCCCACTTACTGGGGTAATGGCCGAGTGGCTCCCAAGCTGCATCAGCCATTATCACCTGAAAGCCGACTGCCGGCTCTAAAAAATGGTATGTGGATGATGCCTCTAGCTGCAGGCATCACCCAGGTACAACCACTTCTCCGAGCCGATGTAGAGCCACGTCAATTCGTGGGAAGTGGTTAATGTTGATAAATGTAAATGTATGCACTTGAGGGCTAACAATTATGGAGGTTTTCTATTTGAGTTTGTTGGTTTTCTTTTTTCTTTCTTTGTTGGTTGAACTGGATGGACTTATGTCTTTTTTCAATCAGATTAATTTAGTAATTTAGGGCCAAATTCAGGGCCAAATTCACTAAGAATATGGAGAAGAAATAGTGATTCTACATTTAGCTACTCCCATTTAAAACAACTGAGACCTCAACTAGGTGAACATGTGAAAGGAAAAGTAGGAGTACAAATAGGCGAATATGCATAAGTGAATTCCAAATTGGCATAGTCACGGTTCCATAACTGGCAATTGCCAACAAGTTTCCTATATGAAACTGCACTGCGGTATTTAGCTATGATCATGTGTGTACATGTATGCCAATACATATGGGGTGTGCTCTACCTTGTGTGTGGCTTTTTATTTATATTACAATAATTGTGCATAGTTTGTTTTCTTCTTTTGCTAACAAATGCTGTTCTGAAGGATTATTACAGAATAATGTCTGCTATTCCATGAGGTTACATGTATTCATCAATTACATATCTGTTATATGTTTTTTTTTTTTTCATGTTACATTACATTTTTTAGGAGACTATAGAGTTCTAATTATCTTTGTTCATTCTTTAATAATGCTAAACTATTATACAAGTCTAATTGTACTTGGCACATTGGCTTAGTGGTCTGCAAAAAGCTCTTAGGTCATGAGTTCAATTCCCAACTAACACCTTGCGTGTTTGATTATTTTATTTCCACACAATAATATTTTTGCTAAAGAACATACCATTGCATGCAATTGAGCATGCAAATTATGGAAACAACCATTCAAAAGTGGCAGTGACAATTAGGTGTTTGTCTGTTTTTAGCATACTCTGCTGTTTAAAATTTCAGCAGGTTGTAAAATGCTTGGGATTTGAACCCATGGTCTGAGATTTTCTAGGTAGAAGTGCTACAAACTAAGCCATTGAGATGAGCTTGATTATACTTAGAATATACAGTAGTACCATTATTAACGAATGAACATAGATCAAGAGAATCTATATTCCCCTAAAATGCAAATGCAAGATCATTGCTAAATTGTTAAAAATTAGTAGATGTGACTTGTTTTGCTTCTTTTGCTGATATTTATATTATTATAATTGATGAAACAGTTATATCTCTACTCTATATATGTCAAACTTTTTTATGAAAATGTTGAGTTCTTTTTATATATGTTCATTCCGTAATCATGGTACTTCTTTAAATTCTAGGTATAATTGTACTCAGCACAGTGGCCTAATCTTTAGCACTCTTAGCTAGCCTCACTTAGGTCACAAGTTCAAATCCCACCCATGCTACGACCTCCCTATAATTGCAATGGCAAATGCATATGTGCTTTGGCAAATGCATAAGTGAGAGATAAATTGTATCACACTGATAGCAAATATACTTTCGCCTATGCACATATCCATTTGCCATTGAAACTTTAGGGAGGTGATAGGTAGCATTTGAACCCATAACCTGGCTGTTGCTAAATCAGAGCACTAACCATTAGTCCACTGTGTTGATCAAATGTATACCTAGAATATATAGTAGTGCCATGATAAAAGCATAAACATATATAACCTAGAAGTCAACATTCTAATAAAATTCTATTTAGACATTACCAATTATTTATCATATAATAGAGACCTATGAGCCTGGTTTGCATTGGGGGACCCCCACGCTGATTTTTTTCAGATCAAATTTGTGTTTTTACACCCACTTGTGGCAGGCAGCACAACCTCACTCCACAAAGCTATGTATAGTTCCCTGGACACAATTAAGAGCTACCCCTAACTTTCTAATTGTTACTGAAGTGAATTTGTATGTATGGATTTGAAAATGTTGTTGCAAAGCAAAAAAGGATTAGAAGTAGTTAGCAATTAGTTCATTTTAGATGGCTAAAGGTGGCCATACACTATACAATCTCATTGTACAATTCAGAAATCAGGGGACAGTTAAGCATATTAAAAGAAAAGTGCAGAATATAAACAAAAACAAACATACTTACTCATATAGGTGAATGCAGCAGCAATCTGCTGCTGCATTTGCCCCCCTGCTCCCTCTTCACTGATAACTTAGAGCTCAAAGACTACAAATTACTTATTTCTCAGTCTACAGTGAGCAGAAAGCCACCGGCTCTTTGCTCTGTCCTCCAGCACTCACTGTGAGTGCCGGGCTGTGGAGGGGGCTGGAGTGGCTGACTCAGGTCTCAGTGGTGGGCTGCCGATCAGGCACCTGGGTGGATCGCGACATTAAACTCAGGATCCCTCCAGAGTTTGGACTTGCTGAGTGACATCAGCCAACAGCAGACTTTAGCCTGCTGTCGGCTGAATACAGGTCACAGGAGTGCACTTTATTCAGCTTTGGCCTTACTTCTATGTTAATTAACCTTTTATCCCACAGGTTTTGTTTTTTTCAGTTCAGAGCATCATTGTAGAAAAGAGGAGGAACTGTAATCTTCAATAAGTAGGCAGGTCTTTATTAGAGTAAAAGTCCACCTTAATTGTTAATGTTTCTGTTGCCAACTCAATCCAACTTCCAGAGCCTTTACATTTGTTCTTTTTACATGATCAAGAATGGGTTAGGAAGATTTAGACCCTATTGTTTGTCTTTCTAATACCAAAAGAGCTGGTAGCACCTTGAAATAAGATGTAAAATGAAATTTTTATTATTTTTTAGTGATCAAAATGAAATTACAATAGAAAAATATATAGGCAGTTAGTACATGTGTGTAGAAATGTTTTTCTTTCTATTTTTGGTATTCTTTTGTCAGAAGTTTCAAACTTTTCCAATCCTTAAGAAACAGCTCTATTTAACCAAACTAATTGGTTGAGGCTTCCTATTCATCTAAAAAATGCCTTGAGCTTGGAGGCTATGAAGCCTAACTGCGTCATGTGTAAGGCAAAGGCCAGATATTTCTCAACATTGCACAAAGGAAGTTCAACATTATCTGTAGAATCAAGTCTTTTCTCTGAAATATCTTTCAGAGCTGTATTGTAGTCTGTAGCAAGAATTGTCCAGCTTCTGTCATTTGGAACCTCATTACAAAAAGTGAATTTCCAACTTTCTTGGAAATTGAAATAAACAGTGAAAATAATATAGACGATGGGCCTGCATGTAAAAAGCAGAACTTCCTCATTTAAAAAAAGTTTTTTTTTTTTTTAAATTTAATTTGATTTATTTAAAGAAATTGGGAATACATTTCACAGTGTATTGCTGATTGCCTGGAATACAATTAAAATAAATCTCTTTCAAAATCTAGTATTCGGGAAACAAACTTAACGGGAGAATTGTTTAGCAATATTTTTGTTTTATTGTGTTTTTGTTTTGTGTTATTAATTTAAGTAGATTTTGTTTGTCTATTACTGTTACATTATCATTATTCATTATATTTCATCTTTCCTGAAATACAAGTCACTCTTTTGTAAAGAATGATTGTTGAAAATCACTTTGCCCTCTTTCAAGAGTTCCCCTTTCTATTGTCTGCAGGGAAACCACACTTCCAAGTATGTAGAATTCTTGAGTCCCCCAGCTCTTACTGGTTCCATCCTCCCCTTGGGGGTCAACATTTTCTTAATTTATTAACCTCTTAGTATACAACGTGCACCTTATCAGTTTATGGTGGCAAACATACAGTATATGTTTAATATTAAACTATATTGCATTTTTTATATTTGTAACATGTATTATGCAAATATGTAGGTTTAATATTTCTTTATATTTTAAACTTTTTTTGTAGTTTCTTTTGCACATTGGCAACACAGGAGGCTAATTCCACAGAATAAAAGTGATTTAACTGTAATTTTTAAATTTTGGGTGTAAATGAAATAGGAGATTTTAGATGTTTATGTGGGTCATGGTGGAGAATGTATAACGTTTTTATAAAATCCTGTCCATATATAGATTTTGTTTGAGACAATTCTGTTTTGCTAGTTTTTATTTATTGTAAATTGTCAGACCCTGGTAATGTGCAAATGTTTTTATTTCCTTTTGAAAACATTACCAATGGCATGTATACTCTTTATTGCAGTATTCTAGGTGCTATGTGTTAGGTGTTTAGAATTTTATGAATACATTCTCTTACACCAAGGGAGATTGCACATATTGTGTGGCTGCAGCTGCTGAAAATGCATTAGAACCAGTACTTTTCTGTTGCAGAACAAGAGAACAGAAGTTATTATATGATCACCTCCACTGATTCCTGAAATCATTCTGTATACAGGTCTCCCACAACAGCGGTAACCAAGAGAAAAAGCATTTTACTGAGATTCACTGAGGGTTATGAACAAATCTGCATTACACAGTTATGCACTATGTAGTTCCCAGGGTAACACTATAAAGAAATTATATTTTGCATTATAAATCACATAAAATGATTTAATGTATCTAACAACGGCTCTCCATAATTTGACAATTTTGACAGACCTACTATTTCTTATATCAGTACTTATGTTATGGTTGAATGAACAGAGCAGCCATCTGGTCAACAATCCCAATGAAGGCTGCTGGGCCTCCTGTGGCTTATTTTGATGGAAACACGTGGCTTAAGTATTATAAATCTGTCTAGATGTGGCTACGAGAATTTCCCTTTTAATTTGACAACATTGCACAATGTTTCAAACATCAGCTCTGCATTCATATTTTATGCAGTAGAGAAAAAATTGCTAGCCCATGCAGTAATAACAGAAAATATTGCTCTTTCCACAGATAGAAATCAAGAGAAAAAGTCTGATGATCTTGATGCACTGTTAAGTTATCATAAAATAAGTTACCAAATATCCATAGACTAATCTAAGCTTTGGAGTAACTCAGTAGCATGACCAGAGAAGAAATGCTGTGAGGTATGAGTGTTTGAAATGATAAATGCGGGGGCATGGCTTTAATACCCATGTGATCAGACCCTTAGTCCGCTTCTATAAAAACAATGACAATTGGGCCAAAGCAGACTGTTCTCCCAAAGATAGCACCTTTCAAACAGTGATCCACCAGGGAGAAGTATACAGAAAATCTGCATAGAAACTATTCACACAAATGCCAGCTAGAGAGGGTTGCAGAGAAATCAACAAGCGTGTAGTGGACCAGACAGACACAGGGACCTATGCAACTCATGTTAGACCTGCTGTGGATGAGTAGGATACCAGCTGTGATTCTTAGGTCACAATAAGTAACCATGCCTCTAACTCTAGTGATATAGACTCTGCTGGCACTAGGAAGGATACAGGGGAACTGACTCCAAGAGATATAAGCACTGAAGTTAACATGCATAGCTCCTCTCTGTCAGAACTGACCGGTGAGCTTAAGAGTATAAAGACTTTTTTTTTTCTTGCAGAAAGTGGCACTGCAATGGCTTAACTGCAATGAAGGTCATCTTAAAGAAGTGGTGGACATATGGCTTTTCCAAAGACCTTTTAAGTATTTTTATTTTGTTGATTGTCCTTCATACTACTGCAAGGTGGCATGTGTTCTTTTTATATATGTTCTCTTTTTCTCTTTCCTTTAACCAAATAGTTATTGTTCATGAGCTGTGCTTGCTGTAAGTTATAGGAAATGTTAGGGCATGTTTGTCTTCCTAATTTTATTTTATTTTCAAAGCATTTTATAACAATTTACAGAGAAATAAGTCAGTACAACAATGGAGTATGTAAGCAAGTATAGAACAACTTCCAAGTAAAAGATAATGGGAGGGATAACAATGGCTGACATCTATGTGTCAAGTAGTATTAAGTAGGATGACATTTCAAGGGTTTTATTAATACATTGAGAAACAACTGAGACTGAAGAAACCTTGGTTCATGAGTTATTCATTGTCATGGGATGAGTGGGTAGTATATCGGGTAGCGTAAGTGCTAGTTTGTGTTATTTTATGTCTGGCCATTACATTTAGTCTTGACAGGTTATAGGGTCATGCAAGTGGTGTCAGGTTCTGGAGTAAGGTTCAGTTTAAGCGATTGAAAGGAAGTCGAAGTTTGTAGAACTTTGTTAGTTTATTGTATCCATAGAGGGGAGGTGAAGGTGCAGTAAGAAGAGTGAGGTGAGAGTTTGCGGTATGTAGGTAGTAGTCCCAGTACCCCCAAATCTAGGAGAATTTTGAGAGATTGTCATTCACTATACTGATCATTTCTTCCATTTCCGCGGTTAGTCTGATCCTTTGATACCAGTCACTTAAGGAGAGGGGGGTGGTGTATCTCCACCTGGCTGGATTGCATCGCCTGGCAGCATTGACTAGATGGCAGGCCAGTGACTTGTAGTATGTACTCTGCGGTAGAGAAGTATGGTGTAGCAGGTATTGCTCTGGATTAAAATCTAGTGTTTATGTGGTTATCCTGGCTATGTCTTTGTATACCCTGGTCGAGTATTCCTGGAGTTTTGAGCATGACCACCGAATATGTAGTATTGTTCCAGGTTCCGCGTTACATCTCCAGCATAAGGGAGAGGTCGAGGGAGAGAATTTGATGGATGAGGGTGGAGGTCCTATACCAAGCTGAAAGCAATTTACAGTTTGCTTCCTGCGTTGTTACATTTATTGAGCTTTTACAGTATGTGTGTGTGGGTGAGGATTCTGTCTCATCTGAGAGATTGATATTCAGCTGTTTTTCCCAGTTTTGATGGATTTTATACACTGTTGGATTGATTCTGGTGAATAGTAGGGCATATAGCAAGGATATAAGGTGTCTTTGTGGGGTAGTTCTGGAGCAAATGGTTTTCGAAAGGTGTAAGTGGAAATCCCCATCCAGGGGGAGAGTTTGGGTGTTTAAAGAAATGTCTAAGCTGGACATAGGTCCAGAATGGGAAAGTGGAGTTTCTGGTTATGCCCTATAGTGTCTCATAGGATAGGAAGGAGCCGCTGTGGAAGAAGTGTTTAGCCAGCTCCTGCTCATGAGGCCATATGTAGAGTTGAGCGCACCCGAACTGTATAGGTTGGGTCCGTACCGAATTTTGGGGTGTTAGGGACACGGACCCGAACCCGGACATTTTCAAAAACGCTTGGGTCCGGGTCCGTTGTTCGGCAATTTCTTCCCGCTTTCCGAAGGGCTGCGCAGCAGCCAATCAGCAAGCATTTTACTTTATGCCCTAAGAAGCCATCGCAGCCATGCCTACTAAAGGCATGGCTGTGATTGGCTGAGTGCAGCATGTGACCCAGCCTCTTTATAAGCTGGAGTCACGTACTGCCGCACGTCACTCTGCTGCTATGAGCTTAGGGAAAGGATGCTGGTGCCGCGATCAGGGACAGAATAGGGCACATATCAGAAGAACCTGTGCTACTTTAATCCACAAGATACAGCAAATAGAGAGGGAGGGAGGGAGGGAGTATGCTTCAGCAATCCAACATTTCTGTACCCAGCCACTGCAAGGGAAATCTTTTTTTGTAAACCATCTGTATTGAGGTGGTGCTCGGCTGCCATATTAGCCCAGCCAGCCAGGGACATCAGCCTAATCCTATTTTGTAGCTCAGTGAAGGAAAATTTTTTTTTTTTGTGGCTGCTCAAGTCCCCTATATTGCCTTTTGTATGTTTAAGGGATGACATAGTCCATTTGTCTAGCCTGGGATCTGTGGTGCCACAGAGCACTTGTGTATACAATGCACTAAACCGTATATTCCATTTCAGCTATCAAATAGTACATATAGTTATACTATGTATAGTACTATAGTTAATGTTAAGCAGTTAAAATCTGCATTTTGGGTTGCTATTGAAAAAAGACACATTTTAGGCCGAAAAAACAGTTGTTTCCACTGGCGTTTAAGTAATTATTTCCAATATATATCAGTTCACTACTGCATTTGTGAATTTTGGTGACCAAATCTGTGCTCTGGGTCCCCAAATCTGTTGTCCATACATAGTATAAATATATACGGTTAATGTACAGCGGTTAAAAGCTGCATTTTGGGGTGTTTTTGAAAAAAGACAGGTTTTAGGCCGCAAAAAACAGTTGTGCATCCGGCGTTTAAATATTTATTTCCAATATATAGCAGTTCACTACTGCATTTGTGAATTTTGGTAACCAAATCTGTGCTCTGGGTCCCCAAATCTGGTGTCCATACATAGTATAAATATATACTGTTAATGTACAGCGGTTAAAAGCTGCATTTTGGGGTGTTATTGAAAAAAGCCACGTTTTAGGCCGCAAAAAACAGTTGTGCATCCGGCGTTTAAATATTTATTTGCAATACATAGCAGTTCACTACTGCATTTGTAAACTTTGGTAACCAAATCTGTGCTCTGGGTCCCCAAATCTGGTGTCCATACATAGTATAAATATATACTGTTAATGTACAGCAGTTAAAAGCTGCATTTTGGGGTGTTATTAAAAAAAGCCGTGTTTTAGGCTGAAAAAACAGTTGTGCATCCAGCGTTTAAATAATTATTTCCAATATATAGCAGTTCAATACTGCATTTGTGAATTTTGGTGGCCAAATCTGTGCTCTGGGTCCCCAAATCTGGTGTCCATACATAGTATAAATATATACTGTTAATGCTAATACAAAAATCAATCAGCGCAGACAGATGATGTAAAATTAAATAAAATATTGCAGCTGAACACTGTTATCTCATAAAATATTCCATAAACAATAAAGTGCAGCGCAAGATAAAAAGAGGTTTCAGATGAGCGCGGTGTATTCACTGGTGGAGGGGACTGAGTTGTTTCCTTATTTCCTGCACAACCTGAATTGGATTGGGATCTTGCTGTCTATGGACTATCTTTTTATCTTGCCCTACACTTTATTGTTTATGGAATATACTGTTAATGTACAGCACTTAAAAGCTGCATTTTGGGGTGTTATTGAAAAAAGACACGTTTTAGGCCAATAAAACAGTTGTGCAGCCGGCGTATAAATAATTAATTTCAATTTACAGCAGTGAAATACAAATTTTCTGTATTTTATTACAAAAATACTTTTTCTTTTTCCACAAACCACTTGTGCATACAGCGTACCAATTTTTTTTTTTAAATTTCCGCATAGAAATTGAAAATCACTAAAAACATTATTCTGGGTTCACAGAGCATTTTTATGACACGGACACTGCCTTAGCAAACGTAATTGTCGACTACTGCCAGGTAAATTGGCACTGGAGAGAGACCAATCTTTCAGCTTGGTGGGTGAACGCAAATAATGAGGAGAACATCAAAGAAGGGACGTGGGCATGGTCGTGGTGGTGTTGGTGGAGCTCCTCTTGCTGGTAGAGGACGTGGCCATTCAGCGCCAACTACTGTTCCAAGTCAAACACCTTCTTCTGGTGCGAGTAGGCGACAGAATCTGTAACGTTATTTGATAGGCCCAAATGCCGATTTACGGATGGTGAAGCCAGAACATGTACACACGATAGTAGATTGGGTGGCTGACAGTGCCTCCAGTTCCTTCACAGTATCTAACACCCAGTCTTCTGCAGAAAGCTCAGAGTTGGCACCTGCAGCCCATGCCCATCAGTCTTCCACCTCACCTCCATGCAAATCAGCCAAGCAGTCAGAGCCCCAAATCATGCAGGAAAGTCTTATGCTTTTTGATGACTCTGTTGCCAGGGTTTCCCCGGCCCAACCACCTAGCCCTGCCCCAGAAGAGGAAGACCTTGAATGCACTGATGCTCAACCACTTTTGTTGCAGGATGAGCACATGGGAATATCGCCACAAAACGTCTCTGATGATGACGAAACACAGGTGCCAACTGCCGTGGCTTTCTGCAATGTGCAGACCGACGAGGAGGGGAGGGGTCATGAATGGGTGGAAGATGATGTGGAGGATGATGAAGTCCTAGACCCAGACTGGACTGAAGGTCGTGCTAGTGAGGCGTGCAGTTATGAGGAAGAGGTGGTGGTCGCACAGAGGCAACAGCACAGCAAAAGAGGGAGCAGGGTGCAAAAACACAGCGGCCATTCCAGAGACAGTACGCCTGCTACTGTCCACCGCACCTAGGCACCGAGCACACCAAGGCCTGCTCCAAGGAGCTCATTGGCGTGGCAGTTCTTCACACAATGTCCTGAGAACAAGAGACGAGTGGTTTGCATGTTGTGCCATCAGAGCCTGAAGCGAGGCATAAACATTCTTAACCTGAGCACAACCTGCATGACCAGGCATCTACATGCAAAGCATGAACTGCATTGGAGTAAATACCTTAAAAACAAGGAACTCTCTCATGCTCCTCCTGCTCCCTCTTCTGCTGCGGCCCCGGCCTCTCCCCCCACCGCTGGCGTCACCGTGGCACCTGGCGACCAGCAAACAGAGGATGTTCCACCAACACCACCACATACGGCACCATCACCAAGCATCTCCAACATTTCACACAGCAGCATTCAGCTGTCAATCTCCAAAACATTGGAGAGAAGGAGGAAATACCCACCTACCCACCCTCGAGCCCTGCCCCTGAATGCCAGCATTTCAAATTTACTGGCCTTTGAAATTCTATCATTCCGTCTGTTTCAAACAGCTGATGGCGGTGGCTGTCCCCCAGTACATTGTTCCCAGCTGCCACTACTTCTCCAGGCGAGCCGTCCCTTCCCTGCACAACCAAGTGGAGGATAAAATCATGTGTGCACTGCGCAACGCCATCTGTGGCAAGATCCACATAACCACAGATACACGGACCAGTAAGCATGGCCAGGGTCACTATATCTCCCTAACAGCACACTGGGTAAACGTAGTGGCGGCTGGGCCCGAGGAGGATAGCGGTTTGCACATGTCCTTCCACCACCGAGGATCGCAGGGCATTATTCGTTGCCTCCTGTTGCTTCCTCCTACTCCGCATCATCCTCCTCCTCCTACTCCTCTTCTACCACCCTCACATCTGGTCATCGAAAGAACCTCACCCCCAACTTTAGCACAGCCCAGGGTAAACGTCAGCAGGTGATTTTAAAACTCATGTGTTTGGGTGACAAACCTCACACCGCACAGTAGCTTTGGAGGGGCATAGAACAGCAGACTGATGAATGGTTGCTGCCGGTGAGTTTCAAGCCCGGCCTGGTGGTGTGCGATAATGGGCGAAATCTCGTTGCAACTCTGGGACTAGCCAGTATGGCACACATCCCTTGCCTGGCGCATGTGCTGAATCTGGTGGTGCAGAAGTTTCATAAAAACTACCCAGACATGTCAGAGCTGTTGTCTGTATGTGCGCGCTTTCGGCATTGTCACTCTGCTGCTGCTCGCCTGTCTGCGCTGCAGCGTAACTTTGGCCTTCCTGCTCACCGCTTCATATGCGACATGCCCACCAGGTGGAACTCCACGTTACATATGCTAGAGAGACTGTGCGAGCAGCAGCAGGCGATAGTGGAGTTTCAGATGCAGTATGCATGGGTCAGTCGCTCTGCGGATCAGTACCACTTCACCACCAGTGACTGGGCCCGCATGTGACACCTGTGTACCTTGTTGCAGTCTTTGGAATACTCAACCAACATGGCCAGTGCTGATGACGCCATTGTTAGCATGACAATACCCCTTCTATGTCTCCTTGAAAAAAAATATTACGGCGGTGATGGAAGAGAATGCGGCACAGGAGGAGGAGGAAGAGGGGCCATTTCACAGGGTTTCAGGCAGGTCATACAGAAGTGGCTCAGAGGGTGGGTTCCTGTACCAGCAGAGGCCAGGTACACATGTGGACAGCGAGGGCACACTTCTGGAGGACGAGGAGGAGGAGGATGAGGTAGAGGAGGAGGAGGAACCAGTTTCACTGCAGGGTGGCACCCTATGCAGCTCAGGGCCATCACTAGAGCGTGGCTGGGGGGATATGGAGGACACAGATGATACATCACCTACAGAGGACAGCTTATCGTTACCTCTGGGCAGCCTGGCACACATAAGCGACTACATGCTGCAGTGACTGCGCAACGACAGCAGAGTTGCCCACATTTTAACTAGTGCTAACTACCGGGTTGCCACCCTGCTGGATCCCCGGTACAAGGACAACGTGCCCAACTTAATTCCCACACTGGAGCTTGGTAGGAAGATGCGCGACTACAAGCGCACGCTGGTAGACGCGCTCCTGAGGGCATTCCCAACTGACATGGGGGGACAAGTGCAAGCACAAGGCGGAGGAGGAGGAGGAGTAGGAGGAGGAAGAGGCCACGCAACTGTGTCCTGGCCAGCTCCTCAGACAGCAGGGTCAGCATGGCCGAGATGTGGAAACGTTTTGTCAGCGCGCCACAGCAAACTGCACCACCAGCTGATAGGGAACATGTTAGCAGGAGGCAGCATTTCAACAACATGGTGGAACAGTACGTGTGCACACCCCTTCACGTACTGACTGATGGTTCTGCCCCATTCAACTTCTGGGTCTCCAAATTGTCCACATGGCCAGAGCTTGCCTTTTTATGCCTTGGAGGTGCTGACCTGCCCTGCGGCAAGTGTATTGTCTGAACGTGTATTTAGCACGTCAGGGGGCATCATTACAGACAAACGCAGCCGCCTGTCCACAGCCAACGTGGACAAGCTCAAGTTCATTAAAATGAACCAGGCATGGATTCCACAGAACTTGTCCGTACCTTGTGCAGAATAGATATTTATAACTGCCTCGCCCTCAACCATACATTCTTGTACTCCAGGGCACTTCTTTATTGAATCCTCTTTTTTTAATTGTACCATTATTTTGGAGGCAACCCCAAGTTGAATGAACCTCTTCTCTGTCTGGGTGTCAGGGGCCTACAATTCAGTTAATCGCCTTCTGCTTTGGTGCGTGACATTAACCTCTTTTTGCTGTCAAATGACCTCTCCTCTGTCTGGGTGTCAGGGGCCTGAATTTCAGTTAATTGCCTGCTGCTTTGGTGCTTGACATTAACCTCTTTTTGCTGTCAAATGACCTCTCCTCTGTCTGGGTGTCAGGGGCCTACAATTCAGTTAATCGCCTGCTGCTTTGGTGCGTGACATTTACCTCTTTTTTGCTGTCAAATGACCTCTCCTCTGTCTTGGTGTCAGGGGCCTACAATTCAGTTAATCGTCTGCTGCATTGGTGCGTGACATTAACCTCTTATTGCTGTCAAATGACCTCTCCTCTGTCTGGGTGTCAGGGGCCTACAATTCAGTTAATCGCCTGCTGCTTTGGTGCGTGACATCAACCTCTTTCTGCTGTCAAATGACCTCTCCTCTGTCTGGGTGTCAGGGGCCTAAAATTCAGTTAATCGCCTGCTGCTTTGGTGCGTGACATTAACCTCTTTTTTTGTTGTCAAATGACCTCTTCTCTCTCTGGGTGTCAGGGGCCTAAATTTCAGTTAATCGCCTGCTGCTTTGGTGCGTGACATTAACCTCTTTTTTCTGTCAAATGACCTCTCCTCTGTCTGGGTGTCAGGGGCCTAAAATTCAGTTAATCGCCTGCTGCTTTGGTGCGTGACAATAACCTCTTTTTTGCTGTCAAATGACCTCTGCTCTGTCTGGGTGTGAGGGGCCTAAATTTCAGTTAATCGCCTGCTGCTTTGGTGCGTGACATTAACCTCTTTTTTGCTGTCAAATGACCTCTCCTACCAACGTGGATATCCTGTGAGGTCGCTCTCATGGGCACTGTCCTCGTGGCATAAGGGAGCGTAGCATCTTCTGGTGCAGTGACGTACAGTCCCGTTCCACAACGTTGGACAACATGCATGTCCCCGGCATTCGTGCTGGTGTGGACATTGTCCTGTATATTCCTACAACTTCCCAGAGCCTTCTGGCTATTACTGGGGAGAAAAACCATGCAGGATACAGAAGAATGTTTAAAATCTGTTATTGCTGTATGAATAACTTATTTTTTTTTTCTTTTTAAAAAAAAAAAAAAAAATGACCTCTCCTCTGTCTGGGTGTCAGGGGCCTAAAATTCAGTTAATCGCCTGCTGCTTTGGTGCGTGACATTAACCTTTTTTTGCTGTCATATGACCTCTCCTCTGTCTGGGTGTCAGGGGCCTAAAATTCAGTTAATCGCCTGGTGCTTTGGCATGATTTTGCCAAGTAAAGGGGAAGTTATTTTTACAAGCAGTAACGTCATCGTTCGGGAGTGTCACATTAAGGGACATCACAAAGACTTGGAGAAGTTTATCTGTAGGTTTGAGAGGGCGCTGTAGTGAGCAAAGTCTTTCAAGAGGCTGGGGATAGTGGTCTGAGGTTCTGTTAGAAATAGCAGGATGTCATCGATGAATGCGGCTATTTTGTATGTGTGTCTTGCGACTTCGATCCCTTTATTCTTTTGATTAGATTGAATGCATTGCAGTAGCGGCTCGAGTGTTAGTATGAATAATAAAGGCGACAGGGGGCAACCCGGTCTGGTGCCTTTTAAAATGGGGAAGGCACTTGACAGGTGGCCATTTACACCTACTTTAGCGGTTGGAGTTAAGCATGTTACAGATGCCAATGTTTTCCAGTACTGCTTGCATGAAGTCCCAGGCCACTCTGTCGAATGCCTTCTCTGCATCTAGTGATAGGAAAAAAACCTCCACATTTGGTTTTAGTGAGCCAATGATGTTAATTGATGGCTTTAAGGGTATTGTCCCTGGCTTCCCTACCCTGGACAAAGCCAACCTGGTCAATATTTATGAATGATGGAAAGAGTGGTGCCAAGTGATTGGCTAGTGGTTTTGCAAAAAATTTTAGGTCCATGTAGTAAGGAGATGGGTCTGTAATTGAAGACTTGAGTTGGATCCTTTCCTTCCTTTGGCATTACAGTTATGTGAGCTTCAAGGGCATTTTGAAGTATTTTAGGATTAGTAGCTAGTGAGTTAAAAGTGTGGCGGAGGGGTTCAATGAATATATCGGTAAACGTTTTGCAATATAGTGTTGAGAGGCTGTCAGGACCTGGGCATTTACCAGGTTTGAATTGTTTTAGGGATAGGATCAATTCTTCGCTAGTAAATGGCCGGTTCAGTTCTTGTAGCTTTTCCACAGAGATAAGCTTGGGGTTATATTTGGAGAGGAAGTCTGATATAAGTTCCTGTCTAGGAGCTTGAGAGGGGTCATTAGGTGGTTGTTGTGTGATGTTGTATAGTGCGGAATAGTATTGTATAAATTGGTCTGCGATTTTTTATGTCGAGCCAAGGAGATGGCCTTTTGGTGTTTTGATGTGGTGTATTGTGTGTGCTGCTTTTTTGGAGTGGAGGGCCCTCGCTAATAACTTTTTATTTCCATGTTTGTAGAACATTCTCTTAGACAGCATGTATTTACATTTAATGATTCGGTCTAGGGCATGTAGTAATACTTTTCTGGCTGTAATTAGTTAATTTAGTACCTGGGTTGCTTGCAATTTTTGTATGTGATGCTTCTAGAGCTCGTACGTGATTAGTAAGGGTTTCTAGATGTGCTTTCCTTTTCTTTTGTCATTTTACTGCTAACACGATTAATTCTCCTCTAATCACACATTCATGTGCTTCCCAAATTGAAACTGGGGACATGTGTAAGTCTGCTTTTTCTGTGAAGTAGTAGCGAAGGCATGTCAGTAGTTTTGTAAGGTGTGCTTTATTAGGGAAGAGAGAGGCGTCCAAACGCCAATGTGTGTTGCGCTGAGTTAGTTCTGGGAATGTGAGAGTAACGGTGATTAACGGTGATTGGGTTATGGTCAGAGATGGTTTGCGGTTCGATGATTGCTTCTGAGAGAAATTGGATGTCAAGTTGAGATAGGAATAGGTAGTCTAGTATAAGAGTATCGGTTATCTGGTTGAGAATAAAATGTATAGTCGCGCATGTTAGGGTGAAGGGTGCGCCATGAATCATGGAGTTGGAGGCCCTGTAAGATTAAATTGGCTTTTCACAGGGCTTTGTATGTTAGAGTTGATGCACCTGTGGATGTATCTAAGATTGGTTGTAAAGAAATATTGATGTCTCTACCTACAATCAACATGCCTGATTGAAATGTGATGAGTTTTTCTAAGTTGAGGTTGAGGAAGGATACTTGCTTCTCATTTGGGCAATAGAGGTTTGCCAATGTAATTGGCCTATTGAATAATTTTCCTTTCAGAAAAATAAATCTACCATCATGGTCCATGAAGGTGTCTGTAATGGAGGTGCTTGGAGAAGAGGACAGAGACTCCCTTTGTTTTTGCAAGAATGTTAGTGGCATGATGGGCGATTGGGAATTGGTGGTCAGTTAGTTTGTCCGAGTAGTGTAGCCATGGCATCTAGGGGGACTATAAGTAATAGGTGAGTGTGAGAGAACTAATGTCTTGTGTGTGTTGTGCTTGAGGGAGGGGGGGGTATGAGAGGGGATAGGCTTGCAGGCAAGTGTGTGACATCACAGGGTGTGCTGGTGAGTAGATCAGTTTCTACCTGGTGGAGTCTGCATCGTCATTTCACGAGTAATACAGTATGCATGTCAGGTCCAAGGCAGAAGTCGAAGTGCGGTTGTCAACAGAAACTGCTCTGAGCATTCTTTACGGCTATTGAAGGGGTAGCTTTAACAAAAAGATCCAGTAAATAGCATTAATGTCAATCTCAAATGTCATATGGTAAACCTTAAACAAGTAAAATTTGTAAGATTTGCTTGAGCGTAAGAGATTTGTTAGTACACAATGTACAGTTATATCTAGATAACAGAGAAATATAAAGGCGTCTCGATCGCCCCTCCCAGGCCTCCAGCACACACACGGGCATATCCCTAAGTGGGTATGGTTGTATAGCCTGGGTTGCCATTCTCATTATATTTTTTATTATTTCCCCCCTTTTGCCCGTTTCTTTACGGCTTGGATGGGGAAGTATGTTGTCCCTTACTGTGCCGGAGGTCGGGAGTGCCAGAGGAGGTGCTTGCTCTAAGGATAATACACTAAAATCAGTGGAGTCAGAATTTGAGCTAGGATCAGGGAATCAGGATATTGTATATGAATGCCACAGTGCTATATACTGTATGTTATTTTTGAGGTGGTATGGGACGTTTCCCCGGTGCATTAGTATCCAGTTTCAGGACTAGTAAGTGTCCGAGATTCTGATGAATACATGCATGTTAGCGGATAGACCCGAGTAGAGTCGTGGCTTTGTAAAAGAGAAGTGTGTGTGGAGATTCACCTTTTTGTGGGTATGGTTGCCTGTTCTTGTTGGATACTATTTCCTCACCATATGGGGTCTTGTCGTATGAGTGCGAGGTTCGTTGTGGAGTTGATTGCGATTGTGTCTCAACTCTTGCCAGTTGAGATATTCTGAAGCTTATGATTTCACATTGTATGTGGTACGATTTGGAGATCTTCTAGAATATGGCTAGGTAGACTCAGTGTTTGTGGGTTAATCAAACTTGATGGGTCTAAGAGGATAAATTGGGGAGACCCAGTGTGGGGTTAAGGCTTCAGGTCTGTGGCCAATATAAATTTGAATGGGTAAGCAAGTAAATGCGTATAAACAGTGGTGTACAAGATAATAGCGATTATGGTCAACTGGACCCAATGACAGTAAATAAGGAAGAAAAGCAGAAACAACAGAAAAAAAGTATCTGGATTGGTGAACCACTGAGTTCTCTGAGCAAATTGAGATTTAGGAGTCTTGTCTGGCCCGGCGATGAGCTGGAGAAGTTGTGGGACTAGGACCAAAAAGAGGCCTGCGTCTAGTTGGAGAGCGCGAGTCAGGTCCTGGAGATCTGCAGCATCTGTATCTAAAGGCTTAGGAATCCATTCGGTCTTAGTTTAGGTATCCTTCTGTGTGTTCTAATTTACATAATTCTCTGTACCAATTGGGTACTGATGTTAGTCGTATTTCAAGGTGGTTGCAAAAGCGTGGGAGGTCTTCTGGAACTTTTAATATTACTGTCTTTCTTGCTAGGGAGGCGGAGAGGCAGAATGGGAACTTTCACCTGTAGTGTACTCCTTTGGTTCGTAATGCATCTAGAAGAGAGCAGAGATCCTTGCGGTGTTGCAAGGTGGTATTGGATGGATCTTGAAATATTTTTATGTTTGTGCCATCATGTGTAATATATGTGAGAGAAAGGGAGTTTGTATATGGCGCTACCTGTTTAAGCAGTGTTTCTCCCAAAAAAGGGGATAATGGCCTCCATGCAAAAGTGCGTGGAGGCCATTATCCCCTTTTTTGGGAGAAAAACTGCTTAAACAGGTAGCGCCATATACAAACTCCCTTTCTCTCACATATATCTTGCCCCTGGCTTCTGCTAGAGGTTGGTTTGTGGCTGCTAACGCCTGTATTCACCCATCTTACAATTTTGAGATAGTCCATAGCGATGGTCATCTTTGTTTTCTCATGTGTAATATGTATGCGATTACGAGCTTTCCTGAGAATGTCCTCTTTGAGGCGAAAATTAGAGAGGCAACATACTATGTTCCTTGGTGGGTCTGTGTCTCTTCCCCTTAGCTTAGTTCTGGGCCTGTCCAGAAGGTTGATGAATATGGGCGTGATTACTTGTTGAATTTGGTCATGTTCTATCGACTCGGGGACCCCACGTATGTGCAGATTATTTCTTTGACCAACATTATCGAGGTCCTCGAGGTGTCCATGCATTTCTCTCATTTGCCAAGATTGAGTATCTTGTACTGTAGAATTTGTTGTATATGAGATTCTTGCTGAGATGTGAGTGTTTCTATGTCCTGTACTCTGTCTGCAATAATCTGTATGTCTTGCTTTAAATAATTTGTAGCTGCTGCAAATGCTTCTGATATTGTATTTTTAATATCAGCTGCCACTGTTTGAAGATCCTGCAAGCTTAGAGAAGGAGCTTGATTGTTGTGTAAAGCAGGGCTGGAGCTGGCAGTCAGGGAAGTGGCTGACTGTTGTAGTAGGGGCGTCTGTGGGGGTACTTGTGTACCTAAGGCAGTGTAAGGTTCTGGCACTCTCAGTGCCTCCTATCACATTATTTCCGGGTGCTTTCCATCTACCTAGATAGATGAAGCACATATAGGTGTGTTTCCCTTTAAGACTGATGCTGTCATCACTGAGCGCCGGACTGGATGGCTATTTAGATCGCCGGCTCTCACTCACATGTGTTCGTTCAAACTGCTTTGTGCCTTGATGCTAACCTGTCTTGAAGCTCTCATGCTTGCAAGCATACCTCGCTGTCGGAACCACGCTGCGCTGATCCCTGTATCCCGCTACCGGATCATCCGCTCTTGCCGAACCTCTCCTCTGCTACATTGCTATTAGTGATAAGTACCCCACAGGGGAAACCTCTATAACCTTTATACTAAAGCTTACACTATCTAGCTCTGCATACTAAGGACTATTACTACATCTGTATTATCTAAGATTGCTAGCTCTTGAGCCTACTACCACCTGTTCTTGCACTGGGTTGATCTCTCTTGTATGTCCACCTGCTACTCTGTCATCTGCTACCATACATGATTGCTAAACCTATCTGCATCCCATCTGCTACTATCTTACTTTCAAGAACATTTCCTTTCAAGTGTCTGTCATCTACCATCTCTACCCAACCTGTCTCTTCAGCCTATCATCACTGTGTTACTATATACATAAGTCACTCTAGGAAACATCTTATTGAGTGTGTGTATTTACTTGCTGAATTGAGATCATCCACACATGATGAGTCATTAAGAGTTGGGAATGGTGTCTCAGCGTTTCTCTACATGACTACTGAAGTGGAATATTTCTGCAGCTGAAAATCCACATCATACATAAAACGCAGGAGCGTTACAGGCAGGGCATGTCAGCGTGTTGGAGGCCTGTGTCCGGAGCAGCTCGGGAATTTGCCTGCTGAGCTGAGTCCCCTGGGTGTTCTGCTCTCTTGGTGAGCGGGACAGGGAGGCAGAGTTGCTGCACGCTGTTCTCCTCATGTCCGTGCGGCTTCTCTTCTCCTTGTATGCACGTCTGAAGTCCCGCTGTTGGTTGGAGCTCTATGACTAAGCGGCCATTCCCGTCCGAGGTTTTCTTCCTATTTTTATACCTTATAGGATTACTGCTCTTCTACATGGACTCTTACTGGCTATTTGATATACCCATTATAATTTTGGTTCTTAAAAGCTTAGAGAACTGTTTTGTATTCTGTCTAGTCACAACAAATTGCAGCGCTCTCCTTCAATAAAGTGCATTCAAATTATCGTGCATAAATAAATATCAGAAAACAGTGTAAACATCATCTATATATAATACATTTACAAGAGTCCATCTTTTCTTTTAAATATATAAACAGTCCATAAATAAATGACTCAATGTCCGTGAAAAAAATGCCATCCCAAACACAAAAAGCTCTTTAGTAATTGCCTCTGACCACCACAGTGCCCTTCACCCCACCTATTGGTGTCTTCTCACCTGCTTGAATGAACCTCACTAATTAAAGAATTTCTATATGCGCTTTGCAGTGTTTCAAGTTGCACAGCTCCCACTGGCTGTACACTCCAAACCCTTCGTTCTCAGCAGCTCTCAGCGTGGTGTCAATCATATAGGAGGCAAGAGGAAAGAACCAAAGTGCAAATCGCTAATACCAATTATTTGTTTACATATAAAAATCCACTCACATTTCAGAAGTAAAAAAATGGGCATTTCGCAATACAATCCTTGGCAAACACAGCTCCACCTAGTCCCAGCATGATTAAGTCACCACCCACCTCACGCGTAGTGCCAAATGGGCTTTCTCGAAGGTTCAGGCGCCTCATGCAGGTAAGAAGACACCTATAGGTGGGGTGAAGGCCACTGTGGTGATCAAAGGCAATTACTGATGAGCTTTTGTGTGTGGGACTGCATTTGTTTCACGGACATCGAATTATCTATTTATGGACTGTCTATAAGTTTAAAAGAGAAGATGGATTCATGTAAATTTATTTTATATAGATGATTGTTACACTGTTTTCAGATATTTATTTATGCACTATAATGTGAATGTACTTTATTGAAGGAGAGCGCTGCACATTTTTGTGACAATATATACAGTATTTATTTCGTTTGCACAGGTGGTTGGATGCATAGTGGTGCTAGCTGCTTCCAAAAGTATATAGAATTGAATAATAGGTGGTTTATACACAGTGATAGCACAGAAAGTGTTTTCACATTTATATATACTGTATGTTTTGTATTCTGCCTCACATGTCAGCAAGTTGTTTGCACAGTTACATCACCTTTCTCCTCAATTCTACCATAACGTAAAGCACTAATGAGCCTGAGAATATGGAAAGCAATCAAATCAGATATCTTGCATACTGTATTCTTATCATTCTCTCTACAGTTAGTGTGGCACAATTCTATAATTACCTGGAACATTAGTGGATTAGGCGACCCAAATAAGTGTCAAGCAATGTGTATTACATTGGGCTGATTTTTACACCTTCATTGTTTACTTGAGGGAAACACACTTGAACACAAACCTCACCCAGCTAATATTTGTAGGATATTTGATAAGCAATTCTACTCAATATACTTACAGTATTTTCTGGAGGTGTTAGAATCCTAATTTCTTCTTGGCTGAATTTCCCCTGAAGTCAAGCATATATAAAACGTAATTGCAGATTTGCGCTTCTTTTCTGTATTTTAAATGTCTTTAGAAGTGTAATTGCAAATGTGTACATCCCTGCACGCTTCTCTCCTGATGTCCTAAAATAGCACAATTCATGACTAAAGAAAACACAGCACAATTCATGACATGGTACTGTGATGTACCAGTCTAAGCCTGGTACATCATGGTACTACGCCATAAATTGCGTTGTATTTACTTTAATCCTGCTCTGGACAAAATATTTCTTACCCATCATAACCTGGAGTGTAAAACCACTCCATTTTCGAGGTATATTTGGGAAATTAGCTTAAAAGATGTGTGGAGGGAATGGAATTTGACCCTTAAGTGCTTATCTTGTTTTTCTGACACATACAGTGCCTTGCGAAAGTATTTGGCCCCCTTGAACTTTTCAACCTTTTGCCACATTTCAGGTTTCAAACATAAAGATATAAAACTGTATTTTTTTGTGAAGAATCAACAACAAGTGGGACACAATCATGAAGTGGAACAAAATTTATTGGATATTTCAAACTTTTTTAACAAATAAAAAACTGAAAAATTGGGCGTGCAAAATCATTTAGCCCCCTGAAGTTAATACTTTGTAGCGCCACCTTTTGCTGCGATTACAGCTGTAAGTCGCTTGGGGTATGTCTCTATCAGTTTTGCACATCGAGAGACTGACATTTTTGCCCATTCCTCCTTGCAAAACAGCTCGAGCTCAGTGAGGTTGGATGGAGAGCGTTTGTGAACAGCAGTTGTCAGTTCTTTCCACAGATTCTCGATTGGATTCAGGTCTGGACTTTGACTTGGCCATTCTAACACCTGGATATGTTTATTTGTGAACCATTCCATTGCAGATTTTGCTTTATGTTTTGGATCATTGTCTTGTTGGAAGACAAATCTCCGTCCCAGTCTCAGGTCTTTTGCAGGCTCCATCAGGTTTTTTTCCAGAATGGTCCTGTATTTGGCTCCATCCATCTTCCCATCAATTTTAACCATCTTCCCTGTCCCTGCTGAAGAAAAGCAGGCCCAAACCATGATGCTGCCACCACCATGTTTGACAGTGGGGATGGTGTGTTCAGGGTGATGAGCTGTGTTGCTTTTACGCCAAACATAACGTTTTGCATTGTTGCCAAAAAGTTTGATTTTGGTTTCCGGCTTTAAACTTCTCCACAACAGTATCTCGGACCTGTCTGGTGTGTTCCTTGTTCTTCATGATGCTCTCTGAGCTTTAAACGGACCTCTGAGACTATCACAGTGCAGGTGCATTTATACGGAGACTTGATCACACACAGGTGGATTCTATTTATCATCATTAGTCATTTAGGTCAACATTGGATCATTCAGAGATCCTTACTGAACTTCTGGAGAGAGTTTGCTGCACTGAAAGTAAAGGGGCTGAATAATTTTGCATGACCAATTTTTCAGTTTTTTATTTGTTAACAAAGTTTGAAATATCCAATAAATTTTGTTCCACTTCATGATTGTGTCCCACTTGTTGTTGATTCTTCACAAAAAAATTACAGTTTTATATCTTTATGTTTGAAGCCTGAAATGTGGCAAAAGGTCGCAAAGTTCAAGGGGGTGCGAATACTTTCGCAAGGCACTGTATGCTTGCCTCTCCCACATTGATCTAGCTCTGGGGATTTCCTCCCAATATTCTCTGAGAGAACTCCATGATTGCCCCACACTGTTGTTGAACGTTAATATTTGGGAACCCCCAAAGCAAATAACATGGTGGGTGAATTCCTTATCACCAGTTTTCACTATTCCTAAATCAAAAATGCACATTAAATATTCTGTTTACCTTCTCAGAGGTTAATGCTCATATAGTATCCAGATTTGTGATCTGGAACATCCTAAAAGTTTTTCTAAGGGGACCTCATATTAAGGAAATCTCCCCAACCAAATAAAAGGAAAATGAGGGGATAGGACTTATCTTTTATGCAGCTGTTACAACAAACTTTTATATAGAACCTTAGCCCTGACTTGAAGAAAAGCATAAGCGTTTCTTTCTACAACAGAGATTCTTTGAGGAAGGGGTGAACATGGGGAACTTGCAAGCTTTGGTGGCAAAAGCCATTTTTGGTGGAAAAAAATGTTAAACTTCTGAGGGGAAGGGGAGGTGACTGACATAGGAAGCTGTTAAGGTGAGCTTTGATGAGGCACTGTGACTTTCACATATATTAGCAAATGTGTACAACTAAACCATCTGTCTTTGAGATTATTAGACAGCGCTAATTTGTTTTTGTTTTTTTGTTTGTTTTTTGCAAGCTAGCTGGTACAATTCTTGTTGTTTGTAATGGTCTAAGCTCCTAACATGGGAATCTTAATGTAAAGACAAGTTATAGATTGGGGTGGTTAGCACTTATCTGCACAGCTTGTCAGCTGAATTGCACATGGAGATGCATGAAATGCTTTTAGCTGCCATTGTGCTTTTGCTTGACATTCAGCATGTTCCTGTGCCCAGGAAAACCTATCTTAAATGTATCCATTGCTATCTGTGCTCCAATTGGGAGACTCTTGAAACTATAGGGTTAGGACCACAGTATACAGGGGAGCCTTGATGGGGCACTGTGGCTTTCAAATGTGCAAGTTGCAAATGTGTGCAACTAAACCCTCTGTCTTTGACATGAACTCCCTAACAGGGCTAATACATTTTTTTAATTTTTTTTCTAGATGAAACTCTAACACGCCTTGCGCAAGAGGCCATGCTAAGGGGCTACACTTCTCTGTATTGTTCCATTTGTAGTATGTGTCCTACCGATACGAGGACAGGGCTAATTTATTTTATGCAGGCTAGCTTGTAAGTGTCTTGGGACATTTTTTGTTGTTTGTAATTTGGAACACCAACACCTTTTTCTATTTTCTTTTGAAAAATAATAATTATTGTTACTATGTATGTTTTTTTTGTAATCTACCTGCCTCTCTGGGGCCGTGCCCAGGGTAATGATAATTCTTGCACATCTATGTAACTCAGTCACTGATAGATGGAAGTAGTTTTAAAAGAAGTGCTGTTGTGTCTTCCACTTTGCTATGATTAAGGTCCACCTAGGGCTGAAACACGTAAGCATAGATCCATGATTGTTACTTTTATCCTACAATAAATAAAGCATTTCTATGTTTCTAGTGGAGCCACTTTGCCTTTTGATAATAACCTTAATGCAATTTTAGAATAATAAAATGTAACATAATGGGAATAAATAAACAAAATATATAAAGACAAATAGATAAAAAAAATAATATATTAAAATATGGATATTAAAAACAGGGAGACATACAAAACAAGTGGATATATACTACTTTACATTCATGAGTAAATATATGTCCCAGAAATGTGTGGCCCACATAGAGGAGGCCACATAGGCAGGAGAGGCAGTATACCACAAAGTCTGTATCACATGTAAAGAAAGATCTTCTGGTATATGCTTTACCACTGTTATCTTGCAATGTTTTCTGTTGAAGGTGGACACATTTACATATTTTGCATTTTTTTTTTTTTTTTACATTGATGCATCCCTATGAGATTACAGAAGGTAGGTAAAGAAGGGAAATATTTATTCTTCCTATCTGCTTATATTTACAGTGGAATTGGGTGATGAACTTACCATCTGAATTGAATGCTAATTCATTATTGACCATCCTAATGGGAACAGTGTAAAGTTTCCGATGGACTCTATGGATGAGTTTGGGATTGTATCCCTCATCTACTAATCTTTCTTTGAGTACTTGCCCCTTTGAGGCATAATCTGTATCTAAAAGTACAATTTTTTTATCAACCTGCTAAAGTGTTCTTTGGGGACGTTGCCAATCCACTTGGATGATGGCATCTGTGATAGTATAGGTGAAAATTCCCAGAAGATGGATTCAATTGTGTTTTAGAGAAAATCCTACCCTCAGCATGACTGAGCTTCAAATCAAGGAAGATATGAGAAATGGAATTCCACACATGTGTAGACTCGCCCTATTATCATTACAGTGTTGGACAAAAGATTTGATAGTAGATGAGAGGCTGAATCATATAATGTTTATATCATCAATATATCTGCCCTAATATATGATGTTGGTGGAAAAGGGGTAATTACTTCAAATACAAGACTCCTTCCACCAACCCATCGTTAGGTTGGAGAAGCTCAGTGCATATGCAGTGCCTGTGGCAGTGACCTGCATTTGGAGGTAATAGTTACCCTGGAAAAGTCGTTTTGTTCAAGGCAAAACCTCATACTATCCAAATTAAACTGTGCTATGGAATCCCTCTCCTACCCATGTGGACTCTATGTAGGAAATGTAGTTTTCACTGCGTGGACCCATTTTGGAGAACTCAGAAGGCTAATTGATGAAGAAAGCATTGACCACAGCACCCCTAGACACTTTACTTTGAAATATAGAAAATCTACAGCAGGCCTTAGAATACGGGTCTTGGAATTCTTCTCCAGAGGTCATTTAATGACAGAAAGATTCCAAAAGCTATGTAGAAAAGAGACATTGTGGATCTTCATTCTAAACACTTTGGCTCCTAGAGGACTCAAAGAAGAATTTGAAGTTCATACCATATTATAATAATTTTACACACCATGTGGGTCCAGTTCCTGGTTTTCTATATGTATATACTGTACATACCTCTGTAGGTCATAGATTTACTAATCAATGTAAATTATTATATATCCACTTGTTTTATACAGTATGTCTCCTAGTATTTTAATATCTATCTACATCTATTAAAATGTTATTTTTATCTATTTATTTCCATTATATCACATTTTATTATTCTGAAATTGCATTAGGGTTATTATCATTATTTAATATTTAAACAGAATCTCTCTATGGAGAATAATGAACACACATTTGGATGTGTAAGTATAGTTAATTATTCATTTATTTTAACTTAATTTACCAACTTCCTCCTGCCCGAGCGGATGCTCTTTAGTCTTGAGAGTGCGTACCTGTAATTCCTCCCAGAAGCACACACTGGTTGAACACAGCAGATTACCAGAGTACCATGTGATCGCTGTGACCAATCACAGTTCACAGTTACAGTAGGCTTTCATTCATGATGCCTTGCTTGCTACTGTGTGATCTCTGTGATTAGTCACTGTGATCACATGGTATTAGGGTCATATACTGTGCCCTGGTACTTTAATCGGTGATGTGTGTGTTAGAAATATGTTATTAATTGACAACTTTGTGTAAAAAAGTACATTTTCATTTTCTTTTCCAAAATGGGGTCATTTTAAGTTTCCGTTTGGTGTTTTCTCTGACCTGGTGCTCCAGGGCCTCCAAAAATATGTTTGGTAGATAGGAAATTAAATGTTTAGTTTATGGATAATTTATGCTCCCTAAAAGCCCAAAGGTGCTCCTTGAATTTTGGACCCCTCTATGCATCTAGGCTGTGAAAAAGTCTCACATATGTGGTATACCTATACTTGGGAGGCATAGCAGAATGTATTTTGGGGTGTAATCTTAAGTATGCCCATGCTGTGTGTAAAAAATAAAAATGGCAACTTTTTAATTTCTTCATTTTCTAAAAAATTGTCTATAAATAAGACATCGTTAAAAAACTCACCAAGCCTCTTACTAAATACCTTGGACTGTCTACTTTCCAAAAATGGGTAATTTTGAGGGTATTTGTAGTTTCCTGGCATTTTAGGGCCTCAAGAAATGAGATAGGCCGTCAGTTTATTAAGATTGATAAATTTTCAAATATATATACGTATATATATATATATCATAGTGTGCAGACTCTATAACTCTCACACAGACTAAATAATGTATAATATATGTAATGTATAAATAAACCGATTTAGGCTATTTTTAGTGAAATGATGAAAGTGAAATTTAGAAGAATACATTTTGGCCTATATTTTTGAAGAATCATTATTTATTTGCAAAATGTTATCAAATAAATTAAGAAAACGTGTTTTTTTTCATATTTGGGTACAGTGTTAAATGACTGAGCAATTGTTATTCAGACTGTAATAGCGCTGAAATCTGAAAATTGGCCCAGACAGGAAGGGGGTGAAAGTGTTTGGTTTTGAGGTCGTTAACCTCTTTAAGACCGGAAGATTTTGCTGCTTAAAGACCAGGCCCTATTTTGCGTGAATTTAACGGACAATTGCGCGGTCCTGCAACACTGTGTCTAAACTAAATTGACGTCATTTTTTCCCACAAATAGAGCTTTCTTTTGGTGGCATTTGATCACTTCTGCGATTTTTATTTTTTTGCGCTATAAACAAAAAAAGAGCGACAATTTTGAAAAAAAACAAACAATATTTTTCACATTCTGCTATATAACATTCCCCCCCCCCCAAAAAAAAATGTAAAAATTAAAATGTTTTAACATTTTAGGCCAATTTGTTTTCTGCTACAAATTTTTAGTAAAAAAATCACAATAACCGTATTTCGATTCGTTATTGTGTTTACTAACTACGGGAAAGATTTATGTCATTTTTATTGGTTTTTTTTTACTAGTAATGGCAGCAATCTGCGTTTTTTAGCGGGACTGCGACATTGCAACGGACAGATTGGACCCCTAACTGACATTTTTTACACTTTTGGGGGTACCAGTGACATTACTGCAGTAATCAGTGCTAAAAATATGCACTGTTACTGTAATAATGACACTGGCAGGGAAAGGGGTTAACCCTGTGGGTGATCAAGGGGTTAAATGTAAGCCTAGGGGAGTGATTCTAACTGTGGGGGGGGGGGGTTGGGCTTGTGAGATGACCATAGAGACATGCGATCCTATATAGCAGGATCGTATGGTCTCTGTGATCATCTCAGGGAGAATGATGGACGGCTGTGTTTACATCAGTCTTCTCTGGCAGCGGGGAGAGATTGCGAGTGGCCGGCTCCCCAGCTGACGAGTGGAGGTGGGAGCACACGCTCGCCCCCTAGCTCCTCCCAGGCAAGCGCCGTACATGTACGGGACTTGAACACAGCAATCACATTATAAAAGGGCGCTGTGATTTTCCTTTTACCCCAGTCTGTGATGAACTGTGTCCAGGGATTGTCCTGCTTTGAAAATGAAAGCCTGTACAAAGGTATGGACACAGAGCTGTAGGAAGAGTGCTCAGGAGCCTGACATTACAGCTGTGATACCCTGATCATAGGTGCATGGCTCTGCAGGCTCCCGAGAAAAAATAATAAATGCACATATTTTTACCTCCAAAATCATGTGCATGTACAGTATTTTTTTTTTATAATATAAGGTGAAGTTATTCTTTAAAAATACCCGGCCCTTTAACATGTGATCAGCTGTCAGCCAATGACAGCTGATCATGTGATGTAAACAGATTCGGTAATCTGCCGGATGTCAGAGGGACATCGGTCTCGAAAAGGAAAAGACACTGCTGCCTTATGTGTGCCCCCTGCCCACCTGTGCCACCTACCAGTGCCCACCAGTGCCACCTACCAGTGCAGGTCAGTGCCACCTACCAGTGCCCACCAGTGCCACCTATCAGTGTCAACTAGTGCCCCATCATCAGTGCTGCCCATTAGTGTCACCTACCAGTGCCCATCAGTGTCACCTATCAGTGCCCATGAGTGCCAACTATCAGTGCCCATCAGTGTCCATGAGTGCCACCTATCAGTGCCACCAATTAGTGCCCTTCAGTGGCACCTATCAGTGCCCTTCAGTGCTGCCCATCGGTGCCACCCATCAATGCCATACATCAGCGCCACCCATTAGTACCACCCATTAGTACCACCCATCAGTGCCCACCAGTGTCACCTTATCAGTGCCCATCAGTGCTGCCTTATCAGTGCCCATCAGTGCCACCTTATCAGTGCCCATCAGTGCAGCCTATCAGTGCCCATCAGTGCCACCTCATCAGAACACATCAATGAAGGTGAAAAATTACCTGTTTGCAAAATTTTATAAAACTGATTTGTTTTGTTTTTTTTTTCAAAATTTTCAGACTTTTTTGTTTGTTCAGCAAAAAATTAAAAAAACCCAGTGGTGATTAAATAGCATGAAAAGAAAGAGGTTGGTACGCTTGGTACGCTCGGACGCTGTAAAAAAAGTTTAAAAAATGCAACAAAAAATTATTTCAATTTTTTTTTTCTTTTTTTACATACTGTCATCAGTCAATATCCCTGATCACTGCCACATCAGTCATATGATGATGCTGTACTGCATTGGTAACAATATGTGGAGAAAAACAAATTTTATTTAATCTCTTATTTTCAAAAAAATTGTGACAAACGATTACAATTTAAAAAAAACTCTAGGAGGAAACTTCAACGGAGGGATTTAGGGGTACCAGGCATAAATAGACATCAGAACATATATAAAATAATAGTTCACTTTATTAATATCCAAACATTTTAAAAACAGAATACTCATACAGAAACTGAGTATATCGTATCACAATTTAAGTCTCACTACACAAAAATCATATCAGATGTGGGTCAATCTGGAGTTGGATCTACGTGTTTCGCCCAAAAATGAGGGCTTCTTCAGGATCCAATAGCAAATAGAGTGAACACCACTTCGATGGATAGTGAAGCCAAAAAATACTCCCACCAGCCAACAATAATCTTGCTGGGAGAGGGATATCAGGATATATTCCAGTAGAAGGTCAATACATGTGCAAAAGCACTAAAAGCAGTAATGATCCATCCGCTTACACAAAGAAATTGCTATGTGTAGCCAGAGAAAGGGAGGGGAGATAGGGCAAAAAGCAATTTCACCACCAGGCAGACAGATTGATGGAAAGAGTTAATACTAAACTCTCAAATGTATGCTGAAAAATATAGTGGACTAACATGGGAGAGATTGGGACTGTCTGCTGCCCTATTTAATGTTTGCAATCATTACACAGTTTGTATGGCTGAATTCACACCGCAATCACAGTGAACACGCACAGGACCCTTTTTTTGGTCCGCAGCAGAATCGGATCGCATGGTGGTTTACACCAGTGCGATCCAATTCTGTGCGAACTGTCAGATCGCACTGCGATATGCGATCTGAGCTGGGGGTTTCACTAACTTTGAATTGACAACCCCAGCGTATCGCATATGGCAGTGTGAACTGCCTGTGCTGCAGATGCGATGCGGTAACACGCAGATATATTCGCAGTGTTTCCGCATCGCATCAGTGTGAACCGGCACTGAGTGACACAAATTGCTTCGTAATAGGTCCACAAAAGTCCTTTAACCACTTAAGCCCTGGAGGATTTGGCTGCTCAAAGACCAGGGCCTATTTTGCGATTCAGCACTGCGTGATTTTAACGGACAATTGCGCGGTCGTGCGGCGCTGTACCCAAATGAAATTGACGTCCTTTTTTCCCACAAACAGAGCTTCCTTTTGGTAGTATTTGATCACCTGTGCGATTTTTACTTTTTGCTCTATAAACAAAAAAAGAGCAACAATTTTGATAAAATAACAATATTTTTCACATTTTTTTATATGAAATGCCCCCAAAAAAATGTAAAAATCAAAATTTTTTAACATTTTAGGCCAATTTGTTTTCTGCTACATATGTTTGGTAAGAATAATCACAATAAGCGTATTTTGATTGGTTTGCGCAAAAGTTATTGCGTCTACTAACTAACGGAAAGATTTATGTCATTTTTATTGTTTTTTTTTTTTACTAATAATGGCGGCGATCTGCGATTTTTTTTTGCGGGACTGCAACATTGCAGCGGACAGATCAGACCCTTGACTGACATTTTTTACACTTTTGGGGGTACCGGTGACATTACTACAGTAATCAGTGCTATAGATATGCACTGTTACTGTAAAAATGACACTGACAGGGAAGGGGTTAACTTTATTGGTGATCAGTGGGTTAAATGTATCCCTAGGGGCGTGATTCTAACTGTGTGGGGGCGTGGCTTGTGATGTAACCACAGAGACATACGATCCTACATAGCAGGATCGTATGATCTCTGCAGTTACACCAGGGAGAATGACAGGCGGCTTTGTTTACATTAGCCGCCTGCCTTTCTCCCTCTCCAGTGGGAGATCGGGAGTAACTGGTGGACATCGGAGCCGCCGGTCACTCGCACAGGGATGCTAATGAACGAAGGGCAGGAGCGCACCTTCAGCGGCGTGCGCTCACCCCCTAGAGGCTCAAGGGCGAGCGATGTAGCCCTATGTTGTTTCGCCTGTAGGGGGCTGACTGCCGCAGTAAATAGTCGTGTGGCGGTCTGCAAGTGTTTAAAGGACTGGTATAGGTGTAATATTGTTTGATGTGCAGTATATAGGGGTGTAATACACTTATAATATACTTTCTAATATAGAAAGCATATTATAGTGTATTTGGGTACCAGTGGCCCCCCAAAATGACAAATTGAAGCGGGGTGTTATACTTTCATAATAGTGTATTTGGGTACTGCAGAAATTTTGCCTCTTTCACTGCGTTAACTCTGCTACACACAGTGACAAAAGTTACTAGAAAATATTTTTCATAACTGGTGTGATAAACCAGTGGCCCCCCAAGACGACAGATTGAAGTGGGGTGCTAGATACCTTCTTCCACACGTACTGCGCTTCTCTAGAGACTTTTGTCACAGGGTCATTTAAAAAATGACAGGCAGAGGAAGAGAACCCCCGCTTCATTCTGTCGTTTTGGGGGGCCACTGGTCTGATCACACCAGTTATAATACTTTTTTCTAATTGCGTTTGTCACTCTTTGTAGTTGTAGTATCGCTGCAGAACCGCTCACCAGTCACAATGCTGCACAATCCAAATCCACTATAATAGGCTTTCTATATTCATCCAGCATTGCAACTTCCTCATCTTCCTGCTCCTGCTCCTCGATGGCTTGATCAATGACACGATGCAATGTACGCTCCAGAAAGAAGGCGTAAGGTACGATGTCACTGATGGCACCCTGGCTGCGACTGACCAGTTTGGTGATCTCATCAAATGGTCGCAGGAGTCTGCATGCGTCGCACATGGGAAGCCACTGGCGCGGTGAAAAAAACCCAAGCTCCCCAGAACCTGTCCTGCCGCAGAGTTCGTACAGGTAGTCATTAACTGCACGTTTCTGCTGGAGCAGCCTATCAAGCATATACAAGGTTGAGTTCCATTGCGTCGGCCAGTAACAAACAAGACGTCTGATGGGCAGGTTGTGTCGCCGCTGAATGTCAGCAAGGCAAGCCATGGCTGTGTAAGATCTAATGAAATGGGCCGAGATTTTCCTGCCCGCAAGATGTCTTGGACCCCAGGGTATTTGACAACGAATCGCTGCACGAACAAGTTCAGGACGTGTGCCATGCACGGCACGTGTGTAATTTTGCCCTGTTTCAGCGCGCTCAGCAGATTGGCACCGTTATCGCGCACCACTTTACCAACTGTCAAATTGAGAGGTGTTATCCACTAATCTGCCTGTGAACGCAAAGCTGAAAGGAGTGCAGGACCAGTGTGGCTCTTGGCTTCCAGGCACAACAGACGCAGCACAGCATGGCAACATCTCACCTGGCATGCCGAATAGGTTGTGGTGATCTTGGGCGGTGCAGCGGAAGAGACGGTAGCAGTGGAAAAGGAGGAGTCAGCCAAGGAGGAGAGGGAGAATGGAGTAGGAGGAGGAGAAGAAGAGGTAGGCCTGCATGCAATCCGTGGCGGTAAAACCAAATCTACACGGGTGCCACAGGTTACATGCTTGACGGCCATCAGAAGATTCATCCAGTGAGCAGTAAAAGTTATGTACCTTCCCTGCCTGTGTTTGCTAGACCACGTGTCTTGGCACCGACACTGTGTGCCAGAGATACATTCACTTGCCACTGAACATGGCCATATAGCTCTGGGATGCTCTTCTGCGAGAAATATTTCCTTTCTGGGACCTTCCATAGTGGTGTTCCAATGGGCACAAATTTTCAAAAGGCCTCCGAGTCCACCAGTTTATATGGCAGTAGTTGGCGGGCTATCAGTTCCGACAAGCCAGCGGTCAACCGTTTGGCAAGAGGGTTATCCGGCGTAATTTTTTACACTCGAACATTTGGCCCATGGAAGCCTGGCTTTTTCTAGAAAAACGTGAGGACATCATGATGGAAGGTGGAGTGGAGGACAATTGTGAGGAGAAGAAGAGGTTGGACGGTGAGAACCTGGAGTGTGGCTTTGTGGGTTCTGACAGCGTTGCTCCCACTGGGCTCGGTGATGGGAGTCCAGGTGCCTTCTTAGGCCCCTTTCACACAAGCGACCGTTCAGATCCGCCTGTCCGTTTTTTTTGGCGGATCTGAACGGCCCCCCCATGCATGTCTATGGGGCATCGGATGTCAGCGGAGACATGTCCGCTGACATTTGATCCGATCCGTCAAATCTGGACAGATGGAAACCCTATTTTCCATCCGTCCAGCGGATCGTCCCTAGGTGAGTGTTGAGCTTACCGCGACTTATGCGTTGACTGCAAAGGCTCCAGCATCAGGGAACGCATAGACCAACAGGTGTCCGACTACATCGGGTTAACGGCCGATGTGGACGCTCTGAGAAGTGATGAACCCCTGAACTACTGGGTGGGCAGGCTTGACCTCTGGCCAGAACTTGCACAATTTGCAATGGAACTGTTGGCTTGCCCCACATCCAGTGTCCTATCCAAAAGGACGTTCAGCGCAGCAGGGGGGATCGTGACCGATAAGCTCACTCACCCAGCTCATGACAGTGTTGACTACCTCACATTTCTAAAAATTAATGAGGCATGGATCTTGGAGGAATTCAACACATGTGACCAGTAGACCATGTTTGATTCAAATTCCTCATGACAGGCCACAAATATCCGCCACTACCCATAACAATTCATGGTCCCTGTCTTAGGTAAATACAGCGACAAAAAAGGCCTTTTATGTCCGTTAAATGCCTAATTGCTACAGTCTGTCCCAGCTCCACACAGCAATCTCTCCCTACACTGACAAAATACTTTTGTGGACCTATTAGCTAGCGACTTGTGTCACTATATAGTCTGTCCCTGCTCCACACAGCAACCTCCAGCCCCAGAATACAAAGTTCTTTGCTGTCAGGTGAACGCCTGTTGGCTAATTTTTGGGGCCTGTACTGGCTGACACTTACTTCTTTATCCTATGAAAGCCTAATTTTTCAGACTGGCATTGAAAATCAATGGGTCTGTAAACGTTCCGCTAAATTGTGGAATGGATGCGGACCCATTTTACAGACGTGTGAATGGACCCTATATGTATTTGACATGTATTTACCGGCTGCTGTCAGTTCTGGCTGATTTAGAAAAAATAAAATACATTTTTGGGCTGAAAAAAAATATATATATTTTTATGGCAACTTTTCCAATAGCAATACTTCTGGTATGTCAGTGTCCATGTTGTGGGACTATGTGTACACAGCTAGTAAGTATGGCTGCAAATATGACCTGGAGGTTTTTAATGTTCGCCTGCCATTAAAGTGAATGGGGTCTGCCGCAAACATGCGGTTCGCGAACATTTGAGAAAGTTTGCGGATTGCATTCGCGAACCGCCCTGTCCGATGTTCGTCCATCACTATTAATGCATTACACCCGAGATCTCCAAACTATTTAAACAAGGGTCCAGTTTACTGTACTTCAGCTGAGTTCTTGCTGGAAAAAAATATCTTAAGCAACAGACAGCATGAATTCATGAAAGACAGAAGTTGTCAAGCAAACCTGATTTCTTTTTATGAGGAGGTAAGTAAAGACTTTGGTCATAGGGGTGGCTGTGGATGTAGTATACTTGGATTTTGCAAAAGCTTATGACACAGTTCTCCACACAGTGTTGATAAATGTAACGTTATGCACTTGGGGGCTAAGAATATGCATTATACATACTAGGTGGAGTAAAACTGGGGGAATCCATAGCAGAGAAGGATATGGGTGTTCTGGTAGATCATAAGCTTACTAATAGCATGCAGTGTCAAGCTGTGGTTTCCAAGGTCCTTTCTTGTATTAACAGAGGCATGGACTCCAGAGAGAGAGAGATATAATTTTGCCCCTGTACATATCATTAGTAAGACCTAATCTGGAATATGCAGCTCAGTTTTGGGCACCAGTTCTCAAAAAGGATTTCAGGGAACTGGAGAAAGTATAGAGAAGGGCAACCAAACTGATAAGAGGCATGGAGGAGCTCAGCTATGAGGAAAGATTAGAGGAACTGAATTTATTCTCTCTTGAGAAGAGGAGATTAAGGGGGGTATGATCAACATGTATAAATACATAAGGGGTCCATGTAGTGAACTTGGTGTAGAGTTATTCACTTTAAGTTCATCACAGAGGACAAGGGGCACTCTTTACATCTAAAGGAAAAGAGATTTCGTCTCCAAATACGGAAAGGTTTTTTCACCATAAAAGCTGTGAAAATGTGGAAAACACTCCCTCCAATTATGGTTCTGGCAAGCTCAGTAGATTGCTTTAAAAAAGACCTGGATTCTTTCCTAGGTGTACATAATATAATTGGGTACTACTTTGTAGTATTTATAGGTAAAGTTGAACCAGGGAATATCTGATTGCCTCTCAGGGGGATCAGGAAGGGATTTTTGTCCCCTGTTGTAGCAAATTGGATCATTCTCTGCTGGGGTTTTTCACCTTCTTCTGGATCAACTGTGGGTATGGGATTGTGTATATGGGATTGTATGGTTGTGTTTTCTTTTTTTTTTTTTTTGGTTGAGCTAGATGGACTTGTGTCTTTTTTCAACCTATGTAAGTATGTCATATTTTCTCACATGTGTATGCATTCCAGGCCAAAACAAGGTTAAAGAATGCATTCTTTAGTCATTTTATGACCCAAATGAACCCCAATCCTCCTATAGGGCCCAGGCACCATGAATTTACCCCAAATTTTTTCAACCTGATTCAGCACTTCTTGGTTGACCATGCTATGAGGAAAATTCAAATAGTACCCCAGGACTCATTGATTTTCCTTTGTTTACCTGTATGTTTTTCCAAGCATTTGTGAGAGTGAGGTCACAATTAGGTGGTTCCACATTTGTCCTAAGAGACCTCCAGCTCTGGGTTTTAAGGTATCTCTGTGATCTCCAGGGGACACTTCTGGCTCCCCAGCTAACACAGGAAAAAGAAAAGATACACTTTCATCAGGAGCAACCCCTGAGGTATCACCACTGGCCACATTTGGACAGTGTTGTCACTTTTATCTCTGTCCCTTTTCCTAAAAGATGCATGGATTCCCCTTTACATTAGTGGTTCCTATGGACACCATGGGTGCAAGCACCCAAGGCTTCCTTGGGACCCAATGACAGCACAAAGCTATCATAAATAGAAGTGGTAGAAATACCACTTCTAAATATGATGCACAACTCCCGCTGGCTTCCATTGGCTCATCCTTAGTCACCATCACTGCAGGAGTCACTGCACTATCTCATTAGGAGCAATTGTGCTTTGCTAACTTTCTGTAAACTTGCTGCCCACCCAGGGCTTGTTTCTGGTTTTGCCATACAATTGCTTGCTAAATAAATGCCCTGAATGATTTTGACCTTGTCTCTCATCTGTAACAGAGAGAGTCTGCCATACGCTATAACACCAGGATTACAGCACTGCAAATCCAGAAAGCTAACCTGTTTCAGTTATTTAATCTGAGGCACTGAACTACTTTGTCTAGCAAAGTATACACAGCTGTGGATACATTGTTGCATAAAAAGAAGTCATTTTTACAACAACAGTATTTTTATTTTAGAAAAAACCTTCCAAAAAAATTATTATGGTACAATGTTTAAAATAGTTGGATTTTAAATCTAAGTATCATAACCTTTAGGGTTTAAGATAGCTAAGCTATGTTCAGTTACTATGAGACATTTGAGTAAATACCATTTATACAATGTAAGAGAAATGCAAGCATAAGCTTCTGACACATTTTTAAATTGAGCTGTTCTGTAACTTAGCTGATTTATAATTTGCATACTTGATGCAGGCATTTTAATAAGACTTATGTTATTATGACATATTTCACAAAATGAATTCAATCTGCATAAAATTACCGTCTGGAGGTGTCCATTTTGTGGGAGGTCAAGTGGCGCAAGTTCAAGTAAAGCATTTTAACTCAGGGTCTCTATTGTGTTTTTAATTGCATTAAAAAAATGTGTGTAGGCTTTTTTCTATGTTCCTGGGGGTGGTGGTTTTTGCAGCTTCAGATATTTGAGTGTAACCCAATTCACAAGCTTTAATTCAGCTCCCAGTGCTGTGTGGCCCAGTAATAATGTAAAGCAAGCAGTAAATGTATATGTTTAGTTCATGGTAGATCGTCTTATTGCATGTCTTCTGCTTATAAGTAATGTAAATAAGCAGTTCCACTGCTAAAGATTCATAATACGTTGTGTTTGCTTATTTGATCAGCATCATGCATTTTTAGAAACAGAGGTAAACCTTTAAGAACCAAGAAAAAATATCACAAGTTTACCAAATGGAATACACCTAGGAGTTTTATTGCAAACATAGAATGAAGAAAATAGAATAACTAAAAGCAACAAAAGATATAAAAATATGTATGGATGCCATAAAGCCTTGGTCCTCAACCCTGGTCCTCAGGGCCCACTAACAGGCCAGGTTTGCAAGATAACTGAAATACATCCCAGGTGATATCATTTGCTGCTCAGTGATTGCAGTACTCTTGTCTGCATCTCCCCAAGGTAATACCTAAAATCTGGCCTGTTAGTGGGCCCTGAGGACCGGAGTTGAGGACCACTGCCATAAAGGACACGTGTGGCTTGTCTGGGTCCTTGCCAGAGAGTTCCTAACTTTTTTCTATAACTTCTGTAGTTACTTTTCTAGCTCCCTGATGAATGCCCAGGTATAACCAGACATGACAACATTCTTGTTGAGCAGCTGAAAATACATTTTTCTTACCCAAGCCTGACAAGCTACACTATATTGTCAAAAGTATTGGGACGCCTGCCTTTACACTCACATAAACTTTAATGGCATCCCAGGCTTAGTCTATAGAGTTTAATGTTGAGATGGCCCACCCTTTGGAGCTATAACAGCTTCAGCTGTTCTGGGAAGACTGTCCACAAGGTTTAGGAGAGTGTCTATGGGACTGTTTGACCATTCTTCCAGAAGCCCATTTGTGAGATCAGGCACTGATGCTGGATGAGAAGGTCTGTTTCGCAGTCTAATTTATCCCAAAGGTGTTCTATCAGGTTGAGGCCAGGACAATGTGCAGGCCAGACAAGTTCTTCCACCCCAAACTCACTTATCCATGTCTTTTTGGACCTTGCTTTGTGTATTGGTGCGCAGTCATGTTGTAACAGGAAGGGGCCATCCCCAAACTGCTCCCACAAAGTTGGGAGCATGAAATTGTCCAAAATGTCTTGGTATGTTAATGATGTCTTAGCAGTTCCCTTCGCTGAACTAAGGGGCCAAGCTCAAACCCTGAAAAAGCAACACCATAACCCCCCCTCCACCAAATATTTTGGACCAGTGCACAAAACAAGGTCCATAAAGACATGGATGTGCGAGTTTTGGGTGGAGGAACTTGACTGACCTGCACCTCAACCCCATAGAACATCATTGGGATGAATTCAAGTGTAGACTGTGAGTCAGGCCTTCTCGTCCAACCTCAGTGCAAACCTCACAAGAGTACTTCTGGAAGAATGGTCAAACTGTCCCATTCACATACTCCTAAACCTTGTGGGCAGTCTCCTCAGAAGAGTTGTAGCTGTTATAGCTGCAAAGGGTGGGTCAACCCAATATTGAACCCTGTGGACTAAGACTGGGACGCCATTAAAGTTCATGTGTGGCACCCCCAATACTTTTGACAATATTGTGTATCTCCATAGGTCTGATAGAATTCCACTAACATTTTATCTTAATTACTTGCTGCAAATTATACAGACCCATAAGACCACCCACATAAAGGTTCTGTCTAGTTACCTCAGATAAACATAAAATCTTATCAGGGTCTCCTAAAAAAGAGGACTTCCACTTTCATAAAATCAATTCTAATCTCCAAACTCTAATCTCCAAAAACATTCACCAAAAGTTGCAGGATCTATAATATTAAAATGTCTACCCACACAAAATAGCTTTTCATATAAGTTCTGTACACCAACAACAAGGCATTTCCATCTGAAACCAATGACTTAGATTCAAAGCAACTAATGCCTCTATGGTATTCCAGACATCAAAGATTTTACTCAGCCTACCAGCTATCACAAATTCTTTGGGATACATTGCAACACAATACAGCACTGATTACCAGGCCAGCTGAGTCCTCTTCTTTATGTTATAGATTTCTTATTTCAGGCAGGTAGACAAAGGGGACAGTATGATTTTCTGTCCACAGTATTCAGATATTCAATGATCTCTCTCTGGCTATAGTGGAAAACCAATGACAATGCACATATCTAAATGAAGAGTCTCTGTAATGATCAGAGACCATATGATCTACCACCTTGAGAGTCACTTTTTGAACCGTGAATCCATACACATAGCCTTTTCTTCGAAAAATGAAAAAACGTTTATTGTCAATTTAATAAATATATAACTTTAAGCACTTGATTATGCACATTCTTAATATTACAAGTCAACCATTCCAACAAGAACAACTGCAAATTGCATTACCCCTCTGTATGGTAATTTTTGGTGCTGGGAACCTAGAATAGTAGATTTTGGTTTAAAGGGTGGGACACAAAAAAAACAAAGATAAACTATAACATGTCAAGATGTGTAACAACCCCACTTCTCTTACCCTAACACTGAAAATGAACTCCAAAGATTTAACCTATTCCCTTATTTGTAAATCTAAACCATAAATCATTTCTAAATCCAAAAACAAAAAATGTAATATTGCAGATTAAAAATTTTCAGATTTATCAGATGTAGTGGCTGCATTAGCTTTATGTATTATTTTATTTCTTTCTTTTTTTTGCAAGTACAGAAAAGTACAATTTCAGGAAAAAATGCCAAAATGTTGTGTCATGTTGTAAAGCTCTCCTATCTCCTGCCTGAACTCTGTTGCTAACAAGCAGTCAAAAATGGTCATATACCAAAGATGGGATCATAAATTATATGATAGAAAACTAAACACTTGTTACTTAATAGTATTACCTACTTCCAACAGTTTGGACAAAGTGTGTTAACTATCACTCCCAAGATTAGGCAGGTTAGCCTCAAACCTGGGTTAGTCTAAAACCTAATACTTGATTGATATTTTCGATCAGACAAAGAAGGAATACTCATGAATGATAGCACACATTCCTCTTCACAAGAAGTAGGATTGGACTATTAAGCCCCGTACACACGTACCGATCGTCGGCATACAAACGTTCGTCTTTTCTCCCCGGGATGTCGGTGTCTGTTGAAAAGTGCAAAGACTGCCCAAGAATTTTGTCCGCCGACTACAGCCGACTGCAGAAGTGATGTCATGTAATGGTTAACTTTCCCTGTGTTTTTTCTTTTCTGAGCATGCCCAGTCTTGCAAATCTGCGGTCTGTCGGCAGAATTCTGTACTGACTGGCGAACAATCGTCCGTTCTGGTGTCGGCATACAAAAATTTAAAGGCTTGCAAGAAAGACTCTTGTCCGCAGAATGTGCGCAGACAGCTGTCGGAGGCACCATACTAACAAGCGTACAATCGGCAGATCTTTCGTCCGCCGACGTTTGTATGCCGACGATCGGTACGTGTGTACGGGCCTTTATAATACTTTATTTGGAGATTTCGTTTCTTACAAATGCACATTATTGATATGCATTTTTAAGGGCCAACAGTCTGTCAAGAGAAAGATATTTTTCCCAAAGTAAAAGAAATAAAAGATATTATACTCATGCAAGACAAGTTTTTGCATGTGGCCACAAAGTGCAGCTTGCTGTAGCAGGCCTGAATGTAAGTATAACAACTAGTTGGTAGCACCTAGGCAGGTAAGGAATCTAATTAAAGGACAAAAAAAATTAAGCACAATTGTCCTTTAAACAAAAGGCAATAATCAATGAATGTCTTTTCTTTTAATGTAACCTGAATTTGATTGGTTTTAGCATCTTGAAATGTTCTGTACAATAGAGCTCAGATTAGGAAAAGGAAAGGCAACACAAGTGGCCAATCAGTCAGCGTCTTTTCCTTTCACTGTCCAGTCATGGTGGGTGGGACTGGACCTCTAAGTGTTATTGAACTGCAACAGAGAAAATGGGGTCTCCTTCCCTGCCAGACAGGGTTGTGCTGTGTGGAAGAGCTGGGTAAATCCCAGAATCTCATGGACAGAAATACAAATAAATTGGCAAGTTCAACAACTCTGATATATGCATTTCATCTGTGTATGGCACTGTTTGTCCAGAATTCTGATGATTTCTATAATTAATGAACAGATCTCTCAAAACGCTTCTTTATTAAGGCCTATGGGGAAAAAACCCAAGTATGCACAGTAAATGATGAAGGACTGAAGTGCTGCAAGTGTAGGCTGTGGTTATTTGTCCAGTTTACCAGCTGATCTGCAAAATAGTTTTTAATTAGAAATGGGCCGGACACCCCCCAGTTCGGTTCACGCCAGAGCATCACAAAAGTTTGGTGTCGAACAACGAACCCCTTTGAAGACTATGGGACCATAAATGGAAAGATCAAAAGTGCCCATTTTGAAGGCTTATGTGCATGGTATTGGGCATACAAAGGGTATGGGGGTCCGGTTACTGCCCTGGTGGACATTTATCAATGAAAAACAGTTTTTTATAACGATCATTTTTAAATGAGCAGTGATTTACTGATGCTTAAAGTGATACAATAAAAATGAACATTTTCTTTTAAATATAGTGCCTGGGGGGGTCCCATTAGTCTGCCTGTAAAGTGGTGCATCCGTACCTTGTATAGAACCTGCTGCAGCAAAAATTACCTTTATAATGCCCCAAAAAATGACATTTTCCCTGCAAGCTTTCTTTATTTTAAAAACAATGCCTTGGGGACCCAGTCTGTATAATGAGGCCACAATTTAGTGCACTTAAAACAAGATTAGAGATTTTTTTGGATAAATTCTGGTGTTTGTTTCGCAGACTTTGGATAGAAGTAACAGAAGTGGAAAAATTGGGCTTTGGGTTTTGATGGTGCCTTCACACCATAACCCTATAGAGGTACTTTTGATGAAAGCAAGAGTTGGTCTTGCTGTAAAAAATAGAAATGTTATGCACCTGTCAATCAGGTGCAGAAAAAATGGTCCTTGGGTGTTCATTATGCCTATGAAACCTTTACCAAAACATTTCTTCTAGATAAAATCAACACCCAAATCAAAGCTAGACAGCATAGATTTTAAATCTGTGGACAGACACGCTCTTTTATCTGTCACAAAATCTCCGGCAGCACCGAATGCCTATCCGGAATGCACGCTGGATGCAGGGCAGCCCAGCAACTTAATTGCATACGGGGCAAGTTCTATACAGTGGTCTATTCTCCTGACACAGTAACCTAGTGGATTGCCAACTGGAAGTCTCTCCATGTCTGTTTTTACCCCTGGATAATATCCCACCATATGATGCAGATGCTGATAATGGGATGTGGAAGCTGACAGCCCTGGGTGCCGAGGACTAAAAAAATGAATTCTTGGGTCCTTTCACAGGCTGTAAAGAATGAGGGAGCCCATGCACTGCAAGTATGCGGAGCCATGAGAAGTCCTCTGGGTCACTCTGAGGATTACAGTATGTGGAACTGCCTCCTCCCAGCCACATACTACTCCCAAAGGTTCTGGGGACAGAAAACCATCTCTTAAAGTTTGATGTATGTCTTCCTCTGCTTCCATGCCTCCAAAACTGCCAGAATTAAAGTCCTCCTCTTCCACTCGCTGCTCTGCCTTGATTGCCCTGTCCAAATTGCCCTGCAGAGTCTGCTTTAGCAGGAACACAACAGGTCACTGATGCATGCATTGTCACTGCTCACAATCCTTGTGGCCTCCTCAAATAGTGACAGTACAGTGCATGCATCTTTTATCAGTAGCCATTGGCTTGGGGGAAAAAGCAGAGCCTGTCATTGTGCCATACTCACAATGACCTTTTGCTACAGGTGCAGCTGCTGCAGCATTGCCAAAGTTGAGTTCCACCGGGTAGGCATGTCACAAATCAGGTGGTTTATGGGCAGGTGGAATTCACGCTGAATTTTAGCCAACCGAACCCTGGCCATGTATGACTGCCTGAAATAGCTACAGACTCTACTGGCCTGCTTTGGCAGCTCTTTCAACCCTGGGCACCTGTTTAGAAAAATGCCGCACCACCAAATTGAGGACCTGTGCCAGGCATTGCACGTGTCAAATTTCCCTGTCGCAGGGGGCGAACTGAAAGTTAGTGCTATTATCGCACACCATTCCTAGCTCAAATTGGCATGGTGTGAACCACCTCTGGACCTGCCCCTGCAGAGCTGAATAAATCTCTGCCCCGTTGTGGCTCCTGTCCCCTAGACAGACCAGAAAAAGCACTGCATGGCATATTTTAGTCTGACTCATTGGATATCCCCTTAAACGCTTTGGGGGCACTGGTGATCCATAGGACAATTCAGCATAGGAGGGCATGGAGAAGGAGGAGGAGGAGAGGGGGCAACTGACAAATCTTGCATCATCACCACCAGCTGTATGGAGATGTGGCGGCAATACAAGCTTCAGCATTGAGCCCTGACCTGCATCCTTCCAAGTTGCAAGCAGAATTACCCAGTGTGCTGTGAACAAAATATATCATCCCTGACCATGCTTGCTGGACCACGTTTCAGCAGTAAGGTGGACCTTGCGGCTGACTGCCTTGCCCAACAATGCCACAACATTGCCTTTCATGTAATGGTACAAAGCTAGAATGATCTTACGTGCAAATAAAAAGCAACTGGGAACCTGTCATTGTTGTACAGCACATTCTGCAAATTCACAGAAGTGGCAGAATCCACAAGATGCAAAGGCAGGAGTTGTAAAGCCAGCAGCTTTGACTAGCTTGAATTTAGATGCTGGGCATGTGGATGGCAGTGACTGTATTTTTGTTTTATTTTCCTGCTATACTCTACAGCTGGTGGTGTGCTGCTGGCAGATGTGCTGCAAGGACCTGTGACACCCTTGGCTATACCATCATCCCTGTCAGTGGAGGCTGCTGAGAGGTCATGAGATGTAGCAGGGGTAGACCTGAAAGGTGAGGAGTGAGGAGGAGCAGAATATCATCCCTTTTGGCTTTCAGGTGCTCTTGCCAAAGGGCTGAATGGTAGGAGGTTAAATGCCTTGTCAAGAATGTGGTACCTAAATGGCTGGTGTTAATGCCACGCTTGATTTGCTTGAGGCAAAGTTTGCAAATTGCAACAGTGTGATCAGCTGAACATGTGCAAAAAAAGGCCCAGATAGCTGAGCTGTGGGAGGTGGGCCGGGGGATAACAGCTCCACAATGTGATAGAATAGGATGGCTGCTCTCTACTCCTTCATGATGGCTGCCACATTGGGGTTGTGCCTCACCCTCACTTTCCTCCTCTGCTCTATTCGGCACTCAAGTCATGTCAATAATCTCAACATCATCATCCCCTCCATCCTCATCCTCACCGGAGCCAACTTGGCAATATGCCGTGGCTGGGGGAACATGACTGTCAATTTGTTGTTTACCAGTGTTCTCCCTGCTCTGTAGGCTCATGTTCCTACCTTTCTCAACCTCAGAGTCAGAACCAACATCAGAATCAAGTAATGACTGTGCATTATCAAGGAGAAAGTGGCTGACACTGTCTTCAAATAACTCAGCTGACTCCTCCATGCATGATGCTGGGGCTATGTCAGCAGAAGCTGTGAGCAATGAGGCAGAGTAAGCCACTCTGGCAGCTGCAGTGGGCTGTGCACTAGTCTCTGCTAGGGTGATAGAGGATGAGGATAGTTTAGTAAGCCAGTCCACCACCTCCACTGCATGCTGTGACTGGATAGCACAGGCAACATCACTAAACAGAGGAAATGATGCCCTCCCTAAGGACGTACCATGTCCGCCTTTGCCTGTGGACACAGACACTGCTGGCCCCCTTACAGTGCCATGGGAACGTCTACCTCTCCTTGTTAGCCTCCCAGACAGGATGGGGGGAGTATTACCAAAATATAATAGAGATGGGGAAATATGTACTTGAATGCACTTTAATCAATAGAAAGTGGTGTTTGGTGCACTTTAACTTGAGTACTCCCTACACAGTCACACTGACTTCACTTTCCTGCAGAAAATTGCACTAACGCACTTTAAAATACTGCAGAAAAACTGCACTAATACACTTCAATATACTGCAGTAAACAGGCATTAATGCACTTCAATATACTGCAGTAAAACTGCACAAATGTACTTCAATATACTGTAGTAACAGTGCACTAATGCATTTCAATATACTGCAGTAAAAGTACCCTGACGCACTTTAACCACTTGCCGACCGCCCACAGTATATTTACTGCGGCAGTCAGCCTCGTACAGGCAAAGTGACATAGTACTATGTCGCTAGCCTGAGAGCCTCTAGGGGGCGAGCGTGCACCGCCGGAGGCGCGCTCTCGTCCCCGCTCGTTCCCTAACATGTCCGCGCGTGTGACCGGCGGACCCGATGTCCGCCGTTCACTCGCGATCTCCGGGTGCAGAGGGAGAAAGGCAGGCGGCTAATGTAAACAAAGCCACCTGTCATTCTCCCTGATCTAACTGCAGAGATCATACGATCCTACTATGTAGGATCGTATGTCTCTGTGGTTATATCACTAGCCACACCCCTTTACAGTTAGAAGCACGCCCCTAGGGACACACTTAACCCCTGCATCACCAATAAAGTTAACCCCTTCCCTGCCAGTGTCATTTTTACAGTAACAGTGCATATCTATAGCACTGATTACTGTAGTAATGTCACTGGTACCCCCAAAAGTGTCAAAAATGTCAGTCAAGGGTCCGATCTGTCAGCCCCAATGTCGCAGTCCCGCAAAAAAAATTGCAGATCATCGACATTACTCGTTAAAAAAACAATAAAAATGACAAAAATCTTTCCATTAGTTAGTAAACGCAATAGCTTTTGCGCAAACCAATCAAAATACGCTTATTGTGATTTTTTTTACCAAACTTATGTAGCAGAAAACAAATTGGCCTAAAATGTTAAAAAATTTTGATTTTTAATTTTTTTTTGCAAATTTCATATAAAAAAATTTGAAAAATATTGTTATTTTTTCAAAATTGTCGCTCTTTTTTTGTTTATAGCACAAAAAGTAAAAATTGCACAGGTGATCAAATACCACCAAAAGAAAGCTCTGTGGGAAAAAAAGGATGTCAATTTTATTTGGGTACAGCGTCGCACAACCACGCAATTGTCCGTTAAAGTCACGCAGTGCCGAATCGCAAAATATGGCCTGGTCTTTGGGCAGCCAAATCCTCCGGGGCTTAAGTGGTTAATATACTGTAGTATAAGTGCACTAACAGACTTCAATATACTGCAAAACCTGTGCACTAATGCATTTCAATATACTGCAGTGAATGTGCACTAACACACTTCAATATACTGCAGTAAAAGTGCACTAACGCACTTCAATATTTTGCCTTAAAAGTGCACTAACACACTTCAATATATTGCAGTAAAAGTGCCCTGATGCACTACAATATGCTGCAGTAAAACTGCCCTGACGCACTATAATATACTGAAGTAAAACTGCCCTGATGCACTACAATATACTGCAGTAAAACTGCCTTGACACTCTATACTGACACACTTCAATATACTGCAGTAAACCTGCCCTGACCCTCTAAACTGGCACTACAGTAAAAACAAATTATCGCAGTACACTCACGCTGCACTATCACTATGTTCACACTACACTGATACTTTACATTTATAATAGAATCACAATAGCACACTATAGCACACTAACACACTAGTAGCTAGTAGTCCTGTTCTATCTATCTCCACTCTAATATCACACTGCAAATGGCTGCTCTAGGAAGGAATATTTTATAGTGTGGGGTGGGACTATGAGCAATGAGGCATGCTTGGAGAGAGTCATCATGACTGTGTCCAAATATGGCTCTGACAGTGCTATGTGCCCTGATTGGGCAAAGCCTTCTTTGCTCTGTGTGGCACGCAGTGCATTATGGGGCGTTCAGTGGGCTAAACAAATGGTAAACAAACACCCCAACTATTTGGGTGTATAGTTGTTGAAGCATCCATTTGAATGACTCAAATCAGTATTGGCTTGTATTTCACTTATAAAAGACATGCATTCAAAATATACAATGCACTGAGGATTGAGGTGAACTCCCAATGATGCAGGATGTTTGCTGTGTAAGCATCAAACAATTGGCAACAAAGTTATAGAGCACATGCAACACAGTTCAGTTAGAAATGCTTTAGAGGAATGTATAGGCAACAGAAAAACAAATAAAGGGAGCAGATTAGGAGACCACAAGATATACTGTATATCCCCCGCTGCAATCTCTATTTACTTACTGCTTCCCCCCCCCCATCTGAACTGTCAGCCGTCTTTCATCTCTTATTCATTCATAATCTTTGCTTGCTGCAAGAAGTTACCAAGTCTCCACTGCTTTGGGACACCTCTTAGTTCATGTTGCCGGCCAATGTCGGCATGTTCATTCAGGTGCAGGGTTGTTTGAGAGCTAGATAGCTGCTATACTTTTCTTCGCATCCTCCAGATGGACAATAAGAGGCATGAGGACACTCAGTCACCATATCCAGGTGTAATGACATCACTACGTTGGCGTGTTTCATTTGGCATGCAGCGAACTTCTTCAAAACCAATCTTAAGAAGTTCTGAAGAAGTTTTCTGATTAGTGAACGAGCCCATGTAATGGGCTCACCCCTCTGTAAACACTCTGAGAAGCCAGACCGAGTCACCAGAAGTGATGTTACTGGTTAGTAGCAGTGTTGGGCATGTAACAAAAAAGTAATTAGTTATACAGTAGTTACTAGTTACTTCTCCCAAAATGTAACTGAGTTAGTAACTGAGTTACATCAGTAAAAAAGTAACTAATTACCAGGGAAAGTAACTATTGCGTTACTTTAAAAAAAAAATTAAATATGTCAAATAACTTGTATGCCCCCAATGTTAAATATGTGTGGTACACTGGTACCTGAGTGGTATTTGCTGAGTGGTACTTGCTGAATGGCACTGGTGGCACTGGTACCTAAGTAGTATTTGCTGAGAGTTTCTGGCTGCGTGGTACACTGGCAGTGGGTACATGAGTGGTATTTGCTGAGTGGTAATGAGTGGTATTTGCTGAGTGGTACCTTAGTGGGTATTTGCTGAGTGGTACTGGTTGGCTGTGTGGTGGTGATACACTGGTACTGGCAGTGGTACCTGACTTGCTAATCCGAGTCCTGCTAAATGACTCCTAACTGAGTGGTATTTTATTTTATTTTTTTTACTCGAGTGGTACCTGCTGCTGCTGGTGGTAGTGGACTGGTGGTGCTGGTGCACTGGTGGTGGTGGGCAGTGGTGGCTGGTGGTGTGGCACTGGTGGGGTACTGACAGTGTGTTACGGTGGTATCTGACCGGAGTCTGACTCCTGAGTCCACTCCAGTCCTGACTGTAATGTATATTTTTTTTTTTGGTATCTGCTGGCTGCTGCTGGTGGTGGCTGGTGGTGGTGGGGCACACTGGTGGGGTCCGTCTGACTCTCTACTCTAGGCTGTCTGTGACTGACTGTACTCTGGACTGTCCGACTGACTCCTTCTGTGCTGCTGTCCCTCCTGTGACTGACTGACTGTCCTGCTTCTGAGTATAACTAAGCGCAGATGGCTGTGCCTGTGAACGACTGCCTGGACGGTGGTGGTGGTGGTGGTATTTATATTTCTATGTTTTTATTTATATCGCCAGGGTACCTGGCCTGCTGGCTGGTGCGCTGAAACTCCAGTCTCTCTCTTTCAACAGGCCAGTACCGCGAGGAGCGGACAGCGCCCGCAGGGTCATAGAGGAGTAAGGAGTGGAGGAGAGAGGAGTTACACTACTACCCTCTAGTGGTGGTAGATGTAATTACGGTAACGCCGCTTAAGTAATGGGAACAACGTTACTGCGGAGGGAAAAGTAATCAATTAGATTACTAGGTACCCACAAAAGTAATGGCGTTAGTAACGCCATTTACATTAAACGCCGTTATTCCCATCACTGGTTAGTAAGGAAGTGTAGACAGGTGGACATCAATGCATTTCGCCGTATGGCGTCTTCAGGAAATAGTGTTGAGCCCATTACATGGTTGAAGAAGGGGGCACAGGGCACATTCTTTGTAAGCCTAACTATTGATGTGTGGGTGGTGGCATTTTAATATATAATAAAACAGTTTTGCACTATTATGGGTGTCTCTGTTTTACCTCCATATAATCAACATCGGCCATCCGATAGGGATTAGAGAGGTGCAAACCTATCCAGGTGTTCTGATTGCTGATAAGGCTGTATGGTCCTGGGACCTGGGGCTTCTGGTGAGCAGATTTATGAGTATTATGACGAGGTGGAGCACTTGAATCAAAATAAGAAGGCACAGAGTGGGTGACAGCATTAATTGAGCACTAATTAAACATAGAATGTGTCGGCAGATAAGAACCATTTGGCCCATCTAGTCTGCCCAATATATCTGAATCCTATGAATAGTCCCTGGCCCTATCTTATATGAAGGATAGCCTTATGCCTATCCCATGCATGCTTAAACTCCTTCACTGTATTTGCAGCTACCACTTCTGCAGGAAGGTTATTCCATGCATCCACTACTCTCTCAGTAAAGTAATACTTCCTCATATTACTTTTAAACCTTTGCCCCTCTAGTTTAAAACGGTGTCCTCTTGTGGTAGTTTTTCTTCTTTTAAATATGCTCTCCTCCTTTACCGAGTTGATTCCCTTTATGTATTTAAAAGTTTCTATCATATCCCCTCTGTCTCTTCTTTCTTCCAAGCTATACATGTTAAGGTCCTTTAACCTTTCCTGGTAAGTTTTTTCCTGCAATCCATGTACTAGTTTAGTAGCTCTTCTCTGAACTCTCTCTAGAGTATCTATATCCTTCTGGAGATATGGCCTCCAGTACTGTGCACAATACTCCAAGTGAGGTCTCACCAGTGTTCTGTACAGCGGCATAAGCACTTCTCTCTTTCTACTGCTTATACCTCTCCCTATACATCCAAGTATTCTGCTGGCATTTCGTCCTGCTCTATTACATTGTCCTCCCACCTTTAAGTCTTCTGAAATAATTACTCCTAAATCCCTTTCCTCAGATACTGAGGTCAGGACTGTGTCAAATATTCTATATTCTGCCCTTGGGTTTTTACGCCCCAGGTGCATTATCTTGCACTTATCCACTTAAGAACACTTCTTTGTATATGGACTGTGAATGCTTCACATTTATTCATTTCTGTTGGTTATATAGCAGTAGTGTATTGCTGTGTTCACACTATTGGCACATCTGTATGTTATTTTCCATTATATCTTCATTAGCCATCACTTAACAGCGCCTGCTTTATATGTATTATTTATGTTTTATTTGGAGTCCCACTTTAAAAAAAAGTAAACCATAACAGCTTTCTACCAGTGAAGTATTTACATTGTGCACAAATAAAGAAGAAAAACACATGAAAATAAAAATATTTAGAATTGGATATAAAAGTATATTATAGTGGTTTAGCTATAAGCCTATTGTATATTAAATAAGTGCAGCCACCAATGCCAACATAATTTTAAATACCAATATAAAAAAGGATTCATGAAGCAGAATCGTTACAACACACAACATTTTCATGGTATGTTAGCAAAAGTTTAATAGTAAAGGCAGTGCTCACAAATTGCATCACACAGAATACATAATTATATACTGTAACTATATTTATATTGCCAGCAATTATATATGGTTTTAACATGTGCATTGATTGCCTGCTGCAGAGATATGTTTAGACAGTTCCTGCTAAGTATTTTCTCCATATATTTTTGATTTTCGTGTGTTCATTTCTTGTATTTTTATGCAAGTACTTTTTCAGATAGCATGTCATTTTTACTTTATGTATTTTTAGTGATGTCTTCATTTAATGGATATTCATTTTAGCTGGTATTTATATAGTACTTTTGCTGGAACAGATCTTCATGTAAGCAACACTTGTTTTTTATTCCTGTGTGTATGTCAAGAATTTTTTAAGTATATAGTTGAAGCAGCTACTGTATGTTGCAATGCTATGAAAGCAATTAGTTTGCTGCAGTGTTTAGCTCCTGGTTTAAACTGCCATTGGTCTCAGAGGTGGGATCGTCTTTTTAGATGAAGGTTAAGGGGCCTTATTGTAATTTTGCAGTCGGACTATATAATTTGTACATATGTCCCTGCTGGCAATAACTGTATGCACCATGAGGAGCCTTTGACATACTCTAACACACCAGGGTGTACTTTGTAAGCATCTATTTTTATAAATGGGTACATAAAATATTTTGTTTGAGAATTACTGGCTTAACTTGAACAGGCATCTACAAAACTCAACACAAACTGGAATATTTTGTTCCTAAGAAAAGATTTCCCCATCCTATCCATTGTTATTGCTTTCCATCGTTTAACCAAGATCATGTTTTAATTTCACTGTAATCATTATTATTCTTAACCACTTGCCGACTGCCGCACGACTATTTACGTCGGCAGTCAGCCCCTCACAGGCAGAGCGACGTAGGGCTACGTCGCTAGCCTGTAAGGGTTTTGGGAGCGAGCGCGCGCTGCCGGATGCGCGCTCCCGCTCGGTCACGGACCCCCCCGTGCGTGTGCCCGGCGGACATCGCGATCGTCCGTGACAGCGGGAGAAAGGCAGGCGGCTAATGTAAACAAAGCCGCCTGTCAGTTCTCCCTGTGTAGGAATGGTGATCAAACGGTTCTACTATGTAGGACCGGTGATCACTGTTCTTACACATCAAGCCACAGCCAATCACAGTTAGAAACACGCCTCTAGGACACACTTAACCCCTCCCTCTCCAATACAGTTAACTCCTTCACTGCCAGTGTCATTTTTACAGTAACAGTGCATATGTATAGCATATACATATGGTGGGCTTGAGCACGATATGGCCATATGGTGGGACTAAACCCCCATTTTTATTTATGGATTGTCTCCATATTTGATAGTCATTTCTTTTGCATGGTTGTGCTATTCTTTTTTAATATACATGTTGCTTGGTCCATAGCTGCACCGGCTTTAGATATACATGTTCAGGGTTTGCTCCCCCAATTTTTTGCTTGTTTATTATGTATTCGGTCTGACCAGACTTATGAGGTTGAGCATCCCATCCCCCACACACACCTGTACTCTATTGGTGTCCTCTATCAAGTAGATATAGGAGGAGTCCCCTGCAGTGCATTAGCACACCTTCCCAGCAAGGAGTGTTGTCTCCAAGGGTAAGAGAGGCTGGATTCACCCCTTTTTATGGATAGTGTAGGACCCACTGATAATGGGGTACTTTGACGCAGTGGTGGGCTTGAGCACGATATGGCCATATGGTGGGACTAAACCCCCATTTTTATTTATGGATTGTCTCCATATTTGATAGTCATTTCTTTTGCATGGTTGCGCTATTCTTTTTTAATATACATGTTGCTTGGTCCATAGCTGCACCGGCTTTAGATATACATGTTCAGGGTTTGCTCCCCCAATTTTTTGCTTGTTTACTGTAGTAATGTCACTGGTAACCCCAAAAGTGTCAAAAATGTCAGTCAAGGGTCCGATCTGTCCGCCCCAATGTCGAAGTCCTGCAAAAAAAATCGCAGATCGCCGAAATTACGCATTAAAAAAACAACAAAAATGACAAAAGTCTTTCCCTTTGTTAGTAAACGCAATAACTTTTGCGCAAACCAATCAAAATGCGCTTTTGCGATTTTTTTTACCAAACATATGGTAAAAAAAAAAATTGGCCTAAAATGTTAAAAAATTTTGATTTTTACATTTTTTTTGGGGAATTTCATATAAAAAAATGTGAAAAATATTGTTATTTTTGCAAAATTTATGCTATTTTTTTGTTTATAGCGCATGATCAAAATGCACAGGTGATCAAATACCACCAAAAGAAAGCTCTGCTTGTGGGAAAAAAAGGACGCCAAATTCGTTTAGGTACAGCGTCGCACAACCGCGCAATTGTCCGTTAAAATCACGCAGTGCCGAATCGCAAAATAGGCCCTGGTCAGGAAGGGGTAAAATCTTCCGGGGCTTAAGTGGTTAAAATGATCCCTCCCAATGATTCTCACTCTCACACTTAACTATTTCCTTTCCACCTGTCATGGTGGAAATGTCATATCAAGTCCTGTCATGTTTATATTGCAGTAAATGTTCCTGGTGAGCAGAATCGCCCTCCCATTCACTTCCCCTCACTTTCTGTCCTATAAACCTTCATAAGTGAGGAAATCCCTAGTTGTCACCAGGGTCACCAGAACAAATGTCCCAATTAGAAAAATTCCCTTCCATTACTGTTCCGGGGACAGCTGTGTCTTTAGTTATAATTAAAAAAAAAAAAAAAAAAATGTTTTGACTATACATACAATTTAAACCCTCTTAACACCTAATCAAACATTCAAACTGAAACTCTTGAAGAATACGTAAAGTCATTTTTTTTTATTTGAAGAAGAATAAGAACACCTGTTTGTGCCCCTATTAGGGAGATTCACCCTCTCTATTTGTCATGTTTGCCATGTACACTAAAACTGAAAGAAAATCCTACATTTTGGAGCGTCCCCAGAAACATGAAAGAAGGGAAAACTTCCAATGGGGAAACAAATTACAGTGACCCTGGAGACAACCAGAGATTCCCTCACTTTGAGATTTCCTTTGGGGAAGTCTCCTCAAACGGAACATAGATGAAAAAATGAAACCCTCACAGGGGTTATCTCCTACCTTACTCTATCCAAAATGAAAAAAATATTTTGTCCTTAGTTCTAAGTATACCAACTTTTGACCCTAAAAACAAAACTATTACCTGAACCATCAACCTATGAACGTTTAGGCCAGTACTCACTGTAAAACTTACTTTGACTGTTTCAATCAGGTTCAACGTCATCTCATTGAATTGCCTAAAGTCCTACTCTACTTCTCTAGCTATGTTTTGCTTAACAGTATTCCATGTTTTCCATAGAGACCCTGTTGTTTACATAGCTAAGTAAAGATACATTTGTCAGTGTCAACAGTAAACTTAATTTGTCATTTAACTGTCCATGTTGTCATTAGTAAAGACAGCAATGGTATTTTCTATTACTTCTCCCAGATAAAAAAAATATGTAGACTTAAAAAACTAAGCCCAATGCCAATGAAAACTGCCATACATCACTGTTAGCTTTTTGCATTTTAACAAATAGTATTTAAAAACATTTGTGCCCTTTTATATGTACAGCATCAGATGCTTAGCAAAATCCAAGTACATATCATAAATAGCATTTTCCTGTACCAGATTTAAATTTGCCTTCTTATTCTAAATCTTACCATGACACAATTCAACGCTGCACCTGTGCTGCAGTGCACCACAATACACAGTAACACACTATTATGTGTTCAGGTCAGGTGCACTGTTACTGAAAATGTTACAAGCAGAATTTTTAGTCTATATGCACTTTAATGTGTTGAGTGTTAAGTGCCCCACAGTGTCTACTATTATGTTAGTGGGCCTTTAAGCTTATCTAATTTTTAGAGACTTTATAGAGTAACTGTCACTTTTACATAAAGTTTAGAAAGTAATACTGGGTTAGTTCACCGGGCCTTTCTCCAGGCTTCCCCAAATACAGTTTCAGTGGGATTTGATGGCTGCTCACCGGCTGCTGCTTTGGACTAGTGGACTATCGTCCTACTGTAAACAATGGACACAAGCCCTCACTCATATCCTCTTACATATATTATACTATATATATATATATATATATATATATATATATATATACACTGCTCAAATTAAACTTCTGGGATATTGATCTGGTCAGTAAAGTAGCAGAGGAGGTTGTTATTAAGTTTGAGCTGCTTTGATGTTAATAAAATTAACAACAGGTGCACTAGATGGGCAACAATGAGACAACCTCCAAAACAGGAATGGTTTTACAGGTGGAGGCCCCTGACATTTATTTTCCCTACTCATCTTTTTCTGGCTGTTTTTCACTAGTTTTGCATTTGGCTAGGGTCAGTATCACTACTGGTAGCATGAGGTGATACCTGGACCCTATAGAGGTTGCACAGGCAGTCCAACTCCTCCAGGATGGCACATCAATACGTGCCATTGCCAAAAGGATTGCTGTGTCTCCCAGCACAGTCTCAAGAGCATGGAGGAGATTTTAGAAAATGGGCAGTTACTCTAGGAGAGCTGGACAGGGCCATAGAAGGTCCTTAACCCATCAGCAGGACCAGTATCTGCTCCTTTGTTCAAGGAGGAACAGGATGAGCACTGCCAGAGCCCTCCAAAAGACCTCCAGCAGGCCACTGTGTGAATGTCTCTGACCAAACAATCAGAAACAGACTTCATGAAGGTGGCCTGAGAGCTCGAAGTCCTCTAGTGGGCCCTATGCTCACTACATGGCACCGTGGAACTCGATTGGCATTTGCCATCGAATCCCAGAATTGGCAACTCCGCCACTGGTGTCCTGTGCTTTTCACAGATGAGAGCAGGTTCATCCTGAGCACATGTGACAGGCGTGAAAGGGTCTGAAGAAGCCGTGGAGAACGTTATGCTGCCTTTACTATTGTTTACCATGACCGGTTTGGGTGGGTCAGTGGTGGTCTGGAGAGGCATATGCATGGAGGGACGTACAGACCTCTACAGGCTACACAATGGCACCCTGACTGTCATTAGGTATCGGGATGAAAACCTTGGACCCATTGTCAGACTCTACGCTGGTGCAGTGGGTCCCGGGTTCCTCCTGGTGCATGACAAGGCCCGGCCTCATGTGGCGAGAGCATGAAGACAGTTCCTGGAGGATGAAGGAATTGATACCATTGAATGACCCCGACGCTCGCCTGACCTAAATCCAACAGCACACCTCTGGGACATTAGGTTTCGGTCCATCCAATATCACTAGGTTGCACCTCAGTCTGTTTAGGATTCCAGTGATGCCCTGGTCCAGATCTGGGAGGAAATACCCCAGAACACCATCTGTTGTCTCATTAGGTCCTTGCCCTGACAGTACCATTTTGAGTTGCTGCAATGAAATTTCAGCAAAATGGACCAGCCTGCTGCATCATTTTTTCACTTTGATTTTCAGGTTGTCTTTGGATTCTGCCTCTGTAGGTTGATAATTTTCATTTCTATCAAACAATGTGGCATTCTTTCATTTCCTAACACATTACCCAGTCCAAATCAGTATAGATATCCAGCATATTTTTCCCCGTTGAGATCTGATGTGTTTTCAAAGTGTTCCTTAAATTTTTTTGAGCAATGTATATTGTTGTTCAGTCATTTAGTCATGTCTGACTCTTCCTGATCCCATTTACCATAGTGCACCAGGCTTTTCTGTCCCCTGTTGCCTCCCGCAGCTTGCTTAACTTTATGCTCATTGGTTTGATGATGCTATCTAGCCATCTTGTTTTCTGTCGTCCTTTTCTCCTTTTTCCTTCTATGCTTCCCAACATCAGGATCTTTTCCAATGAGTACTCTCTTTTCATTAGGTGGCCAAAGTATTTGAGTTTAAGCTTCAGGATCTGTCCTTTAAGTGAATATTCAGGGTTGGTTTCCTTCAGGATTGACTAGTTAGTTCTTCTTGCCATCCAAGGAACTTACAAGAGTCTTCTCCAACACCCTAGTTCAAAAGCAATAATTCTTTGGTGTTCAGTCTTCCTTATGGTCCAACTTTCACAGCCATAGGTTACTACTGGGAATACCATAGCTTTGACTATACGGCATTTTGTCGGTAAGGAGATGTCTCTGCTTTTTATAATGTTGTCTAGGTTTGCCATTGCTTTCCTCTCAAGATGCAAGCGTCTTTAAATTTCATGGCTACAGTCACAGTCTAATCTTGAAGCCTAGGATGATAAAATCTGGCACTGTTTCCATTTCTTCTTCCTCTATTTGCCAAGGAGTTATGGGATTGGATTCCATGATCTTAGTTTTGCTAATGTTCAATTTGAGCCCAGCTTTTGCGCTCTACTCTTTCACCTTCATTAGGAGACTCTTTAGTTCTTCTTCACTTTCTGCCATTAGTGTGGTATTATCTGCATATCTCAGGTTGTTGACATTTCTCCCTGCCATCTTAATTCCGGCTTGTGATTTGTTGATCCTGGCATTTCGCATAATCTACTCTGCATATAAGTTAAATAAGTAGGGTGACAATATACATTCTTGCTGCACTCCTTTCTCAATTTTGAACCAGTCAGTTGTTCCATGTCCTGTTCCAATTTTTGCTTCTTGACTTACATACAGGTTTTTCAGAAGACAGATGAGGTGGTCTGGTATTCCCATTTCTTTCAGTATTTGCCACATCTTGTTGTGATCCACACAATCAAAGGCTTTACTGTACTCAATAAAGCAGAAGTAGACATTCTTCTGGAACTCCCTTACTTTCTCCATGATCCAGCCAATGTTGGAAATTTGATTTCTAGTTCCCCTGCCTCTTTGAAATTGTGCTTGTACTTGTGGTAGCTCTCGGTTCACATGCTGCTGAAGGCTAGCTTGTAGAATTTTTAGCATAACCTTGTTAGCGCGTGAGATGAGTGAGATCGTAAGCTAGTTTGAACATTCTTTGGCGCTGCCCTTCTTTGGTATCAGAATGTAAATGGACCTCTTGCAGTCCTGTGGCCATTGTTGAGTTTTCCAAATTTGTTGGCATATTGAGTGCAGCAGCATCATCTTTTTGGTTTTTCAATAACTCAGCTAGGATACCATCACTTTCACTAGCTTTGTAATTAGCAAAGCTTTCTTAGGCCCACTTGACTTCACTTTTCAGGATATCCAGTTCAAGGTCATTGATTGCATCATCGTGGTTTTATGGGACATTCAGATCTTTCTTGCATAGATCTTCTGTGTATTCTTGCCATCTTTTCTTTATCTCTTCTGCTTCTGTCAGGTAATGTCATTTTTGTCTATTATCGTGCCCATCTTTGCACAAAACGTTCCCTTAAAATCTCCAATTTTCTTGAAAATCTCTCTTGTCTTTCACATTCTGTTGTTTTCCTATAATTCTTTGCATCGATTGTTTAACCACTTGCCGACTGCCGCACGACTATATACGGTGGCAGTCAGCCCCTCACAGGCAAAGTGACGTAGGTGTACATCACTAGCCTGTGAGGCTCTAGGGGGCGAGCGCGCGCCGCCAGAGGTGCGCTCCTGCCCCCGCTCGTTCGCGGACCCCCCCCCCCCCCGCGCGTGTGACCGGCGGACCCGATGTCCGCCGGTCACTCGCGATCGTCGGGTGGAGAGGGAGAAAGGCAGACGGCTAATGTAAACAAAGCCGCCTGTCATTCTCTCCTGTGTAAGAACAGAGATCATATGGTCTTGCTATGCAGGATCGTATTTCTCTGTTGTTACACAAACAGCCACATCCCTTCACAGTTAGAAGCACGTCCCTAGGGACACACTTAACCCCTCCTTCTCCAATAAAGTTAACCCCTTCTCTGCCAGTGTCATTTTTACAGTAACAGTGCTTATTTTTAGCACTGATTACTGTAGTAATGTCACTGGTACTCCCAAAAGTGTCAAAAATGTCAGTCAAGGGTCTGATCTGTCCGCCGCAATGTCGCAGTCCCACAAAAAAAAATTGTAGATCGCCGCCATTACTCGTTAAAAAATAAATAAATAAAAATGACAAAAATCTTTCCCTTAGTTAGTAAACGCAATAACTTTTGCGCAAACCAATCAAAATACGCTTATTGCAATTTTTTCTACCAAACATATGTAGCAGAAAACAAATTGGCCTAAAATGCTAAAAAATTTTGATTTTTACTTTTTTTTTTGAGAATTTCATATAAAAAAATGTGAAAAATATTGTTATTTTTGCAAAATTGTCGCTCTTTTTTTGTTTATAGCGCATGATCAAAAAATCGCACAGGTGATCAAATACCACCAAAAGAAAGCTCTGTTTGTGGGGAAAAAAAGGACGTCAATTTCATTTGGGTACAGCGTCGCACGTCCGCAAAATTGTCTGTTAAAGTCACGCAGTGCTGAATCGCAAAATAGGCCCTGGTCAGGAAGGGGGTAAAATTTTCCGGGGCTTAAGTGGTTAAGAAGGTATTTTTGTCTCTTCTTGCTATGTTCTGGAAGTTTACAGTCAGTTGGGTATATTTTCCCTTTTCTCCGTTGACTTTTGCCTCCCTTCGTTGTTCAGCTATTTGTATGGCCTCATCAGATAGCTACTTTGCTTTTTTGCATTTCTTCTTCTTTGGGCTGGTTTTCATTGCTGCATCTTGTATGATGTTACACACTTCCTTCCACAGTTCCTCAGGCACTCTGTCTATCAGATATAGGTGTACTTTTATGAACGGGTGAATTTTTTTCTCTGGCTTCTCTACAGTTCTCCGGGGAAAATGATCACATCTGGCACCCATTTTATGAATCGGAGAACTTCAGTTCGCCCAGGGTGATCAGAGGAGAACTTTTTTCTCGGAGATCTGTGTAGAAGTCAATGGGGCGTCTGTAATCTCGTGAGACAAAGCGAGATTACAGTAGTATGAAAATCCCTGGCGCGCTTTAACAAGCAGTGATAAATTATCTCTGCTGAGTCCAGGATCCCCACTAAGGTTAATAAATAATAGTCCCCTTACATAAATATATATATAAATATATACACTGAATACACACACACATACATTTTATATATATATACACATTAAATATATATCTACATGTATGTGTGTATATATATACATATATATATATATATACACAAATATGGCAGGGGGACATGATTACTGTGTTGGGGAGTCTGAACGAGGAAGAAGGAAGTCCATAATCTTCCTTTTTTCCCCCTCAGTTCTCCCCCGATTCTGTCTTCACTCCCCGCTTCACAAGCTCCAGGCTGGTGAACCCGGGAGTGTGAATTCTGACCCAGATCGCCAGTGAAGTGCAGGGATCGCAGCTTCATAGCCTGGCTGTTTCTGTGTCAGTCAATGACAGATTCCCGTGTGAAGAGATGATCAGCGGAGAACATGTTCTCCCCCGATCATTTCTGTTTCATAAACTGAGAATGATCGGAAATGAGCTGTGATCAGCAGGATCACTGGTCATCTCCATTTCATAAAAGGACACCATAATCCCTTAAATCTGTTTGTCACCTCCACTGAGTATTCACAAGGGATCCAATTTAGATCATATCTGAAATATCTAATGGTATTTCCCACTTTCTTCAATTTAAGCCTGAATTTTGCCATAAGAAACTCATGGCATGAGCCACAGTCAGGTCCAGGTCGATCTGACTTCTGTATTGACCATCCAGCGATGTCCATGTGTAGAGTTGGCTCTTTGGTTGTTGGAAAAGAGCGTTTGTTATTACCAGTGTGTTCTCTTGACAAAACTCTATTAGCCTTTGTCCTCCTTTATTTTTTACTCCAAGGCCATATTTACCTGCTATTCCAGATATGATTTGACTTCCTACTTTATTATTCCAATCTTCCATTATGAGAAGTATATCTTTTTTTAGAGATAGTTCTAAAAGGTGCTGTAAATCATCATAATAGCGGTCAACGTCTGCTTCTTCAGCATCAGAAGTTGGTGTATAAACTTGGATTATTGTGTTATTGAGTGATTAGATATGGACTGAGATCATCCTGTCGTTTTTGGGATTGTGCCCAGTACTGCTTTCCCCACTTTTTTATGTTGACTATGAAGGCTACACCATTTCTTTTGAGAGATTCTTCTCCACGGTAGTAGATATAGTAGTCATCTGAGTTAAATTTGTCCATTTCAGTCAATTTTAGTTCACTAATTCCCAAAATATGTATGTTCAATCTTGCCATCTCCCGTTTGACCATATCCAGCTTACCCTGATTCATTGATCTTACATTCCAGGTTCCTATGCAGTATTCTTCTTTACAAAAATGCACCGGCTGCTAAATGCATAGATTTGAACGTATACTATATAAAACCTAGTCCCTTGGTAAATACAAACAACATAAGATACCTCACTCTACACTGTTTGCCTCTCGGAATGAGGGGAGTCTAGCTTTCCCCAATCTCATACATTATTATCATGCTGCCCCATTACAGGCCATTGATTTATGGGCCACCCTTCCGGCGTAAAATCGCTGGACACAAATAGACAAATTATGACTAGCCCCAATCCTATTAATTTGTTATGGAATACTGATGCTGACATGCCTTCTACCTCTCTGCTGCACACTATGGCCCTACTGTGCAAAATCTGGTGTCAACTATGGCAAGCTCACTCCCTCCAATCTGAAGCATCCTTACTGATAGCCTTTCTCTACAACTCTAAGCTCCCAGACAGCTTCACCTATCACATGATCTCTCCTTGGTTACAAAAGAACCCCTTCCATTATGGTCACTTAGCGAACCCTGTGACAAGGGTGTTGCTCTCATTTAAGGAACTCAGGGAAAAACACAATTTACCTCGTAGTGCCTTTTTTGGCTATCTACAAAGTCGGCACTACGCTCTAACTTTTGCACCCAATCTTCAGTTTTCCAAATTATCTCCATTTGAACGCCTTATTCTTTCAGGCTCATCACAAAAAGGTTTAACCTCGGAAATATATAAATGACTAAATTCACACAACATAGACTCCCAAACTAAACATGCTTACATGACCAAATGGGAGCAAGCTCTAGGAGAGGAGTTCCCCATTAACCAACGGCAAATTATATGGTCCCGAGCAGCCAAAAACTCTATTTGCACCCTTTATAAGGGAAACACCTACAAGATACTTTTTTTTCTGGTATATGACTCCCACTTGTTTACACGCCATATACCCATCAACCTCGGACTGCTTCTGGAGGTGCAGTAAAGATCGAGGCACCTTGCTTCACATCTACTGGCAATGCTCATATTTGCAGTTATACTGGGGCTAGGTCCAGGACCTCCTTCACCCTTTACTCGAGGTTGACATTCCCTTCAATCCTAAAAAGTTTCTCTTGGGGCTGCTCCCTCCCAAACTATTTGGCCTAGCCAAAAGACTGGCCAGTCACATCTTGACGGTGGCTAGATGCCTAATAGCACTCCACTGGAAAAAGCAAACACCCCCCACTCCAACAGAGCTCTATGCTAGGATACAGGATGTAGAAACCATGGAATCAATGAGGGCACGTCTGGCTGAAAAGGTGGAAGGCCATCGTGCAGTTTGGGAACCTTTGTACCTCAGGGAAGATCCCTCCTGAAGCTCAACGACAGGAAAATTATAAAGAGGGAGAAGGGAGGGGAGAAGAGGACATGTTTTATTTTCCATGTCCATGATATTGACTCTTTCCAGGTCCAGGAATGGCGAGCCCTGTCTCTATTTCTGTTATTCCTATTTTTTTTTTCCTTCTGATGTCTTTACTTCCCTCTTTTTTTTTTTTTTTTTTGTGAATCCAATACCTTTTTGGGTTTGAAGCCATCGTAAATGCTTCCGCAGGTACCCTCTGCATTATTGTATCACAACTAGATTGCTTGTTTCTCATCTAGTATACTTACATTTACTGATACTTGAACCTTATTGCAGTTCTGTTGGCTCTACTTAATACCCAAACATATTTTATAACATATACATGAAGTATCGCTGTTGGAGATTTTTTCTGTCTTTTATTTTTTCTTTTTCTCTCTATTTTTTTGTATGATTAAATACAAAACTTTAATTAAAATTGTCAATTATAAAAAAAAATAAACCTAGCACGTTTCTGCAAACTTCAAAATGCACTAAAAAAATGCATACATGTGAACGTAGGGTAAAGCTCTACTTGTCTTCCTAACAATCAGAAAACCCCTCTCGCTATGTCCTGACTCATGCCTCCTGAAAGGACTCTCTCTTCATACAGCCATGTGCCTCACGGTGCTCTCCACGATTGTCATTTGGGAATCCACTGGCGTCTTCATACTTACCATTGCATGATTGCATGCTATACCAGCCATTAATTCTACATGAATATTTTTATAAAGCAAAATTTCACTGGAAGGGGAAATCTTGGTCAGGAACATGAAGCCCGTCTTTGTTTTATAACCTTGTTACTTTTTGGGTGCAAAAAACAGTTATATGTTTTTCTCTATGTGTTGTTTTTACTATGTCTTGTGTCTACTGTATTACAGCCTTTGGAAAATGTTGCTTCCTAAAGGTGTTCGGGTAAAAGAAAGAATATCCACCAGCATGAGGATGCTAGTTGATTTTTCACTGATAGCCCTGGAGAGCCATACAAGTTGCATGGCTGTGTTGAAGTGAGGCATCTATCTAATAAATGGATGCATGAGTCTGAACAAATGATGGGCTCTCCTGTTTATGGAGAACTTTTGTGTACACATAAAAATAAAAACTCTACACATCTTGAATACACTCCTGGAACTTTGTATGTCCATAATAAATACTGGGGCTTATCCTCTTGTGGCAAGTTGTTTTAGGTTATTGGGAATCTGTATGTTCTTGCTATAACTGCAACACATTCTTTGACTTTTGGGCTCTAATGGCAGGCACATTGTAGGTAATTAGCATGGTGTAATCCTGTATACAAATATTTCAAATTTACTTAAAAACGAACTAAAAAAATAGTTTCAGCCATTATAAATAAACAACATATATACAAATCCAAAACACATACCATTTCAAGTAGGAGGAAGATAGACACAATGGGGCTTATTTGCTACAATATTAGCCATTTCTTGCAGTGAGTGAGCCGATAAAGTGCAGTTGAATTAAAAAACAAATATTAATTTCTCCTACTTACAATTGGATGAATGAAGTGAACACAGCTCCAAAGGAATTGAGTGATCATTCTACACCTTTAGTTAATCACGCCAATGTCTCATTACTGGTTTACTGTATAAATAAAACAGGAATAAAGGTTTACTGTATGAATAAAGTAAGTGTATGGGAAAATATTAATATATGCGGCCAACTCAGTGGAAGATTTTTACATATTATTCATTGCAAGATAGGTAAAATAGAAAAGAAATCTGATATCCTGGAAACATTTAATAAAATAGGATAATGACATTTCACAACAGAAGAAAAACCTTCTTAATAAATTATCTGTCCATCAAATTAAAAGATGGGAATAGAACTGACTCTGTGATTAATAATAATGTACAGTATGAATAAATGATAACAAGTATAGCAATATGATGATGCCTGGACCATGATAACATTCGTCTTCCTTATATCATTAAAATGCTATTTTCCCTGCCTAACATTGTTTTTTGGTTTTCTATCATCAGCATTGAATAGGACAAATCTGCAATAAAGCTGCTGCCTACAATGCATCTATTTTTTTACGCAATATTTTAACGTCATTGTATTTATCAGTAACATTGGTGCGTATTTAATCAGTGTCATATTTATTTTATTACAAAGTTAGTCCACTGGGAAAAATAACGCAGCTTATACACCTTTGCTCATTTGCCTCCATTTTGAATTTGACTTACAAGCACTCATGTGGGCAGGTTTCCAGCAACACAAAAGGAGAGGACCAAACTGGAGTTAACAACTTAAGCCCCGGATGATTTGGCTGCTGAAAGACCAGGGAGTATTTTGCGATTCGGCACTGTGTGACTTTAATGGACAATTGCGCGGTCGTGCAACACTTTACCCAAATGAAATTGATGTCCTTTTTTCCCCACAAACAGGGCTTTCTTTTGGTGGTATTTGATCACCTGTGCGATTTTTACTTTTTGTGCTATAAAAAAAAAGAGCGACAATTTTGAAAAAATAACAATATTTTTCACATTTTTTTATATGAAATTCCCCCCCAAAAAATGTAACAATCAAAATGTTTTAACATTTTAGGCCAATTTGTTTTCTGCTACATATGTTTGGTAAAAAAAATTGCAATAAGCGTATTTTGATTGGTTTGCGCAAAAGTTATTGCGTTTACTAACTATGGGACAGATTTTTGTCTTTTTTGGTGTTTTTTTTAACGCGTAATGGCGGCAATCTGCGATTTTTTTTGAGGGACTGCGACATTGCGGCGGACAGATCAGACCCTTGACTGACATTTTTGACACTTTTGGGGGTACCAGTGACATTTACTACAGTAATCAGTGCTATACATATGCACTGTTACTGTAAAAATTACACTGGCAGGGAAGGGGTTAACTTTATTGGTGATGCAGGGGTTAAGTGTGTCCCTAGTGGCTTGCTTCTAACTGTAAAGGGGTGTGGCTAGTGATGTAACATACATAGCAGGATCGTATGATCTCTGCAGTTAGATCAGGGAGAATGACAGGCGGCTTTGTTTACATTAGCCGCCTGCCTTTCTCCCTCTCCACGGGTAGATCGCGAGTGACCTGATGTCCGTCGATCACACGTTTGGACTTGTTAGGGAACGAGCGGGGGCGGAAGAGCACCTCCGGCAGCACGCGCTCGCCCCCTAGAGGCTCTCAGGCTAGCGACGTAGTACTACGTCACTTTGCCTGTATGGGGCTGACCGCCACAATAAATAGTCGTGCGGCGGTCGGCAAGTGGTTAAACAATTACAGCTAGCAAAATAATGCATTTTTGAATGCATATTTTTGAATTTATTTATTTATTTGGTCAACTGGAAAATAGCATTGGTGTGATGTCACAGGATGTCAGATTGCATTTTTACTTCCTGATTCCTCCCTGTTCTTTGTGTGCTTCATTGACCATCATGGCAGAAATGTTCTTTTTTTCTTGCTGCTGAAGGAACAGGAAGAGAGGAGGAAGCAAAGATATTGGGTGCATCCTGTAATTGCCAACAGGGAATAAAGAAGACAATTCTGGGTCAGGTGCCATGTGACATCCAAACACATGAGGAGAAGTTTTTCAGGTACACACAGATGCCTGTAAAAAGGTGAGTACATGTTAGCAGGTCTTGGACTTTCCCTGGATATAACGCACATTTGTGAGGCTTTTTTAATCACTGGCTCCCTAATATTTTTTCACATAGTTTTGATGATTTGTTGGGTTTACTCAGCAGCAGCCTGGAGCGACAGAACACATTTTTCAGGAACAGTATTCCGCCAGTTAAAAGGCTAATGATCACATTGAGGTAAGTGTGTTTATTTATGTAAATAATCCTTTCCCACCCAAAACTAATGAATATGACACAGGTAAGTTTGTGATGACAAAAAAAAACGTATTTTTTTTGTAAACTTTTTTTAAGTCTTTTTTTTATTCATTCAAATTGTTTAACATTTATTTTTTTAAGAAAGTTTCATTGGGTTTTTTTTACAAGTAAAATACGATTCGATGAACCATAGTAAAATGCAATGTAAACGAGAAAAACAGGTGAAATGGCATTGTATCGCAAGCAAAGTAGCTAAAGTGTTAGCAAGCATATTGGTAAAAAAGTGCAAAGGGCGGGTAGGGAATGGAAGGGAGGCAGATGTCGGGGGGGGGGGGGCGGGGATTCCGATGCTTTGCAGCTGAGCTATCAGAGAGCTCAGATAGACTGAAGTCCAAGAAATAGTTCACCAACACCGTTATGCAAGTTTGTGTGCCGAGTTCTTCTGGTCACAGACGTAGACAGCTGGTGACTCAAGAGATACAGGGAGAAATAGGCTGTAATGGTCTCTGGGGGCTGTCATGGGTCATGTGGAAAAGGGAAGAGGAGAGAGCATGGAGAGGAGGGCCTCTCTAGTGTTAATGTTGGGTCGATATGAAGGTGGTCCTTAAACACCGCCACTTTGCAATTGAAGTAGTCCCACTTTCTGGAGAAGTTGGAATATTTGTGGTAGTCATTCATGACCAAATCAAGGTATTCCTTTCTCAGGAGGTTTAGTAGTTCTGACCTCATATCTCTGATTAATGGGGCTGTTGGCGTAGTCCATAGCCTAAGGATACATCTCCTGGCTACCATGTAACAGGTGGAGATTCATGCCTTACAACGTGTGATGGTTTTGATATGGGCAACAGTCCATGTTTGGAGGTTGGAGTCCAGGAGCCCAAAGAGCAGGGAAAAGATGCCCTTCCTGGGCTGAAGTCCCGTGATATGTTCCACAAAGAGCTCAAGTTGGTCCCAGAAAGTTTAACATTTTTTTAACATTAAACATGCAGCATGAAATTTTGTTTCTAAGTTTTTAAGATTTTTTTAAAATTATGCAGCAGGAACTTTTTTTTTAACAAAAAAACATAATTTATATAAAAATATCCTATCACATGTTTAAACAAATGAAAAATGAAAAACGAAAAAAAGACTCGAGTTTTGATATGTACGTTCCTCCTGGGATGTCCTTTGTGGATTGTTTTACAGTCCACTTTTGGGAAATTGTTATTTAGGGTAATGTTATTCAGGAAATCTGGCTGGAGGATTGTTTAAACTGTAGGATAGAGCATAACTTGGCACATCAGCCATTGCAAATCTGGACATGGTGGCCCAAATGTAGATTTAATGGGTAGTGGGAGTGGCTCAAGTTGGCCTTTTGGTGCTCTGTAGGGATATTGGACACCGGCAGGGTTAGTGGGCTGCATAGGTGTTTGGTATGACGCTTGGAAATTTGGAAGATTTGCATAAGGACTCAGTGGGGGGTTAATTCTGGTTGGGTGCACAGGGAGTATAAAGGTAGCAAAATACTGCATAACCCCATTGCGCATCTTCACTTGTTGTTATCAAGGGACTTGGCTCATCAAATGAACTAAAGAATTTGTGAATTGCTGAGATATGGATGTGGTCTTTAAATAAACCACTGAGTTCATTAAGCATGGCAACCATTTTTTTTGCTTGGTTTGCGGTGTCCCCCGCCTTGATCCACCTCCCTTCCTAGCTTTGGTAACACTTTGAGATTGTGCTACAGCCCCCCTCTCCTCCTCCTCCCCCTCCTCTTCCTCTGCAAATCATGCAGAGGAAGAGGAGCCATATCCATGGCCCGGGGGTCTGGTATGGATTTTGGGGGGAACCCCATGCCGTTTTTTTTTTCATTTTTTTTATCTGTATTGCCGGGAGCCGACAATACATTACAGCCGTGAGCAAGTTTAAATGACATTTTTCCTTTAGATATGTCAATATTGCTGCAGCAGGCTACAAACATTGCACAAATGCGCCACTTTACGGGCACACTAAGGGGGCCCCCCAGGCACGATATTTAAAGAACATTTTTATTGTTTCACTTTAACCACGTTAAGACCGGAGGATTTTCCTGCTTAACGTCCAGGCCACTTTTTTCAACTTGGCACTGCGAGACTTTAACCACTTTAGGACCGGAGGATTTTCCTGCTTAACGTCCAGGCCACTTTTTTCAACTTGGCACTGCACAAATTTACCTGACAATTGCGCGGTCATGCAATGTCGTACCCAAACAAAATTTACGTCCTTTTTTCCCCAGGAACAGAGATTTTTTTTGGTGGTATTTGATAACCTCTGCACTTTTAATTTTTTGCAATATTAATAAAAAAAGAACGAAAATTTGGTGAAAAAATTGTCATTTTCTACTTTGACAGTTAAAAAATATCCAATATATTCAATTTTTGTCATATATTTAGGCAAAAATGTATTTAGCTACATGTCTTTAAAAATACGCTCATTGAGAATTTTTTTGTCAACCATTTTAAGACCGGAAGATTTTACCCCATTCCTGACCAGGCTATATTTTGCGATTCGGCACTGCGTTACTTTAACAGACAATTGCGCAGTTGTGCGACGCTGTACCCAAATTAAATTCATGTCCCTTTTTCTCCCCACAAATAGAGCTTTCTTTTGGTGGTATTTGATCACCTGTACGATTTTTCATTTTTGAAAAAAAGAGCTACAATTTTGAAAAAGAAAACAATATTTTTCACATTCTGATATATAACATTCCCCAAAAAATGTATAAATCAAAATTTTTTAACATCTTAGGCCAATTTGTTTTCTGCTACATATTTTTGGTAAAAAAAAATCACAATAAGCGTATTTTGATTGGTTTGCGCAAAAGTTATTGCGTTTACTAACTATGGGAAAGATTTGTCATTTTTATTGTTTATTTTTTTTTACTAGTAATGGCGGCGATCTGCAATTTTTTTTGTGGGACTGCGACATTGCGGTGGACAGATCAGACCCCTAACTGCCATTTTTGACACTTTCGGGGGGACCAGTGACATTACTACAGTAATCAGTGCTATAAATATGCACTGTTACTGTAATAATGACACTGGCAGGGAAGGGGTTAACACTGTTGGTGATCAAGGGGTTAAATGTGTGCCTCATGCTTACTGACATGTGTGGGGGGAGGGGATTGTGTGACACAGACACAGATCGCAGGTTCAGCTATGCTGGATCCTGTTATCTGTCCCTGCCTGTCACAGAGGAGATCCGCCTGCTTTGTTTACACAAGTGGGCGGATTTCCTCAGTCTTTCCCCAATCATCGGGGAGGAGAGACGGTGATCACGCATCTCCTCCCCTGGCCCGACTCCCGCTGTGTCAAAACAGAAAAAGAAAAGAAATGTTTGCATTGAAACATGTCCCCCAGGGCAGTACCCAGACCCTCTTCACCTTTTATGGCAAATAACTTGCATATAAGCCTTCAAAATTGGGCCTTTTCAAGTTAGGGTCCCATAGTTCTGGTGTTCAACCCATCTCTAATGTCCAATGTTCCTTGGATGTCACTAAGGTTATGTCTATCTTACATAAAAATAAATAAACAAATAGATAGATAGATAGATAGATAGATAGATAGATAGATAGATAGATAGATAGATAGATAGATAGATAGATAGATAGATAGATAGATAGATAGATAGATAGATAGATAGATAGATAGATAGATAGATAGATAGATAGATAGATAGATAGATAGATAGATAGATAGATAGATAGATAGATAGATAGAGTACACCCCTTATTTTTGTAAATATTTTATTATATCTTTTCATGTGACAACACTGAAGAAATTACACTTTGCTACAATGTAAAGTAGTGAGTGTACAGTTTGTTTAACAGTGGAAATTTTCTGTCCCCTCAAAATAATTCAACACACAGGCATTAAAGTCTAAACCGATGGCAACAAAAGTAAGCACATCCCTAAGTGAAAATGTCCAAATTGGGCCCAATTAGCCATTTCCCCTGCCCAGTGTCATGTGACTCCTTAGTATTACAAGGTCTGAGGTGTGAATGAGGAGCAGGTGTGTTAAATTTGGTGTTATCGCTCGTACTTTCTCATACTTGTCACTGGAAGTTCAACATGGCAAAGAGCTCTCTGAGAAACTAAAAAAAAATAATTGTTCCTATACATAAAGATGGGCTAGGCTATAAGAAGATTGCCAAGACCCTGAAACTGAGCTGCAGCATGGTGGCCAAGACCATACAGCGGTTTAACAGGACAGGTTCCACTCAGATCAGGCCTCGCCATTGTTGACCAAAGAAGCTGAGTAGACGTGCTCAGCTTCCTATCCTTTCTTTGGGAAATAGACGTATGAGTGCTGCCAGCATTGCTGCAGCGGTTGAAGGGTTGGGGGCAGCCTGTCAGACCATACGCCGCACACTGCATCAAATTGGTCTGCAAGGCTGTCATCGCAGAAGGAAGCCTCTTCTAAAGATGATGCATAAGAAAGCCCACAAACAGTTTGCTGAAGACAAGAAGACTAAGGACATGGCCTACTGGAACTATGTCCTGTGGTTTAATGAGACCAAGATAAATTTATTTGGTTCAGATGATGTCAAGCATGTGTGATGGCAACCAGGTGAGGAGTACAAAGATAAGTGTGTCTTGCCTACAGTCCAGCATGGTGGTGGGAGTTGCATGAGTGCTGCTGGCACTGAGGAACTACAGTTCATTGAGGGAATCATGAATGCCAACATGTACTGTGACATACTGAAGCTTGATCCCTTCCCTTCGGTGATTGGGCAGCAGGGCAGTATTCCAACATAATAGCGTCCCAAAACAAACCTCCAAATCGACCAATGCCTTGTTAAAGAAACTAAGGGTAAAGGTGATGGACTGGCCAAGACTGGTCTCCAGACCTAACCCCTATTGAGGACCTGTGGAGCATTCTCAAATGGAAGGTGGGGTCTCTAACATCCACCAGGTCCAAATAACACTTCTAAACCTTGTGGACAGCCTTCCCAGAAGAGTTAAAGCTGTTATAGCTGCAAAGGGTGGACCAATTCAATATTGAACCTTAAGGATCAAGACTGGGATGTTCATGTACGTGTACAGGCAGGTGTCCCAATACTTTTGACAATATAGTGTATGTTTGTCTGGAATATACATGTGAGAATTCTTTTGGGAGAAAAAAATAATTAGTGGATGAATTTTGTAAAGTTTGTTATATACAGGGTGATTTTGGGAAGGTCACAGTGTATTGATGTTAAAATGGAGGAACCGCATGATCATTTCATAGATGAAGGCATGGGCATATGATTAATGGGTTGCGTGGACCAGTAAGAGTGTACTAAAGATTTTGAACTCTTCCTCTGTGACAGTTCTCCATTCAAATGGACGGGCATAAAATTTATTTGGGTTATTTATTGATTATGTATTTCTGGGCCCAAAGATTGCACTGGTCCACAATTAAATGGAATAAATCATCAGTGAAAAAAAATATATATTTGTGTAAAATGTTCAGTGTCCGCATGAAAGCCTGGCTGTGCGGTAAAAGGGTGGAAACTAGCAACCGCTTAAAGGCAAGCCATAACAGATTTTCAGGTGCCTCCAGGAAACTAGTATGGGTCCTAACCCTTTGTGGCTGACGTGGCACCCCACTACCAGTAACTGACCTTGCCTATCCTGCTTGTGCTTACCAATTCATAAGGCTGAGGTACAACCCTGCTGGTTGTTGCCTGTTCCGCTCCAGAATGCCCCATCTTTTTTGTAGGCACCCTTTCCTTCTCTGATGCAATTACTGACTCACTGCTGTTCATGGGTTTATACTCAGCATCCAAATCGGACAGTTAGAGCTCCCCACTGCTCTCATCTGTCATGGTAAAGATTTAAAAATGCCTCCTCGCTGGTATAATTAGTTTTGGACATGAGGTATGCTGACTCTGGTGACACTATACTGGTGTTACAATGACATTGAGACAGAAGTTGCTGCAATTAGGAATACAGTCAATGACTGCACTGGTGTGCCTGCATTTAGCGACACAGTGGATGGCTGCTCTGGTGTGCCTGTATTCAGCGCATTGTAGATGACTGCACTAGTGTGGGGGCAATCATGGCACAGTGGAATACTGTGCTGGTGTAGCTGAATCAGAGCAATGCAGATGGTTGCACTGGTGTGACTGAATCAGGGCACTGACAGATGACTTCACTGGTGTGGATAAATTAGGGCACTGAAAATGGCTGCACTAGTTTGGCTGAATTAGGGCACTTACGATGACTGCACTGGTGTGACTGAATCAGTGTATTGACATTTGGCTGCACAGGGGTGGCTGAATCAGGGCACTGATGACAGCTGCACTGTTGATGACTGCAACCAGGGCACCAACAGATGGATGCACTGTTGATGGCTGCAATCAGGGCACTGACAGATGCTGTACTAGTTTGACTTAACCAGGGCACTGACACATGCTGTGCTAATTTGACTGAATCAGGGCACTGACAATGGCTGATCTGGTGTGGCTGAATCAGAGCACTGACAATGGCTGCACTGGTTTGGCTGAATCAGAGCACTGCCAATGGCTGCACTGGTGTAGCTGAATCAGGGCACTGACAATGGCTGCACTGGTGCGGCTGAATCAGGGCACTGACAATGGTTTCACTGGTGTGGCTGAATCAGAGCACTGACGGTGGCTGCACTGGTGTGGCTGAATGAGGGCACTGACAATGACTGCACTGGTGCGGCTGAATCCAGGTACGTATGATGGCTGCACTGATTTGACTGAATTAGGGAACCTATGATGGCTGCACTGATGTAGCTGACTCAGGGCACTGGTGATGGCAACACTGGTGCGGCTGAATCAGGGCACTGATGATGGCAGCACTGGGTCGGCTAAATCAGGGCACTGATAATGGCTGTACTGTTGATGGCTGCAATCACCAATAGTTGCACTGATTTTGCTAAATCCGGGCACTGCTTTGGTGTGACAGAATAAGGGCACAGCTGCTTTGGTGTGACAGAATAAGGGCACTGATTATGACTGCACTGGTATGGCTGAAACAGGGCTGCACTGTTGATGGCTGCACTGTTGATGGCTGCAGTCAGAGCACTGATGGTTGCACTGGTGTGGCTAAATCAGGGCATTAATGATTGCTGCACTGGTGTAGCTGAATAAGAGCACTGACAATGGTTGCACTGGTGAGGCTGAATCAGGGCACTGACAATGGCTTCACTGGTCTGGCTGAATCAGGGCACTGATGATGGCTGCACTGTTGATGGCTGCAATCAGGGCACTGATGGTTACACTGATGTTTCTAAATCCGGGCACTAATGAGAGCTGCTCTGGTGTGATTCGATCAGGGCACTGACATATGCTGTACTAGTTAGACTTAATCAGGGCACTGACAGTTGGTTACACTGGTATGGCTAAATCAGGGCAATGAGGAGGGCTACACTGGTGTGGCTGAATCAGGGTATGTATTATGGCTGCACTAATGTGACTGAATTTGAGAACTCAGGGCACTGACGATGGTCGCACTGGTGCGGCTGAATCAGGGCACTGATAATGGCAGCACTAGTGTGGCTAAATCAGGGCACTGATAATGGCTGTACTATTGATGGCTGCAATCACAGTACCAATGGTTTCACTGATTTTGCTAAATCCGATGGATACTGCAACACATTCTCTACCCTTCTCAGATGAGGAAGCTACGATAAGCAAGTGCTACACTTAACAGATTATGACATAATGCAGAATCCATCCACCAAGCCTTGAATAATAGGAATGCATGTCAGTAGGATCTAATTTTTCACCAAAAAAAGCCAGATTCTCAAGGATGAGGATTTTTAGGTTCAGGCTGAACATGTATTCAAACCAAACCCAGCCTGTGCGCAGTCTCATACACGGGTGAACAAACTTGACATATTTGACCAGTTTGCCCACCTGCTCCTACAGTACATTCAGGTCAGTCATTTACCAGCTAAATCATTACCACCTATTAATGACAGATCCTGACCACCCTCGGTTTGAAATTGTAGACAAGTCAGGAGAGATCCCGGGTAACATCATTGACCAAATTTGGTCATAACAATATTTGGTCAATGACGTCACTCAGGTTTTCTGATGCTCTGTTTACATTCTAGCAGTGCTAAAGAGCTGTCATTTGTGACAGCAATAGCAGTAAGCCAGCATCACCATGGAGTCCCTGTCATGGTATATCTACATTGTAACATTCCACTCACTGTGATTGGTGCTGCATCCACATCGCTTGATAATGTGATTGCCGAAACATTTGGCAGACTTTATTTATTTTTGTATTTTTCTTTTAACTAAATATTTTTTCTATGGTGTGGGTGGTTTTATTTACCATTTCCTTTGTGAATGAACAGCTAGGGGTAGTGTGTTCTATAAAAGTATGTATCTATTCACTAAGGGGAGTGGAAATCTTGGGTACCCCCTTATATAAAGTAGGTTTCCAGATTCTGAAAATCCACTCACTGACTCCCACATCCCTTTTGGGGAACGTCGGATGTACCCCTTGCAAGGTTTGGCCTCCCCCCATCCTTGCAAGGTACCCTTCCAATGTTAAAGACATGTGACCAGGTATGGTCAAAAGAGAGGTGCATGTTTTTTGGCTCTATTTTCTGGCCAGCCAGACTGTAGACATGGATAAGTATTTGGCTGAAGTATAGGGGGAAGCTCCTTTAGGGGAAATGTTCAGAATGTAGTGTCCCCCCCCTAAAGGTAATAAAACACTCTTATCCAGGCATGAAGCCTGGATAGTCAGGAAAGGGGACAGTGAGTGTTTATCCTCCTCTTTAACCATACTAGGCCACATGCCCTCAACATTGGTAGGGTATCTAAAAAGGGAGGGGGGTCCTTCAGGGCACCTTCTTCCCATGTTGATAAGGACAAGGGCCAAATCCTCTCCCAAAATTTGATGCAGGGTTCTGCGGAAGGGCTTATGTATCAAAACCCAGAAGCCTCCTTTAGAATAAGGGAGTCCCTAGATACCTACCCCCTACTTGAATGAGTATGGGGAAAGTACAAAAATAAGAAATACTAAATAAAACACCCACCCCATAGAAAAAACCTATTCATAAAAAAATGACCGGTATGTAAATCCAATGTCATTAAAGTCATTCAGCAATGCATTGCAGCTCCATATCAATCATCAATGTTATTTTAAATCCCAGTTCATGTGTATGTATTCCAGTCTTTTAAATATAATTTTATCATGTGCCATGATTTTTGCTACAATAAAGCTTTGAAACTAAAATGTTTTTTTTTTTTTGTTTTGTTTTTCTGTTAACCATTGATAATTCTATAAGTGGCACTTGGAAAGTCCCATTTTGTTTTTTTTGTGTCTTTTTTTTGCATACCTATATACTATAGGGGTGTGGTAGAATTAGCTGTATGGCCACTCCTAGACATATATGGTTTTCTTTGACAACATCTATGTTTATAAATCAACGTGACATGCAACTTCTGAATATATTCAGTTAATCTTTTTTTACCTCTAGCTTGTAAATGAAACAAGTATACACTAAGTGGTGTCCAATAAAGCTATTTTATTTAGGTCACAAGCTATAGCAGTTTTGTCAATAGAACCTAATTTAAATCCAATATTTAAAAAAGTCAGCTTTTCATTGTTTAAAAAAAGGTCTCTTTGGGTATTTTAGTGCTCTGATTACTCCATTACACTGTTAGTTCACAAAAATGTATGTTTTTTTTTTTCTACAATTTAGAACTCTGCTACTTTACCATGATTGATGATGCAGCCACAACATGTTAGGCGCTCATTCACACCAGGTGCATTGCGCCAACCCAAGACAAGGCATATTGTCTTGTTTACAGTCAGCTCAGTTCACACCATTACAATGGCGTTGTGTTCACTAAACAAGTAAAGCGTGCCGCTTCATTTTTGTAGCACAGCATGGTGCAATGCAAACCAATACATTTTACTGTACTGTGGCCAATAGAGCTAAAGAAAAGGTCACTTTGTGGCTTTTTATTAAAGTTAAAAAAAAAAAAAGTTGCCCTGTGATGATTACAACGTGCAATTCCATTTTAAAGTGCCAGCCAGTCTCAATCATTTTTGCAGCCTCTTTGGACTTTAACTCTATAACTGTCTGCTGTCTGTGACAGCTCTGATCCAGCCCTAAGCCCCGGAGCTGAAACTGTCAACTTGTAGCTTCTGGTCTTGTTACACAGCAGACCATGCGAGTTTCTGTAGCAGATCGCCATTGACACAACGTGACCGCATTATGTTTACACTGAAAGGAATGTGATGTCACAAGTGAGTAAAGAGGCCAGGACAAATCTAGTCTAGCTCTGTGCAGTGTCTCCCTGCAGCATTAGATCACTATTAGAAGTTATCTGCTGCTACAATGCTTTATGGGGAATCTGGATATGTACTGTACATATATACAGTGGCAAGCAAAACTATGTAAAGTCCTTGGAATTACCTTGTCTATAGTAATTTGCCATAAAATGTGATGTTATCCAATCCTCATCTAAGTAACAACAATAGACAAACACAATTTGAGGCTAAGTTCACATTTATTAACATGTAACACGTTACACCTATATTTAGGGTGTAACATTTACCATGTTACTACTGTAGCAGCCCCTCTCACCCCCCCTATCCCCCATTGTGACAGTGGGCAGGGGATCCTCTCACAAGTTAAAAACAGCGAGGCTGTGCCACGCTCAGCTAGCACAGCCGCATTATTCAATCACTCAAAACTGTGAATGAATGAACTACAAGTCCCGTTTATCACTGTGGCAGACAGCTTGTAAGTCCCAATGAACTGCGAGGCCACTGGTGAGCGCTCTCGTAGTTCATTGACATTTCCTGCACTTTAGTAACTGTCTCTCCTTATGGGAGGTATGGCCAGAGAGTTGTACTGATTATCTGCAGGAGCCTGGCATTGTACCCATGATGTTACATAGTTACATAGTTAGGTTGAAAATAGACACAAGTCCATCTGGCTCAACCAATAATAAAAAAAAAAACAGTAATGAAAACCCAACCATACAATCCCATATACAAAATCCTATAGTTGATCCATAGGAAGGCGAAAAAACCCCAGCACAGCATGATCCAACTTGCTACAGCAGTGGAAAAAAATTCCTTCCTGATCCCCGAGAGGCAACCGGATATTCCCTGGATCAACTTTACCTATAAATATTAGTACCCACTTATATTAAGTACACCCAGGAAAGAATCCAGGCCTTTTTTAAAGAAATCTAGTGAGCTAGCCAGAACCACCTCTGGAGGGAGTCTATTCCACATTTTCACAGCTCTTACGGTGAAGAAACCTTTCCGAATTTGGAGACAAAATCTGTTTTCCTCTAGATGTGAAGAGTGCCCTCTTGTCCTTTGTGTTGACCTTAAAGTGGACAACTCAACACCAAGTTCACTATATGGACTCCTTATGTATTTATACATGTTGATCATATCCCCCCCCCCCAATCTCCTCTTCTCAAGAGAGAATAAATTCAGTTTCTCTAATCTTTTCTCATAGCTGAGCTCCTCCAATACTCTTACCAGTTTGGTTGCACTTCTCTGCACTTTCCCCAGTTCCCCGATATCCTTTTTAAGAACTGGTGCCCAAAACTGAACTGCATATTCCAGATGAGGTCTTACTAATGATTTGTACAGGGGCAAAATTATATCTCTCTCTCTGGAGTCCATGCCTCTGTTAATACAAAAAAGGACTTTGCTTGCTTTGGAAACTGCAGCTTGGCATTGCATGTTATTATTAAGCTTATGATCTACCCGAACATCCAGATCCTTCTGCGCTATGGATTCCCCCAGTTCTACTCCCCCTAGTATGTATGATGTGCTGATCTCTGGTGCAATGCTCTGCTTGCTTCTAAGAAAATAAATAAATAAATGCCCTTTTATTACCTAAAAAAATGTGCATTTACTATATACTGTATATATATATATATATTTAAGTGAACTTAGTCTTTAAGCTAATAACACACAACAATTCTAATTTCTTGTGTAGCTTAATGGTGTGTTTATTGAATACACCCATTAAACATTCACAGTGCTGAAAGTAAAAGTAAGTGAACCCTTGGTGTTAATAGTGGGTTGAACCTCTTTTGGCAACAATAACTTTAAGCACATGCTTTCTGTATCCCTGGATCAGACCTTCACAGCAAAAATTTAACCATTCCTCTTTACAAAACTGCTATGACACATTTATTGGATCTCTGATGTGAACTACTTTCTTGAGGTCATTCCACAGCATCTCTATGGGGTTAAGGTCTGGACTCTGACTGAGCCACTCCACAAGGCACATTTTCTTTTTCTAAAGCTAGCCTGTGGTGGATTTAATTAGATGCATTGTCCTGTTGAATCACCCAACTTTTACTAAGCTTCAGCTAGTTGACAGACACCCAGACGTTATCCTGTAGGATATTTTGGTAAACTTGGAAATTCATTTTCCCCTCAATGATGGTCTAGGCCCTGAGGAAGCAATGCAAGCCCAAATCATAATGTGCCCCCCCACCATATTACACCTTTGGGGTGACCTTCCAATGTTAATAATCTGTTCTTTTTTTTTTTTTGCACCATACATAACGCAAAGTATTTTTCCTGAACAGTTAAACGTTTGTTTCATCGGTCCACAAAACATTTTGCCAGTAGCATTGTGGGTTACCAAGGTGTTCTTTGGCAAACTTCAGTTGCTCAGCAATGTTTTTTATTAAGAGCAGCTGCTTCCTCATTGGTGCTCTGCTATGGACTAGGGATGATCGAACTTTTGAAAAGTTCGGTTCGACCAGAACACCCGAACCTCCCAAAAGTTCGGCCCGGATTTCAGAACGCCATTGAAATCAATGGGACCCTAACTTCTGTAATCAAAAAACACCATTTTGAAGCCCTAAAACCCAATAAATGCCCCTAAAAAGTGCCTAGGGTTCTGGGTCATACCCCAGGGACTATTAATCACACAAAAAAAGTTCTTAAAAATTGTCATTTTTGATAGAGAGCCAATTATTGAAAAAATGTAAAAAAAATAAACATTAAAAAAAAAATATCTTTGGATTTAGTATCTGGGGGGTCTAAAAAGTGTACCTGTGAAGTTTCAGCTCTGTAGCATGTCCAGAACCATAAAAAAAAAAGATCATTTGTATTTTGTCACTTATAGAACAGGTTAGTGGCTTCTCTCTTTTCACATCTTGCCGGTTTAGTAGCAAAGGTTTTCAGGCAGGCAAAACACATACTTATATGTATTTTACACTTAGACATATATAGGTGTGATAGGAGCATAACTATATTGGTGTTAATTATTTCATTAGCGCAAGCATATATTTCTGCTACTATCACACCTATATATGTCTAGGTGTATATATACATATAAGTATGTGTGTATATATACCACTATACACAAGTTCAGATGTTTTGCCTGCCTCCAAAAACCCCAAAAAATGCCTGCAACAACACACCTGGGCATTTTTTTTTGGCGCTAGTGTTTTTTTGGGCATTTTTTTTGGGTTCTTTGGAGGCAGGCAAAACATCTGAACTTGTGTATAGTGGTATATATATACACACATACTTATATGTATTTTACACTTAGACATATAAAGGTGTGATAGGAGCATAACTATATTGGTGTTAATTATTTCATTAGCGCAAGTAGTGTTTTCTGCTCCTTTCACACCTATATATGTGCAGGTGTATATATACATACATGGGTGTGTATATATACCCCCTATACACATGTTCAGATGTCATGCCTGACTCCAAACATGTGCTCAAAAAATCCCTATAGACGCCTGCTGCCAAAAAGCAAGCTGACAGGGGCAAAGCCATATTACTGCAGCGAAAGTGACTTCAGAGAAACTAGCTTTTCTCTATAGCGGTCACCCTGATATGGAAGGGTTTGGTCACCCTGCCATAGCAGTCACTGTCAGTTCACCCTACACTACACTACGGTCACCCTGGCACTTAACACTTTCCCTACAGAAACAAAATTATTAAAGCTAACTAAAGTGTAAAAGAGCACCCTAACTACACTAGATATTCCTTTCCTCACACTAATAAATGCTAAATGACACTTTGTAGCAGAAGTCCACGAACTGCTTCCACTCTCTTCCATGTCCCTGTATAACAATGCTAGGAATTTGGCGGGGGCTATCTTATATACTGGGGGGCGTATTCACTAATGATTGGTCTATGGACCCCCTAGTCACTCCAATCACATTCCTAGCATTCTCCTGCCCCCTCAATTGGCTTTTGCTAATGGTTCTGGTCCAATCATGGGCTTTTAAAGCCCATTTCCTGTCCCATTGCATTTTGGTCAGTTCTGGTTGCCGAATTCCGGACTTTTTGGGCAAAAAGTTCTAAATTCGGCCGAACCTCGAACAGCCAATGTTCGGGTCGAACCGATGGTCGACCTGAACCGTTCGATCATCCCTACTATGGACACCCTGCCTGTTCAAAGACTTACAAATGGTAAGCCCAGGAACAGGGATGCTTGCCAGTTCCAGTGATGTCTTCAAGTCTTTAGCTGTTACTTATGGGTTCTTCTTTACCTCAATCAGGATTCTGTGTAGTGCCTTTGGAGTCATCTTGACTGGGCGCCCAATTCTAGGAAGAGTAGTTACAGTACTAAACTGTTTAAATTTATAGATAATTTGTCTGTCGGCTGATGGATGCCTAAACACTTTGAGATTGCTTTGTTTCCCTTTCTAGCTTTATTCAGATCAACTACTCTAGATCAGCAGTCCTCAACTCCGGTCCTCAGGGCCCACTAACAGGCCAGATTTTAAGTATTACCTTGGGGAGATGCAGACTAGAGTACTGCAATCACTGAGCAGCAAATTATATCACCTGGGATGTATCTCAGTTATCTTGCAAATCTGGCCTGTTAGTGGTCCCTGTAGGCCAGGGTTGAGGACCACTGCTCTAGAGTGTTTTTCTATTAATCAAAGTAGCTCTAAACCACACCTCCAAACTCATTTCATGAATTGAACTCCAGGTGTGCAAACTACCTGACCCCAATTGGCTTTCATTGATGTAATTAATCTATGGGTTCACTTACCTTTACCTCCAGCACTGTGAACGTTTAATGGGTGTGTTCAATAAAAAGACGAGGAATTAGAATTGTTTAAGAACTTTGTGTTTGTCTATTGTTATGACTTAGATGAGGATCAGATCACATTACATGGCAAACTACTGCAGAAAATCAGTTAATCCCAAGGGATCCACATACTTTTTTCCTGCCTATATATACATTGATAATGTGTAATTCACAGGTCCCAAAAATGATGTTGGATGATCTGGATGATGATAATGATGCAAGCACTAATTGCTCATGTAAGTGAAGGAAATGTTATTCTGTTATTATTACATAGTTACATAGTTACATAGTAGTTTAGGTTGAATAAAGACGATAGTCCATCCAGTTTAACCTGTGTAGGTGTGTGTGGACGTAATCATTTCCCATACCCCTGAATGTTTTGATCCTTGAGATGTATGTCCAAGAGTCTTTTAAAAGTAGCCATACCCCTGCAGTTACTACCATTTGTGGTAGAGAATTCAACAATCTTGTAGCCCTTACTGTAAAACCCCCCCTGCATAGCCTAAGGTTAAATCTCTTCTCTAATCGCATTGTATGGCCTCGTGTCCTCATGCATTAGTTGCGACTGAACAGTTTTTTTTCTATGCTGAGATCACCGTTGAGGTATTTGTAAATCACTATCATGTCCCCTCATAGACGTCTCCTTTCCAGGGAGAATAAATCAAGTGCTTGTAAGCGCTCCTTATAATTAAGGTCCTCCAATACCCTAATTAGTTTGGTTGCTCTTCTCTGGACTCTCTCCAGCTCCAAAACATCCCTTCTAAAGACTGGCGGCCAGAACTGGACAGAACACTCCAGATGTTTTATAAAGTGATAGTTTTATCTCTGGGATACATCCCCTTCGTTATGCATGCTAATATTCTTCCGGCTTTGGCAGCTGCAGCTTGACATTGCATGCTATTGCTAAGTCTATCTTCCACTAAGACTCCCAGATCTTTCTCCATTTTTAATTCCCCCAGAGGCTCCCCCCTCCCCCAAAGTGTATTGGGCATTTATGTTTTTAGTCCCCAAGTGCAATACCTTACACTTCTCCACATTAAACCTCATTTGCCATGTAGTTGCCCACTCTGTTATTTTGTTCAGGTCATTCTGTAAGATTTCTGCCTCACGATGTAAAGATATTGCCCTACTTAATTTTGTGTCATCTGAAAAAACTGAGATTGAGCTAATGATCCCGTCCTCAATGCTATTTTTGAATAAATTGAACAAAATTGGTCACAGGACAGAACATTGGGGGACCCCACTTACCACCCCAGACCAGTCTGAGTATGCATTATTTATTACCACTCTTTGGACATGCCCCTTTAACCAGTTTTGTATCCAAGAGAAAACCTTGTGGTCGATGCCTGCAGACCTTTTTTTATAAATTAGGGGGTTGTGGGGAACTGTATCAAATGCCTCAGCAAAATCCAGATACACCACATCCACAGGTCTCCCACTATCACTGCTCACCTCCTCGTAGAATGTTAACAGATTGGTTTGACAAGAACGCCCTTTTGTAAACCCGTGCTGATTACTACTGATGATGTTGTTCTCTTTAGCAAACTCTTGGATATAGTCCCTTATCATCCCCTCCAGAAGTTTACATACTATTGACGTCTGGCTGACCAGCCTATAATTTCCTGGGACATGCCTCTGCCCTTTTTTGAATATTGGTATCATGTTAGCTTTCCTCCAATCACCTGGTACAGTTCCTGTCAAAATACTATCTGCAAATATCAGGAACAGTGGTCTAGATATAACATTACTGAGTTCTTTGAGTACTCTCAGATGTACGCCATCGGGGCCTGGTGATTTAGTTGTGTTAATTTTATCCATACAGTCAGGGTCAGTGTACCCCTCCTTTTCTTGTGTAAAGACTGAGGAGAAGAAAGCATTAAGCACGGTTGCCTTCTCTGTGTTGTCTGTAACCATCCTCCCATCATCGTAAATTATGTGTGCAATATGCGCTGACCTTATTTTTTTTGCTGTTGATATATTTAAAGAATTTCTTAGGGTTCTTTTTACTATCCTCGGCTATTTATCTCCCGAAGTTGATTTTGATTTCGTATTTACATTTCTTATTTGTTTCCTTGTATTATTGGAATCTTTTGAGTTCACAAACCTGTGAAAAGTCACTGGCATGCAAATTTCTTACCATTGTCAACCTGGCTTAATCTTATCCTAATTTTATGCTAACAATTTATGGACACCATGTATTTTCCTATTGTGTGCATTACAATGTACTGTAGTTGTTGAAAGGGGAATAAAGCTCTCCTAAGTTAAAAAACACTAAAACATATATAAAACAATAATTTGATATCATTTAAATCCACAGACTTTGTTGATTATATTTCATAATAAATATGTGAAGGTATGAAAATTATGTAAATGTTGCGTTCGGAAAAAGGACACAAAAACTATTTTGTTCACTATTTTTTACTATTTATTCCCACAAAAAAAACAAGAAAATCAAAATATATGTATCCAAATTTGCTGCCAAATCAAAGCTCTGTCTGTCCAGAAAAAAAAAAAAACATCTTCGACTAGGGACTTGAGGGAGAACAAGGCCTGGGGACTCATGTGGTTAAAGCTAAAAGAAGAAGGTTGGCAGTATATAAATTAAATACAGTTGTAGAAATCTTTAGTGCAAAAATAAAGAGGCTGCAACTGTCCATGACTTAATAGTCCAAACATAAGTTCTATCCCCACGTAGTCAGCAGCTGTGTGCTCACATTACATTCTGTGAAGATTAAAGCATTCATTTCTCATGTATGTGCTGTTTGAGCCTCTAATAAGCTTATCAGCCTTACTAAAGAAGAAGAAACTATAGCCTGTTTTATTAAAAATTGGCAGCAAAAGGACTCAATAGAGTCCATTGAATGCTGCATGAGATATAAGAAAGACCCTGTTCAGATTTTACAACAAGGCCATTTGGCTTTGTTTATATCTCTGTCCCCAAATAAGTTATTTCATTTCAGCACGCTGGAGTTAAAATCTTACTTTGCTGAATTATACTATTCTGTGCAGTAGCAGATCTCCCATAGGAATAGCAACTCATTTTATACCTTTAAGCGGCATGGTTCAGATCCAGCATGACATATGATTTACAGAATATGAAATGGAAGCTATATCACACCTCTTAGAACAACTGTTTCATACAAAATGTATAAATAGATTAAAAGCTCCCACTGAGCATTTATACTCATGTGCAATCGATGTAATGGAAAATTAGTCTCTTAAAGGAAACCTGTCATAGGAGCAATATGGAGGCTGCATTTGCTGATTTCCCCCTTATGTAAGCATTAGTTGCCTAACTGTCAGGCCAACATATATAATTTAGGCCCCAAACCTTTTTTATTTTTCTGATCTGCATACTTATTCCAGGTCAAACTCAGGAAGCATTGAAGCCAGAAAGTAGGCAAAACATCCAGGTAACTATAATTTTCATAAAGTCAGATATGGAAGTCTCTACATTTTCCTCAAGACATGTTTACTTAAAAAAAAAAAAAACACAAATGTGTTTGTTTTAGTATATAGGGGTTGATTTACTAAAACTAGAGAGTGCAAAATCTGGTGCAGTTCTGCATAGAAACCAAAAAGGTGATACACAGCGCAAAATAGGTGTACTAAATAAAGTATAAAAAATGATTTTTTATAAAGTGCAAACTGTGCAAAGGTGCAAAACTTATATCCACTATAGATAACGCCCTTAGATCTCTCTAAAGTGCCGCAACAGTGCAAATCAAAATTCAATAATTTCATGTACATAAAACAATCCTAGAATAAATCAATATGAAGGTATAAATAAAAAGGTATAAATAAAATATATCATGTATATAAAAAGTCCCAGAAAAGTCCAATTTAAGCAAGTGGCCAGTGAAAGTGCTATGTGCTTAGGTGCTCCTTATTATGCAAATCAGTGCCATTCCGTGCCAAAATAAAGTTTGATGTCGTGAGGGTCCACTCCCTATGGATACTTCCACTTTCCAGACTGCCAGGACCCCCTAGCAATACTGCATGTGGGTCAAACACACTTCGTCCGGTGTGAAAATGGAATCCTTTCTTTTTCCTTGGGACTGGCTAGTTTCCAAAATTCTGTCTCCCCCCAGATGGACCAATAGTGTAGGACCGTAAGGAAGGAAGACCCATATAGTGTAATTCAGTTTAAAATGTATACTATTTATTAAAACAAAGAATAACACTCACATTTCTTCCATAATAAAAAAGCCTTTAGAGTAGACACAATCTCGTGTGGCTGAAAGGGCTTCCTGGTTGTCGGTGCTCGCTCGGGCAGCACTGGTCCCGGCTTGCTTTCCACCACGACCGGAAGTGACGTATACTCTATCGTAAACCGGAAATTGTGTCAACGCGTTTTGCCCGCCTCCAGGGCGTTATCACAGACGTCTGCACTTTATAAAAAATCATTTTTTATACTTTATTTAGTACACCTATTTTGCGCTGTGTATCACCTTTTTGGTTTTTTTAATCACGAGATTTTTGAGCAGCTGCACTTTAGATTTTGTGGATCCAGAGATATTGTATTTGGTTTTATTTACTGCATAGAAACCAATCAGCTTTCAGGTTTTTTTGGTCAAAACCTAATTGAACAAGCTGAAGTCAGAAGCTGATTGGCTACCATGCACAGCTGCATCAAAGTTTGCACTCTACAGTTTTAGTTAATAAACCCCAGTATGTTGAAATATTGGACTATTCATTATTAGATTGGGGCTAAATTTATAAATCCTGTAGTTGCTACCGCTGATTTATGTGTAACTCCAGGTGAAAATAAAGAGTAAATAATATCCTCCCCCCCATTTAAGGCAATGCAAGTCCATGATCTCCTTCACTAGTGCTAATTAACATCTCAATCTGATCTGTTTCTGATTCAACATCTTCGGCCATCATAATTGGCTGCCATGGGATGAAAAAACTTCTACACATGCTTATATGCTAAGGATATACACTGATCTGCACACAAAGTTCAGTGCATACTCTATAGTAAGCAGCCAGGTAAGAATGTTTTATTGTCCAATGCATGTCATTAAGCCAAGGACCTCATCAAGAGTACTCCTGATGAGGTCCTAGGCTTGACAAAACACGTTGGGCAAGGCTTGATGCCATACCATCACTGCCGCTATCTTGAATACATGCCTGAATTCCAAACAGGCAGCACAAGGAAGGAATTGAACTGTTTTATATTTTGGATTGCTTGAATGCTGGGAAAGACATCTTATATGTAAGTGCACATTTGGTTTTTACTTTGCTATAGTAAAACCGGAACACACTATTTGTGGATATGGATTTTGTGCTGTATGGCACAGGTAAGGAGGTGGAGGAGAACAGATGAATTTAACCATTGGTGACCATCCAGTCTATTAATTTGAAAGATCTGCAGTTTTGAAATGGGGTTGCAGGAGAGGAACAAAGAGACTCTGGATATATTACATTAGCCACTTGTAAGACCCACCTAATATTTAAGGGGTGCACAGTTCTGGTAAATATTTCACACACTGGGGTGTTTCATGAGCACAAGGGAGAAGGTGCATTGTAGTACTAATAGAAGGAAGAATGGAAAACAAATTGATTCAATTAAATGTAAGCCCTTGCCATTATAATTCTCAGTCAACATCTGTGACTTCAAGATTAAAGTGATTGTAAAGTCTCATTTTTTAAATAACAAACATGTTATACTCTGTACAGTTGGTTTTGCACAGATTGGCCCAGATCCTCCTGTTCTCTTGTCCCTCTTCTGTGCTCCTGGCCCTCCCCTCCCCTCCTGTTGAGTGCCCCCACAGTAAGCAGCTTGCTATGGGGGCACCCGAGCCAAGTCACGACTCCCTGTGTCCATTTAGACATGGAGCTGTGACCAAGCCCCATCCCCTCTCTCTCCTGATTGGCTGACTGACTTTTATTGACAGCAACGGGAGCCAATTGCGCTGTGCTGCTGTCTCAGCCAATGAGAAAGGGAGTCCCGGGCAGATGAGAAACTCCATCGCTGGATAAAAATGGGCTCAGGTAAGAATTGGGGGGGGGGGGGGGCTGAAGGGGACTGCTGTACACAGAATGCATTAAGATAAAAAAACCTTCTGCCTTTACAATCTCTTTAAACCCCAAAATACTAATGAGCAAACAGAATGAATGCAATACACACCTTATTTTATAAAAATATTAACTACTTAAGCCCTGGAGGATTTGGCTGCTCAAAGACCAGGGCCCATTTTGTGATTTGGCACTGCGTGACATTAACAGACAATTGCGTGGTCGTGTGGCGCTGTACCCAAATGAAATTGATGTCCTTTTTTTTCCCACAAACAGAGCTTTCTTTCGGTAGTATTTGATCACCTGTGCAATTTTTACTTTTTGCACTATAAACAAATAAATAGCGACAATTTTGAAAAAATAACAATATTTTTCACATTTTTTTATATGAAATTTCCCCAAAAAAATGTAAAAATCTAAATTTTTTAATATTTTAGGCCAATTTGTTTTCTGCTATATATGTTTGGTAAAAAAAATCACAATAAGCGTATTTTGATTGGTTTGCGCAAAAGTTATTGCGTTTACTAACCATGGGAAAGATTTATGTCATTTTTATTGTTTTTTTTTTTTTACTAGTAATGGTGGCAAACTTGCTTTTTTTTTTTGCAGGACTGCGACATTGCGGCGGACAGATCGGACCCTTTTGAGGGTACCAGTGACATTACTACAGTAATCAGTGCTATAAATATGCACTGTTACAGTAAAAATGACACTGGCAGGGAAGGGGTTAACTTTATTGGTGATAAGTGGGTTAAATGTATCCCTAGGGGTGTGATTCTAACTGTGGGGGGGGGGGGGCGTAGCTTGTGATGTAACCACAGAAACATACAATCCTACATAGCAGGATTGTATGATCTCTGCAATTACATCAGGGAGAATGACAGGCAGCTTTGTTTACATTAGCCGCCTGCCTTTCTCCCTCTCCAGCGGGAGATCGTGAGTGACCGGCGGACATCGGAGCCACCAGTCACTCGCGCGGGGATGTTAGTGACAGAGAGGGGGTGGGAGCGCACCTCCGGCGGCGCGCGCTCGCCCCCTAGAGGCTCGTGGGCGAGCGACGTAGCCCTACGTTGTTTTGCCTGTAGGGGGCTGACTGCCGCAGTAAATAGTCGTGCGGCGGTCGGCAAGTGGTTAACAACAGTGTGCAGTACAATAATATTTTACTGTGTACCAAACACAGCCTGATGACAAAATCAGGGGCACAGGGATTTTAGCATGATGATTCTTTCTGGTGCCTCATCATCATCATCATCATCATCACACTGATCCCTGGAAGCCATTGCCAATCTCTGCAGAACACCAGACAGAGCAATGCATAGAGCCTGCTACTGGCTAAGTATGTTGTAAATCTTGATTCCAATTTCTATGCAGAACTGATGATATGTAAGCTTAAAGCGTAACTCCACTTTTGTTGAGAAAAAAACATTCCCCTCTGGGTGATCTATGTACATTGCTATATACATTTTCTCTACATATATTAGGGATGGAGGCAATTAGACATGTTTCTCATGTGTGGCAGTCAGACCATATTTTGCTTTTCTGGGTGATCTACGTACATTGCAAGGATTATAACAACCTTTGTTGCAAATTCCTACCTTTTGTTATACTGAAGAAATCCCTGTGTGTTTGTCTGTGACTCTGTGAAAAAATGAATCTAATGGGAGTGGTTTCATAATTATAAATCAGCTGTGGCACCTGCAGAGCACTGAGGAAAACTGCCGGGCCTGCATCCCTTTAGATGTGTAATGGGAGTATCTCACCAAAAATGACATTTTTGTTCCAGAAGATGCCTGAAATCGGACTTGTATCTTAGTGCAGACTTTTGGGAAAATCAGTGATCAAATCACACAAGCAGGACATTTCTAGGGGGTGTTCAGTACACATTCTGTGTACAGAACACCTACAGGTAGTCATATTGCATTTTCAGAAAATTACAGTGGCTGCAGATCGAAATGGAATGGTCATTTTTAATAACATTCAATTACAATATGACTTGTGTCGCAAGTGTATACGCTATATTATTTTTTCTTTATTTGCTGGTATTTTCCCCGCTAAAGTGGAGTTACCCTTTAACTATTTTATAAATGTGAGTGTTCTATTGGTCTTTGGGTGTTTATGAATAAAGGTATACAGTGAACATTATAGAAGCTCCTTTTTTTTGGAGTTATGGTGACTTCTGACGCCAATTGAAGTGCTAACCCTTTGCTTTAAAGATGCCTTTTGCATCGAGCCCACATGGCATATTTGCACACAAGCTTTTACAGACCTCCTATAATCTAAAACAGGGGTCTCCAAACTTTCTAAACAGAGGGCCAGTTTACTGTCCTTCAGACTTTAATGGGGGCCAGTGGGACTAGAAAATGCCTAAGCGTCAATGGAAGTAAACAATGCCCCATCATTGGTTTTAGTGGAAGGAATAGTGCTCTATTGCTGATATCAGTGGGAGGAAGAGCACCCCATCCTTGGTGTCAGTGGGAGGAAGAGCACCCCATCCTTGGTGTCAGTGGGAGGAAGAGCACCCCATCCTTGGTGTCAGTGGGAGGAATAGTGCCTCATCATTAGTGTCAGCTGTGGATGGAATAGTGCCCCAAGGGCCAGATAAAGGCAAGCAAAGGGCCACATTTGGCCCCAGGGCCACAGTTTGGAGACCACTGATCTAAAAGGTCTGCACCTAATGTGAGAATTTGGAGTGACATCAGGTGGATGGGAATATCACATGTGGAATTTGGAGACGCAAGATTACTGCATAGTTTGAATGGACGTTTGTTGATTTTTCTCATTTTCTGTTTGGACTTTTTTTACACTGATAAAGTATATGTGTTTGTTTTTGGACATTTCCTGCACTCTGGGTTGTGCACCTGTTTTAGTTTACTATGTGTGTTTGGTAAACAGTATAACAGTATTGTGGCTGAATACTGTTAGTATTATTTTTTAAGTTGTATATTGCATTTATTTATTTTTCTTTTTAGCATTTTGGGGTTTCGGACTAATCTTTAATTTGCAGCTGTTTATTAGTAGACTTTAATTCTGCACTTATTTTTTTTTATATTCTATACAAGTGTGAATCACTTTTCTTAGTGCTAACTTGCTCACTTTAGGGTCATAGTTGCAAGAACAGTATTTGTGGGTACTTATGATGTAAATATGGACGCTTAAGATTTTAGTGTTGCTCTGTTTAATTCAGAAAACAATGTGGGTATATTTAATATAATACAACTATTATATGAATATTAGCAAATGTAAAGGCCATATGAAATCTTTTACTTTGGTAGTAGTTATGCAAAGGGACATAATATACAGCACAGCTGTGAAGGAGTCAAAACTGATCTGCTATTTCTTTTCCATGACAAATACCTATTAAGCAGTCAGAGCAAACCCTCATTAAAACCTCTGACATCACCCTTAGGGCAAGAGAACACAGAGCAGCAATTGCTGAATTGCATATGAAAATTATAGTTTTATTGTCCGTACAACTGAAGACTTAACTCCAGCTCCCATTTCAGTCAGCTTAGCCATAAAGAGGGTATTCTTTCACAGTACAAAAAAGCACAGTACACCATTGTAATGTAAGGAACAGTCACTGTTTATGTATTTGATAGCCTTGTTCACAATAGTACTAACAGTGAAATGATCCTGAAGATCTCATTTTAGCAGCTGTGAAGAAAGACAGTCATAAACAAGAGAAAAAAAAAATGCTTCAGTTGGATGTACAATTTTTGAAGCACGCAGCCTTTATTTTCAATCAATAATCCTATTTTGTTTAGTTCAGCAGACAAGATTCGTAGGTAGGAACCATATATTTTATATTAATGAACGCATCTTCTCCTCCATGGCGCTCAAATGCTTCCAGTGTTTCTTGAATCAGGTCACCGATGTTTTCACGTTTTTGCTGGCTGTAGTCAATGCCATCACCTGAGTTCACTGTAAATAAAGAGAGGAAACTGTTAGATTTTACATTTATGTTTTGTGATTTGCTTTTTTTTTTTCTGTGCAGAAAATACTGTATAAAAAAGAGATTTATAAAACGAAACAATAGCAACCATATTGATCTCAGTTGTCATTTCTATTTCAGGGTAAAATTTAAAAAGTTTGGTTGGTTTTGATACTGTACATTTTTATACTTCCCTTACATTGTTACAAATGAGTTTCACGGAATGGAAAATGCTTAGTTGAACTGCATATTTTAAAAAGGATAAGAAGTGCATGATCAGCTTTCTCTTTAACCTGAATCTGTAGCAATGCAGGTCAGACAGTACATGGGTGTAAACAAAGCATCTATATATACAAAGTATAAAGCATCTACTGTATATAAATAAAGTGTATTATTAATATTAATAGCACAGGGAGAGCTCAAGTCACACACATATATATATATATATATATATATATATATATATATATATATATATATATATATATATATATATATATTAGTGCAATGCACTTTTTTTTATTCAGATTTTATTTTTGAAATTTTTTCTAACAAATAAATATCAACAAAAAACAACCAATAAAAACAAAAAAGAAGATCAAGCGCCCAGGTGATTGATGGTTGTATAACCAAAAGAGGGTATCAAAACAAACTGCTGCCAATTAGCTGCAGGTGGTCCCACATACAAATAGATAAAACATATATCAGCACATATTTGTATTCCTCTCTATTAGCTAAATAGTATCTTCTGTGTGTCTAAAGTGTTTTCACTGGGTCTAAAGATATGCACACGTCACTGCTCTAGATGCATCACAGTGTCTCATAAAATTAACATAATCATCATGTCTACAAAAAAATGTTTTGTTAAAAAGTTCCCACACAAAAAGTGCCAAGTGCAATATAATGTATATCATCAAAAAGTGCTAGTGCAGAATTAATATAAAAAATACCTGTGCAAGACAATCAAACCCAATACATATATATATATATATATATATATATATATATATATATATATTCTATGAAAAATATATATTTAAAAAAACCAAGATTAATTCATCAATAAACTCCTCACATAAAACATGTATAAAATATATTAAAAAAAAAAAATGATTCTTAAAAACCACAGTCTTTGTAAAGTCCCAAGTGAATGTAGAAAGCGCAAAAAAGAAAATATATCTATCAAATGATACAATTTCGTCTGTGAAAACATGTGCAAAACACCCAACGTGCAACCAATAAAAACAACAGAAAAAAAATATCAACCAACATCTAAGCCAAGGTCAAATCACCATTCCAAACAATATCAGCATTAGTACATTTGATGCAACAACATCTAGTTCCCCCAAAATATTCCCAGATATTTAAGAATACAGAGATGCTCCGGAGCAAATAATTTGTAAAAAAAATGCTTTCCATTTAATTTCTTTCCTTTTTTTTTTTTTGACAGTCCTTCCCCTTGACTAAAAAGGTACCCAATCTCAATTATAGATTTAGATTGGTTAGAACTTGATGCATCCAACCATTTTCTCCATATTTTTCAAACTTCTGAGGGGTGTTGCGTTGAGTATGATTATGTTTTTCGAACCTTACATATTTGCACTTTCATTTTCTTTTTCAATAGCTGCTGCTGTTGAAAGGTATCATATGTATCATATGTAACAGCACACCTTGTTATATAAAACAAAAAGGTGTGAATGGGCCCTACGGTCTTGTATAAACAGAAAGCTGTCTCAGTGTAAAATCCTGATTCCTGCATTCCAGCCTAACAAATATGTGACTGGAAAAAATTCACTGGGTCTCAAGATATACACGCTTGACTGCTTTACATGTCACAGGAACATTTACTTCCTTTTCTTCCCCAAACACTGGTAATCTACATCACCCTAATGGCTCAAGCAAATGGGTGTTCTTGTCAAAAATGGCTCAAATACATGCTTTTTGATTACGTAGATGCATGTGACCTGGTTTGCCTGTAATTCAAATGAACCTTAATAGGACCTGCTGTATGTAAAGAACTGTAACTCAACACATAGCAAAGCAGGTCAAGTGCAGCCTCCAAACTGTTATATCATGTCGATAAGTTCATAGAAATTTGCTGGACTGCATTGGATGTGCATTTCAATTGCATATCAAGCACAGGAAATAATGCCCGTCCACATGGGCCCTTAAACCCAGTCAAGTCCCTTCTTTTCAATACAGATGACCGGAAAAGGAAAAATCCAAATGATAGTGTAGTAATTATTGTTTGTTTTTGTGACTATTTACAATTTTTCACCTATGTGTACATTAGGGATCGACCGATATCGGTTTTTCGTTGCCGATACCGATATTTTGGCCATTGCATATCAGTATCTTTTTGTACATTTAAAAGATTTTTTTTTTTTTTACTTGACAGGTACTCTTGTTACTTGACAGGTACTCTTGTTACTTGACAGGTACTCTTGTGGAGGGATCTCCACAAACCCCTCCTCTGCACCTAAAAGAATTCAAAAGTTTGGCTGTTTTGAATGCTGTATTTTTTTAAAATCTGGCGCCAGTACCCGGAAGTGATGTCATGACATCACTTCCAGGTTTTTGCATGGAGACCCAATCAGAGCCGAATGCGGCTTTAATTGGGTCTTCGGCGGCTGTGTAGGCTGGTTGCCCGGGTCTCCCATTGGATACGGGAGACCCAGGCGAGCCGCAAAAGGCGGCGGGAGGGGGGGGGCGTCCCTTCCCCCTCCTTGTAATGACAGCCGAGCGGCTTCTCAGCCGCATCGGTTGTCATTACTAGACAGCCGACCGTCGGCTATGGACACCAGTACCGGGGTGATGCCTCTAGCTGCAGGCATCACTCCGGTACAAGCACTTTTCCAAATATGGTTAATATTGGCCACCATGGTTCCGATATATCGGGGAAAGGGCATATTGGCCCTCGATATATCTGCTTTGTCAATAATTGGTCGATCCCTAGTGTACATGCTTTGCCATTTCTTAGACCCTAACATTACAACCTTTCATGTCTGGCTTTTACAGAGGAATTATTTCCTTGATGTTTGTAAGTAACCCCCATAGATTTTCTATAGTGCTTGTTTCTGCTATATTGCATTTAATTTATTGCTGGATTACATTGCTGGACTTAATTAGTATGGAAATATTCAATACATTTCATTCTGTAAACTGTTGACTTACATTGAAATGTACAATTTGATAGCTAAGTCTACCATACTTAAGGCTACAGCATTTACAAGACATATTCATTATTCAAAGTGCATTTGTAAAGTTTTTCAAAGTGACCCACAACTAACGAGGGCAACCAATGAATCAATACTAATCATATTGAGAAAGCACAACCACGAGACATATTTTCCTTTTCATTTGCATCTACCTTTCTTCTAAAAGGATCAAAACCTTTTACAAATTAAGCTGTAGACAAGATGGAACGTCAGTTTGCCATGATTACAAATACATAAACATCCTTCTTTTGTAGTTTTATTTATAGATGTCAAGGTCTGCCTATTGATTTTACATCTTTTTATGTTTATGCAGCCCATATCTATTTTACATTTGTAATAATACAATCCATTAGAAATGTTCATATTTTCAGAATGTCCATATACTAGAGCACGAGGTAGATACGGGTATTTTCATGTGTGTGAACGAAGGCTGTAAGTGAGCTCGGAGACTTACTGTACAAAAATAAATGCTGACATTCTCCTTTTGTCTTTGCATTGCTGAGTTTTTATACTGTCAAATTAGATTTTTAAAAATATGCATAAGCATTATTTTGTGAACTGATATTATATGTAAAGACTAAAAGTGAGATTTGGTGATGTTACTACTTTGCTGCTCACTGTTCTTTAAACTGGAGGCTCTGACGAGAGGAAGCAAAACCCTGTACCTGTACAATGATGGCCACCCTTATATACAGACACAGCACAGAACAAAGCATCAGTAATGAGGAAATCATTAATTGCAAAGGAGACCATAGGCAATGTTGCTGCAGCATTGCTGGTCAGCAACCAACTAAGGTTATTCAGTAAAGACTACGGGGTGCCGAGTGCTTGGTTGTGCAGACATGATCTTCTGGGCTGCTCTTGACATATAAGGGTGCTCTATTCTGTAAAAAGTCCCAGGCTGTGAAGAGGATAATGGGGAATAAATGAGTACTGCTGATAGACACTGCCAGCTTAAAGTTTATCTTACAAGAAAACCATAAAAATAAGCCAACTGATAGTCCTATCAGAAAGTATCAAGTTTCTGAGGTTAGGGGGCTTCCATAGACATCTCTTGATCACTCAATCTAGCTGTTTTTGTTGGAAATGGACAAGTGCCATCTCATGGCTATGGGTAGCTTTTCCAGTAATCAGCATTTTTCAGTGACAATCTTTACCTTAAAATATACAAAATATATTCAATTTTTATTGGCAAGTTCAAGCTTTAAAAAACTCAAGTATTTAAGTCGGGTGGTCCTAAATCATTTATTTTTTTGTTACATTTATACTACTCTGAGTTAGTCCTTGTACACAGCGACTTTAAAACTGGGTAACCAGCGTGTCTTCTTAATGTCTGCCAAACGCCCCCATTTACAATGTTGGAAAACACTGAGCCTTATTGTTTGATGAATGCAGAAATAATAGAAGTCATTGTGTTGTTTTGTGCCATGGTACATTAAAATGGCAGTGATATCATGTAGTCATCACCCTGGCTTGCAATATCAAACCCCCTTGCCAGGGAAGCTGACCATAATGTGACAGTGTCACAAAGCTGCTGTACTAACATTTTTTTTTAATTGGCTTTAACACAAACACCTGCAACCTTTTAAACTATAAAACTATATTAAAGCGGTACTCAAAAGGCAAGAAGCTAAAAAGAATATATGTGAGCCCTTACCTAACCCTTAGCTAACATACACTTTAAATATAGGAATAGAGGAACAAAAATAAACAATAAAACATCTAGTTGCTATATGAAAAACTACAACTTTTTTTTTCCTTTAGTATTTTATACAACATCCTCAAAATAAGAAAATAAGATATAATCTTTCCTTATTTTATGTTGCCATAGAGGGTCAGAGGGTCATTACTATCTTACAATTTATGTGTTTTGTGTTCCCAACTGAAGTGCACATACAGTATCTATACACTTTAGAGGCATTTGTCCTTTATTCTAGACACGAGTGTTAGTACAAATTTAGACTTCAATGATTGCTGGATGTTCCTGTGTTTGAAGCATCTGAGGTGCATCCAGCGTTCAGCGGCATGTCAATGCATACTGACATCCTTCCATAAAGGACAGCTTGTATCTTGGTGTGCATATCTCCCTTAAAGCAGTAAACAGAGAATCGTTTAGATGCGGGAGAGCACATTGACATAAGCATGTTTACACAAGCTTTATAAAATGCTGTGCTGATCTGAATGCATCTTAAAGAGATAACAAATTGATCAATCATTAATTAAGCTGAGACTTCTGAATATAAAATGCATGAGGTGTGTACTAGAATAAAGAGGAAGACAAAGGCTGCACAGTATGCAGGCAGATTGGACGCTTTTATTCCATTTATGTGCATACCCTTTTGACTATCTTACCAGAATGTGTGCCTATTAGTAGTATCTATGACACCTAAATTATGGTATACTTCCAATCAGTGATGGCTATTTGTCTTCTGCTCTTTGTAGCATCTTACCATTTACTAACCCCATTCACTATACTCATGGCGTCACTTGCAATTTCCTATAAAATTACCAGCACTGTTGGACCCAAAACACTTAATGTGGTTGTACATATCAATACATAAACAATAACTATACATATCATCATATAGTGTGTGCCTGCCTCAATTCATAGCTCCTGGTGTGGCTCCAGGCTGCTCTCTCCTTTCCTTACAATCTGCATGCATCAATTCTGACAGTTTTCTCTGAAAAATAGGCATTTCATGGGGACCTTACCTCTAGCATTGACAGTCTCACTGAACTGTCGATGTGTATATTTTCCATTGAGATTGTGTAGAGGAGGGGTGTTCATTCCCTCCCTCAGGCCTCAGATTACACTCAGCTTTGTGCTGTAGATTTTATCAGATCCCTTCCTCACTAAACTAATATTGCGCATGTTTCTCTGTGAGAAAGTGGGGTGTGTCTATTCCACCCACTCAGGTTTCAGATTACACTCAGGTCTCTGCTCAGTGCTGTGGAGTGTGTGGCTTCAGATCCACGCCCTCTGCCTCTTGGAAGTTAAGAAATACCATTGGATCTGTGTACTTTGGAAGGCCCTATAGGAGAGAGGGCTGCAGTTAAAGAGGGGGTTTGCTTCATCGTTGTTTATTACTTGAAGCTTTTTATTTCAGATGGTATCTGAAAAAGGTTTACTACCACTTTAAGCATTCTGTGTTGGGAAACATAGCCTTTTTAGTGGTGTCCAGATAACCATCAGTAGAGGGGAATGACTGTATCCAACTTGCCCACCCTTTCCTCATGTAGCTTCTTACACCTTATAGATCTTTGTCATTTTTAGACCCTGTGCATTCTAACAGGTTACACCACACTCTTAAAGTGGTTGTAAACTCTTACATATACTCAGTGAAGTGACTAACCTCAGATGATACACAGAGATAAAACAAATCCTTCTACATAAGCTTTATCTGTTTATCTGCAGTCTTCTCTTCTCTACAGCCCGTCAAAGTATAGCATGTAAACAGCATTTCTGAGCTTTCAGAGGCAAGAGGCAGGGATCTGAAGTGACACGCTGCACAGCTCAGAGAGGAGAGATCTGTGTAACCTCAGAACTGATTGAAAGGAAGGGACACATCCCCCTCCACACAGCACACAGGCACAACTGAGGCTATCAATCACAGTCTGTGTGCTGGAGGGCTCCTTCCCTGTCTCCCTCTTTCTTTTGGTCTTTTCAGCAGTGACTCATGCAGAGAGCAGAGGAACTAGAAAGCAGAAAGGTTGTCGGATAGAAACAAGTAAACACTAAGGAAATATGACTTTTGTTCATTTTTCCATGTCCATTCCATATCACAGGTTTACAACCACTTTAAATTACTAGTCCTCCCAAGTCTCTCAATATATCTAATCCTGATAAAAGCTTCATATGGTCATAATTGTCTCTGCATTTTTGCATATTTTACGCTAGGAGATTGTTTTGAGGTTTCTTATTTATTATTGCATAATTCTTATAATTTGTACTTAAAGGATAACTCCACTTTTGTGGGGGAAAAATAGCAAATAAAGAAAAAACAATAAAGCATATACAATTGCGACACAAATCATATTGTGATTGAATATTAAAAATGACCTTTCCTTTTCAATCTGCAGCTTTTCTGCAAATGCAATACAATACGACTGCCTGGAGTCGTTCTGTACACAGGATGTGTACTGACCACACCCCAGAAACATAATTTCCTGATTGTGTGATTGACTCACCAATTTTCCCAGAAGTCTGCACTAAGAAACAAGTCAGATTTCTGGCATCCCCTGCAACAACAATGTCATTTTTGGTGAGATAGTCCCAATAGGAACACATCTAAAGCTCATTAGAGCCCTGCAGCTGCCACAGCTGATAGATAATTATGAAACTACTCCCATTGACCCACTCAGCACAGAGGAACAACAGGGATTTCTTCAGAATAACAAAAAGGTAGGAATATGCAACAAAGTTTGTTAAAATCCTTAAAATGTACATAGATCACCCAGAGGGGAATGTTTTTTTCTCAACAAAAGTGAAGTTACGCTTTAAATACTAAAGCAGTAATTCATGTGGTGTGGGCTCACAGTGAAGAAAATGTGCTTTTGATAGCATGCCACACAGCTCCCAATTCACGTTAATAATTAATAACTAAAGATTTGTCAGTGCCATTCTAAATTTGTTTGAGCAGAGGATGCTTTAAAGCTAAATTGAATGGAAAAAAGGGAAAATCCAGACAATGAAAGCTATGTTATATAGTGAAACAATTCTAAGGACTGTTATTATAGATATCATCACGGTTTCTTGAAGCATCTATCACCTAAAAAAATCCAGTTTTTCTCTTTCTTCAAGGAGAAAAATACCTCTCAGCTATGATTTTACTAAAATAGTCAGCTTTGCACTGAAGTCACCTGCCAAGTGCAATAACTGCTTATCTCCTCTTGTTGCTGAAATTAGCAAATACGCCAGCCCAAAGTGAGATAATTAGGGATGAGTTCAGTGAAAGAATACAAAGACTTCTCTACGAGATAAATGAATCACATTGATTTGTTCAGAACACCTAATGTTAAGTATGCAGTCATCATCTGCACTTTGAAGAAAATTGATACTGATATATAAGGGTTTCCTGAAATGTCTGAGATGTTTAACTTCATATTGGAATACCATGCAGAGAGAATATTCTCAGCAGAAAAAAATGTGACATACAAACATTAATCCTGTATAAAGATGCATACCGAGATCATTATTGTAGTGGTAATATAATTAGTAAATAGTGGACTGTGACACTATATATAGAATAACCAATCTCATTGTCAGTATACCGTTGGAACAGCTCTGTGCTTTCTACCATTCCTTACACATTATGTAAAATATTAACATTTAAAGGTTTCAGTAAATAAGCAGTTTTCATGCAATTCAATATAAATAGAATACCATAAGAAACAAGGTAGGCAACAAATATTAAAGTGGAAATCAATAGCTAAATATCTATATACATACTGTCTATATTTATTACTTTACCGGTCAAAGTATTTGTCATTTTGGCCAGCAATGCTATAGTCATAAATACATCTGTGATGATTGCAAGGATCACTCCGCTACTTTCAGGATAACCATTACAGCTTAGCTCAGCTTAGGTCAGCCTAACTGCTTTAGGCCCCTACAGTTATACTTACCTACTCAATAGTGTTGCACAGAATGGTCCCTTACCTCTTCTTTGATGGTCCTCCACTGACGCCATCTGATGTTTAATCTTCAGAATGCCCCCAGAGCAAGTTCTGCGCTATGGGAGCACTCACACAGGTACAGTCACATTCCGGGCTGTGGGCATCCGTAGACATACACAGCATGGCTTGGCCATGTCCCCCCCCCCCCCACTCCTCCTCACTGGATTTGACTGATAGCAGGAGCCAATGGATCATGCTGCTCTCAGTGAAGCCTGTGAAACCAGGAAGAGAGGAGAGTGGGGCAGCTGATGGACACAGTGCTATATCATGCAGGGAATGCATAAAAGTAAAAAATGTTTTGCCTTTATAACCACTTTAAGTATATGGAGCCTTGCAGTTTTCTTAAAAGAGATGTATGTTTTTTTTTTGTTTTTTTTTAAGGGTCATACTTACCTAGTTGGATGCAGTATTGGTCTGATGCTGCGTCTTTCCCCTGGTGCCGCTAACACTGAGAACCAAGTGATCGAACACCGGGTTCTCACAGTTCCCTGAGCAGAGAGCCGCCGACTGACTGTCACCGGGCTCTCTGCTTTGCCCCCACCACGCTCACTGGAGCCCTGGGCTGTTGAGGGTGCCGACTCAGGCTCTCAGCAACTCACTGAGAGGCTGAGCCAAGTGCCAGTCCAGGCACTCCATTGTCGTAATCTTGCCCGAGCCTGGACTGGCTCTGTGACATCAGCAGACTGTAGCCCGATGTCTGCTGAAAACTAACTGCACTCCTGTGATCCACAGAAGAAGTAAAGCCAAACACATTTTTGCTGTACTTCTCCTTTAAAACATTATAGTGTTGGGCAAAGCAAAATATTTCATTACCTGGTATAATTATAGTAGGGTCTTTCAATTTTATTTGTTTCATTTTTGCTATCTATAAAACCAAGTGAAGCATCACTATGTGCACCAGTTTTAGTAACAACCCCCCGCCCCTTCTATACTGTGTTTATGTTCACACTGCTGCTGCTATGAGATGAGCACAGCCCAACTCGAGCATTCATTTTTTGTTTCCCTTTGCATGTCCATTGCACTGCTGAAAATATAAAAGCTGTTTTCAGTTCTATACTTACTCTACTTTCTGCACTGTTCTTCATTTGTACTCATGACGTGTCCCCTGCTCCCTCTTTGTGTTCAGGTTGTATGATGATCAGCATCATTCAACCACTTCCTCTATCTCCTGGGCCTCAAGGACTTGCCTCCTGTATAACCTGTTTTTTTTTTTCCTCAGAGTGTTCGACATACCTTCCAAGTAATGCCTTCTGTGATTTCCACACATATGAATTTAGTGAGTACCCTACCAGATCTTTGCAAATGCTCTGCATTCTGGGTATTGAATCCCTATAGAAGTGCTACTGTGTCACATGTGTTTGCTAGGGATAAGGTTCAGATTCATGGTGGGGTTTGAGGTTTACGATACTGGAGAATTTAGAGTGAAGTTCACCAGGCCAAATTTTAATGAACCCATAATGCCTGCCTAACCTTTTAACTGTGGTCACTGGGGTAGGATGGTAATAGTCAGGGTTTTGTTGTGTGACAGACCCTCACTATGAAAGGGTGGGTTTCCAGAAGCCATTTGTCAGTGTGTGTTGGAGTAGCTAAAGGAGAACTGACAGTCTGTTTAGGGAAGGTTAGTTACACTATGGGAAGGTTAACCACTTAAGCCCCGGAAGATTTTACCCCCTTCCTGACCAGGGCCTATTTGCGATTCGGCACTGCGTGACTTTAACGGACAATTGTGTGGTCGTGCAATGCTGTACCCAAATTAATTTGACTTCCTTTTTTCCCACAAACAGAGTTTTCTTTTGGTGGTATTTGATCACATGTGCGATTTTTTGATCATGCACTATAAACAAAAAAAGAGCGACAATTTTGCAAAAGTAACAATATTTTTCACATTTTTTTAAATGAAATTACCCCCCAAAAAATGTAAAAATCAAAATTTTTTAACATTTTAGGCCAATTTGTTTTCTGCTACATATGTTTGGTAAAAAAAAATGCAAAAAGCTTATTTTGATTAGTTTGCGCAAAAGTTATTGCGTTTACTAACTAAGGGAAAGATTTTTGTCATTTTTATTGTTTTTTTTTTAACGAGTAATGGCGGCGATCTGCGATTTTTTTTGCGGGACTGCGACATTGCGGCGGACAGATCGGACCCTTGACTGACATTTTTGACACTTTCGGGGGTACCAGTGACATTACTACAGTTATCAGTGCTATACATATGCACTGTTACTGTAAAAATGACACTGGCAGGGAAGGGGTTAACTTTATTTGAGAAGGAGGGGTTAAATGTGTCCCTAGGGGCGTGATTCTTACTGTGATTGGATGTGGCTTGTGATGTAACAGCAGAGATCTACGGTCCTACATAGCAGGACCGTATGATCTGTGCTGTTACACAGGGGAGAATGACAGGCGTAGTACTACGTCACTTTGCCTGTGTGGGGCTGACTGCCGATGTAAATCGTCGTTAGGCAGTCGGCAAGTGGTTAAAGCACTATATTGTACTTTGTTGTGCTAAATTACTGTGGATTGCAGTGTGGTGGGCTGTATATTTGTGTATTCCCTCATGCCTCCTTTTTGACAATTTAGAAATACAATGGTCTTGGATGTGCAGCTCATTCTACTTTCTAAAGAAGACTGTGTGCAGGTAGGTAGGCCTATTTTATTGCACAAGAGTCTTTGCATGTCTCTTCTGCAATAAAGAGTGAGCCTTCTCTCAGTTTTGTTATTTGAGATATTAGTTCCACTTTAGAAAAAACGCATCACTACCTGTTCAACCCCCCGTCCCCATCCCTAAATACTTACCTGGCTTCTCTCCAGTACTGTCTCCTGCGCCAGCATCTCTTCCCTTGCTTCCTGGTTTCACAGGAGAAAGCCATAGGCTTCTGCTGTTGTCAGTCAACTTCTGTGAGGAGGGAGCGGGTCAGTCAACTTCTGTGAGGAGGGAGCGGGTCAGTCAACTTCTGTGAGGAGGGAGCGGGTCAGTCAACTTCTGTGAGGAGGGAGCGGGGTCAGTCAACTTCTGTGAGGAGGGAGCGGGTCAGTCAACTTCTGTGAGGAGGGAGCGGGGTCAGTCAACTTCTGTGAGGAGGGAGCGGGGTCAGTCAACTTCTGTGAGGAGGGAGCGGGGTCAGTCAACTTCTGTGAGGAAGGAGCTGGGACGTGATTAGGGCTGGCCATACATGTTCAATTTTCTTGTACAATTTTCTGTTAGATTTACAACAAACCACATAATATGAGGTCAAAGCTAAACGACACTTGAATCCAATTAGGCAGGCCTTTATCCTACATACTTGAAGCTAAATTTCAAGAAAATTGTACAGAAAACTGTATAATGTATGGTCAGCCTTATTGGTGTTGTGCATCTATAGGCACACAACACCAGTAAGGCTGGTGTTGTGTGTCTATGGGCACAGCTCAACATGGGACCCAGTGGGAGCATGCATGCACGGGTGCCTCCTTAGCACCTGGCTTGCTACAGGAGGCCCCCAAAATAGGGGGAAACCTACAGCACTGGTTGGAACTGCAAGAAGAAGAGGAAATCAACATTTGTGCAAAATCATTGCATAGAACACTTAAGTGTTTACTCTTTTTTATGTATTTTTTATTTTGCCCTTAATATTACTTTAAGCATTGAAGATGTGTCATCCCTGCTTTCGATCACTCTGAAATGTAACACTGACAATAGTCACAGCAAATGGGCCATTTTTTTTTTTAAATAGAGGCTACAGACAAATGGTGCACTCATTAATATTAGTTTTATAACATACTTACAAAGAGCTTATTGTCAATTTGTGCCAGTAATAAGAAATGGTATTTCATTTGGAGGACAATTGCACTTGAAACTTTGGTGTGTTCCTCCATAATTTAATCAGGTTTTTCTATTAGTGGCTACAGCTGACATCTTGTATTATGTGAGCTAGAGAAGCAACATATCCTCCTCCGCACATGATAATTTTATGCAAATACAAAAGCAGATATGGCATCTAAATAATATATTAAGCGTTATACTGGAGTAAAAACATTGTACGGAAATATTGTAGGTTCCTTTAATCTATCTCTGCTCTAGTGCAGTCTAGTTTAGTCTAATACATGGAAACAGAAAAGCATAAAGGTTAGGTAAAAGGTAAACTAACACTAGTTTGAAATGACTGTGTCATGTCCCTATACAACTACTGCAAGATACAATGCTATTTGCAGTAACATTTCTGAAAACCCCTGTCAGATGTCACAGTGACGATGGAACACATGGAGAAGTTTTACGAATGATGCAAGTCAAGTACAAATACACTTGTGATTTGCTGCTGAAACAAATACATTGAAATCAAGCCAGTATGACAGCTGTTATCACTGTTTTCCATTCCCTGGAAATACTAGCCCGGATCAAACAAAATCCTTGCCTACTTCACATTTTTTTTATTGAAGTACTAATATGAAAACAAAGCAATTGTTTTTTTTTTTCGCCTTGACAAATAACAGCAGGTGATATATTAAATCATTGTAAAAAAAGGGCATTGATATTTCTGAGTTGGTGAGCAATTTTATTGCTGTAATAATAACGTAAAACTTTCAAAATTGCTTGTGCAGCTAAGAAAGATCAATAATGATACAAAGTGGGGCTGAATAATGTTACATGTGCAGGCTCTACTGAAGCCACTACAAATAAGCTCAGCAATATGTGTGCTCTTTGAAATAATTTTAATTTAAATTTAACCACTTGCTGACTGCCGCACAACTATCTACGTCGGCAGTCAGCCCCTCACAGGCAAAGTGACGTAGGTCTACGTCACTAGCCTGTGAGGGTCTAGGGAGCGAGCGCGCGCCGCCGGAGGCGCGCTCCCGCTCCCGCGTGGTCACGGACCCCCCCGCGAGTGTGTCCGCCGGTCACTCTGCGATCGCCGCTGCAGAGGGAGAAAGTCAGGCGGCTTGTGTAAACAAGCCGCCTGTCATTCTCCCATGTGTAGAAACTGTGATCACACGGTTCTACTATGTAGAACCGTTGATCACTGTTTCTACAGCTCAACAGACAGCCAATCACAGTAAGAATCACGCCCCTAGGGACACACACAGCCCCTCCCTCTCAAATAAAGTTAACCCCTTCACTACCAGTGTAATTTTGCAGTAACAGTGCATATGTATAGCACTGATTACTGCAGTAATGTCACTGGTAACCCCAAAAGTGTCAAAAATGTCAGTCAAGGGTCCGATCTGTCCGCCGCAATGTCGCAGTACCGCAAAAAAAATCACAGATCGCCGCCATTATGCGTTAAAAAAAAACAACAAAAATGACAAAAATCTTTCCCTTTGTTAGTAAACGCGATAACTTTTGCGCAAACCAATCAAAATACGCTTTTTGTGATTTTTTTTACCAAACATAAGTAGCATAAAACAAATTGGCCGAAAATGTTAAAAAATTTTGATTTTTATATTTTTCTTGGGGGGGAATTTCATATAAAAAAAATTTGAAAAATAGTGTTATTTTTGCAAAATTGACGCTCTTTTTTTGTTTATAGCGCATGATCAAAAAATCGCACAGGTGATCAAATACCACCAAAAGAAAGCTCTGTTTGTGGGAAAAAAAGGACGTCAAATTAGTTTAGGTACAGCGTTGCACGACCGCGCAATTGTCCGTTAAATTCATGCAGTGCCGAATCGCAAAATACCCTCTGGTCAGGAAGGGGGTAAAATCTTCTGGGGCTTAAGTGGTTAAAGTAGAAAAAAAACTTCATAATAAGTTACTTTTCTTTGTAATTTGTAAAACAAACTGAGCTGTTTTTTTTCTAATAATTCAAGAGAAATCACAAATATAGTACCGCTGTCATTCAAATTTAATAGCATTTGTAAACAGCTGTACCAAAAATGGAATAGCAGAACCAAGAACTAGCTATTCAAAATGTGCATATGGGTGATTCTGGCAAACACATAAAAGCCAGTTTCTGGAGCCCAATCATTGTTTTTTAACTACTTGAAGACCAAGCTCTTCTGGAACCTTTTCTTTAAAAATTTAAAACAGTATTTTTTGCTAAAAAATTACTTAGAATCCCCAAACATTGTATCTTTTTTATAGCAGAGACCCTAGAGATTAAAATGGCAATTGTTGCACTATTTTATGTCACACAGTATTTGCACAGCGGTCTTTATAACGCAATTTTTTGGGGAAAAAATAAACTTTAATGTATTAAACCCCCCCCCAAAAAAAAAAAAAAAAAAATTGTTGTATATTGATGATGTTATAGATGATGTTACAATGAGTAAATAGATACCTAACATGTCATGCTTTAAAATTGCGCATGCTTGTAGAATGGCAACAACCTATGGTACTTAAAAATCTCCATAAAATCTCCAGAAATCTCCAGAAATCTGCATAAAAATCTCCATAGGCAACACTTTGAATATTTTTCATTTCAAAAGTTTTTATTTTATCGAAACAGGTATCGAATCCCAATAACAGGTTATAACATTGATGAAATAGAAAACAAGCAAAAGCCAACATGAGCAGGCTGGTCAGGTAACATACACATAAGCCAACGATGAAACATAATCAGAAGGCATGACATGTATCATTGGAGAAAGTTCAAGGTGCGCAAAATAAATGGAAATAGGGGTAAGAGGGTATAAACTGTGAACAAACCTGACCCAATCCCCCGCATCAATAACCAGTACATTTGCAGTTATCGGGTTAGTGGATGATATCACGCCCCTATCCACCCCACTCCCAAGGGGACTTGAAGCACGCTAATCTCAAGACCAGGCTGAGGCCTCTGAGCACCGAAAAGGTTGCGAAACATTCGGAGACACCCTCCTGGGTCTAGCTGAGGGGGGTCCCAGACCGACACCTGGGTAACCTACCAATCCACAGAAGTAACCTGTGTGACCTTCAATACTTTGAATATTTTGAAAGGTTACCTATTTAGAGTTACAGAGAAGGTATTGCACTAGAATCATTGCTTTTGCTCTAACATTAATGGTGATACCTCCTATATGTGTGGTTAAAAAACCATTTACATATGCTTGCACAACATACATATGAGTACACTTCTGCGCACAAGCGCGGATGTATGGGGTTCTTACCTCTTTTACTTTTTATTTTTATACTGTCCCTGTATTTTTATTTTTTATCACTTCTATTCCTATTACAAGGAATGTAAACATCCCTTGTAATAGAAATAAGGATGACATCTGGGGTTCAAAAGACCCCAAAAATCGAATTTACCTTTAAAAAAAAACATTATTTACTATGGCCCGGGAACCAGACGTGACGTCAGATGTCGCTCCAGTCCTCCAAGGGCATAGAGACAGTGCCGGCCATCTTGGCTCACTCGTCCCCTTACCCAGCTAACGGCAGCATCGGATCACTCCCAGGCTTTACCAATTTCAGATGGTTCTAAAATGTGGCACTTTTACATTGTGTCAAACTGAACACGCCAAATGTACTGTAAAACGTGAGCCAATTCGGAGTAACTCTTTTTTGGAATACAGAGAGAGAAAACTGGCTCAGACAAATTTTGCGAAAGTGTCTCGTTTATTCTAAAAGTGGTGCAGCATGAGACAATACAGTTTGTAGACAGGTATATGAATTTGGCGCATTATTACCACTTTTAAAATGCATAAGAGACACTTTTACAAAAATCTGCCTGTGCCAGTCTTTATGAATTCCAGAAAGTGAGTCCTTCTATAGTGGAAGAGTAATGTTGTCAACCTAGGACAGGAAGTGTGTAATTTGTAGGAAAAATAGGTAAAAATAAAGCAAAAACTTTAAAAATGAATGCAGCCAACACATCAAGGACTAGAAAGTTGCAATATATCAAACAGAGCATAAGTACAGGGGAAAGCTGTAAAGAGACTGAAGGTCAGCAGCTACATTAGGATGTAAAAAACAATGAAAAAGGGTAAAATCTCTTCCCTCCCCCAACCCCAAATTCTACAAGATACAAAGCATTTTGCTACTTATTGTACATGACATTCATTGAAGTTTTACGTCTACTTCAACAGACCTGCCAGTTCCTATAAGCCCTACACTAATCTCTCCCTATGTAGTTTGTCAGCAGCACTCCCTATGCTTTCCCTATAACAGCTAAAGCACATTGTCAATTTGGCTACTGTGACTTCATCCTTTTATATTGACGTGTCTGGCTTATTCAAAAGCCCTTGTTTTAGCCTTTCTATGTTAGATGATCTAAATTCAAAGGCTGGGTAGTGCATTACGTTTACAAAAACGTTAGTCTGGTGAATTCCTTCAACAATTCACCAGGACTGCAAGTATGAAGAGTGTGCATGAAACCATGGTGGCATGAAACCATGGTGGCATCAAGTCTGAACCTCATCCCTACTACTGATGAGTGCAACATATACAATATAAAGTGGACGTTTTAGGTAGCTACAGTGTGTAACATATACATGACAAAGCTGTAGTTTTAGCAGTACCTACTGTATGAAACATATACTGTACATTACAAAGTGATAGTTGTAGCAATAGAAACTGTGTATAACATTTATATTTCAAAGTAGTAGTTTTAGTACATGTGCTTGTATAAGCTGGAGTTCCCTCCTGTAGGGGATCGTGATTTGCAAATAAACCCACATACTCTTCTGGTGATCATCATGTACTGTATACATGCCCTAAAAATTTAAATTATAGGTCAAATATCTGTTTTAGGGTGGTCACAAGAATTGTGAGTTCTCAGTTTTCTTCCAATGTTGTCATCTTGATTAACCACTTGCGGAACGCCCACCGTAGATATACTGTGGCAGGGCGGCTGCTCTGGGCCAGATCACATACCTAGTATGTGATCTGACACTTCCGGGTCTGGGTCCCATGCCCCTGGCTGACCACTCCCTATGTGATTATACACAGCGGGAGCTGATTAGCGGGTACGTTCGATGTCCAATAGCACCCGCCGATCGTTTGTTACAGAGGGAGAACAGCGATCTGCCTTGTTTACATAGGCAGATCGCAGTTCTGTCAGTACAGAAGGCATGGATCTTGTGTCTCTGCAAAGCAGGGGGACCCATCAATGCCTTTTCCTAGTACAAGCACCTCCCCCAAAGTAAGAAAACACCAGCACACAGTTAACCCTTTGATTGCCCCTGATGTTAACCCCTTCCCAGCCAGTGTCATTATGAATATTTTTTAGCACTGATTACTGTACTAGTGTCACTGGTCCCCAGAAACTGTCAGTTAGTGTCGGATTTGTCCACTGTAATATCACAGTCCTGCTATAAGTCACTAATTGCCGCCATTACTAGTAAAAAGTAATGGCATAGTTTGTAGACGCTATAACTTTTGCCCAAACCAATCAATATACACTTATCAGGATTTTTTTTTTAACAAAAAATTGTAGAAGAATACATATTGGCCTAAATTGATAAAGAAATTTGATTTTTTTAAATTTTTTTTATTGGATGTGTTTTATAGCAGCAAGTAAAAAATATTGACTTTTTTTTTTTTTACCAAATTATAGGTCTTTTTTTTGTTTATAGTGCAAAAAATTAAATATGACCAAAAGAAAACTGTGGGAAAAAAAGGACATACATTTTATTTGGGTATAGCATCGCACGACCACGCAATTGTTAGTTAAAGCGGAATTTCACCCAAAAGTGGAACTTCCGCTTTAAATAGTCCTAACCCCCTGACATGCCACATTTGGCATGTCATTTTTTTTGGGGGGGGGGGGGGATCGGGTACCTAGTTTTGACAGGTACCCGCTCCCACTTCTGCTCGGAGCGCCGCGGCGCCCTGAGCGGAAGTTCTTCTCTCTCCCTCCCTCCCTGCAATCTTCTGGGACATGTCAGAGGTCCCAGAAGATTGCTGGCCAATCACGATGCATAGCGCAACTCGCGCATGCGCAGTGCGTACCCGGCTGTGAAGCCGCAAACTGTCACAGCCGGGTGCCCACATCAGTGATGCCGGCGCCGCAGAGCAGAGAGGGAGAAGACGGCGCATCGCTGGACCATGGGACAGGTGAGTGTGCGGTTAGGCTGGAACTCCGCTTTAAAGTGCCGTATCGCAAAAAATGGCCTGGTCATGTAGGGGGGGGGTAAATCTTCAGAAGGGCAAGTGGTTAAGAGAGGTATATGAGTATAGGAAAATCATTTTTCAATATACCACAGAAACGGCATATTACGTACAATGACCATGAGAGTGAGTAGGCACAGTGAGGAAAAATAGGTCTATAGACTAATCAAATCCATTTACAGACTTACAAGGGCAAGGTGACATGTAAAACTGAAAAAAGGAGCCTTTGAGCAGGGTTGGAGAGGAAAAGATGTATATCTATTTAAAAGTAAAGTATCTGTAATGAGAAGGTATGTCAAATCTTATTATGAATTGATAATAAAAAATTGTTCAAAATATCCATTTTCTTCTTCAATCCCTTTTTTTTTTTTTTTTTGGGAGAAACGTGATAACGGATGTTTGGTTAGTTGTTAAATCAACATATAGCTAACGTTTAAATATTTCACTCTCATGCATGCTAAACAGTGCCTTGGTGTTATGCCTGTCCCAAATCACAGTTAGCTAAACACACTTGCTAAAGGTCCAATATTTGTTAATTCTTTTTTCCTCTTAGTTGTTAACTGAAAGAGAAGGGTCACTTCTCCAGTCAGAATACTTAATAGGAACATGAAGTCGCATGCTGAAGGAATGCTTTCAAAACCACAGATGAAAGTAGAGAAATGGCTGATGGATTGAGCAAATCCCCAGAGATGAGCGTTGTGAATACACAGACCCCCAGACTGAACACTTGTGCTTGTGAAGGTTAAAGTACTGGCAGCCCTGGAAACATAAGTCCGCTATTTATCTAGGAGCCAGGTATAGTGCAGACAGCTGCAATCTGAGCCTTGTTTCAAAGATATCTCTATAACCTTAACTCTGACCTCTGATGCTCACTGTCTTCCCAACTACATGTGTCATTACATTTAATAAAAAAATAAGCATACTCTCACTCTGAGGCATGTTTGTCTTTTATAAAAATAAAGACAAGTGTCCATGGAGTTACTTGTCATTTTGCTATCATCCATACCACATAACATGGCTATTATGCTCACATGGCTAAATATAGCTGACAGATAAACTGTGTTCCCAAGAATCATGATTTGGCATTTTGACATGCAGAGTTAAATGTAATTAGACCATACTGATAAAGCTGATGGCCAGAATAAAGAAAAATAAAACATATATATATATATATATATATATATATATATATATATATATATATATATATATACAGTGCCTTGCGAAAGTATTCGCCCCCCTTGAACTTTGCGACCTTTTGCCACATTTCAGGCTTCAAACATAAAGATATAAAACTGTATTTTTTTGTGAAGAATCAAAAACAAGTGGGACACAATCATGAAGTGGAACGAAATTTATTGGATATTTCAAACTTTTTTAACAAATAAAAAACTGAAAAATTGGGCGTGCAAAATTATTCAGCCCCCTTAAGTTAATACTTTGTAGCGCCACCTTTTGCTGCGATTACAGCTGTAAGTCACTTGGGGTATGTCTCTATCAGTTTTGCACGTCGAGAGACTGAAATTTTTGCCCATTCCTCCTTGCAAAACAGCGCAAGCTCAGTGAGGTTGGATGGAGAGCGTTTGTGAACAGCAGTTTTCAATTCTTTCCACAGATTCTCGATTGGATTCAGGTCTGGACTTTGACTTGGCCATTCTAACACCTGGATATGTTTATTTGTGAACCATTCCATTGTAGATTTTGCTTTATGTTTTGGATCATTGTCTTGTTGGAAGACAAATCTCCGTCCCAGTCTCAGGTCTTTTGCAGAGTCCATCAGGTTTTCTTCCAGAATGGTCCTGTATTTGGCTCTATCCATCTCCCCATCAATTTTAACCATCTTCCCTGTCCCTGCTGAAGAAAAGCAGGCCCAAACCATGATGCTGCCACCACCATGTTTGACAGTGGGGATGGTGTGTTCAGGGTGATGAGCTGTGTTGCTTCTACACCAAACATAACGTTTTGCATTGTTGCCAAAAAGTTCAATTTTGGTTTCATCTGACCAGAGCACCTTCTTCCACATGTTTGGTGTGTCTCCCAGGTGGCTTGTGGCAAACTTTAAACAACACTTTTTATAGATGTCTTTAAGAAATGGCTTTCTTCTTGCCACTCTTCCATAAAGGCCAGATTTGTGCAGTATACGACTGATTGTTGTCCTATGGACAGAGTCTCCCACCTCAGCTGTAGATCTCTGCAGTTCATCCAGAGTGATCATGGGCCTCTTGGCTGCATCTCTGATCAGTCTTCTCCTTGTATGAGCTGAAAGTTTAGAGGGACGGCCAGGTCTTCGTAGATTTGCAGTGGTCTGATGCTCCTTCCATTTCAATATTATCGCTTGCACAGTGCTCCTTGGGATGTTTAAAGCTTGGGAAATCTTTTTGTATCCAAATCCGGCTTTAAACTTCTCCACAACAGTATCTCGGACCTGCCTGGTGTGTTCCTTGTTCTTCATGATGCTCTCTGCGCTTTAAACGGACCTCTGAGACTATCACAGTGCAGGTGCATTTATACGGAGACTTGATTACACACAGGTGGATTCTATTTATCATCATTAGTCATTTAGGTCAACATTGGATCATTCGGAGATCCTCACTGAACTTCTGGAGAGAGTTTGCTGCACTGAAAGTAAAGGGGCTGAATAATTTTGCATGCCCAATTTTTCAGTTTTTTATTTGTCAACAAAGTTTGAAATATCCAATAAATTTTGTTCCACTTCATGATTGTGTCCCACTTGTTGTTTATTCTTCACAAAAAATTAGTTTTATATCTTTATGTTTGAAGCCTGAAATGTGGCAAAAGGTTGCAAAGTTCAAGGGGGCCGCATACTTTCGCAAGGCACTGTATATATATATATATATATATATATATATATAGAGAGAGAGAGAGAGAGAGAGAGAGAGATGTATATATATATATAAATATATATAAGCATATAAATAAATATATATATGCATATATATATATATATATATACATATATATATATATATATATATATATACATACATATATATATACATACACATATATATATATATATATATATATACATACACACATATATATATATATATATATATATATATATATATATATATATATAGAGAGAGAGAGAGAGAGAGAGAGAGAGAGAGAGAGAGAGAGAGAGAGAGAGAGAGAGAGAGAGAGAGAGAGAGAGAGAGAGATAAACAAACAAAGGGTTGGGGGGGTTGGAGGATTAATTAGATGAGGGTTATATAACTTACTGTGAGGTGAGCACTGAGCAGGCATTGAAAAAGGTGGTGGAAAAGCTTTTGTCTCAAGAAGTCGGAAGACATTGTGTATACAGAGCACTGGGTGTTGGACTTTTTATTCAGTGGATGCACAATTGGACTTTTACTGAGTTATATATGTTAAAAGCATTTTGGCTCATTTGTTTATTTTTTTGATTGTAAAGTGTTGCGCTTCACTATACTGGATGAGTATATATTACAGGAACTCAAGTATATATACTGTATACATTCATTTTAGTCATAGTTGATCTACTATCTTCTTATTATGCCTGAAAGAATACCTGTGCATAAAGGTTTATGCCTAAAGTTGTACAGGGTTTTCTCGTATGGGCATGATCTACAAAACTAAAGTTATATTTTCATTCCGACAGCCCTTTCACATTAAATTTGGGTTTCATTCTTAGTCACTTTTCTGAAAAACCATGTAATAGTAAAAAACTGTAGCATTTATTTAAAAAAAAAAAAACAGAACCTCGGTGCCTTCAGTTGAGGTACCGATGAGGTAGTTAGTGCCTTCGCACAGCTCTTTAGAAGGTTACTTCAATAGGCACTGCAGACAGATCTTGGATATGTAATAGCCTGTTTTCACCAATCTAACAAGCTTTCAATTGTACATGTAGAGATGCAATACAATGATTTTTGGTTAATAACAAGCATCCAGCACTGGCTATTTAATAGGCCACATTATTTAAAGTGCTTACCTACACTTTTCTTTAGAACCAAACAGGAATTATAGCATCAAATGGAAATAGAGATGTGCTTTAGGCCCCATTGAGATATACTGCGTTTTACCAAACCAGGAGAACCCAGGTCACCACTAGGACACAATAATTATGTCCGATTCAAAACTACAATGCGCCCTGAAGGTGCGGTGCAGTGAGTTGCGATAAAATGTAGACATGCTGCATTATATCACAGTGAACTGGACAGGGTCGCATGTCACTATACAGCAGCACGATACACTGCGCTGCTGTACAATGACATGAATTGTCACTTTTATACACTTCAAATAAAGTTCATACAAAAAAAAAAGGAGCTGTGTGATGTGCTGTGCCAGCTCACCGGAGCCAGAATAGAGTGCTGCCCACAAACGGCAGTGTGAACTGGCGCTTAAAATAGGAAAAAAAATTAATAAGCCCACGTTTACATTGGTCCATTTTGACATGCGATATACATGTCAAATTGCATGTCAAATTGGAGCCAATTGATGGAAATGGCACCGTCTTAAACGGTGCGACGCCGACCAACTTTGCGGCTCCGCACTGATTCCCAAAAGTAGTTTCTGCACTACTTTTGGCGAGTTTGGCGGGCGATTTCAATAGACATCTGGGCAGGAACCCACACAGATGCCTGTGAAATCGCCCCTGAAGTCAGACTGAAAATGCAGGTTTGATTTTAAATCGGCTTCAGTGTGAACCTACACTAAGCAGGGGCTATCTTCAGAGAAACCCTTAAAAATGCTGATATAATCAGAAAATAGAGAAATATAGGCAATTGGGCAACAATATGCTAATCTTGACATTCCTGTAAACATTGCCCCTCAAAAGACTTCTCATTGGTCAGTGACATCCCACATCATGTTAATGACCAATAGAGAGGTGATAACAGAGGGTGATCCTTGCTCAGATCTGCCTTAAACGTTGGCCTCTGGATCAGGATTTTAAATGTGGTTTTCACTGAAAGTATCTTCTAATTGTAAATGTTTCTATTATTTTTCATTATATCTTTATTTTGAGTTGTCTTTAAAAAGCCTTTTTTCTGTAACTTGCAGTGCACATTTTGAAGAATAATTTAAGTAACAATTAGGGCTTTTCTGAGATTGAATCAACTTTAGTGATATCTACCAAAAAGCACATTCTTAAAATTTAACTTCAGTCAAAATGTCTTTGTGTCTTGTAGGCAGTGGGGAAGGGTTAGGCCCTCTGTTATTGCTGTAGGAGGCATCAATTTTGAAATCTTCCCCCTTTTATAGTCCCAGTGTCCCAGAAGTTGTTTTATAGACAGGAGGAGAGAAACAAATCTCCAACATGGACAGCAATAAAAAGCTGTTAGTGGCTCTAGCCTTTCCATAATGTACTAAAAATGGGATCAGGACAGGAAGTGAGGGAAATAACCTCTTCAGTAGGGCAACCAAGGGTGGTAACCCTTTCCTGTGATTTTCAATATAAAAAAGATATTGCAATGCTTTGCAACACTTTCAATGCTCTGTTGGGTTCTCTTTAGGCCCTGTTCACACCTGAGCGTATTTCAGCTCGTAAAACACTCATCTCTGAAGTCTCAAAACGCCCAACAAGCAAATTCCTATTTATTTCAATGGCCCCTGTTCACATCTGCCTCCAAACACCTGCAAAAAATGCTTGAAAAAAGCCAGAAAAAACACCTGAAAATGATACTATGCAGGTCTCCAGCAGATCTAGTGTATCTATGAGCAAGCAGATACAATCTGACAGGAAGAGAGAATTACCATGGTGCTCCACAGTGCTGTGGTAGTTCAATGAAAACTACAAGCTGACACTCGCAAAAGCTGCTGGGTCTTGTAATTGTCCATTCACGGGAAACTGTGAATGAGTCATGCAGCCAGGCGGCCACTTTTTTTAAATTGTGACAACTAGCAGGGGGGGGGGGGGAGATCCCCGCTAATTGTCAGATTCAAGGAGGTACAGGGGCCGGTTAGTTCGTAACATGTTACACTCTAAATATGGGTGTAACATGTAACATATTAGGAAAGGTGAACTTATCCTTTAACTACTTCAGTTCCAGAAGATTTACCCCACTTCCTGACCAGGCCATTTTTTTTGCTATATGGCACTGCGTTACCTTAACTGACAATAGCGTGGTCATGAAAAAAATACAACTTTTGCCCTTTTTTACCCACAAACAGCTTTCCTTTTGTGGTTTTTGATCACCTCTGCATTTATTATTTTTTGCACTATAAACAAAAAAATATTGACAAGTTGTAAAAAAATATATTTTTTTTACTTTCTGCTATAAAACATATCCAAAAAATTTAAAAAAATCAAGTTTCGTCATCAATTTATACCAATATGTATTCTGCTACATATTTTTAGTAAAAAAAACAAAACAATCCCAATAAGGGTATATTGATTGGTTTGTGCAAAAGTTATAGCATCTATAAACTGTGGGATACATTTATGGATTTTTTTATTGATTTTTTACTAGTAATGGTGGCGTCAGTGACTAATTGCGGGACTGCGGTATTGCAGTGGACAAATTAGACATTAGCTGACATTTTTTTGAGGACCGGTGACACTAATTCAGTGATCAGTGCTAAAAATATGCACTGTCAATGTACTAATGACACTGGCTGGGGAGGGGTTAACATCTGGGGTGATCAAAGGGTTAACTGTGTGCCTAGCCTGTGTTTTACTGTAGTGTAGGCGGTGCTTTTACTAGGGGAAGGCATAGATCTGAGTCCCTGCTTTTCAGGAACACAGGATCAATCCCTTCCTTACTGAAAGGACAGCGATGTGCCTTGCTTACATCAGTGGGCGCCAGCGCGCATGGGTCCGTGGATTCCACTGATTAGCTCCCGCTATTAGAATCACAGTCGGAGTGATCCGTCAGCAGCGCGCACTCGAGCCCAATGCCCAGAAGTGCAGGATTACATATATATATATATATATATATATATATATATACGTGATCCTGCGCAACAGGGCCACCTTGTAGCAGAAAAACTGCTATAAGGCGGTCTGCAAATGAATAAAGCAGTGTGTGGCCATCTCTGGTCGACAGAAGTCAATTGTTTGATCAGCTTCTGTCAAAGGAGAACTTTTGTCGATTTGTGGCTGCAGGCAGTAATTTCTAAAAGCAGCAGGAGCCACTGCCAGAATAAAATGTCCCACAAGGGGGGTTTCCTCCATCCACCTTGTATGTGAGGACGGGGGATCTGTTTATTTATTTAAATTAATGTATGAAGAGAACCTCCTCTTGGATTGGGATTTTAAGGGCAATAATTCATTGATTGAAACAACATAATTTATATAAAAAAATATGAATTTATTGATTCATTATTCATTGTAAAAATTACATATACATACACCATATTTAAAGCGGTAGTATCCCGCTTTTTGACACTTTTAACTACAGGTAAGCCTATAATAAGGCTTACCTGTAGGTACAATTAATATCTCCTAAACCAGCACGGTTTAGGAGATATTTGCAGTGCATGCAGCCGCTCACGTGAGCGGCGCATGCGCTCTGAAGGTCCGGGGGGACCTTCAGTTTTCCTTGCCGGGAGCTTGCCGGAAAATTCCTCCAGTGCGCATGCGCGGGAGTGACGTCATCGCGGCTCCGGCCAATCACAGCGCCGGACCCGCCGAACTCGGTAGAGATGCCGAGGAATCATGACAGCGCCTGCAGCGGTGTCCGGGGGTCCGTGTCGGGGCTTCGTTCTAAGGTAAGTAATACATAATGAGCTAGTATGCGATGCATACTAGCTCATTATGCCTTTGTCTTGCAGTTTTTTTTTTTTTTCTCGGGTTTACAACCGCTTTAATACGTGAAAACATAAAATCAAATCAAGTGTGGTTACTGAGGTAGTTGTGTTGCTTTTTGCCCCGACCAGGATAAACCATGGAAAGGGGGTGATGGAAAATTGGACCAAACGATCCACAAAAATCTCCTTCTTTGGATCATTTGGTCCAATTTTCCATCACCCCCTTTCCATGGTTTATCCTGGTCGGGGCAAAAATCAACACAACTACCAGTAACCACACTTGATTTGATTTTATGTTTTCACTTATTAAATATGGTGTATGCATATGTCATTTTGACAATGAATAATGAATCAATAAATGAATATTTTTTTAGTATAAATGATGTTGTTTCAATCAATGAATTATTGCCTTTAAAATCCCAATCCAAGAGGAGGTTCTCTTCATACATTTATTTAGTTATAAAGGGATGTTGACAATTCTACACCCTCATCTGTCCGAGATATTACTATTATCTGTTTATTTATTTATTTTCATTGTGTCCCCTGGCTAAAATAAAAAAAACATAATAAAAGTATATATAGCTAGCCTAAGAATGAATGATCATGTAATTTGTCATCATTGTTGCAAACCTTTTAAGATGATCCATGTACAGTATGTGAGCAAATGAATAGAGTAATAATATTAGTAATCATTTCACATACAGCTATGTTGCCTTCAGTTTATACTGTCACAATTAGCATATGATGAAGTATCAAGCACTTCATATATTACTCAGCAAAATATAATTCCCTGAGTTCGAACTATGAAAGCTAGAAAATGTTTGCCATGGTTGTGTAACAACAATAATGAGGCTTCACATTGGCTTGGCATTGCTTCCTGATACTTCTGTCTGGCATGAGTGTTCTCATCCTGTGTTTACTAAAATTGGATCATTACGCTTATTTACAACACTTGAAATAGGCTTATAATAGGTAATAACATGAGCTGTAAGGCTGAATAATGGTTCTTAAAAAAATGTGCAAACAGTCTAAAGAAGATACATATTTAGGGATACTATCCCTCTATGAAACTTTTTTTTAAAAGAAAGGACTGCAGCAAATCTGTTTACATCTGTAATCAGAAGAAAATGGAAAAATATCTTTCATGTAGGAGATATCACCACTGAGGACACAAATGTAAAAATCTATTTATAGATCCATAAAAGCTAAAAAAAAAAGTTAATATATCCAGGTTTGGTTTGGATAACTCTCTCACCTGCTCATTTACTGTACTCCCTCTACAGCTCCACTCGGATCATGCATAGATCTCAGAGAGGTCCATGTCTGCACCCAGCATTAATTGTACTAATCACTCTAGAAGAGGAAATGCCAGTTGTCAGCTGAAGAGGATCACATTGTAGCGTGATCATTGTAAATGATTGCTGTATTTGAGCTGGACCTTCCGTTTCACTCTAGAGGGCTGCTAAAACCAAGTGTGGTGTCTGGATTTGTCATGTACTAAATATATCCGAGAAAGATAACCACACATGATAGCTTACCGACACTAAAGTATTCATTGAAACAAAGATAATGCTAACATAGTGCAGCAGAAGGCCATATAGTCTCTAATACATTACACACTGAGAGTGCTTAGCCATACAGTAATTCTGGCAGGAAATTATATTCATTTTAAATGTTAATCATCCAATAAAAAAAATGTAATCATGTATGACAAGTAAGGTTCGGTATGGTTAACCATTAGCTGTCTGTGTAAAATTTGTTTTTGCAGTACTGCAGATAAATTATGTTATTTGAAAATGCCTGAACGGGATGACTGTCATCTTATGCCTATGAGCTGTTTTTATGTAATAAGCCAGTATCAAGAGCAATGCTTATGCCCTAAGTATATAATCCTATTACAAGAGTAAGGGCCTGTGTCAAGGAGATTTGGGCTTGTGTTGATGGTATCAATTTGACATCAGTTTGAGATGCTTCTGAGATCATTCAGAACTTACTGACAGGTGTGTTTGACTTGTGGTTGACCTCCTTCTGATCTCACTTTGACTTGTTTTAAACTGTTTTGCATTCCCATAGACTTGTATAAGAGTATAAAACTCATCAGAAGTAATTAAAAGCCTACCGACGCTATTACTGCTTAACCTCTTTACAACAGCCTGCCGCAGATTTACTGTGGCAGGCAGCCGCTCTTGCGCAAATCGCCATAACTGTACGGCGGTCACGAGCAGGAGGCTAGGGCGCTTCCGCCCCCGCTTCGTTAGCGGGGAAGCTGATGCAGCGGGCAGACGGCTTCCGATTGCTGCCTGACACCCGCTATCGTTCCCTGCTGAGAGAGAACGGTCAGCTGTTGTAAACCCAATTGACCGTTCTTCTCCCTGGAATGATCATAGAAGCCCTGTGGTCCTTCTATATAGGATCACAGGTCTCTATGGTCATCCCACAAGACATGCCCCCCCACAGTTAGAATCACTCCCCTAGGCTCACATTTAACCCCTTGATCACCCACAATGTTAGCCCCTTCCCTGCAAGTGTCATTATTACAGTAACAGTGTATATTTTTAGCACTGATTACTGTCGTAATGTCACTGGTCCCCGTCAAAAATGTCAGTCAGGGGTCTGATCTGTCCACTGCAATGTCGCAGTCCCGCAATAAAATCGCAGATCGCCGCCATTACTAGTAAAAAAAAAAAACAATAAAAATTACATAAATCTTTCCCATAGTTAGTAGACGCAATAACTTCTGCGCAAACCAATCAAAATACGCTTATTGCAATTTTTTTTACCAAAAATATGTAGCAGAAAACAAATTGGCCTAAAATGTAAAAAAAAATTACATTTTTAAATTTTTTGTGTATAGCGCAAAAAATAAAAATCGCACAGGTGATCAAATACCACCAAAGGAACTCTATTTGTGGGAAAAAAAGGACGTAAATTTAGTTTGGGTACAGCGTCTCACGACCGCGCAATTGTCAGTTTAATTCACGCAGTGCCAAGTTTAAAAAAGTGGTCTGGTCATTAAGGGGGCAAATCCTTCCAGTCTTAAAGTGGTAAAGGGTAACTTCTCTTCCATGGGGAAAAAAAATAGTAAATACAGAAAAAAACAATATAGCGTATACAATTGCGACACAGGTCATATTGTAATTGAATGTTATTAAAAATGATCTTTCCTTTTCAACCTGCAGCTTTTATAATTTTCTGAAAATGCAATGCAATATGGCTACCTGGAGCTGTTCTGTACACAGAATGTGTACTGACCACACCCTAGAAACATAATTTCCTGCTTGTGTGATTGGCTCACCAATTTTCCCAGAAGTCTGCCTGAGATACAAGTCGGATTTCTGGCATCCCCTGCAACAAAAATCTTATTTTTGGGGCGATACTCCCAATAGGAACACTTCTAAAGGGATGCAGGCCCAGCAGCTTTTCTCATTAGAGCCCTGCAGATGCCACAGCTGATAGATAATTATGAAACCACTCCCATTTGACCCACTCAGCGCAGAGGAACAAACAGTAATTTCTTCAGAATAACAGAAGGTAGGAATTTGCAACCAAGTTAGTTAAAATTCTTGTAATGTACAGAGATTACCCAGAGGGGAGTGTTTTTTTCTCAACAAAAGTGGAGTTATGCTTTAAAGACGATGAATTGGGATCATTCACTGCACCTAGCATACCAACCAAAGTCTACTGTATTTTTAAGATTCACTCCAATTTACCATCCATGTTCTTTAGGACAAGTTTGAATACTACCTTTGTAAAATTAATGCATTCCCCAGAACTGTGGATTGTCTTAAAATGTATGTCCAATACCCTCCAAACAGGTCTATCTGCCTAGATAATGTGGCACACACCACTTGTGACAGTTTAATGTGCCACAAGGAGCTTAGTTCATTTGCTGATGCATGCGAAACCTACCATCTGTTGCAAAGAATGTCTAGCTGTGCAGTTTGAACATCAGTTCAACAGCATGCCCGTATTGATTATGTATGTAGTCAATAACTACACTGACAGTTTTCTTCTATGTACAGGTTATGTGATTCAATATGTGGATAATATGCAGAATACATGAGCATGACAGAGAGAGTATGTGAGTTCAGCTATGGATAGACAATCATGTTGTCATTCTGTTATTGCAATGTTGTCATAGAAACCTTGCAGATACTTTGGTCAATGTGTATAAAATTGGAACAACCTAGATTCTAGATAACAGTTTTCTAATACAGGTTAAAAACAAAAGTAAACACCCCTACTTTTCCCATTGCCATTGTGATAAATGTATATAGGAAGGTTCGGTACAGATGACTTTGTCATCAAGATTGTGATTTTGTACCCAAATTTAATTTTTACCTCATGGCAAGGTGACGTAGAAATACACCTGAACATACAAGAGCAGAGCAACCCACACACTTTAAGCCTGGACTAGGACAAGCTGAATTTTAGTTGTTTGTTGTGGGTTCTGCACTTAGTTCAGTAATGATTTACTAAAAACATCTGTAGACAAATCACAGATTTTGTCCTGCAAGTTTATGTTGCATTTTGAGGTGTATTCTACAGTATGTACATACAGTATATACTGTAGAAAACCAGGCTGTAAAGCATATCACAGCAAACCAATAGTGCCAACCTGGTCCATTTCAAATAGCAAGTATATGCAATATTGGCCATTATTATTGGGAATAGAACATTGCAGATACTAACAGACTAAATGCGTTAAAAGCTCTGAAATGTCCTTTCCCCTCTTGGATTTAGAATAAACAATTCATTCTCTTGTTCAAATATTTTTATTAAAAGCAAAAAAAATTTTAGTACAAAGGTACACATGTATAGTGAGTACAATGTAACAAAAGCTAAGGCATGGAAAAGACCATGTTGGGTCAAAAGAGGGTAAATAGCAAACATCAAGGGGAGGATAATTCTCCATAATGCTATACAAAGGTAGGCTGAAATTCTAGGCATAAACAACATATGAACATTCATAAACAGAGTAATAAACAGAGGTAGATGTTTGGCACCCCAATGGGGAACAATACCAAGGAGCTCAAGAGTACTAGGAGACTGCAGGTTGGGAAGGGCATTGAGGTGTACTAAGGGGGGATGCCTAGCTAGGAGCTCAAGCAAGGGTAGGGGCTGCGGGGGTAGATTAAAAAGGATAGACACAAAAAAGTAGTGGGGGGGACGAGGGGGCAAGCACGTAGGAGGAGAAAGGAGCAAGAGAAATGAGTAAGAGAAGGGGTAGGATAAGGGCTAAGGGGATGAAAGAGGAGAGGAAAAAAGGGGGAGGCATGTAAAGGAGCCCCCTAGGGGACGGTAGAAGAGTGGTGTCAGACTCAAGGGCGGGGTAAAAAAAGTTAGCTGGAGAATTCATGGATGTAGAAAGGTTTAATCAAAACCAGTGGGTAGGAAGTGGGTTACCCAAGGGTTCCAAATTTGGGCACTTTGTCCAATAGAACAGCTTCCAATTTGCCATGAATCATTGCTTGGGTAATTCTGTGTTACACCACAAGTACACAGAGGGAGAATAAACAATTAATTCTATACAGCTTTGATTTATAATACTGTAAATTTAAATATATGCAACCAGTACAGAAATCAGTGAGACATTTTGTGTCACATGATTTAATTTGTGAACTTTCTGTGACAAAATTTACAACTGTCAGCGAATGTCAAAGAATATAAATATAAAGAATGCATTGTAAGAAATAGCAAGCATAAAGTAAAAATGGAACTGAAGGAAGAACAGTGCCCGATACTCATGGTAAACTATCATATTCTCCCTTTCATAGCAGTATGGAAGAAGTAAGGGAGTTGTCATAAACAGTTTAATTAGAATTGTATTTATTTTTCATCACACCCCTCCCCCAGTGTAAAATAAAATGGCTTCATATATTAACCACTTGCCGACCGCCGCACGACTATCTACGTCGGCGGTCAGCCCCTCACAGGCAAACTAACGTAGGGCTACGTTGCTTGCTTGTGAGGGTCTAGGGAGCGAGCGCGCGCCCCCGGGGGCGCGCTCCCGCTCCCGCGTGGTCACGGACCCCCCCGCGCGTGTGACCAGCGGACCCGATGTCCGCCGGTCACTCGGCGATCGGCGGGGGAGAGGGAGAATGTCAGGCAGCTTGTGTAAACAAACTGCCTGTCATTCTCCTCGCTGCAAAGACACTGATAAAACGGATCTGGTATGTAGATCCGTTGATCAGTGTCCTTACAGCTAGAGCCACAGCCAATCACAGTAGAAACCACGCCCCTAGGGACACACACAGCCCCTCCCTTCCAAATAAAGTTAACCCCTTCACTACCAGTGTATTTTTACAGTAACAGTGCATATGTATAGCACTGATTACTGTAGAAATGTCACTGGTAACCCCAAAAGTGTCAAAAATGTCAGTCAAGGGTCTGATCTGTCCGCCGCAATGTCGCAGTACCGCAAAAAAAATCGCAGATCGCCGCCATTACGCGTTAAAAAAAAAACAACAAAAATGACAAAAATCTTTCCCTTTGTTAGTAAACGCGATAACTTTTGCGCAAACCAATCAAAATACGCTTTTTGCGATTTTTTTTACCAAACATAGGTAGCATAAAACAAATTGGCCGAAAATTTTTAAAAATTTTGATTTTTACATTTTTTTGGGGGGGAATTTCATATAAAAAAATGTGAAAAATATTGCTATTTTTGCAAAATTGACGCTCTTTTTTTGTTTATAGCGCGTGATCAAAAAATCGCACAGGTGATCAAATACCACCAAAAGAAAGCTCTGTTTGTGGGAAAAAAAGGACGTCAAATTCGTTTAGGTACAGCGTCGCACGACCGCGCAATTGTGCGTTAAATTCACGCAGTGCCGAATCGCAAAATACCCCCTGGTCGGAATGGGGGTAAAATCTTCCGGGGCTTAAGTGGTTAATGTGTCTGAAAAATGAGCGCTAAAAAATGTCTACAGTTATCAGACTAAATCACTATTTCATGTTCCAGGGGCAGTTTAGAGATACAAAAAAACAAGCTTGCACATGTGAGTAGAGATGAGGCAATGGTTTACTGCTACCAATGGTTCGAAGTAAATCCTGTTCAAAGTTTGTGGCCCAAGAAAATGTATTGTGAATTTCACTGGGCCAAATTCTTTGTGGCTATAGTGCACTACATGTCCTTTTGACTTAGATCAGCTGGCTTAGAAGGGTCAATAATGTGGGTTTTGTTATGTGCCAGTCCCCTCCCTAAAAAGGATGGGTTGTGCTAAATGTCTGTGGTTTGGTGGGCTACAAATACTTGTGTACATCCCCCGAATGTTCACAGTTCAGAGACTTAGCAGTCCTTTTTAGAATCAGAATTCGTTTAGGGTGGTTACCCTGGAATTTGCCTACATCCCTGTGTACGAGTTAAAGCAGAAAGGGTCCCCTAGGGGTGGGACTTTAAGTGGCAAAGACCAGAGCTTGAGTAGATTAGTCTAATCTAATCTACTCAAGCTCTGGTCTAAGCAGTCCTTTTTAGGACCACATTTTGTGTGTGTCAGCAAAAGCTGTAGTATCTGTTTAGCTGCTGTGTCTTCCTTGCAGTCTTTTATTTATTTATTTTTATTTAACATTTATCAATATATATTTGATTTATTGCTAAGTTAAAAAATGTGTCGGGTTTTCTTTTTCTGTTGGGGAGACATATGGCACTTTTCCACTGCAAGTACCGGCTCGGCTCTACTCGGCCCTGCTTGGCCCGGTTTGCTTTTCCACTGCTGGTACCGCATGGTACGGTGTTGGAACGGTTCTGTACGGTTTGGTATGGTTTGCTTTTCCACTAAAGTAGTACTAAAGTTAAGTGGGTGGGATAACAATGATTCTCTGACCAATCAGTGGCTAGTAGTGACTGCCTGCAAAGGATTGTGGGATATGGTACCGGTATGGTACCTCTTGGAACCACAATCGAGGTGGTACTGTTTTAAAGAGCCATACCATTTGGTTCCATGCAGTGGAAAGCGCCGCCGTACCGTACCGAACCGTTCCTACACCGTACCATGCGGTACCAGCAGTGGAAAAGCACAAAAGCGAGCCGAACCGTTCGGTTCCATGCAGTGGAAAAGTGCCAATATTGTATTTTATTTTCTGTTACTGGAGCCTTTTTTCTATTTTGGGATGCGCAGTGCATATTTTTACACAGACAAACCTTTATTTTGTTTACAGCATGTCACCTCATACTTGTGCACCCAAGCAAAACATATTTAATCCCCCTATTTCCATAGCTCTCATTAAATTTACTCAATCCTCTTAATTAATAAAAACAGAAGAAAAAATGGTCTCAGATAACCTTCATGCCCAGTTTTTTAATGCCAGCTTGGCAAAACTACACCCATTTCAGCTGATGGAATTAACCCACAGACACACGTATATGGCCTGTGGCAAAAAGGGCCATTCATTTTTACCAGACCACAGGGATCTCACAAATTGCAATAGAAGCAATAATGGGCTGCATGGCAAGGCCTACCAGTCCAAAATAGGCTTTAATTAGAACTTGTCCATCGAGTCCTTGAGTCCATCCTTCCCCTTCTCTTGCTCCTTTCTCTTGCTCCTTTCTCCAACTCCTACATGCTTTCCCCTCGCCCCCCCCCCCCCACTTCTTTTTAGTCTTTATCCTTCCTATTCTACCCCCTGCAGCCCCTACCCTTGCTTGAGTCCTTGAACATCCCCAACTAGACCTGTCAATGCAGTATATACCAGTATCCACATAATTATTTACAAAACTTTCCTTCATATGAGGTATTACTGAGGAAATAGTTTTGAAGATAGGTCTTGGGCAGCCTAGAAGCCTTCTTGAAGCCCATATTGGTTAATTTTGGTCTAACAGACTCCAGAGGCTCAAGCTTTAACCACTTTAATACAGGGCACTTCCCTCCCTTCCCGCCCAGGCCAATTTTCCCCTTTTAGCGCTGTTGCATTTTGAATGACAATTGCGCGGTCATGCAACACTGTACTTACACCAAATTTATATCATTTTCCCCCCACAAATAGAGCTTTCTTTTGGTGGTATTTGATCACTGGTGCGATTTTTACTTTTTGCTAAACAAATAAAAAAAGACAGAAAAGTTTGAAAAAAAAAAAAAGTTTTTTTGTTTAAGTTATACAATTTTGTAAATAAATACGTTTTTTCCTGCACCGATGAGCACTGATGAGACTGCACTGACAGGCACTGATGAGGAGGCAATGATGGGGTGGCACTGATGGGGTGGCACTGATGGGGTGGCACTGATAGGCGGCACTGATAGACGGCACTGATAGGCGGCACTGATAGGCACTGATATGTGGCACTGATAGGTAGCACTGATATGCAGCATTGGTGGGCACTGATAGGCGGCACTGCTGGGCACTGATAGGCGGCATTGATGGGCACTGATAGGCGGCACTGATGGGCACTGATAGGTGGCACTGACGGGCACTAATGGGCACTGATAGGCAGCACTGGTGGGCACTGATGGGCACTGATGGGCGGCACTGATCGCCACTGACGGGCGGCACTGATGGGCACTAATGGGCACTGATAGGCGGCACTGGTGGGCAATAATGGGCACTGGTGGGCGACACTAAAGGATGGCAATGATGGGCACTTGTGGGCAGCACTGATAGGGAGGGCACTGGTGGGCATCACTGATGGGGAGGGCAATGGGGGGCTCCCTGAGCCCTGATTGCCATCCCTGGTGGCCATAGTGGGCATCCCTGGGGTCATAGTGGGCATCCCTGGGGTCATAGTGGGCATCCCTGGTGGTTCTAGTGGCATCCCCCCCCCGAGGGTCTGCACTGGTAATCAATGATCTGATTACCAGTGCCGACCCCCCCCCCTGTCAGGGGAGCCGCCGATCGGCGCTCCTTTACTCGTGCCTGTCAGGCACGAACTAAGGAAAGCCGATCAACGGCTGTTCCTGTTTTACTATGTGACCAGCCGTGATTGGACACGGCTGATCACATGGTAAAGAGCCTCCGTCAGAGGCTCTTTACCGAGATCGGAGGTGCAGGGTGTCAGACTGACACCTCGCATCACCGATCGCCGCTCTGCGCGCCCCCGGGGGGCGCCCAGAGCTGTGTTATCCTGCCGCCGTCATATGACGTCCGGTCAGGATAACACAACCACATTCCCGCCGTCATTTTGTAATAGGGCGGGCGGGAAGTGGTTAAATAGAAGCATATCTCATTCACCAGGACAGATATGGGTCACTACCAAATGGCAAAAATGGACTCCTCTTTCACAGAATCAGAAGAGAGCGCATACCCATTCTCTTCATCTTTTGATACCTCTTCCTCCCCCTTTCCAGTAGTAGGAAATGAACCAAACAAGATTCTGAGATTAAATGAGGAGAAACTGAAGGGTGTCTCTTACAGTCTCTTCAGTCTTATATCTTCCACAGGAGCAGGGCCCACACTGAAAAGTTTAACTGCTCATTTTTGTCTAGGGGATTGCGGAGTGAGTACACCCCTCACATTTTTGTAAATATTTTATCTTTTCATGTGACAACACTGAAGAAATTATACTTTGCTACTATGTAAAGTAGTGAGTATACAGCTTGTATAACTGTGTAAATTTGCTGTCCCTTCAAAATAACTCAACACACAACCATTAATGTCTAAACCACTGGCAACAAAAGTAAGTACACCCCTAAGTAGAAATGTCCAATGCGGGCATTGGGGATTATCCATTTTCCCTCCCCGGTTTCATGTGGCTTGTTAGTGTTACAAAGTCTCAGGTGTGAATGAGGTTCAGGTGTGGTAGATTTGGTGTTATCACTCTCACTCTCTCATACTCGTCGCTGGAAGTTCAACATGGCACCTCGTGGCAAAGAACTCTCTGAGGATCTAAAAAAAAGAATTGTTGCTCTACATAAAGATGGCCATGGCTATAAGAAGATTGCCAAGACCCTGAAACTGATCTGCAGCACGGTGGCTAAGACCATACAGCGGTTTAACAGGACAGGCTCCACTCAGAACAGGCCATGGTCAACCAAGAAAGAGTGCACATGCTCATCGTCATATACAGAGGTTGTCTTTGGGATATAGACGCATGAGTGCTGCTAGCATTGCTGCAGAGGTTGAAAGGGTGGGGGGATCAGCCTGTCAGTGCTCAGACCATACGCTGCACACTGTATCAAATTGGTCTGTATGGCTGTCGTCCCAGAAGAAAGCCTCTTCTAAAGATGTTGCACAAGAAAGCCTGCAAACAGTTTGCTGAAGACAAGCAGACTAAGGACATAAATTACTGGAACCATGCCTTGTGGTCAGAAGAGACCAAAATAAATGTATTTGGTTCAGATGGTGTCAAGCGTGTGTGGTGGCAACCAGATGAAGAGTACAAAGACAAGTGTGTCTTACCTACAGTCAAGCATGGTGGTAGGAGTGTCATGGTCTGGGGCTGCATGAGTGCTGCCACCACTGGGGAGCTACAGTTTCTTGAGGGAACCATGAATGACAACATGTACTGTGACATACTGAAGCAGAGCATGATCCTTTCCCTTCAGAGACTGGGCCACGGGGCAGTATTCCAACATGATAATGACCCCAAACACACCTCCAAGATGACCACTGCCTTGCTAAAGAAGCTGAGGGTAAAGGCCAAGCATGTCTCCAGACCTACACCCTAATGAGCATCTGTGGGGCATCCTCAATGGAAGGTGGGGGAGCACTAGGTCTCTAACATCCACCAGCTCCTTGATGTCGTCATGGAGAAGTGAAAGAGGACTCCAGTGGTAACCTGTGAAGCTCTGGTGAACTCCATGCCCAAGAGGGTTAAGGCAGTGCTGGAAAAAATTGGTGGCCACACTAATTATTGACTCTTTGAGCCCAATTTGGACATTGTCAGTTAGGGGTGTACTCACTTTTGTTGCCAGCGGTTTAGACAATAATGGCTGTGTGTTGACTGTTGAGTTATTTTGAGGGGACAGAAAATGTACACTGTTATACAAGCTGTACACTTATTACTTTACTGTAGCAAAGAGTCATTTCTTCAGTGTTGTCACATAGAAAGATATAATAAAATATTTACAAAAATGTGAGGGGTGTACTCATTTTTGCGAGATACTGTATATATGAGATTATTGTAAAAGGCAAAGAATATACCAATTGTTATCAATTAAATAAAAATTATTTAATTATGTATGTGTCTTCCGAATGTATATTTGGTTTAGTTGAAAAACATATTTTGTAGCCCGGAGTTAAAAATAAAGTCAAATTTGTACAACATACACCTTTTGGATAGAATTAAATGGTAACAGTATGCAAAATTAGAAATAGTATCAATAATAATTGTCCTGAGATTAACTTTGATGAGCAGTCTGACTGCTCTGTAATTTTCTCATTTCTGATAATCGGTCTCACTGTCCTATGTTCTCACATCCCCTTCAGCACTTTAGTTTAGTTTCAGACCTCTGAGGTTTTTGCATCTACGACTTATGGCAGAAAGTTGCATAGAGTAGGTAGGTGTTTCAGCTGAATACCGAACATGCTAAAAATAATTATTTTAAACAGTTATATATTCATAATTAATTTTAGTACTACACTATAACAATAATGAAAGATTAGGAAAGACGTGCATGTCACGTCATCCTATTTGTGAACTGCTACAAGTCTAAGTAGTCCTTTCTGAGTGACAAAATTCTCTTGAAAGTAATGCCGCAGTATAGATCTTATTTTGAGAGTTACCATTTCTAACCTTGGTTCAATAAATTGGCTGAAAATAACATTCTAAAAGTGCAATAATTACAACATTCTCCAAATAGGAAGAAGTCTGCTTTGACTGACAGCGTTTTAGGTTATTGAATATTGCTAGGAGCTGAGTGGGAGATTTGCTAACTCTGTTGAAGTGAAGAGAAAGAGATTTATTTTTATACAAAATTATTCAGCACAAGCTGTGTAAACTTTCCACAGTCACTCTGAAAGATCACTTGCCTTTTGTTCAAACTATGACAAAAAGTTGTATTTAATTGCTCCTCAGGTTCTGAGGGATTAAACGGTTTAAGATCCAGAGACTCTGAACATGATATCAGAAGTAGCAATCTGACATAATCAACTGTTTTCCCAACCTTTGGTTATATATGACCAGTAATCGTGTGAATAATTGTTAAATTGTGGCTTTGTAGAAGGTTAGGTACTGTACTTTTATTTACACAGGAAAAAAAAAACAGAAAATGAAGAATATCAGTTTATATTTGTATATGCTCACACTTCTTATATGGTCTTTTAAGTATGTAACATGTAAGAAGCTGTCCATCATGGGATAAAGGGCTCTTTCACACGGGCGATCCGATCAGATCCGCCTGTCAGTTTTTTAGGCGGATCTGATCGGATCCTCCATGCAGCTCTATGGGACAGCGGGTGTCAGCGGAGACACCTCCGCTGACACCCGCTGCCATCCGCACCCGATCCTGTCCGTGAAATCTGGACAGATGGAGACCCTATTTTTCCATCCGTTCAGTAATTGGAGCGGATCAGATCTGATGAGAGAGGACAGGCGGTCCGCTCTCATCCGATCCCCCATAGAGGGCAGCGGGGGCTGAGACACCTCCCTCTCCGCTCTGCAAGCGGAGACGGAGCTGTCATCCGCCGGCTCAGCGGGGATCGCGGATCGATCCCCGCTGAGCAACACGGATCCACCTACGGAGGCGGACCGTGTGAAAGAGCCCAAATGCAATTGCCAATCTTGTGGAGTTTTATTCACTTTATGAACTGCGCATCTAACCCAAGGACAGATAAAACCTAAAGTGATTCTAAATGATCACCTTGTAAAACAACCCATTCAGTTTAAAACAGAAATGAAAGGCAAAACATTTGTGTATAGATATAAAAACGCATTATAAATACCTTTCGATCCTTTTTTTTTTTTTATAAGTGATTACACTTCCTCAGTTTTCAGCTGCAAAGGGGCTGGGGGAAGGAGAAGCAACAGTATACTGAGCTACCCAGTGAATGGTTATGCAGGGGGGAGGGGGTATATCAGAACAAGTCTGATCATTGGAGGAGAGCCGGCTGAGTTACCAGCATAGCTAGAGAACTGACCACAGTGTGTTCTCCTGCCTAGTGTGGTCAGTTTTTAATTGGAAAGCAGAGGGACTGGCAAGAACACCAAGGATTTCACACAAAGGAAGCAATATAAAGAGAACAGGATACTTTTTCATACTACATGGTATAGTACATGGTACAGCAGGCACACATCAGGAATATGAAGTGTTGGGGTAAGAAACTCTTAAACTTGTATTTACATTTTGTAAACATGCCTGTTTTTATCCCAACATATTAACAAACTATTTTGTGTTACTTGCTGAAAACAATCTCTCAATCTCTATGTTTCACTGCATAATTAATTTCTCTTTCTGCTCCTTCTAGGTACTCTTCATGAGTACTTTTAATCTTCATGAAACTCTCTGTCTCTAACTTTTCAATACTGTTACCCAGAAGTGAACCGCCCGTTTTTTTTATGCACCCAACAAAAATAAAAAATCTGTTCCCAACTTGTTTTAAAATCAGAGTGTCTTTATCAGGGGGGTGCAGTGTGTGAAAGTGCTGGTGTGCATGGTGCTTCAAACAATTACAGTATGGCCACCAACCACCCATTTGGTCCTTGTTTACGCATTCACTGAGAGTCAGTCAGAGCTGCCATATTAACTTGGAGCAACAAAAAATTATGCCCCAAGTTTATATGGTAGTGGTGCCAGATTGCCAGATTATAGGAGTTGAGGCAGGAGCTGCCTATAGAAAGAGGAGGTAAAAAGAATGTAAACAACAGCAAATGCAGTTTGGATGAAATCATGGAAGGAAAGGGGTGGAGTTGATTTGTTATGCGAGGCCTTTTAGTGGAATAATGAATTAGTTCAAATGCACGACAATGCAATTTGGCAGTAAACAGGTTTCCACAGTCAAAGAAAGTTGTAAGGTTATTGCTAGGGTAGATTAGTGTTGCATGCTGTAAATATAATTCCCTTTAGGAAGCTATGCACAAATGAGATTTACTAAAACTGGTGCACTCAGAATCTAGTGCAGCCGTGCATGGTATCCAATCAGCTTCCAAATTCAGCTTGTTCAATTAGGCTTTGCCAATAAAACCTGGAAGCTGATTGGTTACTATGCACAGCTGCACCAGATTCTGTGTGCACTACTTTTAGTAAATCTCCTCGTGCCTGATGAGAATAGCAATGTGAGCAAAGAAAAATGGATGGTACTTCTGGTTACTGGGGGAAATGTGACTCACTCCCTAACACCCACATGACAGCCTTGGAGCTTGGCAGTGTGAGAGCAAATGAAAGGTATATATATATATTAGCAAATGAAAGGTAAGGTATATATATATTAGTGATCGACCGATATCAATTTTTTGTTGCCGATACCGATATTTTGGCCAATGCATATCGGTATCGGCCGATATGCGCCCATATTTTCATACATTTAAACATTTCTTTTTTTATTGACAGGTACTCTTGTGGAGGGGTCTGAGGGTCAAAAAGACCCCAAACCCCTCCTCTGCATTTAAAAGCATTCAAAACGCCAAGCTTGGCTGAATGCTGTCATTTTTTTTTAATCTGACGCCATTACTCGGAAGTGATGTCATGACATCACTTCCGGGTTTTTGCATGGAGACCCAATTAGAGCTGAATGCAGCTTTGATCGGGTCTTCGGCGGTCGTGCAGGCTGGTTGCCCGGGTCTCCCGGTGGGACAGGAGACCCGTAAGATCCGCGGAAGGCAGCGGGAGGGGGAGATGTCCCCTCCCGCTCCTTGTAATGAAAGCCGAGCGGCTTCTCAGCCACATCGGTTGTCATTACAAGACAGCCAACCGTTGGCTATGGATGCCGGTACCGGGGTGATGCCTCTAGCTGCAGGCATCACTCCGGTACAAACACTTTCTGAAATATCGGTAATATCGGCCACCTTGGTGGCCGATTCCGATATATCAGGGAAAGTGCAGATCGGCCCTCGATATATCGGCTTTGCCGATAATCGGTCGATCTCTAATGAAGCTGGTGGGGCTGGCATTAAATCAAGCCTAGTGCTTTTCCTTGTATGCCCTAAAATACAGATTTACTACATATCTGGTGGTCCTGTCACCTGATACAGCCATTTTGGAACACGGTCAAATCCTACATACTCAAAATAACCACCCAAGACTTACAATTACATCCAGCTCAGTTTCTACTGCACTTTCACCCCAACTCTCCACCTAAGTACTTCAAATCCCTTCCTATGATTATTATAAATGCTGCTAAGCTTTGCATCCCCAGACTTTGGGGTACCACAAAAGTCCCATCCCTACATACTTGGCTCACCCAGATCAACAAAATCTCCGAAATGGAGGAGCTCATATCTACAGTTCATGACTCTCCAAACAAATATCTTAAAATCTGGAAAGATTGGATCATTTTACGATACTCCGCCGAATATGAACAGCTTACTAACTCTTCTACTAATTAATTAATCCACCTCCTCCGTATTATCATTTATTATCTCCATGATCCCTAAAGTGGCTTAGACACATAAGTTGATTTGGTCCCTACCCGCCTCCCCTCTGCCCACTCTCCTTGCCTTCCCTCTCCCTCTTCCCCATCTTACTTATCTAGCTTACTCCTTCCCCATCCCAGCGGACCCAATGCTGGTCAGAGGGTCCGCTCCCCCACTTCCTCTGATATTCTACCTCTTACTCTGTTATTTTAGCCTTATTAAGCGGAAATAGATGTTAGCCCTTAACAGCCATATTTCATGGGTTATGTTGTTTCAACATAAAACTTCTCACTCTAAAGGGCGAATCACCTCAGTTTTATCATTCCTGTATTAACACGTGTTACAACATACGTTTTCCTTGACATCTGATTATTTCTTTTGCCTAATGTAAACTGATACTTACTCGTTTATAATGTTATTGGATCAGATATGATTGTTATTTCTTTATACAATGAGAAAAGTATAATTACATGTTGTTAACCTCATTACTCTTCAATAAACTTGTTGGAAAAAAAAAAAAAATACATGCATGTGAACACATACATGTAAATAAAGTACTACCATACAATAAAGCAAATTATAGAAAGAGAAGTTAAGCACTTTACATATTCCGGTGTGCCTAGTAAACTATTGCAATAAAATATAGCCCTGTTCTGCATGAATCATCATGTGAGCTACAATTACCAGATAATACAAGATAAATCCCACAGTCCTTTACCATGTAATACAAATATTGTCACAAAATGGCCACTTGTGCTGTGAACAGATTGATGGGGGTTAATCCCTAAGATTCATATGCAAGACATGAGTAAATTTATTAATGGCGAAGGATCAAATATTATCTCCAAAGAAAGAAATGTGGGGGGTAACATTATAATTTCCTGGTGGCTGCACAGAGGTTTTGGTGTAAATGTATATAATGGGTGGAAGTTTCCCCTAGTAAGATGCAATGTATGGAAAAGAACTTTACCCTTCCCATTTAGAGATCCCTCCCTTGCTAGAGTCTGGAAAACAAAACCCCCTTAGACACCGTATAACATAAGGCACAATTGAGAACGCATACCAAAAGGAAAAGCAAAATATGTGCATTACAAAATGCTTGCACAAAATGATCAAACAAAAGCATCACTCTGCAAGGACTGACACAAGGTGACACATTGCTATATTCTGAGCCAGAAAGATAATTTGTTTTCATAGCACCAACTGCTGTTTTAATGCAGGAGCGCATGCAAGTACGATTCTGGATTTCACACTGCCTTAATCTGTCCATAAGCAATTGGCGTACGAGTCATATTATGCCTGGAATGATTTTTCTTGCTTTAAGTTGTTCTCTTTTGAAAACAAATGTCACACTTAGAATTAAACATGTATGGGAAATCTTGTTTTTCCAGGTTTTATGTCGCATTTGTGATATTTGCAAAGGTAATAATCTAATATAATTGAAAGAAGATCTATCTGTTAGATAGTTTAATATGCAGTGTGCTAGTTTAAATGATAAGTTTTGTTTCTTCTACATATAAACATCTTTTTTTTTTAGAAACAAATTAGTGTAATATGAACTAGCTTTACTTAAGTAAGCATGTCACAAACCTGTATAATTCACTCAGAGGCTATTATAAAAATAAGCATAGTAGTAGCTACCACTGGTGAAGACCATACTTGTCATACATGTTTTCTTAACCGCCTCTTTACTGGCCAGTGTAGCAGCCTGTCACTTTAAAAAAAAAAAAAAACCCTGTTGTCAGACCACAACAACAACCTCCCCATAAGAATGTATGTGCATTTAAAGAGTAACTCCACTTTTATGAGAAAAGAACATTGCTCTCTAGGTCAACGGTCTAGATGGCTGTGCCATTTCAAAAAGATTGTCATGTCAGATAAAGCTCTATTAGCCACTTGACATCTGGAAGGTTTTACCCCCTTCATGACCAATGCTAACTAGCAACTTCTCCATCATGGCATACTCTACCCAAATTAAATACCCAAGATAAATTTATATACATTTTTCACACAAATACAGTCAGGTCCATAAATATTGGGACATCTAAACAATTTTAATCTTTTTGGCTCTATACACCACCACAATAGATTTGAAATGAAACAAACAAGATGCACTTTAACTGCAGACTTTCAGCTTTAATTTGAGGGTATTTACATCCAAATCAGGTGTAGGAATTACAACAGTTTGTATATGTGTCTACTACTTTTTAAGGGACCAAAAGTAATGGGACAATTGGCTGCTCAGCTGTTCCATGGCCAGGTGTGTGTTATTCCCTCATTATCTGATTTACAAGGAGCAGATAAAAGGTCCATAGTTCATTTCAAGTGTGATATTTGCATTTGGAATCTGTTGCTGTCAACTCTCAATATGAGATCCAAAGAACTGTCACTATCAGTGAAGCAAGCCATCATTAGGCTGAAAAAAAAAAAAAACCCATCAGAGAGATAGCAAAAACATTAGGTGTGGCCAAATCAACTGTTTGGAACATCCTTAAAAAGAAAGTACGCACTGTTGAGCTCAGCAACACCAAAAGACCCGGAAGACCACAGAAAACAACTGTGGTGGATGACCGAATAATTCTTTCCCTGGTGAAGAAAACACCCTTCACAACAGTTGGCCAGATCAAGAACACTCTCCATGAGGTAGGTGTGTGTCAAAATCAACAATCAAGAGAAGACTTCACCAGAGTAAATACAGAGGGTTCACCACAAGATGTAAACCATTGGTGAGCCTCAAAAACAGGAAGGCCAGATTGGAGTTTGCCAAACAACATCTAAAAAAGCCTTCACAGTTCTGGAACAACATCCTATGGATAGATGAGACCCAGATCAACTTGTTACAGAGTAATGGGAAGAGAAGAGTATGGAGAAGGAAAGGAACTGCTCATGATCCAAAGCATACCACCTCATCAGTGAAGCATGGTGGTGGTAGTGGTATGGCGTGGGCATGTATGGCTGTCAATGGAACTGGTTCTCTTGTATTTATTGATAATGTGACTGCTGACAAAAGCAGCAGGATAAATTCTGAAGTGTTTTGGGCAATATTATCTGCTCATATTAAGCCAAATGCTTCAACTCATTGGACGACGCTTCACAGTGCAGATGGACAATGACCGAAGCATACTGCAAAAGAAACCAAAGAGTTTTTTAAGTGAAAGAAGTGGAATGTTATGCAATGGCCAAGTCAATCACCTGACCTGAATCCAATTGAGCATGCAATTCACTTGCTGAAGACAAAACTGAAGGGAAAATGCCCCAAGAACAAGCAGGAACTAAAGACAGTTGCAGTAGAGGCCTGGCAGAGCATCACCAGGGATGAAACCCAGCGTCTGGTGATGTCTATGCGTTCCAGACTTCAGGCTGTAATTGACTGCTAAGGATTTGCAACCAAGTATTAAAAACTGAAAGTTTGATTTATGATTGTTAATCCTTCCCATTACTTTTGGTCCCTTAAAAAAGTGCGAGGCACATATACAAACTGTTGTAATTCCTACACCGTTCACCTGATGTAAATACCGTCAAATTAAAGCTGAAAGTCTGCACTTAAAGCACGTCTTGTTTGTTTAATTTCAAATCCATTGTGGTGGTGTATAGAGCCAAAATGAATAGAATTGTGTCGATGTTCCAATATTTATGGACCTGACTGTATAGCTTTCTTTTGGTGGCATTTGATCACTACTGTGTTTTGTTTTGTTTTTTGTTAGATAAATGAAAAAATACTGACATATAAAAAAATAAAAAACAAAAAAAAGCAAACAAATTATCCTTCTAATTCAAATTTAGGCCAAAATGCAGGCCAGGAGAGTACAAATACCCCCCAAATAACCCCTTTTTGGAAAGTAGGCAGTCTGATAGTTACACTGTACTACTCTAGGGGGTGATTAGGGATTTTCTTTTTTTACACTGTGATCACTGCAACAGCAATTATTTGAAATGTCATGAATGACTTTCATTTATGACTCATTGTTTGCAATTGTGATACTGTGATTGGCCCACAGCTATCACATGGCACAGTGTGCTGTGATTGGCACAGTTACCATGTGATCACTGGTGACCAATCACAGATCACACACAGTAGTAAACAATGATGTCATGAATTGATTGTATTCATGACTATTGTTTATTAGGTGTCATGGTATTGCACAGCGATCATGAGGTATCTGGGCCACAGACAGTGGCCCAATACTGAGAACCCAAATCTGCTATGTATATTTGTTTCCTTAGCAAATCCTGACAAAACGGAAATAAGAGAATCTGGAATCCACAATTTGTGATTCATCTGAATGTGTAGATATGTCTGACCTGCAGAGTTTTGTGCAATTTACGAATCCATGCTGTAGACTTGAAAAATCTGTTTGTTTATGTTCATGTAAATGCAAAAGTTTACAAATGGCTGGATCACTAGAATTGAATATTTATTATAATCTTTATGCTAAATAATTAATGTATTTTATTTAGGTTAATTTTTTAAGATTTTAGAAGAATAGAGAATATACAATAAGAGATAGAAGTACCCACTGGACATGATAAAAGCTTACTCTGGAGCCCCTTTATCAGTAGTTGAGAAATTCCAATTACTACTGTCATATTCAAGAAAGAGTACAATTCAAGAATCCATTCTGTTAAAGAAAGATTGCCATTTGAAAGACACGGCCCTGTTATGTGTAAACTGTCTATTTTCAGAGGGCCATCTAAGAGGTTGCCCTATTAAAGATACAGTTATTTTGAGAAATGTTGGGCTTAAGAGAGAGAGAAAGAGAGATAGAGACCACTATTGGCGCTTTTCCACTGCATGGAACCGAACGGTTCGGCACGCTTTTGTGCTTTTCCACTGCTGGTACCGCATGGTATAGTGTAGGAACGGTTCGGTACGGTACGGTACGGCGGCGCTTTTCCACTGCATGGAACCGAACGGTAAGGCACGGTACGGCTCTGAAAAAACAGTACCTACTCGATTGTGGTTCCAACAGGTACCATAACTGGTACCATATCTCACAATCCTTTGCATGCAGTCACTACTAGCCACTGATTGGTCAGAGAATCCCACCCACCCCGTTGTTATCCCACCCACTTAACTTTAGTACTACTTTAGTGGAAAAGCAAACCTATACCGTACCGTACCGAACCGTTCCAACACCGTACCATGCGGTACCGCAGTGGAAAAGCAGGGCCGAGTAGAGCCGAGCCGGTACTTGCAGTGGAAAAGTGCCATATGTGAGAAACCAACTGCAATCTAAGAGAAAGGCAACAATATAACAATGTCTTGTTAGAGGAAGACAGGGATGCCTTTGGAAATTGGATTGCTGGAAAAATTGTCCCTAAAAATGCACAAAACATATGTAATTTTCTCAAAATGCATAACCTCTATCACCTCATTAGAAGTGCAGCAATTCACTTACTGGGGTAACCTATGTAAACTGGGCCAGGTACTGCCTGGCCCCAGAGCTGCTTGTCACTTTCATTCCTTTTGATTAGTTAGTGATGGGATAAGCTATTTATCAGTCGTCATCAGCCAAAAAAGGAGACATCAGATCAGTGGCAATTAACACCCTCAACACCTATGCTGTCACTAAAGTCAATACATTCACTCCTGTGAAAGATTTTCTGCTATAGCAAGAAACCTAAAGGAAAGCATGTCATCTTTTTATATGCATCTCTTAACAAACGCTTGATATTGATGTGTTCATTGCACATGAAAATTGTGCATCGCTATTTTTATTCACTTGCAATGCTTAACAATTTAAAAATATCTTTAAACTAAGCATTTGGGTCATGTCTATGAACAAAATCAATGATTTGGGCAGTAAACTAACACAATTATTGATGTAGAATGTTTTTAAATGCATCAGCCTTGGGATTCATCTAGAAAAAGATAAAATAATGGGTTCCCTTTATGTGACCTAATTTTTACATTTTTAGGGTACATGTATCTAGAGTCTTCCAAATAGGTAAAACACCAGTACAAGCTAATGTGAAGCAATTTTGAAAATATTATTTCAAAGTACTTTACTCAATGAGTCAACACGTGTTAAACATATTGAAGCTCACTTATAGAATATAATAGGATGATAGAAGTATAATGGGGTATTTTTGTTAAATTTGTGCATGCTAAAAATCAGACAGTATCAGCTTTTGTAAATTTTGTGGATGTGTGCTTTCTGGTTTAAACATCCACTGTTTATTGTAACCGTACAAATCAAATACCAAACAAAATCCAATTTTATTAAAAGATTATAATTATCACATCTTCAATAAAAGCAAAGCCAGTTATTTTTTTTTGAACACTACAAGCTAAATATTACAATCTGGCAAAGTTTATGTAAATTAAACTTTTTTTGTTTTCTTTATATGCAATGGTTTGAAGAATAACAACAGAAGCTTAAAATAGGTTTGAACTTTTGATGCATAGATGCTAATTATTGTGATTATTATACAGGATTTGTATAGCACCAACAGTTTGCGCAGCACTTTACAACATGAGGGCAGACAAGTGCAGTTACAATACAATTCAATATAGGAGGAATCAGAGGGCACTGCTCCTTAGAGCTGACAATCTAATATTTCACTAATGGAAAATAAAAAAAGTTGTTGTTGTTTTTATTCTACCACAAAATACTTTGACAAACTATATCAGGACTATAACGACCACAGAAGACCTGATATATAAATCATATCTAATCTACACAGCTAAGCTTTTCTAAGAAAAATAAATAAATAAAATAAAATTAATAATATGAATTGATTAATTAATTAATAAAATAATAATAACTAACAGAAAATGTACTTTAAATTGCACCCTTAATTACAGCTCCTTTCTTGTTAAAACATATAAAGCTGAAAATGTAATTTAGACTTGCGATTACACTACATGCTGTAGCTGACATTCATAACTTGACATTGTGATTACTTTTTACAGGTCAAACAATGTCCACTTTCCTGAATAAATATTGCAGGTTTTTATATTTAATGATAAGAAATCAACAGCTTAACAATGACGCGTACTCTGTCATGTAAGAAGTTATTCAGAGTCCAGTGAAAGGAACAACTATGTACATATAAATCACTGTATATTGTTGAAGCATTTTTAATTAAGAAAATTAAAGACATCTACTATGAAGATTGTTTTCCATCAGTAATTTTTCTTCAAGTAAAGCTAATTACATATTTATCTTAGATAATTAGAAATCTGTTGACAGATTTGTTTCTGTAGTAGGTAATTACAAAGAGTTGGAAGTTCAGTCTAAATTCATCACCTGATGTAAAGGTTTGCAATGTTAATATAAAGCAGTGTAAATTTTTCATGTGTATAACACAAACTCTAATTAATTGCAGACACTAAGGGGTGTATTTAAAAAAATGTGCAGAGCTATTCATCCTGTGAAACTGCATACACATTTGTGCTGCTGTTGAAGCCGACAAGATCAATTGTTACTAAGCTATTTTCTCTCCAGGTTAGATGTTCTTCATTCATAAGAATAGCATGAATAGAGAAAATAACGCATTTTGACCACTAGTTCAAGCTGATGCTCATAGGAAAGAAATATGTTGTTACTGTTGCAGTATTTTTCCTGGTTCATTCTATTCTTATAAATGAAGAATTTCTGACCTAAGGAGAAAATATTCTAGTATCCTAGAAGGGATGTGTTGGAGCTGGAGAGGGTCCAGAGAAGGGCAACTAAACTAATTAGGGGATTGGAGGACCTTGCTTATGAGGAGCGTCTGCAATCGCTTGATTTATTCTCCCTGGAGAAGAGATGCCTGAGGGGACATGATAGCAATTTTTAAATATCTCAATGGGGATCTAGGCTTAGAAAAAAAGCTGTTCAGTCGAAGGGATTGCATGAGGACTCGGGGGCATACAATGCGATTAGAGGAGAAGCGTTTTAACCTCAGGCAACGTGGGGGGTTCTTTACTGTTAGGGCTACATGATTGTGGAATTCTCTACCACAAGAGGTGGTTTCTGCAGGTAGTATGGTGGCTTTCAAAAGACTACTAGACGTACATCTCAAGGATCAGAACATTCAGGGGTATGCAAGATGATTACAGCCACACACACCTACACAGGTTGAACTGGATGGACTATTGTCTTTATTCAACCTCACCCCTATAATGGGGGACTTTAATTATCCAGATATAGACTGGGCAGATGGAACCGCACATTCGGCCAAGGCTAGGCAGTTCCTAAATATCTTGCAGGACAATTTCATGGGTCAGATGGTGAATGCACCGACAAGAAACAATACGGCACTTGACCTACTGATTACCAACAATACAGACCTGCTCACGGATATAGAAATACGGGAGAACTTAGGAAACAGTGACCATAGGTCAATAAGTTTCAGTATTAATTATAGTAATAGGAAGCAGAGGGGTAATTTAAGGACGCTGAATTTCAAAAGAGCCAATTTCCCAAAACTGTGCTCGCTGCTAGAAAATATCAATTGGGATAGAACCCTGGGAACAAAGAACACGGAGGAAAAATGGGAGTGCTTCAAGAGCATACTTGGCTAAACTCCAACATAAAAATGCATATTAGGGCTAAAGGAAAGGCTTTCAAAAAATACAAGGCTGAGGGGTCATTGGCAGCATTTAAGCATTACAAAGAGTGTAATAAGAAATGTAAAGATGAAATCAGGGCGGCTAAAATAGAACACGAGAGACATATAGCGGAAGAGAGTAAAAAGAACCCCAAGAAGTTCTTTAAGTATATAAACAGTAAGAAAGCGAGGTCAGAACACATTGGCCCCATAAAAGATGACAAAGGAAATATGGCCACTGAGGACAGGGAAAAGGCGGAAGTGTTAAATAATTTCTTCTCTTCAGTCTTCACAAAAGAATCGGGGGGCTACACGAACCCAGCTTGTAAGGCCAATCTAAACAACACACCTCAGGAAGTGCCGCCATGGCTAACAGAAGACAGACTTAGAACTAACCTTGAGAAACTTAACATAAATAAATCACCGGGACCGGATGGCTTGCACCTGAGGGTTCTTAAAGAGCTCAGCCAGGTGATTGCCAGACCATTATTCTTGATCTTTAAGGATAGTTTACAGACAGGTATGGTGCCAGCAGATTGGAAAAAGGCCAACAAAGTACCAATATTTAAAAAGGGGCCGAGGTGTATCCCGGGTAACTATAGACCTGTCAGCCTAACATCTGTAGTCTGCAAGATTTTGGGGGGGATGTTAAGGGACCACATACAAGACTTTAGTAATGAAAACAATATAATTAGTAGTAATCAGCATGGATTTATGAAAAATCGTTCTTGCCAAACCAATCTATTTACCTTCTACGATGAAGTGAGCTGCCATCTAGATAAAGGTAAGCCAGTGGATGTGGTGTATCTGGACTTTGCAAAGGCCTTTGACACCGTTCCCCCACAAATGCTTACTGTACAAACTAAGGAAGGTAGGTATGGACCATAAGGTGAGTACCTGGATAGAGAACTGGCTCCAGGGGAGAGTCCAGAGGGTGGTGATTAATGGGGAGTACTCGGATTGGGCGGGTGTGGAAAGTGGGGTCCCCCAGGGTTCTGTCCTGGGGCCAATCCTGTTTAATTTATTCATAAATGATCTAGAGGAGGGGATATCGAGTACAATCTCAGTATTTGCGGACGATACTAAACTAAGCATGCCAATATCTTCTATACAGGATGTGGAAACCTTACAAGCGGACCTAAACAAAATAACGGGGTGGGCAACTACATGGCAGATGAGGTTTAATGTTGATAAATGTAAAGTAATGTACTTGGGGGCCAGAAACCAGAAAGCAAGCTACTCACTAGGGGGGGAACCTCTGGGGGAGTCTAGGATGGAAAAAGACTTGGGGGTACTGGTAGACAACAGGCTAGGCAGTGGCATACAATGCCAAGCAGCTGCAAGCAAAGCCAACAGAATATTGGGATGTATAAAAAAGGGGATTCACTCCAGAAATAAAGAGATTATTCTCCCGCTCTACAAGACTCTGGTCCGGCCACATCTGGAGTATGCTGTCCAGTTCTGGGCACCGGTCCTCAGGAAGGATGTGCTGGAATTAGAGAAAGTCCAGAGAAGGGCAACAAAAATAATTAGGGGAATGGAGGACATCAGCTATGAGGAAAGACTACAAGCACTGAACCTATTCTCTCTAGAGAAGAGACGTTTGAGGGGGGATATGATATCAATGTACAAATACTGTACTGGCGACCCTAGCATAAGGAACAAACTATTCAGAGTAAGGAAATACAACAAGACACGTGGCCACTCACTAAAACTAGAGGAAAGGCGGTTTAACCTTAAAATGCGTAAGGGGTTCTTCACTGTAAGGGCGGTAAGGATGTGGAATTCTCTTCCACAAGCAGTCGTATCAGCAGGGAGCATTGATAGTTTCAAAAAACTATTAGATGGGCACCTTAAAGACCACAACATACAGGGGTATACAATGTACGGTTAAAAGCAAACACACACACACATCATAGGTTGAACTGGATGGACTGATGTCTTTTTTCAACCTCACTAACTATGTAACCTACTATGTAACTATGTAAAAAATTAGTAACATTAAGTGTTACTTTGTGCAATCCATCTTAAAACACACTGAATTCCTATGGACCCTTGCTCCTTTCATACATGTCTCCATGATCCTTTATCTAACGGTATTATCTCTATGATCTATAGCTCCCTAGAAGAGGATGACTTCCAACAACTCCCATCTTATGTTTCTCTATGAGAAAGGGATCTCTGTAGCTTCTTAGAGTCTTATCAATAGTCCCAAATTTGGGACATGATAGCCTATGGATTACTTAAAGAGGTTGTTAACCCTCTCTTACAACTTGTACCTATAGGTAAGCCTTTAATAAGGCTTACCTATAGATACGGTAAATATCTCATAAACTTGCACCGTTTAGGAGATATTAACTTTTAATGCAGCCGATGGGGTCATTGGCGCATGCGCTCTGAAGGAATGGTACCCGTGCCGTTCCTTCAGAGCTCTGTGCCCTGAATGCGCGGGAGTGATGTCATCTAGCCTCTGGCCAATCAGATGGCCTAAGGACGCGGACCAGGAAGCAGGGTGGCTGAACATGTCGGCTGTGTCTCTGCTGAGTGGGTGGCACTGCGGGGGCTTTGTTCTAAGGTAAGTATTTCATATTGAGCTAGTATGCGATGCATAGTTCATTATGCCTTCGTCTTACAGGGATTTTTGTTTTTAATTTTTTTTTGGGGCGGTTACTACCTCTTTAATATTAAATTAATTGAAGCAAATTATACATTTTACTACACTGGTACATGGTACTTGAAGAACTGGCTAAGTTTAAACAGGGTCCTCAGACCTATCATTAAGGGCTACCGAGCAGTGGGGGCACTAGCTCATATAGGGTGAGAGTGCCACAGGATTTCTGGAGTCTACCAATTAAGCTGTCATTAAGCCCCCATTGTCAGTGCATGTTGTATTACATGCTCTTCATACTCAGTCACTATGGGATTTGTTTTCTATATTCTACAAATAGCCTGGTTGATACTGCTGTTTCCTATCCTTCTCTCCTTGTCTCTGTCCCTGCTAAAGCCTGAGATTGTGTAGACCAGCTGTTGCCATATTGACTCAGCATGCTGCAGTTTCAGTTCCCTTCTAAGCTGTTCATTTCCTAATTGTATCTTATCTGTGCAACCAATGTGACTATAGAGTCACACATGTGGGTCATGTGGTTGTATACACTCCAGACAAATGACAACCCACAACCTTCTTCATCCTCCACGCCCGCTAAACAGTTCTACACTGTAGGGGCAGGATATTACATGTTGATTGATGGAGGCATCACCTCCCTGTAATTCTAAGCACATACAAACAACAGACACAAGCTAGATGAATGTGAAACAGCCCCCTAGATAGCCCATACCATTTTTTTTTGCATACACATATTAAAGACTTGAGTTCAAATACTGTACATATTTGTATGGTGATTTTAAATATTTATTTGATATTAATTATATATTTTTCCTCTGTATTCTATTCTATTATTTTTCATGAACATGTGACTGGCAACAGAGGACTAGAATTCATATGAAGCCCTACTCAACCACTAACCAACTGGGTTAAACAATTGAGACTCATATCTTTTATTTTCATGGCAGCCAAACAAACTATGGCCAAAACCTGGTGCAACAGTTGCAAAAGTCAAACAAAAATGTTATAGTAATTAGTGAACAAAAAGGGGCTGCACTTCAACGATCATTCTTGATGGAATATTTAACATCCACCTAGTTTAGGGAAGATTGTTTTAAAGGTGGTGGCGCTCAGACTGATCTCACTCCCTCTCTTCCATTTCTACCATCCTGCCCTATCCCTCCAAACCTTCCTGTTCTTTTCTCTCTTTTTTGTCTTTCCATTTTACTTACTTTTTTCACTTATGTGAGGTAATTGAGCTGGATTGTGAACATAAGTGTAAAAGGGTGATGTTCCCTTCTGTCAATTTCTAAATCTAAATACACTGTATTTTTTCTGCCCTAAGTTTGGATCTACATTATACGACGCATGGAGCTTTATACCTCGGCTTCTAGTTAAATCTACATTTATTAATGTTGAAAGTATTTTCAATAAGACCCTACTGAAACTGCTAACAGTTAGCACTACTGTGAAAAGCATACTTCTAAAAATTGATAAACACTTTCTATTATACAGTTTTCAAGAGCTTGTTCACAATATGTGCAGTGACTGGCATAGTTCTACACTGGACCAATGCCAGTCATTGCAAGGGCACATTTAAAAACCTTTTTATGTGTCTTAGACACAAAACAACTTAGATGAGACGGGCAGTGCAGAAAATCATTTTTCCACTGGAAGACACCACAGGTCACCACACTGCAATGCAGAGGACTGTGCTTCAATGCAGGGACCTGAATGGAATATACTGTACACTTTTAACACTTTGAATAAAGTCAAAGCAGTTGTAAATGCTCTTTTTTTCTTAAAATAATAAACATGTTATACTTACTTTCTCTGTGTAATAATATTGCACAGAGCGGTCCCTTATCTTGTCAGACTCATCTACCTTACCAACCACTCATTGTCCACCACTCCTCCATGCCAATTCCTCCACTGGCTTCTGATTGTCTAGCAAATTAAATTCAAATTACTAACAACAAAATTCAAAACTATTTAGAACTCTGCCCCAAGCTACATCACCAATGTTGTTTCAAAATATCACCCAAACCGTCCTCTCCACTCCTCCCAGGACCTCCTGTTCCCTAGTTCCCTAGTCCCCTCCTCCCATGCTCATCTCCAGGACTTTTCCATAGCCTCTCCCATTCTCTGAAACTCTCTACCTCAGTCTGGTCCAGCTATGTCCTACTTTTTCCATATTTAGGCAAACGTTAAAAACTCAACTATTCGGGGAAGCTTATCCCGCCTCTACCTAACAAATTAACTTTTAATTCTTCCATCAGCTCATCCCCCACAGTTATTATCTTTTGTAACTCTTGCATCATCCTTTTAGATTGTAAGCTCTTATGAGCAGGGCCCTCCTAACCCTCTTGTATTATATTGAATTGTAACTGTACTGTCTCCGTATATATACACTAAAGCGCTGAGCAAACTGTTGGTGTTATATAATAAATAAACAATTACATAATATAATATTAATTATATAATATTATTAAATAATTTAATTAAATAATGTATAATATTAATAATAATGATATCTCTTCTTCTGGGGTCCCCTGCCAGCACTCTTTACTCCTGTCCTGTGAGAAGAAGACGTATGACCAGTGCTGGATTGAGAGAAGAGTCCTGTAAGTATTAGGGGGTGGGGGAGAGCAAGAAGTAAGACTCTTTACCTTAATAATGGAATGCATTACAGTAAAAATGTCTTGCCTTTAGAACCACTTTACCAAAACAAACAACAAAAAAAGATAGTTAGTGCCTTACATTGTAAAACACCAGTTGTCTGGCTGGTGTGAACATACCCTAAAAGATTAATTTGGCAACGCCATTCTGCCAGAGTTTCCGCCTGTTAATTTTTATTGCAAGCTAATGGTCAAAGATAGGTGAGAGTGTAACAGCCATGTAATGCCAGAAATTGGAGATGAGAGCCACAGTAAGGAGATATAAGTCTGTAAAAGGTTACAAAGCCTACATAGTAATCCTTCAACATCCAGTCCTGAATATGAAAGTTGGATAAAATAATCCAGCATATACTGTAATTTACAATGTTGCCCTCTTTTTATTTTTATTTTTTTTTTTAAAGCCAATGTTTAAAGCTGAACTTTGGTCAAATAGCTACATACAAAGTTTAATTACCATTAAGGAAGCGTTGTTACCTTCCAAATTATTTTGTATTTCTGTCCATCCAGTCATTATAATTACACAGCTGTGTCACACAGAACAGCCCTTTCTGGTAGGACTGGCAGACTCATTTTTTTCTGCTGTAGTCTTGTCCCCCTCTCTGTGACTGGACAGTGGAAAAATAAGCCGAAGACTGATGAGCTCATACCTTAATCATTCTGCTCTTGTTCTCTTTAAGCATAAGCCTTGTTAGTACATGAATGCTGCAGCACAACTTATTGGTTACTAGTGCTGCTTTTTCCCTAGCCAGCCAGTCTAAGCTCTGCTTTACAATGGATTACAAGAGGATGACACCAAGTCAGATTCAGTTCCTGACACTGCTTGCATTTACAAATACCTTTAATGCTAGACAGTTGTAGACCGAATGGACAACCCTGTATAGGTCAAATTAGATTTGCTGAATAGTCGGCACCAAGTGCCCCACTTCTCGCAGCCCTGAAGTACTCTCCTTCTCTCTACTATTCTTCATCTTTGCTGCTCTCTTCTTTTCACTGTTTCCTTTCCTTTCTTCCTTTTTCTCCCTCTAGGGTGGTCTTTCCCAACCCGATTTTCCTGAGGCTACCTACATATCCATACGTGCCCCACACCAGGCATAGCCCCAAAGCAAGAGAGATGGGATTCATGGAGGGTCCACTTCGTGTTGTTTACTGATTTTATTGTGGTTGTAGCCCACCCCATTCGTATATGCCCCTTCGGTGCTACTGAAAGAAGTCAGTTTTAAAGAGGTTGTAAACCTATAATTTTTTTTGCAACCTGAAAGAGAAACACATAATGAACTAGTATGCACCGCATACTAGCTCATTATGAAATACTTACCTTAGAATAAGCCCCCGCCGTGCCGCCCGCTTACCTGTATGACGGGCGACATGTCCAGTCGCCCATCTTCAGGGATCGCGGCATCCGGCCATCTGATTGGCCGGAGCCGCGGTGACGTCACTCCCGCGCATGCGCGCGGGAGCCAGCGGTCACAGCACGGGGCTCTGAAGGAATGGCACCAGCGGCCGTTCCTTCAGAGCGCATGCGCCAGTGATGTCACTGGCTGCATGTAAGGTAAATATCTCCTAAACGGTACATGTTTAGGAGATATTTACAGTACCTATAGGTAAGCCTTATCATAGGCTTACCTATAGGTAAAAGTTGCAGAGGAGGGTTTACTTCCTCTTTAAGTATGTTCTGGTTCATATGCTTGTTTGCTTGTTTCAGTGCCGGTTCACACTATAGCGTGTGCGGCGATCGCATGCGGAATTCGCAGCCTTCCCGCATCGCACAAGTGTGACCCGGCACTTATACTGCTCAATTGTATGTTATGTTGTGAAATGAAAACTTTAATAAACACATTGAAACATAAATACCTTTAATGATGCAGAACTGCGTTTAATCTGTGTTTTTATATCTGTGTGTGTTTCATTTTTAACGCATGTCGGGAAGGCTACAATCAGACACTGATTAGAAAAAACGCACTAAATAATATTAATCAATTGCTTATGTGATGATTGATGATATCAAATATTCAGCATGAGATTCATGTTCATGTTTTAAGCTATTTATATGTGGTATACACCGTCTGCTTTGCAGAAGTCCATCTTTTGAAAGGATTAAAATTAAGATAGGAAGAGTGTGCCAGAGAGCAATAGACAGAATTAATTTTGCAGATTTTATAGTTGCATAGTCAAATGACTGTGATATTAAAAAGAGCTTAGCGTAAATTTTGTCTCACATTTGTGTACTGTCACAGGGTAGATGTGTGCTTTGTGAATTTAAAGACATTAAAAAAAAACACTTTCTGATGGCCTGTACGTGTCTTATAAGCTCAAAGTATCGCCTAACAAGTTTTATCTTTATATTTACATAAAAGTAAAAATGTAAATGAAATGCAAAATCCAATTAACAATTTAATAGCATTAGATGAAAATGTCACTAATTTCTCAGATGGCATTTTTGTGCTGCTTATAGGCACTTTTTATTCTTACTTACGCACATCTCCAACACTTAAAAAAGCATAAAAATGTAAAATGTGATGTGTTCTCCAAAAGGCATATGCACTTTAGCTTTATTAGTGAAAAACTGTTTTTTATTATGGCTGTCCTTGAGTTATATACACAACCCCAAGCGCTAGAGTTTTGAGTCAAACAATACATAACTGAATTCCCAAAGGCCCGTTTCACAAAGAAACAGTAATCAACTTAGCACCTTTCATACTACTGCAATAAAATTAACAATAATAAAACACAACATATAATTGCTTATGTAATAAACCTTTCATAACTTATTAATCAAGGCATGTCATGTGTGACCTTCTTACCTCAGTGGGTACACTGACTAAGAATGCAGGCAATTGCAATAGAATTGCAACACTTCTTGATTTTATAGACAATTTTATGACCTGTTAGCATTGTAGATTATATTTTTGTACTCTGAATGTTTGCAACTTTGTTGAAAAGCATTTTTTTTTTCTGTGTTAAAATGTTTTATTATTTGGAAACCGTAAGTTGTACATCATTTTGATAACAACAACCGCTGATCCATTCAAGTCTACTCCAAGATTTCAAAGAAAAAAGATTAACCTTATAAATTACAGACAAACTAGTTGCTGCCTGTTATATTTAAATGCATCTAGAAATAAAATTGTATAGGATTCAGTAATATGCATGGCTAGCAAGAAATTATTTATATATAGAAATTGCAAATGTATGCCTGTTCATTCATAAAAATTCATTTGAAAGAGTGGCATAAAGTAATCAAAATTAGTTAAAATTTCCAAAAACGTTTTTGGTAATGGTTTTATACATCTTGTTTTACAGTTTATTGGTATGGCAAACTCATTGTCCTATAGAGAGGACACGCAAATTACCTATAAAGCTGCACTCCAGCATGTTAGACTTTCAGTCCAGTGACCATAGGTATCAATTAATGGTGCTTTCAGAAGGATGTCCCTTTTTTAAAGACATGATTACCGAGCTCCTGTCTCTTGGGAAGTGGGATTTTTTTTTTTAAAACAGGCATAGCTAAATATTCTTCCCCACTTTTGTATTATGACAAGATAAGTATCTGTGTGATGCTAACTTAACCGCTTCAGCCCCGGAAGGTTTTACCCCCTTAATGACCAAGCCATTTTTTTTGCGATTCGGCACTGTGTTGCATTAACTAACCAATGTGCGGTCGTGCAATGCTGTACCCAAATACAATGGATGTCTTTTTTTTTCTCACAAATAGAGCTTTCTTTTGGTGGTATTTTATCACCTCTGCGGTTTTTAGATTTTTTGCTATAAACAAAAAAATATTTTTTAGTTTCTGCTATAAAACATTCCTAATAAAAAAAATTGAAAAATCAATTTTTTTTTTAACAGTTTAAGCCAATTTGTATTCTGCTACATAATTTTGGTTAAAAAAAAAAATCCCAAAAAGCGTATATTAATTGGTTTGTGCAAAAGTTATAGCGTTTACAAACTATGGGATAGATTTTTGTACTTTTTATTTTTTTGTTGTCTTTATTAGTAATGGTGGCGATCAGCGATTTTTAGCAGGGACTGCAACATTGCGGCGGACAAATCTAACACAATTTTTGGGGACCAGTGACACCAATACAGTGATCAGTGCTAAATAATATGCACTGTTACTGTATAAATGACGCTGGCAGGGAAGGGGTTAATACTGGGGGTGATCAAGGGGTTAAGTGTGCTCCTAAATTGTGCTTACTAACTGTAGGGGGGAAGGCTCTGTGACAGGCACACAGATATCAGTGTTTCAGCTTAGCTGAGACACACGATCTCATTGTGCCTGTCTGACCGGAAAGCAGCCTGCCTTGTTTACATAGGCAGGCGGCTCTCCTGTTAGTTTCCCTGAAGATCGCGGGAGGCCACTCCTCCCGTGGTGTCTAATCACAGCAGGAGCGTGGCTCCGACAGCGCCCATGTGCCCCTGAGACCACATGCACATAATCACGTAGATCTACGTGATTATGTGCAGCCGATCCGCCCTGCCCCAGTAAATCTGCATGTGGCGGTCGGCAAGTGGTTAAGCTAACAAAATGTTAACATTTACACTTTACTTTTTTATACTGTGAAAAAGTACTTTGAAATAGGTGTTAACACAATGAGGGAATGTTTTGAAATGTTAACACATACCGTATTTTTCGCCGTATAAGACGCGCTTTTTCTTCCCCAAAACTGGGGGGGAAAAGTTGGTGCATCTTATATGGCAAATACACATTTTGCCTGCTGCCTGTGCTGAGTCCTGACGTCCAATGGGGGCGGTGCCGGTGCGTGCGTCAGTCACGCACCGTCACCGCCCGATCTCCTTCCCGCCGGACCGAGAGAGCCGCCGTCAAAGAAGACAGAAGAGGACGCAGCGACGGGGACGGTTCCTGGAATCCCGCCGCCGTCAGAAGAAGAGGACGAGAGGAGCAGCGCCGAGGATGTCTCGCAGGCAGCCCAGGAGAGCAGGTAAGTGAGCCGACCTGTGCCATGCCTAAAGCACCACCTGTGCCATGATTAAAGCACCACCTGTGCCATGCCTAAAGCACCATCTGTGCCATGCCTAAAGCACCACCTGTGCCATGCCTAAAGCACCAACTGTGCCATGCCTAAAGCACCACCTGTGCCATGCCTAAAGCACCACCTGTGCCATGCCTATACCCTCACCTGTGCCATGCCTGTACCCTCACCTGTGCCATGCCTGTACCCTCACCTGTGCCATGCCTATACCCTTACCTGTTGATATAAAATATTTTACTGCAGTATTTGGTTCAGAGTCTTTTTTTTCTAGATTTTCCTCCTTTAAAATGTGCGTCTTATATGCCGGTGCTTCTTATACGGCGAAAAATACGGTAGATGGAAATTATTTATGATGAAGCAAACAATATTATCACACACTGTAGCATGCAATAATAATACAAAATCCAAACAGTTTATGATACTATAGTTTCATGCATCAAGCCCAGATGCACATAGAAAGATGTGTGACTGTAAAACTGCAACCTAATTTAGAATAAATTTAAAAAAAAAGTATAAGTTATAAAATAACTTTTAGAAAACACATACACTTGCCTGTCTTACTAGTTCACCATATTTTGGTTTTCATCTTGCTTGTCCTACCAGTGACCCTGTTGTTCAGTACCAACTTGCTTTCCAAGGTCCACCATCAACAGACTCTGACACTGTATTCTGACAAAAAAATCCTTTCAGTGATGGAAGTGATAGGTCTGTCTAGCAGTATATGGGAGTTAAGCCCTTTTTCTCCACTTAAGGCATAATTTGACTTTCCCTGGAAAAGCTGTGTGTGTGTTAGATAGAGCCTATATGCAGTCTGTCTGGAAGGCTGTCCACAAGGTTTAGGAGTGTGTCTATGGGAATGTTTAACCATTCTTCCAGAAGCACATTTGTGAGGTCAAGCACTGATGTGAATGAGAAGGCCTTGCTCACAGGCTCCACTTTAATTCATCCCAAATGTGTTATATTGGATTGAGGTCAAAACTGTGTGCAGGGCAGTCAAGTTCCTCCACCCAAAACTCGCTCATGTATGCCTTTATGGACCTTGCTTGTGCACTGGTGGGCAGTCATGTTGAAACAGGAAGGGGCCATTTCCAAACTGCTCCCACAAATTTGGGAGCATGAAATTGTCCAAAATGTCTTGGCATGCTGATGCTTTTGGAGTTCCCATCACTGGAACTAAGGGGCCAAGCACAACCCCTAAAAGATGGCCCCATACCATGCCCCCCCCCCTCCACAAAAAAATTTGGACCAGTGCACAAAGCAAGGTCCATAAAGACATGGATGAGCGAGTTTGGGGTGGAGGAACTTGACTGACCTGCACAGAGTCCTGACCTCAACCTGACAGAACACCTTTGGGATGAATTGGAGCTGAGACTGTGAGCCAGGCATTCTCCTCCAATATCAATGCCTGACCCCACAAATGCGCTTCTGAAAGAATGGGCAGACATTTCCGTAGACACACTCCTAAATCTTGTGGACAGCCTTCCCAGAAGACTTGAAGCTGTTATAGCTGCAGAGGGTGGGCCAACTCAGAATTGAACCCTACAGAAGAAGACTGGGATGCCATTAAAGTCCATGTCCGTGTAAAGGCAGATGTCCCGAAACTTTTGGTAATATTGTGTGTGTGAAGGCCTAAGCAGACCCAGTTTTGTCTCTCAGAATAAACAAATTCTAATCATTCTAATCACATTCCTTGATACATAGCTGGCCACAAGAAGGCTTGTTTTATTTATTTTTTAAGACAAACCCATAAAATGGTAGTGAGAGGTAGTCCCAACTACATCTTCTCACATGCAATAGTGGGAACAGTGTCAACATTGGAAGAAGCAGAAAGGCAAAGTGTAGGAAGTGGGTGTTCCGTTTTTTAATAGACTCCCAGGGAAAAGGAAAACTGCTGGCCAGGATGTGCAGACCTGCCTGCAGCCTGACAAGTTATGTTTTGCTATTCCATTGATGGGAGCTCTAAGGTGGAGGAGCGTGGTGGGATGTCCTCTCCTTACAATGTGCTATACATGACATACAGTATACCAGACTGGCCCATTCTGTACATTGTGTAATATGTTACGCATACATCACACAACTCTGAACACTGTGCCTCAAGTAATATACTCAATAATGCAAATTTTTTAAATACTATTGTTATTATTATTATTATTATTATTATTATTATTATTATACGGGATTTGTATAGCACCAACAGTTTGTGCAGCGCTTTACAACATGAGGGCAGACAATACAGTTACAATCCAATTCAATACAGGAGGAATCAGAGGGCCCTTCTCATTAGAGCTTATCACATTATTAGACTGAGGTTATCAGTATGCTTAGGACTTGCAAAGATAAACACTTTTTCATGCACAGATACACCTTTGCTAGTAGGTAGTATAGAAAATAGCAAAACGTGGGATGATAGGCAAGTAAACAAAAAAGACTTTTCGGTACGCTACAATAACATAGTTACATAGTTAGTGAGGTTGAAAAAAGACATCAGTCCATCCAGTTCAACCTATGATGTGTGTGTGTGTTTGCTGTTAACCACACATTGTATACCCCTGTATGTTGTGGTCTTTAAGGTGCCCATCTAATAGTTTTTTGAAACTATCAATGCTCCCTGCTGATATGACTGTTTGTGGAAGAGAATTCCACATCCTTACTGCTCTTACAGTGAAGAACCCCCTGCATATTTTAAGGTTAAACCGCCTTTCCTCTAGTTTTAGTGAGTGGCCACGCGTCTTATTGTATTTCCTTTCTCTGAATAGGTTTTTCCATATGCTAGGGTTTCCAGTACAATATTTGTACATTGATATCATATCCCCCCTCAATCGTCTCTTCTCCAGAGAGAATAAGTTCAGTGCTTGTAGTCTTTCCTCGTAGCTGATGTCCTCCATTCCCCTAATTATTTTTGTTGCCCTTCTCTGGACTTTCTCCAGTTCCAGCACATCCTAAAAAGGTTTATTTACTAAAAATGCACTGTCGTTTTCTAAAAAACCCGTATGAGTATTTTTTTTTTCTTTTTTTTATTACTATTGTCTGAAAAAAAAAATAACAGGGGAAATACAGGAGCTTCTATAACTAACTCATTTTTGAGGGAGCAAGATTTAAAGCTGTTATCATGATGCCTGCTTCTCTACTTAGTAAATTACTAACCTGGAACAAACAAGCACATATCAGGGGTCCTGACATTGACTTACTAACTATTAAAGCAAGCATCAGCGTAATAGTAATTCAAAACAAGTCAGTAATATCAAATTGCATATTTTTATCGTGACAGTTTTCTTTCAAAGTCAGTAATCTGGTTCTGCACCAATTTTTGAACTATTCATGCCTGTGACAATTCCACAATAACAGCACTGAACAAAATATTTAAAATTTGACAGACATTCATGTTTAATATAGAGGCGGCCAGGAAACAATGTTATCTTTATATTCCAAATATAACCCAGAACTTTGTGCATTTTGTCTTTTGTTATTGAGATGTAGCACCACCCATGTAAGTGTCAGCAGGTGGGCATTGGTCTTCAAAATGTTTTCTTTCCTTCATGTAAAGGAATTGCATGGGAGAAAAATTATGTAGGATCTGCAAAGCTTATTCATTTGTTGGAAAGTTCCAAATCACATCAGGGTAAGACATGACTGAAGTTTACCAGATTACATGCTAACACTCCTCCATTGTGACTAGCCTATTTCTCCTTGTATTCCATCTCACAGCATGGCTGACTTTATTTCTAGTGATTAGCTCGCCCTGCTGTGAGTCTTGCTGAAATGTAGTCGGCAGTTACTAAAAAATATTTCTCCTTTACTGAGGACTGTCCTTTATAAAAGAAAGCAAATGTCAACATGTACTGAAAGATTTCAAACCGTAATATAACAATAGTGTTCTTGAATTTAGAGAATATGATTTCTTCCCATTGAAAGCCTTAACATTATGCATACAAACTCCTTAAAATGCCTAAATAAATGTTCTAAATTATCCATTATCCCTCATCCATTTATTTTCTTTTAATTTTTATTACTATTAGTCCTACTCCAGACAATTGTCCTCAAAAAAGAAAAAGGTCAAATCTTTTTTACACTTTTTTACAATGAATACCGGCAATCAGGTTTGGATGAGATTGGTGCTGGCTATAAGGTATTTAAAAATGCCTTGGTTCATTATTACCAATGGAAAGATGGTTGGCAGAACTGGAAATTCAGTCAATAACTCATTATTACTGATCAAATCAATGTAATAGTGCCTTATGGACTATTTAAGAATAGGAATATAGAGAGATCAGCTGGCCAGAATGTTCTATGGCAACTATAAAACCCTGCACTATGTTATCCTAAAACCTAACCTATTACTTAGAGTGTTACTGAACCCACAACAGTAAAATCAGTCTGTATATGCCATAAAGCATGCTTTTAATACTCACTGTGGAACCTAAGGGGTTAATCCACCACATTATTTAAAAAGGCTGGTTGATTCTATCTTCTCTGACCCTCCCCTTCTTCCACTGTCCCCAATCCATCTGCTGATAGTACAGAGCCTTTGGAGTCACTCTGCACATTCTCAGTTTGCTGTGTAATACTGGAGAGTTTTTTTTCTCTTGGAAGGGTGCATGTGATCGGCACAGGGCCAATCAGCACTGTCCAGTCACAGGGTCAGGGTTCCCGCAGCCTCATAGCACAGTCAGAATAGAATGAAAACTCCTTCTATGAGTTGTAACCAGACGCTGACAGAAGTCACAAGACTGCTATCTACTGCTGATGAGAAAAGGTATTTATCAGTTTATATTTACTAAAATAATTGCATTTCCATGTTCTGTACACTGTGGGAGAACAGATATAGTGAATGAAGGGTCCTGGGTTTAGTAACACTTTAATAAAACAGATTTTTAGCATATTACACTATGAAGTGCTTTCCGCTTCCTACAGTATATAAGCCTGAGATCCATCAGAGTTTAATAAATAACATACACTTTTCTGAATATCCGGCTAAGATCTTTGAATTATAATATGACTGAGGCTGGATATCGATGATACCCCCCTCCCTCCCTATCAAGGTCTGGTGGAAAGTCGAAAAAAACAATTAAAATCTCTATAATCTGAGATCCAACATATCTGGTAAAAGTCATAGCTTTTATATGGGGATGGCTTTCCTTATGAGCACCCTTTCATATTGTGTTGGCTGATCTTATTGCATAGATAAATTACTGGGATACTCACTATCCAATTGGACTGATATTTTTATTATATATATTATTATATTTTTATAAGTTAATCGCTATGATGGACTTTCATATAAACCACTTATTGATTTATAATGCACTTTATATATGTTTATATTATTTGATGACACTATTAGGTGCAATTGTGATTATAGTGAATTTGTGGATTACCCAGAGAAGCACACCAAGTCACTTCTAAACAATTTTTTCTAAGTCTTGTATTTGGATCTACTGGGTTGCAACTCTCACATTTTGGATTATGTTAAAAAATAAATAAATATTGTCTGTTTTCTGTTTGGGATTAACCTGAAGGTGGGAAAAGGGCAGGATTTGTGTTATATAAATTCACTGTATAGAATTACTAAGCAAACAATGCTTAGGCATCAAGCGAATAGGGTATATGTCTGTCCCTGAGCAAAATCACACATAAAAAAAAAAGACTATACTACCCCTTTATTAACCAATGAACCATACTTGCCATATATGATGCCGAATATATAAGCAATCAAAAGCAACATTTCCATGTTGAGATGTCAGCACCAAAAAACACTAACCCATGGTATGACGTTTTAAAAGTCTAAGCCCTACAGTATTTGTATTTATTAATAAATGTATTAATTAGGATTGCCTACATTTACTAATAAAGAAAAAAAAAAATAAAACATTTTTACTAGGTCCTTTGTTGCTTAGTGAACTTGATATATAGATGTAAAAAAAAGCTAGAAGCCTATAAAAGAACTCTATAAAAAAAGAACTGACAAACTACAGATTGAAAATAGCGATTCCCACTGTGTCCAGGTCGAGCACTTCCCAAACCATTTCTGCCATTTCTATAAAATGCCGTAAACGTTCTGTATGGGTACACTTAACCAGAATCCCTGTGATTGAGCTACACATAGAGAAAAAAGTAATACTCTTTCATTTCAACTTGCACATTTAAGCTGTTTTGTATTTAACAGCAGTGATGATTTCCCTCCAAGAGGAACAAAAAGGCACTACCTAGTATTACCTCCTTCCTCTTTACATTTAGTTAGCATGACAAAAATCCTTAATGTTTCCATTTCATAAAAGATTCTCTAGGCTGCATTTTTCCAAACAGAAGAGAATTGTGTATTTTATACCTTTCTCTCTCTCTCTTTCTATCTTTACATAGACTTTAAAGTTGAAGTTCCTTTTTTTTTCTAAGCTTCCCCATATATCAATATAGAAATAATGTACATCATTTGCAGAAATAAAAAAGCTTTCTATTTATCCAACACAGCACTTCGTCATTATTTTTTGGACAGCCCTTAAGACATGAAAACTGTTAAGACACAGGAAGAAGTTCACCAGCTGAAATCATTAACCCGCCCTTCCCCCTCCATCTTCAGGAGATTGCTCCCACCCACCTCTGCAGGTGCACGTGTTTTCCAATTCAATCAGTCATCACTGTTCTCACTAAATACACAGTGATCTTTTTTTTTATCTCTTACCTTCATCTAGCAGAGATCGTTCATTTGGCAGAGTGTGCAGGAGCTGAGTGATCAGATAACAGCCTATGTGGTTTAGAGCTGTAGTAATCAAAACAGGAGAAGCATGTCCTGGGTTCTGTAAAGCTCACCATACACTATACAATCTGATTGTGCATTCTCCTTTAAATCTACCATCAATTATATAGTGCAAAGGCCTCCCATATTGGATACAGAGTGATCGGATAGATGGTGTGTCCTCCTATTATATTAGTTTTGGTAAGCCTATAGAAGATTGTACAGACAGTGTACAATCAGTTTGTATAGTGTATGCAAAAAAGGACCAACTCTAGGGTATCGTGGGACTTTTAAGGTGCGTTTCTTATTTCATTGAGATAATAATGATTATCATAACACGGATTATCGTTTAAAAAAAGGGAATTTTATTTTCCAAAAACTTTTATTAAATAATAAAGTTAAAATCCATTGGGGAGTTGGATAGACTGACCTACTGAATATAGTAATATATAACTTGATGTCTACTATGTTAATTATTCAGTATTTGCTATTTTGCTTACTGTATGTATTTGACATATATTTTTTGTATTTGATAGAAGATTCATTGTACTGCGCTAAAATTTTCTGAGGAAGCCTGCTTTTTGGCAAAACCGGTCAAAATTTATTTAGCGTTTCAAGAAACCATGCTCCACACTTCGCTCATTTGGAAGGCATGAAGTCTGTATATTCTATGTGTGTTTTTTCATATGTATTTTAACTTAATTATTTAATAAAAGTTTTTGGAAAATAAAATTTCCTTTTTTTAAACGATACTCCGTGTTATGATAAGCATTATTATCTCAATGAAATAAGAAACACACCCTAAAAGTCCCACAATACCCTAGAGTTGGTCCTTTTTTGCATATTTTAGGGATGTCGGTGCAGTAACTATGTAGTACTAAGTGGCTCTATCCTTTAACAAATTTCTCTTGTATAGTGTATGGCCACCTTTATACATCTAAAATGAACTAGTTGCGCTTTCGGTACCATTATTATTAATGGCACACCAAATGTATAAGAAAACACACATTTTGCCGAGTAAAACAATTAGCAACAAACACAGGAAAACACACAGTAAAAATATGCAACATGCCAGAATGTCCCATGAGCTACTTTGCCATGGTCTAGCACAGCCCACTGAAAATCAATGGGCTGCCCTATGCATCTCACAGGAAAAACGAGTAAAGAAAATGGGGGATCCCACTATGCTAGATGTGAATGGGGCTTGAAACTGAAATTGGTTTGTTTACATAAGAACAGTGAGGCTCCATTCGCACCAGTGTTTCTGAACGCAAGCCAAACAGCAGAGAAAATGCATGCTTTGCCGTGCGTTTCAGAAACTTGCACCAAAAAAGCACAGTTTTGCACCATGCTCCTCTCTAAAATAAAGTTCTGGAGTTCTGGAGCTTCTTTGGGGTGATTGTTACGCATAGGGCTGCCCATTCAAGTAAAGCCCAAAAACAATGCATGCGGAAATGTGAGTTCCTGCTACACAGAGTGTCTCCATACACTCCATCCATTGTACTTGAATAAAGTTGGCCAAACACTATGAAATCTGATTGTACAATCTCTATACAATTTCATTTTTTACCAAATTTACCAGAACTATGTAATACTATGTAACTATGAACTATGTAATAGGAGAACACACCTGAACAATCTATCAGTTTGTATGAAATCAGACAGTCCCTTGCACTACATAGCTGATGATAGATCCAAAGGAGATTATGCAGATTATATGTATAGAAAATGAGTGGAAAATGGTATAGTATTGATAGAGGTGTGGTCCATAAATATGCCCTACAACACCCTTTTCTGTGATGCAGGCACTGCATAGTGGATTTAAAGCTGGATTGTACATAATCTACAGGAAGTGATGAAAGCAAAAAAAAAAAATTCAAACACTCAAAAAAAAAAACATGAATTTTCAAAGTTTCCATGAATGAGGTAAGTGAGAGATAAGCACATTGGGATGGCTGGGCAGAAATTAAATGACAAAAGGCTTCTATTCATTATGAAAAGTGAATTTTTTCTCAAAAAGGTAAACTTAGCCTTCAAGGTATTTTCTTTGCTTTAACCTTCCTAACGGTATTCCGGAGCGTGACTCGGGGTTAGATTTTAGAGCCAAAAGCGGTAACCCCGAGCCACACTCGGGGTAGCGCTAGGAAGATCGCTGGATCCTGGTAGAGGTTTTACTTACCTTTTCTCCGGGATCCAGCGAAGAATGCGGGCGGTATGCGGCGGCGGAGCTTCCTCCCGATCGCCTGCGAGCCCCGGCTTCCGTCTCCGGCAACGCGACGTCCGCCGGGGGGTGGAACCGGCGGCAAATTCAAATGTAAAACACACCAAACACACTGATATCATTCAAAATAAAAGAAAATCACATTACATTGCCCCCCAGTGCCCTTTCCTGCAGTTTTACTGTACTTTTTATGTATATATATATATATATATATATATATATACAGTGGGTACGGAAAGTATTCAGACCCCCTTAAATTTTTCACTCTTTGTTATATTGCAGCCATTTGCTAAAATCATTTAAGTTCATTCTTCTTCCTCATGAATGTACACATAGCACCCCATACTGACAGAAAAACACAGAATTGTTGACATTGTTGCAGATTTATTAAAAAAGAAAAACTGAAATATCACATGGTCCTAAGTATTCAGACCCTTTGCTCAGTATTTAGTAGAAGCCCCCTTTTGATCTAATACAGCCAGGAGTCTTTTTGGGAAAGATGCAACAAGTCTTTCACACCTGGATTTGGGGATCCTCTGCCATTCCTCCTTGCAGATCCTCTCCAGTTCTGTCAGGTTGGATGGTAAACGTTGGTGGACAGCCATTTTTATGTCTCGCCAGAGATGCTCAATTGGGTTTAAGTCAGGGCTCTGGCTGGGCCATTCAAGAACAGTCACGGAGTTGTTGTGAAGCCACTCCTTTGTTATTTTAGCTGTGTGCTTAGGGTCATTGTCTTGTTGGAAGGTAAACCTTCGGCCCAGTCTGAGGTCCAGAGCACTCTGGAGAAGGTTTTTGTCCAGGATATCCCTGTACTTGGCTGCATTCATCTTTCCCTCAATTGCAACCAGTCGTCCTGTCCCTGCAGCTGAAAAACACCCCCACAGCATGATGCTGCCACCACCATGCTTCACTGTTGGGACTGTATTGGACAGGTGATGAGCAGTGCCTGGTTTTCTCCACACATACCGCTTAGAATTAAGGCCAAAAAGTTCTATTTTGGTCTCATCAGACCAGAGAATCTTATTTCTCACCATCTTGGAGTCCTTCAGGTGTTTTTTAGCAAACTCCATGAGGGCTTTCATGTGTCTTACACTGAGGAGAGGCTTCCGTCGGGCCACTCTGCCATAAAGCCCCGACTGGTGGAGGGCTGCAGTGATGGTTGACTTTCTACAACTTTCTCCCATCTCCTGACTGCATCTCTGGAGCTCAGCCACAGTGATCTTTGGGTTCTTCTTTACCTCTCTCACCAAGGCTCTTCTCCCCCGATAGCTCAGTTTGGCCGGACAGCCAGCTCTAGGAAGGGTTCTGGTCGTCCCAAAAGTCTTCCATTTGAGGATTATGGAGGCCACTGTGCTCTTAGGAACCTTAAGTGCAGCAGAAATCTTTTTGTAACCTTGGCCAGATCTGTGCCTTGCCACAATTCTGTCTCTGAGCTCTTCAGGCAGTTCCTTTGACCTCATGATTCTCATTTGCTCTGACATGCATTGTGATCTGGAAGGTCTTATATAGACAGGTGTGTGGCTTTCCTAATCAAGTCCAATCAGTATAATCAAACACAGCTGGACTCAAATGAAGGCGTAGAACCATCTCAAGGATGATCAGAAGAAATGGAAAGCACCTGAGTTAAATATATGAGTGTCACAGCAAAGGGTCTGAATACTTAGGACCATGTGATATTTCAGTTTTTCTTTTTTAATAAATTTGCAACAATGTCAACAATTCTGTGTTTTTCTGTCAGTATGGGGTGCTATGTGTACATTCATGAGGAAGAAGAATGAACTTAAATGATTTTAGCAAATGGCTGCAATATAACAAAGAGTGAAAAATTTAAGGGGGTCTGAATACTTTCCGTACCCACTGTATATATATATATATATATATATATATATATACACATACACACACACATATATATATATATACGTAATTCTTGTGAATAAGCAGCCCAAACCAACTGTATACATTATATATATATATATATATATATATATATATATATATATATATATATATATATATATATATAATATATATTATATATATATATTATTAATAAATGTATACAGTTGGTTTGGGCTGCTCATTCACAAGAATTACATGCAAAATAATGGTACCGCTTTCAGCACCTAAAATCCAAAAGAATCATACCGCCAGGGAGGTTAAGGGAATATATGGATTTATTTCTTTTTTTTGTTTCTTTCAGATAAACCTATAAATAAATATATCTGCCCATTACATATGCAGTCTCTACTTTCCTGTTTTGCCATGCTACACAATGATTGTGCTTTACTGCTCCTTGTCACAATGGAAGTCTATCGAGTTGATTTATCAAAGCGGTGGAGACTCTTTTGTTAGCTTTGTTAATAAGGTGAAGTTATTTTAGCTTCAATTATCCAATTATGTGCAAAAATTATATATTTTTTTTCATTATTACTGTTTGTCAGGACTGAATATTTCATGCAAACATGGCTTAACATTATACGTTATGTCAAATGAACAGTCTCTGTTTCTTTATCAAACCTTTATAAACCAGCCTGATTGTGTCAGCAACCCCAATTTTAAAGCGGAGCTCCACCCAAAAGAAAAAGCTCTGCGTGTTCTCTCCCCCCTCCCTCCTCCACTTCCACATTTGGCCCTTTTTTGGGGGGCAGCTGGTAGCTGGTTTGACAGGTACCCGTTTCCACTTTTGGTTCAGATCACGCTCTGAGTCAGAAGTTCAGCCCCACTCCTTCCCCTGCAGTCTTCTGGCACACATCACTGGTACCAGGACCATTCACAAGTAGGAAACAGGCTGTGAGGCCACGTCCTGTTTCCGTTACTAGAGATGCTGGTGCATGCACCTGAAGATTATTGAACAATCGGTTTGGGTGAGCACATCACTGGATCCCTGGACAGGTAAGTGTCCTTGTATTAAAACTCAGCATCTACAGTATTTGTAGCTGATGACTTTTCATTTTATTTTATTTTTTGGGGGGGGGGGGGGAGCCTGGAGCTCCTTTTTAACAACACACTCTCTATGTGGGCAATACCTATCTCAAAAGTTATTAAAGCGGAGTTCCAAACAAAAGTGGAACTTTCGCTCATTTTCTTCCTCCCCCCCTCCGGTGCCGCATTTGGCCCCTTTCAGGGGGGAGGGGGGAGCAGGTACCTGTTTTTGACAGGTACCCTTCCCTACTTCCGGGATATGGCGCCGCGGCCCTGTCCGTCGGAAGTTTGGCCCCCTCCTCCTTCCCCCCCACCAAGCTAATCCGAATGCACAGCGTGCTTCACGCAGTAGGGACCCGCCCATGAAGCCACAAGGCTTCACTGCCGGGTTCCCTTACCGGCAATGGCGGCAGCAGTACCCGACAGCTGATGTAAACATCGGCTGCTGTGCCAACATCGCTGAACTCCAGGACAGGTAAATGTCCTAATATTAAAAGTCAGCAGCTATTTTTGGAGGGGGAGGCTGGAACACCGCTTTAAGATACTGGCTTGGAAAAGATACTGGTGTTGATTTACTAGAAGCAAATACAAATAGGCTGTTGGAAAGGTACTTTCACATTGCAAGTAAATTTTACCTTAGTGATCGGGGTGAAGTTCTTTTGACTGTTATCATCCATTCATATGCAAGCAAAAATACTGGTATTTTTTATCCTGCACATGATGGGGTATTCTTTCACGGCATTCACTAAGCTATGTGAACAACCTACAGTATGTGCATTTTTAAATCAACCCCATTGCATTGCATTGCATTGCACTGAGAGTTCTCTATAGAGATCGATCTATACAGAACACCTCTATATTTCATGCAATATCAAATACTTGAGTAAGCTGGTAAACATGTTAAAGTAACATTAAGGATTACGTTAAGGTAAACACTGCAAATAACTTGAAATATATACTTATGGAAAACACACTATACCATCCTTTATCCCTTTGCTGGCGAACCCATTTTTTTTATTTTTTACACATATGCTAAAATGTGCATTGGTATCCTGTAGAAGTGATTAACTGACTTTACAGCCACTCTTATCACGTCTATATGACAGCTCAGATGTGCAGATGAATCTTAAAACACCCTCAAAGCTGTTCTTCAGACAAGAGCTTGTTTTAACCCTTTTATTGCTATGATGCTATGCTGAGAGAAGCTCCTCGTTTACAAAACTTCAGGGCAGTGATGCATTATCTGATGTCTCAGTACCAGATGTCTATTATACAGAGGGACCCACAAAGCATGCTGATCTGCTGTGCTGTTTCTTTACAGAGCTATAGTGCTCTGGAAAACTTTTTCTATATATTTATTGTTTATTTGTAAAGCAAACATTGCATACACAGTGAAAATTAGATATAAAACAACTGTTGTTAGACATGTAAAAACAAAAGAATGCAAATCTATTATAGTTTACCTTTGAAAGTGGTTGTAAGGCCCCTTTAACTCTTTTGTGACTTGTCCTGCGATTTGGGATTGCAAAGTGGCATGACACGTCATACTCCATGATTTCCAATGAGTTCCATTCATATCTGTACGACTTCAAGTTGCAACGACTTCAAAGTAGTCCCTGCACTACTTTGGGATGTTTTTATTGCATTTTGAAGACATTGCTTCAAGTCCGGTCAAGATTGCGGTAAAATCGCGGAAACAAAATTGCGGTAAAACGGTGCGCCTTTTAGGTCGCATAAGTGTGAAAGGGACTTAATCCTCACATATACCCAGTGAAGTAACTGGCCTCAGGTGATATACAAAAATGAAACAAATCCTCCTACATGACAGGTTATACTTTTCTATCTGCAGTCTTCTTTTCTCTATATCTGTTCAAAGCCCAATTTTTTTGGAGCTTGTGTGTGAGTTCAGAAATAAAGGGCAGAGAGCTGAAATTACACTCTGCAGAGCTCAGTGAGGAGAGCTCTGTGAGCTTATTGGAGGGAAGAGAGTCAAGAGACACCACCCCTCCACACAGCACACAGGAACAGAGCTGAGGCTTTCACTCTGCTGGGGGTCCCTTTCCTGTCACCTTTTTCTCTTGGTGTCAGGAAAACTTGTCTGAAATGATTCCTGCTGATAACAGAGGAATGAAGCAGTAGACAAAACTTACACTTAATGCTCCCAATTTAGATAAGTACACACTATAGAGGGATATGCTTTGTTCCTATTTCATTTCTGAGGTTTACAACCACTTTAAGTATAAACAGATTTAAATTTTTTATTTTGAACCATCGGTGGTGTACTTCCTACTCACAAATCATAAAGCACATGTTCAACAAAATAAGTTGACCTGCTATGTTATGTCCTTTTAGGTGGAAGGGAACCTGATGGGATCTTTCATTTTGGACTTCCCGTTCTGAAAACAATGACTTCCAGGGACTTATATTGACCCTACTGGCTTAATTAACGGATCTGGTATGGAGAAAAGAACATTTAACTTTTCTTTGACTTTCCATATCTACATGCCTGTTCTAAGTCTCCCAGTATTGAAGTAAAAGGGTCAGCAGATGACCAAGGCAACAAACATTTAAAAGTAGGTTAGCAATGGTAAGACTAGGAACACACCAAATGGAAAAATGAAAAATAGAATGGAAAAAAACTGAAAGATCTCTGTACTAACACAAGCGATGTTAGTGCGGCAATCTCCCCCGCTGTGACTTTGTGTTCTGACACGGAGACTGCCCCCCTCCCACCAGAATACACTGATCAGCGCTTGCAGCAATTGGCTGCCAGCGCTGATTGGATGCTATTTTTTCAGCATGCCTATTCAACAGAAGCTGGTTGTAAGAACAGACTGCTGTACACATGGGCTGAAAGTCGGCCGGTTCCTGCCAAACCGACGATTTTCAGCCTGTGTGTACCCAGCTTAAATCCATGCATAATGCCAGCTTTACTTCGAACAGGATTATATGTGGTTGATTATTAAGTCTATGAAGAATTTCTAGTGAATGGGTTGTCTAGTGAATTGACCACACACATCCTGACTTAGGCCCAATTTGAGCCTAATCTGCAGTAATCAAATGAGAATTGTTATCATTCCTTGCTACTACTTTTAGTTATTGTCCTCTGGTTGGAAGATATCTTAATGGCACCAGGTTTTCTATCTTTTGTAAAAGGAAGATAGGGAATGATAAAATCCAAATGTCTGTTCTAAGTGGTTTCTCATGGCTTTGAAGAAGGACAGCTGTCACACCAACCATTGATCTCGGGCAGATATCTGCATATCCAAAAAAAAAAAAAACATGTACGGCCACTCTAGGATGTGAGATACATTTGGAATGTGATGCACATACATTACACAAAATATGACAATTAGTTATGAATTATTAGCTCACACATGCTTTTCCTCACCCCAAACCTATTTTTTTTAACACATTATTTTTTTTAAGTATATAGTATATTTAGAGTTTAATAAAATGTCTTACAGCAAAGTCTCATCTTTTAAATGTATACTAAGAAAAAGACTATTATGTTTCTGTTTTGTTTAAGGCTGTTTATTACAAATTTAGACTGGAAATTATCAGTGTTCCCAATTATCTCCGTAAAACAATTATACTGTAATGAATAGAAAAACAAGAGACTATACTGAAAGAATAGTTAGGATCAGCAATTTAGCTGCACAGAACACATTAAATGACCACTAAAGATGAAAAAAAAAAGCTATGGACTTTTTACAAATAAGTATGCAGCCTTATCAGGAGTTAGAAATATGTATTTATTAGATAATGCTGTGATTCATTAAAATACTTTTTTAGTTTACATCAAACTAATTGTCATGCATTTGCAGAGCATAGCAAAAATACAAGGAAAAAAAAATCACAACCAGAATACTATTGAAATAAGTGTTTTTTTTTTTTAATTAGAAAAAACTCCTTTTATGATGGCAGTCATGAGTGATATATGTACTGACCCCTTTTGGAAACTGTTAGCTGCTTGACTGCTCAGGTATCCAAAAGACAAACATTTCATATATTGCAGCTGATCAGTTCTTAGATGTGGTGGCTGCTGTCCTTAACTATTTTTTTACAGTGTACAAAGCAAGGTCCATAAAGACATGGATTAGCAAGTTTAGGGTGGAGGAATTTGACTGGCCTACACAGAGTCCTGACCTTAACCCGACAGAACACCTTTGGGATGAATTCGAGCGGAGACTGCAAGCCAGACCCTATCGTCTAACATCAGTGCCTGACCTCACAAATGTGCTTCTGGAAGAATGGTCAAACATTCCCATAGACACCTTTCTAAACCTTGTGGACAGCCTTCCCAGAAGAGTTGAAGCTGTTATAGCTGCAAAGGGTTGGCCAACTCAATATTGAACCCTATGGACTAAGACTGGGATGCCATTCAGGTCCATGTGCGCGTAAAGACAAGTGCCCCAATACTTTTGACAATATAGTGTGTATATATATATATATATATATATATATAGTCCACAGGTAAGGCAAACAGCACTCACCAATCTTGCAGGTGCAAGCAATCAGGCCCTCCTACAGGCCACATATAAGAAAAAAATCCAGGATTCGGGCTATAAAATATGTTCACATATTTTTGTAGCCCGAAACTGTTGTATTTGGAACTTTCAAATATCTATATTTGTATATACTTTTTCCTTTTCAATAAATATAGTGTGCAACAATCCGGGACTTTTTTTTACTATATATATAGATATATCTATATCTATATCTATATATATATGCAAAGGTTCTAGGTGTTGTTCTGGACTCTGAACTCTCTTTTAAGCCCCACATCCAATCACTGTCCAAATCCTGCCGCCTCAACCTCCGCAATATCTCCAAAATACGCCCCTTTCTAACCAAAGACACAACAAAGCTCCTAGTTCACTCTCTGGTCATCTCACGCCTCGACTACTGCAATTCCCTTCTCATTGGCTTACCTCTAAACAGATTATCCCCCCTTCAATCCATCATGAATGCTGCCGCCAGGCTCATCCACCTCACCAACCGCTTAGTGTCTGCTGCTCCTCTCTGTCAAGCCCTCCACTGGCTTCCACTCACCCAACGAATTAAATTCAAAATACTTACAACATCTTACAAAGCAATCCACAGCCCCTAGCTACATCACTAGCCTAGTCTCAAAACACCAACCGAGTCGCTCTCTTCGTTCCTCTCAAAACCTCCTGCTCTCTAGCTCCCTCATCACCTCCTCCCATGCTCGCCTCCAGGACTTTACCAGAGCCTCACCAATCCTATGGAACTCCTTACCCTTATCTGTCCGATTATCTCCTACTCTATTAGCTTTTAGACGATCTCTGAAAACCCTCCTCTTCAGAGAAGCGTATCCTACCCACACCTGACAACTGTACCTCCATTTTCTCCCATCAGCTCATCCCCCACAGCTATTGCCTTTTGTTTCACTTGACCCCCCTTCTAGATTGTAAGCTCTAACAAGCAGGGCCCTCTAAATCCTCCTGTATTGAATTGTATTGTAACTGTATTTTCTTCCCTCATATTGTAAAGCGCTGCGCAAACTGTCGGCGCTATATAAATCCTGTATAATAATAATAATATAGATATATATATATCTATCTATATATCTATATATATCTATATATATCTATATATATATATATATAGATATATAGATAGACATATATAAACATATATAGATACATACATATATATATATATATATATATGTACAGAAAAATCCCTCAGCACTTTAGAACTTATTTGGAAAACAATCGTGGGATAAGTATGATAGATAGCAAAACCCCTATAGTCATTCATTTAAGGTACTGAGAATGCCATATTTTTCTGAATGCCACCAGATCCTGGCAAGTTTGCAGTCAGGTAATGAACAGCTAAGGTGTAACGATTATTCCTACCAACGCTTCGCACATTTGGGTTGATTACTAAAGAAATAGAAGTAGTTCACTTAGCAAAGTGCATATTCCTGAATATGTTTGACCTGTGTTCACTAAGGAAAAACAATACTGTGATAAAAAATATTTAAAAAACAGGATTTTTGCTAGCACGTGATGGAGTAAACATAACTTCACCTTATTACGAACGTCTATTTTCAAGGTGAATATATTCTTTGCTAGGTAAACAGCTTCTTCTGCTTTGGTAAATCAATCATGCGTGATCTTTTAGTATTCTTTGGATTTGTCTCATTTCAGCTTTCCCCTCATTCTTTTTTTTTTTTAGTGTGTCATGCTTCTATCTTCAATTTCTGTAAATAGGTAGACTGAGAATGGCTGTATTAATAGGAAAACGTGGATCTGTTTGGTTAAAAGGGGATGCAGGGGCTTTTTAAAACCGTTGCCTTCTATGCTAAAACTTCTCTTTTCAATGCTAAGAATGTCAATAGTTTAACTGCACACATTTAATCATTTCCTTACTTGCACTTCTGTTTACAATCTGATCTTTATACAACTAAATAAATGCTTTCCTGTTCTGAAATAATGCAAAACCCCACTAAATCAAACTGGCACACTGTTTCTAAGACAATTATGTTTAAAACAAGCTATCAAAAAAAGCTATGTTCAATTCTGTAGCAATTTGCAATTCATGATTGGGACCAATTTGAATGTTGGTTTGGATCTGAACTAATTTCAGCAAGAAATGAAACCTTTTTCCAGAGTCTTGGCAGGCGTCCATTCTCTGAGAAGCAATTACACAATAAAGAAAGTTACAAAGTAATTGAAGACTGCATAGGTTGCAGATGTAAATGTGCGACCACATTTTGCCACTGTATTAAATATTTAGGAATTACATCAGCTATGATTACACTGCAAAGCACTTATTTTAAAACTTGGTACAGGGGGTTGCTAATTAATACACATGAAGTGTGGGTTTTATGCTTGTTCACATCATGGCCATTGAGCTGCATTTCGCTGAACACCACACATGTATGGTGTGAACAGAGCACACAGAAACAATTGTTTTCTATGTACCCCATTTACACCATACATGTGTAGCAGTGCGAAGGAAAAGAAAAACACAGCTCAACAGACTTGGTGTGACAAAAGTGTCCATTCACACTGGAACGACTTGCCAGGCGACTTGGTCAGCCTGACAAGTCACGCACCGTCGTGTCCAATAGTGTAGTACAGGACCGGTTCTAATAGGAGCGACACAAGTCGCTCTGACTTAGAAAAAGGGTCCTGTACTACTTCAGGGCTACCTGGAGTGACTTGCATAGACATTAATTTTATGAAGTCTGTGCAAGTCACGCCGAAGTCGCGCTGCACACGACTTCACAGGTCGCCCCCTAAGTCGGAGCGACGTAGTGTGAACCGAGCCTAAAGTTTTAGTTTGTGATCCCTTAGATTTTTTTTTTTATTAGGACTGTTTATTAAAATAATTGATCTGATCTGGTCTTCAGCTAAGCTTTAACAATAAATATAGTCTTAATAATATGTATTGACCACACCTAAGCATGTATATCAATGGGCTGACCTGCAGAGTGTTTCTGCAAGAAAACATAGATCTGCTGCTTTTTTCCTTGGGATTCCCACTTTTCCCCCTCCAGGACTGAGCTCTCATTAATAACCACAATACTGAAGATAATATCTAATGAGCAGGGGCCTGTGATACCACATATATTGAATTGTTTTGTACCTGTACTATCTCCCCACATTTTGTAAAGCACTGCACAAACTGTTGCCACTATATAAATCTTATAAAATAATATTAAAGAGTTCCACCCTGGGAAAGCTTTTTTTAATAAAAATACCCCTGGGACAGTCAGGGCTAGTACATTCCACAATGGCTAGCCTCTGATCTGTCCCGGGTTGCACTTACCTTTTAGAAAAAATACTTACCTTGAAAAAGTATTGTCCAGCACTGCCATCTCAGGTGTGGGCAGCTTGAAGCCAGCGCGATCCTCTTCTGTGTCCTCTTCCATCTTCTTCGGTCCCACGATGCACTGCACCGGCCCCGCCGTCACTTCCGGTGCAGCAGCGTCATCCCTGCACAGCTTCTGGGCATGCCCAGAAGCTGTTTAGCAAGGTATGACGGCGCCTGCACCGGAACTGACGTCGGGGCCGGTGCAGGCGCATTGATTCCTGGGAGCGATGACGTTCAGCTCCCAGGAATCATTGCAGGCCAGGAAGTGATGAATCGCCGTGGCCGCCGAGGGGAGGAAGAGGAAGTAAGGTAAGTATATTTTCTTCTACACCAGGTAAGTAAAAAAAAAAATTGCGATTATCCATTTGTTTTTCAGGTGACCCCGGGCATGAAGATGGAGGTAAGTTTAATTTTAGGGTGGAACTCCGCTTTAATAATAAATCTATTAGATTGTAAGCTTGCAGGAGCAGGGCCCTCCTAACCATCTTGTATTGAATTGTATTATTGCTGTTTCCCTTTATATTGTAAAGCACTGTGCAAACTGTTAGGGCTTTAAAAAAACCTGTATAATAATAATATTGCTGGGAGGTAACCATAATTTTTGCTGTTGACAGATCACTGTGATTGGCCAGAGGGATTACAAAACTAGGCTTTCTCTGGAAGCAAAAAAACAAACTAACAAAGGTAGCATTGTTTCAGAGTGTGTGTACATTTAGTGAAAATGTTTTTTTTTTAAATGAGAGAGATAGAGTTAAGATGAAATTTAGGATTAGGGCTACAGCTAAGGTTAAATAAGTAAATACATATTTGGCATCGCTATAATGTTAAAGCGGAACTTTACCCATAAGAACTTGATAAAAAAAATTGTTCTTTAGCAAGGAACATACATTTAACATTAATCATTATACTACCAAAATTAGTGTGTGCTGCAAATTACCTCCAGCATTGCTCCTGTTTTCTCTTGCTGGAGGCTGCCATTTTGCTGAAGTCCCGAGCCCCTGAACAGCAGTAAATCATAAAGTGGAACTAAACCCATCGATTTAACAGTTTCAAAAAACAGCTACATTCCTGGAATGCTGGGATTGCTAACTCTCACATTAGCGTCCTCAACCAAACTGTTAAACTATCAAATGGCTGCTATCATAATTTTATTACATGTGCAGCACTATGGCAGATGCAGATCAAACAGAAGCTGCTTCCTTGGCTGTAAAGGATAGGAGGGTTTAACCACTTCAATACAGGGCACTTTCACCCCCTTCTTGCCCAGGCCAATTTTCAGCTTTTAGCGCTGTTGCATTTTGAATGACAATTGCGCGGTCGTGCAACACTGTACCTAAACTAAATTTATGTCACTTTTTTCCACAAACAGAGCTTTCTTTTGGTGGTATTGACCACCGCAAGCTTTTTTCCTTTTTGCTAAACAAATTAATAAAGACCGAAAAGTTTGAAAAAAAAAAGTTTTTTTGTTTATGTAAAACAATTTTGTAAATAGATAAGTTTTTTCCTGCACTGATGAGCACTGATGAGGCCGAACTGATGGGATGTCACTGATGGGGTGGCACTAATATGCCGCACTGATAGGCAGCACTGATGGGCACTGATATGTGGCACTGATAGGTAGCACTGATATACAGCATTGGTGGGCACTGATAGGCGGTACTGCTGGGCACTGATAGGCGGCATTGATGGGCACTGATAGGCAGCACTGATGGGCACTGATAGGTGGCACTGATGGGCACTGATGGGCAGCACTGATGGGTGGCACTGATGGGGACTAATGGGCACTGATAGGCAGCACTGGTGGGCAATAATGGGCAGTGGTGGGCGGCACTGATAGATGGCAATGATTGGCACTGGTGGTCAGAACTGATGGGGAGGGTACTGGCGGGCAGCACTGATGGGGAGGGCATTTGCTGCCTCCCTGAGCCCTGATTGCCATTCCTGGTGGCCATGGTGGGCATCCCGGGGGATCATGGGTGGGCATCCCTGGTGGTTCTAGTGGCACCCCCCAAGGGTCTGCACTGGTAATTAATGCTCTGATTACCAGTGCAGACCCCCCCGTCAGGAGAGCCGCAGGTCGGCTCTCCTCTACTCGTGCCTGTCAGGCACGAACTAAGGAAAGCTGATCAACGGCTCTTCCTGTGTACTATGTGACCAGCTGGGATTGGACACAACTAGTCACATGGTAAAGAGCCTTTGTCAGTAGGCTCTTTACCAAGATCGGAGATGCGGTGTGTCAGAGTGACACACCGCAGCACCGATCGCCGCTCATATGATGTCCGATCAGGATAATGCAACCACCTTCCTGCCGTTATTTGCCTATAGGACGGGCAGGAAGTGGTTAATTAGACTTTAAGGCTGTCAGCAGTTTGGCCTCTACAATCTCAGCAGTGCCCAAAAATGCCTAAAAATGGAGAGCAACTGAGCATGGGCAGAGCAGGGCGAGACAATGAATTACTGGATTGTAAACAGTATAGACACACATTTTTTATGTTTTACATAGCTACGTATATATATATATATATATATATATATATATATATATATATATATATATACCTGCAAAAGGGGCCAACCTGAAGTGATCTAGCAGGACTTAATTTTCTGACTAAAGTTCCACTTTAAACATGTTGAGTACTGAACAGAATTTCAAATCATTTGATAAGTATTTAGCAATTTACTCAGAGTTCAGCTGTTCTACTTGTTCTAATGTTCTACTTCTTTTACCCTGTTTATTTGATAACATAACATATTTTTCTATTTACAAGTCTGGAATAAATAAAATGTGTAATACTTCAAATTGTTGGCATTGCAGACTTCATTTGAATAGGTCTTTGAAATTTAAAAACTCGGAATATTTAATTACAGTAGTTCAAAATGAATAATCCCAACGAACCATTCCATGTGTTAAGACATTGAACAATCTGTTCAGCATTCAAAAAAAATAATAAAAAATAAAAATAGCAAATAAGAAACACATAAAATGTGATCTTACAATTTACCATGAAACAGAATCTGCATTCTAAAAACTACTGGACTTTTGTGACTCCAGAAGAAAACCAAGCTATCAAATAGCTAATTTTGTTGGGGACAGAAAGCAGGTGGCTTTCTGAGAGATCTCATTTTATATTTGATATTGGTAAGGGAATCAAATTGTTCACTGCATTGATTGTGAATGAGAAACTGTTAAACACAGGTCAGAGGTGGTTATGGATAATAAGTGTAGAGATGCTTTAAACCAGTTGTGAGGTGATGGTTCTGAGAAACCAAGTTTACAGTTCAAGGGCAGAATATAGGCAAAGCTAAACAATTTTATTTTACATTAGATTATGCAATACATTTATATTTATCTTCCAGGAATATGGTCTATAGAAGGTTGTGATATGTGTTCATGGTAATAGAATAGTGAAATACTTTCAGTTAAAACTTTTATGCACAAAGACTCATCCTAGGTTGTCTATCCATACTATAAGTTTGGAATTGACAAAAACTATTAGGTTTTAGCAATGTCCATTATGCTATTCAATATACAGTATTTACAACATAAATTATTTTTTTTTAAATAAGAGCCTAAAATAATTATGTAAAGACACAAAGAAGTCGGTAAGACGAAACGTCAGAGCTGATGTGCGCGGTCGCTCACTACACTACACAGGACATCTTCCAAGGTTCCTCTGCCAAAGGAATTGGAATTGGTGGATATCCAGGGAGCATATTTTTAGCTTTATGCCTTCACTATTTTGCCTTCCTGTAAGTAGACATCTGGAGGGGAGAGGGGCTCAGTTTGCGTTTTTCTTTTAATAAATCAGTTTGCGGAATTACACTATTGTTGCCCCCACTTTGTTCAATTGCATGTGGCTTTGGACGGAGGACCATTTGAGGAGGATGGAGCTAGGTGTTGTCCAGCTGTGAGTCTTACACCCGTCGATTGGTGGATAAATTTGAAGGATCTTTTTTCACCTATCTCTGGTGAGTGTTACAAATAGGGGGGGAGCACCGAAGCTTGGTGAATAGTTAAGATCTCTCACTCCCCTACCCTATTTGATGGACTCCGTTTGATTAAGTATTGTATGGACTAAATGCCTATACATCATATGAGGTTTTGAAGGACTTTTTGTTTGTACACATAAGTTCTGGTTTTAGCGCTGCTAGTGTTTTAGATTTATTTTTCAAGATTTTAAATATTCTATAACACCTTTTCATCATTTGCTATTTTATAGCAGCTGCTTTAGACTTTGGGTCTTTAACCACTTAAGCCCCGGAAGATTTTACCCCCATTCCGACCAGGGGGTATTTTGCGATTCGGCACTGCGTGAATTTAACGCACAATTGCGCGGTCGTGCGACGCTGTACCTAAACGAATTTGACGTCCTTTTTTTCCCACAAACAGAGCTTTCTTTTGGTGGTATTTGATCACCTGTGCGATTTTTTGATCACGCGCTATAAACAAAAAAAGAGCGTCAATTTTGCAAAAATAGCAATATTTTTCACATTTTTTTATATGAAATTCCCCCAAAAAAAAATGTAAAAATCAAAATTTTTAAAAATTTTCGGCCAATTTATTTTATGCTACCTATGTTTGGTAAAAAAAATTGCAAAAAGCGTATTTTGATTGGTTTGCGCAAAAGGTATCGCGTTTACTAACAAAGGGAAAGATTTTTGTCATTTTTGTTGTTTTTTTTTTTAACGCGTAATGGCGGCGATCTGCGATTTTTTTTGCGGTACTGCGACATTGCGGCGGACAGATCGGACCCTTGACTGACATTTTTGACACTTTTGGGGTTACCAGTGACATTTCTACAGTAATCAGTGCTATACATATGCACTGTTACTGTAAAAATACACTGGTAGTGAAGGGGTTAACTTTATTTGGAAGGGAGGGGCTGTGTGTGTCCCTAGGGGCGTGGTTTCTACTGTGATTGGCTGTGGCTCTAGCTGTAAGGACACTGATCAACGGATCTACATACCAGATCCGTTTTATCAGTGTCTTTGCAGCGATGAGAATGACAGGCAGTTTGTTTACACAAGCTGCCTGACATTCTCCCTCTCCCCCGCCGATCGCCGAGTGACCGGCGGACATCGGGTCCGCTGGTCACACGCGCGGGGGGGTCCGTGACCACGCGGGAGCGGGAGCGCGCCCCGGGGGGCGCGCGCTCGCTCCCTAGACCCTCACAAGCAAACAACGTAGCCCTACGTTAGTTTGCCTGTGAGGGGCTGACCGCCGACGTAGATAGTCGTGCGGCGGTCGGCAAGTGGTTAATATTTTTCACTACGGTTGCCACCGGAAATATATATAATTTGTGCGCGGGGTGAGTGAATTTATGAGACTAGTTCTTCTGTCATACATATCTTTACTCTTTGTGTTTGCATGTAAAGACACGCACTTATTCTGGTATATAAACCAGACATAAATTCAAGGACAGACCACATAGACCCACATCTTGAGTGAAAAATTTGGGGAATGAGATAAATTATCCTTGATTAGGTTGAGCTTAAAACAATGCTCCAAAATACCATAAGAGGCTAACACTGAATGAGTTAGGACTACAGTTAAGCTGGTCATACATTGGATTGAAAATTGGACTTGGATATGCTGTGGAATGTCTTCAACAGTTCAGTTGAATGTGACTAATCACTATTAACTAAAATGGCAGCATCTAAGGCTGGCCATACATGTTCAACTTTCTGTTAGATTTACCAAAAACCATATAATATGAAGTCAAAGCTAAACAACAATTTCAGTTGTATCCAATTGGGCAGGACTTTGTACTACATAGTTGAAGGTAAATCTAAAGAAAATTGTACGGAAAATTGTAAGAAAATTGTAAAATGTATGGCCAGCTTTACAGTCACTGAAATACTGAGTTCATAATGGTTTTCTGAAAAGTGCTGAAGGAGGCGTGCTTATGAGTGCATTACAACATAAAGCATGAGTTTGCCCTAGCATATGTTTACTAACGTACTTTATACTTACATTTTTTTTTTTTTTTATATACAAGCTATATAAAAATGTTCACAGACATGAAAGGAAAGTGGTTAGTAGAAGACTCATTTCTGGGTCCACAGAAACACAAAAGTAATGCTGACATTTTTTTACAGTATATTATCATGCATGCTGTGTAAGTATTTTCACTTTCAGTAAACCTATGCTGAGAGAAGGGTTGCCATTGCTGCTAGTTGTCTGTCTGACTTCAATACTTTTGAGTTACTCACCTGGAACAAGAATGCTGATTATAAAGTCAGACCAAAGTAAAAAAAATCCTGAAAACTTGTTACTAGTGAATGACTAATGTTAAGTCCTTTGAAGCACTATGTCAACCAGGCAAATCATTGTTTTAAGAAAAAGACGTTAACAATGGTGGTCTCAATACTTTTCTCATGCAGGTTTCCTTAAAAACTGTACTCAACTTAAAAAATTGCAAGTATGCACTGTTTTTTTGGTAGAAGAGACATTATACTGTATGTCAGATTTCGTCTCCAACTACGGAAAGGTTTCTTCACTGTAAGAGCTGTGAAAATGTGGAATAGACTCCCTCCCGAGGTGGTTCTGGCTAGCTCACTAGATTGCTTTAAAAAAGGCCTGGATTCTTTCCTGGGTGTACATAATATAAATGGGTACTAAAAATTATTTTGGGGAAAGTTGTTCCAGGGAATATCCGATTGCCTCTCGGGGGATTAGGAAGGAATTTTTTTCCCCTGTTGTAGCAAATTGGATCATGCTTTGCTGGGGTTTATTTTTGCCTTCCTCTGGATCAACAGCGGGTATAGGATTGTGTATATGGGATTGTATGGTTGGGTTTTCAATATTGTTTTTTTTTTTTTTTTTTTTTGGTTGAACCGAATGGACTTGTGTCTTTTTTTAACCTGACTAACTATGTAACTATGTTTCTTCTGGCAAAAAACTCATATATTGTTTTAGTAATATTTTTAACAAAGTCTGTGGCACCAGCACAGTGTAGCACACACTATTGCCATCCATCAGACTGGAACTCAGTGACAGGATAATGCAATTCGTCCAGCCTCTGGGCGACATCACAGCCTATAAAAACACAGGGAGTAGCGCTAGATCACACGCTCCAGATGACGTTGTAGAGACGAAACGTGTAGGGCATGGCTTATTGCATCATACGTCACTTCCGGTGGCGGTGGTTCCAAGCTGTGGAACGCGGAAGCGATCGAGCTGGACGGACCCTGCACGCTGATGGTGAACTTCCCAACTGTGAGTGGCTATAGCATATTCCTTGTATCTACAGCAATACTACGCAATGGAAGCTACTTTGTAATTACAGTGCCTAAGGTGACTCTGAGTGGGAGCCCGGCCATACGCGCAGTGTTTACCCCTATAATACCTGTGAGTGCCTATGCTGACTCTGAGTGGGAACCAGATCACATGTACAGCTTTATCCTTACACCAAGTGTGTGGTAAGTGCTCTTGCCCAGTGGGGGGCCACGGGTAACAGCACTTTTATATAATTGCACGATTTTTGATGTGAGCACTCAGTGTACTGGCACAACTTTATTGTACTTCTCAGCATGCAGCACTTTATGTCTTTTATGTTGTGGCACCTCGGCCCCTATAGGTCCACACGATAAAAACGCACAGTGCACCTTCTATGATATTTTACATTTGGAATTTTTATGCCATTTTTATGCCATTTTTATGCTCATCTAACACTTAAACGCACAGTGCACTTTCTATTATTTTATGACATCTATGTCATTTTAACTTTTTTACTGTGGTAGCGCCGACACACCAACAACACTTGCACTTTATCAACTGTATTGCATGCTCACTGGCCACCCTATGGATGAAGGAGAAAGATGTGAGCATGAGCAGCTGCAGAGGCTTCCAAGAAAGATGGCATCAGTAGTTGTGGTTTGGAAAGGAAGAGTAGGAAGCTCTCATTGGTGTAATAGGGCAAACACAGAGGTCATATGCAAGTAGGTTTGCTAGCTTGCACCTCCCTCACCCATATCCAGTTCCATTTTAAATATAGATTGTTTGCAACCCAAAATTAGGCTGGTTGCTAGTATTATGGATCAGTATTGTGTGAATTAGAAAACCTTGCTAAAGATTTCATTGCACTCAAAATGAGACAAGAGAAACATAGCATACAGTGTGTGTGTGTGTGTGTGTGTGTGTGTAGAATATAAATAGGCCACTTTATGAAATATCTTTTCATGGTGCTAAAATTAAAGATGACTTTTCCGCAAACACCTGAATCTAAAGGAACTGGATGGTCATTGCTGCCAGAAGCTATAATATAGCATACAAATAAAATGGATCTCGTGGGCTATTGTGCTATGACTCACTTTCTGTCTCACATTTGTTATTGACAACAGTTGAACACTTTACATATTTTTTCCTATACTAATAATTGTTTAGATTGTAGCTTTTCGGTACTAAAGAAGCACAAAAGCTTCTTCATCTTTCTGCATTTTCACCTCTATAACTGTGTATAGCTTGTATGCACCTCCTTGCTGCTAGTCAAAGAAACAAGGAAATGGATTATAACAAAAATATACATCTATAAAGTTTGATTTACAGTAATTGCACATGTTTTATATATGAATTTTAAAATAACTAGATCCAACCTTTTTAAAGCATTAAGGTCTGATATACTACCCAGTTAAACTGTCTAAACTCCCTGTTTAGCGAGAAAACTGCACTTTTTTAAAAAAAATTTTATTATTATTAATAAAAAAGTAAACTATACAAAAAGAAATAACCCTTGTGTGACTCTGTCCTTATGGGCTTATGAGACGAGTGGTGAGCTGTATGTTGTAGATGTAGCTCATCATTCTGTACTCTTTAGCAGAGTGCTCTGTGCACCAATGACAAGGCTCTATGAATCTCCATAGATAAATGGAATCATCATTCATATTCTGTGGTTTTTAGCACAGAACAGATGTTGGTGTATATACTGACACACTGCCATGCATTTTATGGCCAATACTGTGGCTGTACTGGGGACAGCATTGTCAATGGAGTCAGAAAATCCACAGTGCATATCCTTTGCTCACTCTCTGTTTGAAATACATCTTCATTCTGTCCCAGAAAGAGCTGGGGATGAGCTTTATCTGTAAGATGTAACTTAAACTATTTTTTTAAAACAGAGCTAAGCAAACACATAATTACATGAATGCATATATGGGAGGTGTTTTTTTCTGTCCTTCCAGGCTGAAAGTTTACACAGTCTTGTCAAAATCCATAGCCAGGTAGGTTTCCCTCATCTTCTGTACATGCAGTTATAGCAGTATTAAACCCCAAAACAAACATCCAATGTGGTGGCTATATTAATTTTATTTTTACGTTTTTTTTATTTTTAATTATTTATACCTGGTAAATCAGCCGATAACACACTTCCTGTTTTAGAATGTCTCCTTTTTGGATAGAAGAGCATTGGAGATGGAGACACCCTTGGACAGCAACACTGTCAATCTGGGGAGAGGGTAGTGTTGCCTCAATACTTTTTTTTTTTAGATACCTTGATTTACTGGCCAGATCCTCAAGTGAAAACAAAGGGCAAAGGCCCAAAAAGAAAAATCATGCAGCAGCAACATATAAAAATTGTTAAGCTGCAATATAATATAGGTTGGGGTTTAAAATAGACTTAAGCGATACAACTTGGTAACTTTTTTGCCACCCATCTGTGAGTGGACAGTGAGGGAGCTGCAACAGACTTATGAGTTCATCTCTTTGCTCACTCTACTCTATCCTCCTGTTAGCATTTTCCTTGTTAGTACAAGTTCATGCAGCGCAACTCATTGACATAGAGTTGCCCTCCCTTCTCCTGAATGTAAGATATGCTGTGGAGGGGATTACAGAAATCTAATACCAAGTCAAACTTAGAGACTTGAACTTGTTGCATTTGGAAAAATAATAACATTTTGTTAATGAATACATAACTGTATTTGAATTATTTTTGTACCTGACCAAAGTTTAGCTTTAAAAGAGGTATAAGTTATGGGGAGTGTAGAATAAAAGGTGTTAATATGTTTAGTCAGAAGTTGCATACTAGTAAACAAACTATAGTTCTGATTGCAGTTCTTTTGGTATCTGAGCTGATAGTTCATATTATGCAGGCATATATGAACTGTAATTGATAGTTGGTTTGACCCATAACACATGGCACATTGTTAAAATGTATGTAAAGGCAAGGCTTTTTGTCTTCTTTAGCTTTAGACACAGTGGGGGATAGACTGTGTCAGGTTTTTAATGCTTGGAAACAGAATAAACTCAAAAAGGCTCAAAGAGCCTTCACTTGTTATCAAATGTTTAAAATGTACCTTTTATGTGTAATTCTTTCTTATTACTAGATACCAATTTATAGGTCAGATAGGTCATAGGTCAGGTCATTGTTATTACTACCCCAAAAAGGCTCATACCTAACATTTAAAAGAAAGGGAATATGTACTGTAGCAGGGTGATCCCATGCTACTCGGTAGAATGGTGGTTCATGCCAGATTTTGGGAGAAGCAAGCATGCCAATGGATCAGGTGTGTGCTGGCTTCATAATAGAACCAGTGTTAGAGCTCAGTGCCCCATTCTCCTGAGGGAGGTCAGTGTGTCTGAGGGAAGCCATGCATCAAGGTCAGGTTGGGACAGAGGAAGGCCCAAGCCTAAGAAGAGGGAGCTGCAAGGAAAGAGGCAGAGCTAAAGTACAGCATCTACGCATAAGCCTGGGATGTGTTTGATGATCAGGAAGACCAAACGGTGTTTGATGGTCAGGAAGACCCTGCAGAGGTACTAGGAGCAGTAAAGCTGCCACAAAAGAGCCAGGAGGCTGAATGTTATGTCTTTGCAGTGATGGTGAAAACCCCTTGCATGGGAAGAACTATCTGTATGAACTTTGACTTGCTTTTAAATAAAAGTGGGTTGCCATGCCCTTAAAATACAGTTTTGGACTGGCACACTCATTGTAAACGCATCTACCACTTGAGTTTAATCACCCCAATCTTACAGTACATAAAAATATATCTCATACTTATGCACTGACCCGCCCATTAAAAATGAATCAATAGTGATCAACGTTTAGGTGCAATAATTGTTCTTTTGCTTTTCAACAGAAAGTCACATCCAGTTTCAGCATGCATGTTCCATTAAACATACATAACAAAACAAAGATGTAATTTATAAAAGTATATATCCAAGATATGGGGCAGATGGTTGGATACCCCAGGACTGGTTCCAATGGAAATGGTACTGGAGAGACTTATCCACTGAGTCATACGCTTAATGGATATACACGCACTTTGATAACATGGTCACATTTATTTAGAGGACTTTCCTTTTATGAGGGGAGGGGGTAATGGATGGGATGCATTGGTCTGTATTTTATTCTATATGCTTGCTTCTTTTCTATGTATAATGTTTGTTCAACGGTACTTTCTATATGTTGTGAATATGCTAATTTTTTGTAACTGGAAGTGACATCTCAATAAAAGTTCTACTTGATAAAAAAAAAAAAAAAATTAAAAGTATCTATCCAACATGAATAACAAAAACTCCAGATAACTTAGGGATTGAGTGCAGTACAGCTTCAACAATTGGCATATAACCTTTTAAATAGATAATGCAAATGTGCCAACTTCTCACATTTGAGGGTATATCCAAAGAAAATTCCCTTGCTATTTTATAACATTTTTCTCAGCAGGTTATAATACAAAAATATGGATTTCCCTGTTGGTGTCAGACATCACAATAAGAGCCGGTTCACATTAGCGCGACTTGTCAGCCTGACAAGTCGCGCTCCCTCGTGGTCCATTGACCGCTACAGGACCCGTTCTAATAGGAGCGACACAAGTCGCTCCGACTTAGAAAAAGGGACCTGTACTGATTCGGGGCGACCTCGGAGCGACTTGCATAGACTTCCATTATGTGAAGTCCCTGCAAGTAGCTCCGAAGTCATGGTGCAATGTAATGCACAAGTCGCCCCCGAAGTAGTAAGGAGTCGTGTCGCCTCAGTGTGACCTGACTCTTAAGGTATACATTTCAAAGGATACAAATGTATAAAATAAATGATGATACATTTCCAAACAAGAGCTGCTACCTTGTGAGTTTCTTATCAGCAACCGATTTCTCAATCTTCTCCCACTACCATTATCATCAACATAACAAAACATAACTATTTCTGCCTAGGTTTTTACTGCAGTCTGTATCCTCAGTGGGGAGTTATACCCCTCTGTTTATCATTTTAACCATTGTTACCTAGACAGAAAATAAAGGGAAATTGAACATTTTCGAGAGCAAAAGTGAGGGCTAATAATGGAATGGGGAAACCTGTTCCAAGGACAACTGTCTATGATGGGAATATCCCTCACTTTGGGGAGATTTTTCCAACCAGGAAAAACATAGCAGTCACTGCAGAGTTTTCAGTGATCATTGAAGAAAGAGAAAGGCATCAATCTTTAGTGATTATGAAAGGTCTGCCTATATATGTCTCAAGTAACAATCGTGCAGAGACTATTTCTGCTACCAAACGACTCAAATAGCATCCTGGTAATAAATGCTAACCTTTGAGAACATTATGGTTTCCAGAGAGAAGTTATATGTCAGCACAAATTATTGTGTTTTGTTTTCACAAAACCAGGCTTATATTGCTCCACATCAAAAACTAAATATTTGTTACTTCCTAAATGAAAACCCTCCTGCACTGCATAGTGAAAATGTCAAAAATTGGGAACAAATGTTGTCATAAACTTGCAGGTAAAAAAAGCATCCATTCTTTTCACTGCTGTCCCCAATATCAAGCAACATATTGATTTTTATTGTTTGCAGGATAAGTAATATTTGTTTCTTTTTTCTTTTCTTTTTTTTAAGAGGACACCTAGACACCCTATTGTAATTTGTAAACACATGCACTGTGCTAGTTCAATATATTTCTGTCATTGCGGTGTGTAAGATTCTGCTGAAAAATGCATTATATAGCAGCTTGCAAACTATTTTTAGATGTGTACACTGGCAACATCTGGTGAAATAATAAAGGAGGTGCAAAGCAAGAGAAACAGAAATAAAACATTTTAGTTATAATCAGTCGAGTCACTTTGTACATATTCAGTTTGTATTATGTAAGTTAGGATGAATTCAGACTGTGAAGGCCTGGTTAATGAGGCACTCTAGGAAAATGAATCAGAGGATGCCTACACTCTGTACATTACATAGCAAGGTCCCTTGATGGTTTTCACCATATAGAGACACATGCAGGATTTCCAACCCTGTCACTATATGCCCCTTTGACACCATCAGTCCCATATTGCAGGCCCCTTGATAGTTTACATCTCACAGTTATATATGCAGGATCTACATCTTTGCTATAATATGCTCTCTTGATATCATTTCGCCCCACGTTGCAGGGCGGTTCCTGCTCCTGGGCCTTTTTTGGATCCTTGTGGGATTTCCCCACCTGCGGGGCTGCGGCACGTTCTCTTTATCCTTTCTCCACTCTATACGACCCAGGCTTCAGCCTTGCATCCTTAAAATGTGTCTGTTGGTATTCATTACCTGGTTTTTAATGCTTACGGCTCCTTGGTCCACATGGGTATATAAAGTGGTAATCAATATTGTCCAAGTGTTTGACCCTCGAAGGAGGGTTGTTACCCAAAACATGTTGGGTCTTCTGGCCACATGTACCCACTTGCTATCCCTTATGTTATAGGACCATGTTCTATGAGTCGTGATATATGTAAAATTTTACCCTGTGTGTTCCTGTCAATTGTAAAACAATTTTTTACTGTGTGTATAATAAACTATATATTTTTTGACAACACTGTCTGTTCTTTTGGGTGCACGGTCACCTATACAGTCCCAAATCCATAGGGGGCATTTCCTTGTTTAGGAAAATAATTAAGGTAAGCAACAGTATTTCTTTTGCTATTCAATTAAACAGTTATCTGTACAGAGAGGAATTTTATTGCCCCCTTTCCCAAGTCACAGCTCTATAGAAATCCTTAGATTTGTTCAATTCTCTTGTACAATTTTCTGTTAGATTTACCAAAAACCATATAATATGAGGTCAAAACTCAACAGCACTTTCAATTGTATCCTATAAGGCAGGCCTTTGTACTACATAGTTGAAGGTAAATCTAAAGAAAATTGTACAGAAAATTGTAAGAAAATTGTACAATGTATGGCCATATAGCATCTGTGAAAGCTCTATGTACAAATCTACTTTTCATTCAGGAGCCTAATCTGCAGAGCCTGTACAGTAAAGCTACTTATACATGGCTGCAATTTCAGCCAATTCCCTCGGAATCACCTGAATTTCGAGCTGTGGTTGGTCCTGACATCATTTTAAAATCGACTGAGCCAGATGGCAAATTATCTGCTGAACAGTGACTTCTTCTTATTAGGTGTTGTCACTGTTTGTGTATTCAGGCAGTCACGAGTATCATAGCTGCCTGAATAGATGTCAGTGCAAATTTCTCCACCCCTGCTGTTTGGCATGGATGGAGTACTTGAATGGAGGCAACGTAGGAAATATAGACTAACAAAGAGTTGAGTATAATAACTCTTCTATTGCCGGAACCTACCAGATTATTTTAGGTGACTGACAGGGTTGCTTTAAGTGAATCTTGTTTTTTGGGGATTTATGCAAACCATACATCATTAAGCAGACATTTAGGAGTTGATTTACTAAAGACAAATAGACAGTGCACTTTACAAAGTGCAGTTGCTCCAGGACTTAGTAAATGAAGAAAAGCTTCACTTTGGTATAAGTGCCCAATCACGTGCAAGTAAAATATTAAAAGAATAAACAGCATTTTTGCTTGCACACGATTGGATGATGGAAGTCACCAGAGCTTTTGCTCATTTACTAAACTCTGGAGCAACTGCACTTGCAGAGTGCAACTGCACTTTGCAAAGTGCACAGTCTATTTGCTTTTAGTAAATCAATGGAGAACAGGGACAGCAAAAAAAGAAAGCTGCCCCAAAGCGTCATATCTGAGTAACCAGGGTATACGTATGCTACATTTCCAAAAAGAAAAAAACAACTCAATACTGTATGAAAAAGTATGGTATTTATTAAATCATCAAAATTCAAAAAACAGTGGGTTGGCAAAAAACATTGTGGATCCTCGTTATGATTTGCATTCATGCACAGTGTTACTGTTGATCATCCTATTGCAACTTTTTATTATTTTGTAACCTTCCAGAATGCTTTGAGATTCATTGATTTCATTTGCAGTGTGTTTCAATTGGTGATGGCTATTGATCTGCATATACATCGGTGTTACATTGGCCTACCATACGGACCTTGCGGCTTTTGATTTTGTTTGTTAATGCTATCACTGTCGGTCCGTTTGTGGAGGCATATCCGATATTGCCACCTAGCCCTTTCACTTGTAGACACACTGTAATTGGTAATTATCCATATTACCCTATTTATGCTATTCTGGTGTATTACAGCAGTGTAGGTTGGAGTGCATGTGTTTTTAATGATTACATAATCTATTTTATGGTGACAAGGTGGATGGGTTTGTTTGTTTTTTGACTACCCACTGTTTTTTGATATTTGATGATTTAATAAATATCAAACTTTTTCATACAGTATTGAGTTGTTTTTTTTACTTTTTGGAAATGTAGCATACGTATACCCCGGTTACTCAGATATGGCGCTTTGGGGCAGCTTTCGTTCTTTGCTGTCCCTGTTCTTCTTCATATAAGCTTTTTCTAGCCATATGAGTACCACTCTCCTGTATATTACCAGTGTTTGAGTGAGTGGGTGCCAGATAGGAACTATCTCAGTTTAAGTCATTATTTAGCTTTCCACTCCCCTTTTCTTTTAGTAAATCAACCCCGCGATGATGGTGTTTCTGAGCTAGTAAATGATGTACAGTGTACTAACAGAGAAGAAATACTTGGAAGCACAACTGGTACAAAGTAGGCTTTGATGGCAGAAAATATGTAATTATAAGATAAGGTACCCCATGGAGAAGGGAAAGATTATTTCACCTTGTGTGTATGTCAAAGAACAACTAGTGGTAATGTTGTAGCACGTCACTCAATATAGCATTATCTACAAAAACAGGCAGATCTCTTATTGCATAGTCCATATTCCCATTGCACACGTCCCTGGATATAGGCACATCTGTTATGGGTGCTGCAGCGATCACCAGCTGGACACTGGATACATCATAGATAAGTATACATGTTTGCCAGCACACCATGGATCTTGCATAGCAGTCAAAAAAACGTTTTATTGCAAAAGGATCACATCACATCAGCATCTGATGTGATGTGATCTTTTTGCAATAAAAAGTTTTTTGGACTGCTATGCAAGATCCGTGGAGTGCTGGTGAACATGTATACAGATCTCTTATTGTATCGTATGCAGGATCACCTTTCCTATGGTCAGATCAACCTCAAGTACCTTTATCTACATTTTAGAATACAAACCAGTGACTGACATCTCTAATTAAACATTTCATGTGAATACCAACTTATTGGTAAACTTTGGTATTGCAGCAAATAAAAAACAATGGTTCTTGTATTTTACTTGTCAGGATATGAGTCATGAAGTGTAAAAACTGAGAAATCAGGACCTTTTGTTGTTTAACCACTTCTGGACCGGAAGGTATAATGACCCCCCCCCCCTTAATGACCAGGCCATTTTTTGCGATACGGCACTGCATTATTTTAACTAACAATTGCACAGTCGTGCAACGCTGTACCCAAATAAAATTGATGCCTCCCCCCCCCCCCCCCACAAATAGAACTTTCTTTTGGTGGTATTTGGTCACCTCTGTGATTTTTATTTTTTGCGCTATGAAAAACAAAAGCGACAATTCTAAAAAAAAAAAAAAACAATATTTACATTCTGCTAAAAAACATGCACAATAAAAAAATTAAAAAATCTATTTTTTTTTTCATCATTTTAGTCCAATATGTATTCTGCTACATGTTTTTGGTAAAAGAAAATCCCAATAAGTCTATATTGATTAGTTTGTGCAAAAAGTTATCACGTATACAAACTAGGGGAAAGATTTATGTCATTTTTATTTATTTGTTTATTTTTAACTAGTAATGGTGGTGATCTGCAATTTTTAGAGGGACTACGACATTGCGGCAGACAGATCACAAGCCTAACTGATATTTTTGACACTTTTGGGGAGAACAGTGACATTACTACAGTAATCAGTGCTAAAAAATGCACTGTTACTGTACTAAAGACACTGGCAAAGAAGGGGCGATCAAAGGGTTAAATGTGTCCCTAGGGGGTGCTTTCTAACTGTGTGTGGGGGATGGGCTTGCTGAATGAACACAGAGACCCGTGTTCCTAAATAAGAGGAACACAAGATCCCTGTGTTCAATACTGACAGAACAGTGGTCTGCTGTGATTACAACGGCAGACTGCCGTTCTGTCTCCACGGGGAGTGATCGCAGGTGCCCGGCGGCCCGCTGATTGGCTACCCCTGTGGCCAATCGGCGCATTGTGCACTCCCCCCACTAGCGGCTCCGCAAAACAACATACAGGTAGATGGGCTGCCGCAGTATAAGTAAGGTGGCTGGTCGGCAAGTGGTTAAAGCGGAGTTCCACCCTGGAATTTTTTTTTTTTTTTTAAATACCCCCGGGACAGTCAGGGCTAGTGCATTCCACAATGGCTAGCCTCTGATCTGTCCCGGGTTGCACTTACCTGTTAGGACAAATACTTACCTTGAAAACGTCTTGTCCAGTGCTGCCATCTCAGATGTGGGCAGCTTGAAGCCAGCGAGATCCTCTTCGGCATCCTCTTCCGCCTTCTTCGGTCCAACGATGCCCTGCGCCGTCCCCGCCGTCACTTCCGGTGCATGCGCGTCACCCTCCACAGCTTCTGGGCATGCCCAGAAGCTGTTTAGAAGGGGATGACGCGCGCGCCCCGGAACTGACGTCAGGGCCGTTGCAGGCGCAATGATTCCTGGGAGCGATGACGTTCAGCTCCCAGGAATCATTGCAGAGCCAGGAAGTGACGACGGGCCGCGGCCGAGGAAGGAGGAAGAAGGAAGTAAGGTAAGTATATTTTCTTCGCTACGAGGTAAGTAAAAAAAAAAAAAATGAGATTATCCATTTCTTTTTCAGGTGACCCGGAGCGAGAAGATGGAGGTAAGTATAAAATTAGGGTGGAACTCCACTTTAAGATGAAGCTTTAGGAGATGTATTTTATTACAGTACAGTCCATAAAAATCAAACAACACCATATCAAATTAAACATCTTTTTAAAATAAGACAAATGGCAAAATACATCTAGCTGAACAAAGCAATCATTTCACTTTGTTCCACAAAAACTAAGATTGATCAATGTGTTATTTACATATTTTATTCAATACATGGCATTGATTATGTTCTATATGTGTGTCAGAATTGAGTCTCACTTATACTGACCTTGCACAAACAATAATCAAATGTAGAAATGATTCAACAATATTCAAATGCAGCTCACCACGGGCCATCACACATCCACAGGGGGTTGAATGTATTGTTCAGAAGCAGGGTCAGATGAGAAGGTTATTCTGTTATTTTTTTTTTTTTTTGTTTAAATTGATGTATTATAAATTATAATGCATGCTCAGGTCTATTCATTATCCAGTGGTTTTAGTGACAAGAGAAGCTTCAGAAGATTAATTACTTCATCAGAGTGATAGCCTGTCAATATCCCTTACCAGCATATCACAAATGCAAAGAGGAAAGCATTCAATGGGGCTGTTCATTTAATACAGCAGCCCAGCAAAGCAGACTCCTTTATAATTTATATTAAATAGTGACACTAAAAATACACAGTGAGCAATATTTTCCTGTCTTTTTACCATGCCTACCCTATTTGTATAATGAGATCGTTTTTCAGATGTAACATATGTTAAAGCATTCTAATGCTAGAAAGATATAGAAGCCGGTGTTGCAGCATAGGCTATATTGGCTTAGCTAAGAACATTATTCATATTTCGTTTCTAGCAATTTGCATTTTTTTACAATGACAAACACATAGTTTGTATGACAATAGTGTGTGTTTAGGAGCTGCACACTGATATGTAGTAATGATCACTGACATTCAATACAAGCTTTAGAGCTGGAGGCACAATAGGATAATGCTATTTAAGGTCATAAGTAGTGGTGTTTAATACACTCTCAAGTAGGCAATTACACCTGCTTTACAAACAATTACATTAGTATTGTCATAATGAAAACTGCTCAGACCTCTACACTTTTCGTACACTGATGGACTTTATAAAGGGTTTTAAACAATTATTTTAATTTATATTTATTTCTAATATGGAAACAGATGCACATTTCCGAAATGGGCCCTATTTATATAGAATTACCTGCATATAAAGATCTGCCATATTCTGTGTTTGCCATTATTTTAAAAGGGGTTTGTGGTAATCTAATAGTGAATTGATCATCTAAAAAAAACATTGAAATGGGTTTTAAAAGTGCTGATAATAATGTTAACAGTAAGTAACATTAAGTAAATATTAAAAATATTAAAAGTAATATAAACATTCAAAAGCTACAAACAAAAATTGAAAAACTGATTAAAAATGTTTACCCTAATTAAATTTACTGAATGTAACTCTCCATTCTGTAAGTAACCCTACCTCTGTAAAACAGAGGTGATGAGCAGTACAAAAAAGAGAAGCCATTTAGCAATGACTAGCTGTACAAACAGGGATCTAGCAAGAACACTTTGAAAGAAATGCCTGAAGGTATTAAAGAATTGTAGCCACCATGAAAGTGATGTCATTTGATACACCACTTTACCAATTTTTATATAGATATGGGTATTAAATTGTCATTTATAAACTATATAAACAGAGTCATAATTAGACAAGGATCAAGTACAGTAAACATTACTAACTTGACCTGCTGCCAAAGCTAGCTGGCTAGATGTCATGCTGATCCATTGGCTTAAATACATTTTAAATCACAGAGTTTTGGCTTCATCAATAGTCAACAATGGCATTCTCTGAATATTACTCAGTACAGGTTTTCTTTACAACAGTAATTTGCAAAATAAAAATAGGATCGCTGACTTCATATGCTGAATACAACAGCTGAAAGATTATTAAATAGATTAAAAACTAGTCCGAATAGAGTGCACAGCGAAAGTGGCAACATAAAAGAGATTCATCCTTTTTGACTTTTTGGGGTTGACTTACAAAAACTGGAGAATACAAAATCTGATGCCATAGTAGCCAATCAGCTTCTAACTTCAGCTTGTTCCTTTAAGCTTTGACAAAAAAAAATGGAAGCTAAATTGTTTCTATGCAGAGCTGCACCAGATTTTGCACCAAGTTTTAGTAAATTAACCCTTTTGTATCTTACATAGTTAGTCTGGTTGAAAAAAAGACCATCTTGTTCAACCAATAAAAGGGGGGAAAAATCATACAATCCCATATACACAGTCCTATACCCACAGTTGATCAAGAGGAAGGCGAAAAAAAAAAAAATAGCTCATCTCATATGTTGTAGAAATAAGAACTGAAGCAAAGCTAATTCTTATTCCTGTTTGTGAAGAATAATACTACTAAACCAAATTTTAGCAGTATAGGTTGAAGTCATATTGGGCCCATTTAGACAATTTCCCTCCCCAGTGTCATGTGGCTCGTTAGTGTTAAAAGGTCTCAGGTGTGAATGGGGAGCAGGTGTGTTAAATTTGGTGGTATCGCTCTCACTCTCTCATACTGGTCACTGGAAGTTCAACATGGCACCTCATGGCAAATAACTTTCTGAGGATCTTAAAAAAAGAATTGTTGCTCTACATAAAGATGGCCTAGGCTATAAGAAGATTGCCACAGCCCTGAAACTGAGCTGCAGTATTGTGGCCAAGATCATACAGCGGTTTAACAGGACAGGTTCCACTCAGAACAGGCCTCACCTTGGTGGACCAAAGAAGTTGAGTGCACGTGCTCAGCATCATATCCATATGTTGTCTTTAGGAAGTAGATGTATGAGTGCTGTCAGCATTGCTGCAGAGGTTGAAGGGGTGGGGGGTTAGCCTGTCAGTGCTCAGACCATACGCCGCACGCTGCATAAAATTGGTCTGCATGGCTGTCGTCCCAGAAGGAAGCCTCTTCTAAAGACGATGCACAAAAAAGCCCGCTAACAGTTTGCTGAAGACAAGCAGGCTAAGGACGTGGATTATTGGAACCATGTCCTGTGGTCTGATGAGATCAAGATAAACGTATTTGGTTCAGATGGTGTCTAGCGTATGTGGCGGCAACCAGGTGAGTACAAAAACAAGTGTGTCTTGCCTACAGTCAAGCATGGTGGTGGGAGTGTCATGCTTTGGGGCTGCATGAGTGCTGCCAGCACTGAGGAGCTACAGTTCCTCGAGGGAACCATGAATGCCAACATGTACTGTGACATACTGAAGCAGAGCATGATCCCCTCTCTAAGGAGACTGGGACACAGGGCAGTATTCCAACCAACATAATAACGACCCCAACCACACCTCCAAGATGATCCCTGCTTTGCTAAAGAAGCTGAGGGTAAAGGTGATGGACAGGCCAAGCATGACTCCAGACCTAAACATAATTGAGCATCTGTGGAGCATCCTCAAATGGAAGGTGAATGAGCGCAAGGTCTCTAACATCAGCCAGCTCCATGATGTCGTCATGAAGGAGAGGACTCCAGTGGCAACCTGTGAAGCTCTGATTAACTCCCTGCCCAAGAGGGTTAAGGCAGTGCTGGAAAATAATGGTGGCCACACAAAATATTGACACTTTGGCTCCAATTTGGACATTTTCAGTTAGGGTGTACTCACTTTTGTTGCAGTGGTTAAGACATTAATAGCTGTGTGTTGAGTTATTTTGAGGGGACAGCAAATTTACACTGTTATACAAGCTGTACACTATTTTACATTGTTGCAAAATGTCATTTCTTGAGTTTTATCACATGAAAAAATATAATAAAATATTTACAAAAAATGTGAGGTGTGTACTCACTTTTGTGAGATACTGTAGGTCACACATTCTAGAGAATGCGCTGTGTTATGCCCTATGTCTTTTTCTATGTTTGTTTCACCAATAGCATTTAAACTTCTAAAGCAGTTTTGAATCTCATTATTAGTTATGATTAATACATTATTGCTGGCATTTTTTTACATTAAGTCGTCTGCATGTAAGAAGTAGCCAGGAGCTGCATATTCCAGGATGTTGTGCTGCGGACTGGTGCATTACAGCTATAGGTGGAAGAAAGTATAAAGTACTAGTCAGTATTTTCCAGCACACTGTAACTGCTCTCCAATGTCCTATTCCCTTCTATACTAGGTATCTGTATCTGTCTGTATCTGTCTGATTAGCTCATGTAAGCAGGGCTGGGGATATACCATCACAGCTGATTTTTGTTTCCCAGACATAGAACACACACAGAAGCTCCAGGTTGACTTTTTGAAGTGGAGAACACAAATAATTTTATTTATCCAAATAAAGATTTACAATTTTGTAAAACTATGTCATTGTTTTACATAAAACAGTGTTTTGTGGACTCTTTTTCGCTAGTCTTTTTATAATGGTCTGCACTATACTTATCCCAAACACAACACAGTTCTATATGCAAAGAAAAGGCTTTGTAAGTCTGTATTTTTCCTGCATGTTAAAATTTTGATCCATATTATTCACTGACATAATCTGTTGCTATGGTAACTTATGCTGTATTGTGTGTGAATGGCAACAAATATTTTAATTTTACTGTGTTTTACTGTTTGACAAGGAAGAAAAAAGAAAAACCTGTACATGCAAAATAGCATCATGTCAACGGCACACTTATTTAATGGTTACTCATTATTGTAACTGATTGTGCTTTATTCATACAGCTGCATACAGTATATTCCATTGAAAACTGAAGGGCTTGAAAAAAGATCTTGAACTATCATACAAAAGCACACCTGCAACCTCTCCTGAATAGGAATATATGTATATATATATATATATATATATATATATATATATATATATCAAATCCTGCCAATGTTGATTTCATTATCATCTCTCAAATACCAGTAGATTTTCATCTGCAAGCTTTTAGCAACACATCCTACAGAAGATAATTTACAAATTATTGATGCTATGATGCCAATATTGTATAACCCAACATTGTGGTACAAAAAAACTAGATCACACTAGAAATAAAATGACAGAAACCACACACAAATAACCATATTATCGGTAGGTCTAATTATTTTCGAAACAAACATTATGATGTCCTAGCCTACATGGCTAAAATGTGGCATTAGAAGTTACAAAACCCCCTTTAGTTAAAATATAATATAAGGTGGCAGATTTCAGCCTTGTTGATGCTTTATTTTTGCTGTGTATGTCGACCCTTACTGATTTTGATCCTCTGCAGCATCCTCTGCATCTCCATCATAATCCTTCCTAATGTTAGCAACAGATGTTGGAGCTCCTTCTGTTTCATCTACTAAATCTAGCTGCGTGCAAGGTCCTAGACTGTCATCTTTGTCCTTGTTTCACTAATAAATGACCCACTAACTTGGAAGAAATATGCAGTTTGGGAGTTTTGATTCATGTGCTACTTCATATAGGTCAGTGGATCACTAAGTACCCAAGCAAGGCTTAGAATGACAGTACTAGAGCCAGCATATTCAAAGAGTCCCGAAGATGCTGGTTTCATGAGGAAGACATGTCAGGACAGGCAGATTTCAAATGATTATATTGGCAGGTCTCTTTTAAAGCCTAACTTTGGGCTAAACCTTAAAAAAAGGTTATCCAGAATTAAAAAGCAGCTTGGGTTGCAATACTTACCTTTAGTTCAGAGCTGTCCCCATGCCCATGCCATGTCACCTCTACTCTGCCACAGGATGCCCTGAGTCTTCTGGGTTGCATGTTGTCCAACATCACTCAGCCTGAAATACACAGCCTGGTGCAGCTTCAGTGGGGTGAAAAGGGGGCACTAGGGAGGAGAGTTAGGAGCTGAAGTTGGGCTTGAACCATTTAGCTGGACTGTAGTTTGATAAGTAAATAGATATGTTTTATTATAATGTAAGTTATACATTATAAAAAGGCTAATCTCGTTATTTTGCTGCACAAGATGTAATATGAACATAACACAATTATTACACCAACATATAATAATCTGCACTACATTTCCTCATGTTTACAAACCATACCTGGCTAAATTTACATCAGATTACTTTTATGGCATACATTTATGGGATATGCATAAGGGATGATTTTCACTGCTTTTGTCACTGAAAAACCAATCATCATTTGAATAATCTACTTACTACACATATGCAATTTATTTCAGTTAATTATATCACTAGAGAATTAACTCTATGAACATACACGTGAAGAAAGCTGCAAGGTAGTTAGCAGCTTGTATGGGAAAAAAAAAAACCCCAAACGATTAAAATGAATAGATGAAGAGACAGAAGCAGTGATAGAGAGAATACATTATAAAAAAATGCTGTAGTCACAGTAAATGCCTGATACCCTTACTTATCTGTGTCTTCAGCAGATTAAAAGGATCTGTTGTCAGGCCACAAAGATATCAGACAGAAAAAACATGAAGACAACAACTAGGATTGTGGGAAATAGTAAATGTGAATTTCCTTTGAATATAAAGGAAATCTGTAAGGATCGAAGCATGGAAGCCACTACTGTAGATTTTGGTGTGGGCTTTGACTTGGCTAACAGCTGAGTTAGTGATCCAGAATAAGCATACAAACAGTAAACTTGCAAATTATGAACCTGCATTACTTTTTTTGTCAATAAAAGAAAAAACAAGGACAACAACCAAAGATCATGAACCTTTCAAACGAGTAGGACATGGCAAATTCCTCCAACCTTCTTTTCTATCCTGACAGGGTCCATATGAGTAGTCAAGGAGTAGAAAGTTGCCGCTTGGAATAGCCAATGCCAATTTTACACAGTTAGCCTATGCATTAAAAAATCAACATATAAAAACTTTGCTCTCCATAAATTATTTTGTATTTATTATTCATTAATGTATTATTTATGTATTTCTGAACACATTATAACATTAAAGGATATGTGAAGCTTTCAAACAAAGTTCTGCCGCAGATGTCACTTGGCAGAGTCAGAGACAGTAATGTGGGCCCAGTGGAGTATCTCTAAGTTAAAGTGATTGTAAAGGTTTTTTTTTTTTTTTAAATAACAAACATGTCATACTTACCTGCTCAATGCAAGGGTTTTGCACAGAGCAGCCCGATCCTCCTCTTCTGGGGTGCCCTGGCACCGCTTCTGACTCCTCTTCTTCATTGGGTGCCCCCACAGAGAACCGCTTTCCATGGGGGCACTCATGCGGGTGCACTCCCGAGTCCTGCTGCTTCGTCCAGTGAGTGACACAGACAGCAGGACTTGGCCCCACCCCCTCTCTCATGTCACTGGATTTTATTGACAGCAGCGGGAGCCAATGGCTCCTGCTGCTATCAATCTATCCGAAGAGGACTAAGACAGCGGTTGGAGCTGTTGGGCTTGTGTTCGTCGCAGGAATGTTCGGGTTCAGGTAAAAATAACGGGGTATATGGGGGGGTAGCTGCAACCAAGAAGATTTTTTACCTTATGCATAGAATGCATTAAGGTGAGAAACCTTGAGACATTACAACTCCTTTAAGTAACCACAGGGGATGATTTATTAAACACAAATAGTCTGTTTACTTTGTGGGGGAATTGGCCCAGAGCTTAGTGAATGTGGTGCAATTTCATTTTGAAAAGAATACCCATTCACATGCAAGAAAAAAAAAAAACAGTGTTTTTGCTTGCACATGATTGGATGATGGAAGCCAGCAGAGTTTTTCCTCATTCACTAAGCTCTGGAGAAAATTCCCTCGCACAGTGCAACTTCCCTTGCAAAGTGAACAGTCTATTTGACTTTAGTAAACCAACCCCACGTATTCCTGTTAGGAGCATTCTTCCTTCCACTAATGGTAGGAGGGCATTCTTTCTCTTACTGTCCACCAATGTAGACAGTGCATTCTTTTTTGTGCTGACTACAAATGTAAGGGGGTTCTTCTGGACTAACCATCAATGTTAAAGAGGAGCTCAAGGCTCCTTCAGAAAAAATAAAAGTCAGCAGCTACAAATACTGTAGCTGCTGACTTTTAATATTTAGGATACTTACCTGTCCAGGAATCAGGCGGTGCGCTGCCTCCTCTATGTCCACTATGGGAAACTGGAAGTGAAGCCTTGCAATTTCACAGCCAGTTCCCTTCTGTGCATGCACAAAGCGCCCTGTGCTCTGTGAATGGGCTGGCTGCAGGGAAAGGAGGAGGGGGGGGGGGGCGAACTTCCGGCTGAGTTCAAAACCAGGTACCCGCCCCCCTTTAAAGGTGCCAAATGGGGCAGCGGAGGGGGGAGGAGGCAGGCAAGCGGAGCTTCCCCTTTTGGGTGGAGCTTCGCTTTCAGGAACATTTACAGTGAACATTAACATAACGGGGGGCATTTAAAATGGCCACTGATTCAAGGGGCCTTTGATAAGGCTGTCCCACCCTTCCCACTGGCCACCAACAAGAGGGGGTGCATAAGCCACAGCACTGTGAAAAATAAAAATAAAGAATCTGGATATGCAGCTGTTCATTCAGACACACTAACGTGTTTCCACTTGTCTGTGTCTGGCAGTGTCCAGAATAATGTGACAATGTAGTACAAAATGTACTTTGCGTTTAGGCTTGTTGAATTATTATCAGCAACATCCAGGTAATGTCAAGAATTTAATCTCCAAAAAGGTTTTTGAAAAAATAAGATTTCTTAGAGATTTAAATAAAGTGCACCAAACTTCCTGATTTAACATTGCTAATGACATCATAATGCAAAATTTAAAATATAAATGCAATGTGTTTTAGCTGTGTTTTAGGCTGCTTCATGAAACTATAGCATCACCTAATAAATGACACATTCACTTTAAATAAAAAGCCCATCACGGCCACTCAGCAACCACTGTTAAATGCTAACAATAATCTGTGATTGGCTTTAGGTGGCACACGGGGTTATCAGAAAGAATTTCTACAATACTGAGAGCTCTTCCTTACAAGGAGTATATTGCAGGCATGGGCTGATAAGGAATATAAGTGACTTCTGTTACTATTTGTAGGTCTTCAGCATATTGTGTCTGGATGGGAGAATTGAATGTGCGCCAAGTTTTCATAAATAATGGGTTTCAAAGGCATGCCTGCTTTAGTAATGATTCTGTATTAAAAATTAATATACATTTAGATCCAACTTTTGATTCACAGATGTGCCTTTAGAAAGCAATCAAATAATTGATTTGCACATCTAAAAGCAGTGATAGTGCTATCTTATTAGCTCAGAAGGAATAAACAAAATGACTTTTCTAGAAGTATACTAGCATCCAGTTTTAGTTAAATTATTTACAGCGCAATATAACTGTAAAATTGCAACTTGTTGCGATAGGTTGTTGCACTTTATATGCTGTACTCTTGTCTGTAATAAAGTGGAACTTAAGTGAATTTGGGAAAACTTGATTGCAGGTAGCCTCTAATTGCATATGAGACTGTGTATGTCTCTTCTGCAATAAACATTTCTCTTTTTCCTGCCAGCTCCTCTACTACTAAATGTACACTGAAGGGTGCACTTGTGGTTCTGTGCACATTTTTGGCAAGCCTTGGTGCCAGAATAAATTAACCCTTGTGTGCAGGTGAGGGAGTGACATCATCCCAGGCTGGCCATTCAAGATGATCAAAAACAATGAACAGGGTGAAGATGAAAGCATCAGCGAAAGGAAGGTCACTGTAGGGAATTTTGTTTCACTTTAAATAAGCCTGTGTTTAAAAGGTCAGTTCTAAGAAATAATAATCAAGGTATAGTTGGGCGGTATTGACTCAGTTAAAAAAAAATACTGGACTACATTTGGCCCATGTGTATGGCAGCCAGTCTGACAGAAGCTGGCCGTTCGGCTGACTTCTGTTGATGGGCATGGCTGAAAAAAGTTTGCTGATCGGCCCTTGTGTATGCCACTGTGTCCGACAGAAGCCGGCTGAGCATGCTGGAAAACCAGCAGCCGACCAACTCCCAATCAGTGCTCTCACCCAATGGCTGAGAGTGCTGGCCTCTGTGTTCTGGTGGGGGCATCCCCCTATTAGAACACAATAGATCATCAGGGAAGATCGCTGTACTAACATTGGATAGTTAAGCCCCGTACACACGGGCTGAATGACGAGAGACATCGATAGGTTCAAAATAAACCGACTGACAATCGGCCCTTGTGTTTGCCACTGTGTTCGACAGAAGCTGGCCGAGCATGCTGGAAAACCAACAGCCACTTGACTCCCAATCGGTGCTCTCAGTAAATGCTGAGAGTCTGGCCTCTGTGTTTTAGTGGGGGCGCCCCCCTATCAGAACACAATAGCTCAGCAGGGGAGATTGCTGTACTAACATTGGATAGTTAAGCCCCATAAACACGGGCTGAATGTCAGGAGACACCAGTCGGTTCAAAATAAATCGACCGACAATCAGCCCATGTGTATTCCACTGTGTCCAACAGAAGCCGGTCGAGCATGCTGGAAAACCAGCAGCCACCTGACTCCCAATCAGCACTCTCAGCCAATGGTGGAGAGCTGATCTGCGTGTTCTGGCGGAGGGGCCATCGCCCTGTCAGAACATAACAGCTCAGCAGGGGGGGGTCGCTGTACTAACTTTGTATAGTTAGTACAGCGGCTTCGACCAGAGATGACAGGTTTTTTTTCGCTCAACCCGCTGGGTTAAATGAAAAAAAAAAAAATCTCATAGTGTGTACCAGGCTTTAGAAGTTTTAGTAGTTTTCCTCCTGAGCTCTTCAGTTTTTTTTTTTTTTTCAGCCCCGCTGGGTTGAATGAAAAAAACTATTAGTGCGCACCAGGCTTTAGGCTAGGAACAATGTAATCTGAAACAACTGAGACTTTTATCTCAGTGCCATAGATAAACACTATTGACCACTGGTTATCAACTGAATATTTGTAAACTACTCAATTCAGGATGTCCAGCTGACACTGCTATGAAGACAAGTTGCCAGATCTGCCACCATAAGGACTGTTTTCTCTCATGTAATACCAATATATTCCTAACACAAGTTATTAGATTGTATATTACAATTCAATAATTACAAAAATATAATTTGTTATCGTATTGCCCACAACACTTGGCTTCAATGACTGTACTGATTCTGGGTGATAGTAAAAAAGGAATTTTGGTTTTATCAGATGCTCAGGTTTTCCAGTATATCCTGGGCTGCAAATAAAACCGTTCTCTGCCTATCTCAGCATGAGATTAATTGGAATCCTTTTGTTCTGACCACATTAGGTTTGCATGAAGCATATAGAAATGCATTCATCTTTCCTATTTGTGATCCTGCGGGAACCATTGGGTAAGAATCATCTATTTCCAGCTAAGCACAAATGTGAATATAAGAGATAAGAATTATACGTGATGTGACATAATCCATTTGTTTTATATAAAACAGTAAAACATATTAATTGACATTCAGGCTCGACAGATACATTGGACAAACTGGACTAAACATTAAACTTAGACCAGAAAATTGACCTAATATAGAACTGCATACACAGTGTATACCCACTACTGCTCACTTTTACCAACAACTTATTTTACTGACATGCAAACAAGAATATGGTTTTAATTGGGATCATATCTGCAGTCAAATCCTTTGTCACCTTTAACCACTTCTGGACCGGAAAAATTTGCCCCCTTAATGACCAAGCCATTTTTTGCGATTCAGCACTGTGTTTCTTTACCGGACAATTGCGCGGTCGTGCGACTCTGTACCTAAATAAAATTGATGTCCTTTTTTCCCACAAATAGAACTTTCTTTTGGTGGTGTTTTTATTTTTTGCGCTATAAACAAAAAACAATATTTTTCACTTTCTGCTATGTAACATTCCCCCCCCCCCCCCCCCCCATAAAAAAATTAAAAATCAAATTTTTTCATCTTTCTAGGCTAATTTGTATTTTGCTACATATTTTTGGTGAAAAAATCCCAATAAGCGTATTTTGATTATCGTGTCTACAAACTAGGGGAAAGATTTATTTCATATTTATTTTTTTTTATTTTTTTTTACTAGTAATGGCGGCGATCTGCGATTTTTAGTGGGACTATGAATTGCGGCAGACAGATCGGACCCCTTTACTGACAATTTTGACACTTTTGGGGGGGACCAGTGACAATACTACAGTAATCAGTGTTAGAAATATGCACTGTTACTGTAATAATGACACTGGCAGGGAAGGGATTAACCCAGGGGTGATCAAAGGGTTAGGGGAGTGTTTTCTAACTCTATGGGGGAGGGACTTGTGAAATGAACACAGAGATCTGTGATCCTATATAGAAGGATCACAGGCGCTCTGTGGTCATTCCAGAGAGAACAACGGTCTGCTGTGTTTACAACAGCAGACCATCGTTCTCTCTCAGCAGGGAGTGATCACGGGTGCCCGGCAGCAATCATGGCTGACAGCCCTATGGATCGGCATCCTCGCTGCCTAGGGGGGGCAGGTGTGCACTCGCCCCCAGGAGCGCTCCCGCGAACCGACGCACCTATACGTCAGTTTGCGCAGCAGAGCCAGCCTGCCACAGTATATCTTCGGCAGGCGGTCTGCAAGTGGTTAACTCAAATATAAAAGCATAGTTCACCTTTCCTAAAAAACTACCTATGCAGGTAAGGGGCATCTGTAGATAAAAACATAGGCAGTTTTTTGGGTGAATTATGCCTTTAAGGACATGTTTACATCTGCAACTGCTATCATAATTTGGTCTCATCAGAACAGAAACATGTAGTGTGATTTTGTCTACAATAATGCTGTATAAAGACGTATATGTAATATTTTATTGCTTAATATGCTATCAGAATATTCATAGTCAAAATAATAATGTATACTAAAAGGGGAAGCCATGCTTTTTTGCCTTCTCCCTCTCCACTGCCACATTTGGCACCTTTCAAAGGGGAGGGGGGAGAGGGTACCTGATTTTGACAGGTACCCACTCCCACTTTCGGCTGTGCTCGCCACAGCCCCCTCCTCCTTCCCCAACCACCGGGTCATTCACAAAGAGCAGCACAGTAAGGCTTCACTGCTGGTTTCCCTTAGCCGAAATGGCAACGGCAGCACCCAAGAGCTGATTGAAAAATCAGCTCAGGGGAAGACACCGCTGAATTTGTGGACAGGTAAATGTCCTAACATTAAAAGTCAGCAGGGTACAGTATTTGTAGCTGTTGACTTTTATTTTTTCCTGAAAGAGCCTGGAGCTCCACTTAAGTGACGATTTACTGGTTGCACAATACTGTAAATCCATTATCAGGTAGCACTGAGCATTTATGTATTTAAAATATGTCTTCAGTTGTTTGCTTTTAAAATGCCATGAACCAAAGTGGTAAATTGACAGTGTGCACCTATAGGTGTCTGCATATACCTTCACTAATTTCCATTTGTGTCCTGCTTACACTGGCTCTCCCTCTTCGTAATGGCCACAAAAGCTTCTAGTCATAGTGATGGACCAATAAGATGGCAGAAGAGTGGGGTGGACAACCCTTTGACATTGAGGTAGTGTTGACATTTGCAGAGTACACTGACCCATGATTTAGGAGTTCTAGGCCATAAAAAGACTGCTATAAGTACACACATACACCTCTATGTGTGCTTTATGCATTTTCTCAGTTTATCCCTTTTTTTAATGGGAGGTGTAGTTAAAAAAAAGGTCATTCGTCTTTCATATATGCATTGATTACACTTGAGTTGTTGACTTTTTGAATACATTTGATCAGTAAACATATATATATAAAGCAAACAATGATATAATCTGTGGTTAAAAAATACCATTGTTTTCATACTGAATAAACCATGACAGACAACTCAGTATATCCACAGATCTATGAAAAATCTGAAAAATGTTTTGCCCATGTTTATTTTAGAGGAGGCCCTTATCTTTACGAAAGGTTGACAGATGCTACAAGCACTTTCATATGAGATGGATATTGCTGAGTTTCATGTAAGACAGGAAGATGGAAGCTCATCTGTGCCGGTTTGTAAGAAGAATAAAAAAAAAAAAAAACATAAATGATTCGGGAAGAATTTTTAGTATTTAATAAATAATAGGATGTATGTACAGTGTTTTCTGTGCCTCCACTGAAATTAGAGTGTGAACATCATGCGGTCACACACACTGTGTAACAGTTGGCTACCCACTGGTTCTGATAAAAATATCATTTAACAAAGATAAAGAGTTGATCTTACTGATTATGAAAATGACCATGGGAAGGACCCAGTGTTAATATGCATATGTATGGATTATTGTCCACATAATAAATATATAACACTGAGCCTTGACATAAATATATGTGTTACTGTATTATTTTCTTCTGTGTTCCTAAATAACTATAAATTTAGCTTATAAGGGAAACAAATAAAATACCCCATCTGAGGTCTGAATAAATGTACTATACCACCCAGCAAGCATACCCTGTCATTTAGGTGACAATTGGAAAAACACTTCTAATGTAAAGAATAATCAATGTGAAATAATAATAGGCAGCTGAGGAAAGTAAATGATCTCCTATTCAATGAATTGTATTCTATACTGTAGTAACATAATAGTGGAACAGCATCCTAACAGTGGCAAATAATGTCAATGCCTGAAAGAGCTAATTATCGCTTTCAAGGGCACCCTTATACTGAATAATTACTGTAGGTAATGTTAGAATATCTTGCATTACTTGCAAAGAATCCAACCATGTAGGGGAACACTTATACTGTACTGATTTGGCCCCTTACATATACTTGGAGTTTCTGCTGGGAACCTTGAAGGGCTAATGTTGGGGAAAGGTGGTAGTGGGGGAGGGGGGGGTCGAGGCTAGCCTAGCCCAAGCAATAAGAACTAGCAGTACTGCTGAACTCAAAATAAAACAAGTAGCAGGAAATCTAAGGACCTGGTGCCTGGAAAAGTTAGCATCCCTTTTTCTCTGTGATAAACACTTTATTAATAATAATTTTGGTTATTTTTTTGCCGTCACCTTACCATTCTTCTAAATGTTTCTGCCTGGTGCACTAGATTTATCTTAAATTTGGGATAGCTTTTGTTGGGCTTTTTACAGTTTTCAGATCTACAAAAGGTTATGGAAAAACTATATGGTTCACATGAGTGTGGTTGGCTTGACCTTTGCTTGGCAAGGCAAGAGTAGATCAGATAATGGTTAAAGTAAGTGTTCCTAAACAAAAGAGGCAGTGCTTACCCCCAACTCCTCTCATAAAAAAGAAGCACTATAGCCCTGTACACACGTACCGATTGTCGGTCGTTAATATTCGGCCGACGACCGATCGGCCGATTGTAGGCTTGTTAGTATGATGTTTCCGACAGCGCATTTTCGGCCGAACAGAATCTGTCATGCAGGCATTAAAATTTTTGTTGGCCAACACATCGCCAGTCAGTACAGATTTCGGCCGACACACAGCCGATTAGCAAGACTGGGCATGCTCAGAAAAGAAAAAAGACAAGGAAAGTTAACCATCACATGACATCACTTCTGCAGTCGGCTGTTGTTGGCCGACAAAATTCGTGTGCAGTCTTTTGCAGTTTTCAACAGACACGACAGCCCTGGACAAAAGACGGCCGATCGTTAGGCCGATGATCGGTACTTGTGTACGGGGCTTACATCTAAGACCTCAGATGCAGCACAAACTTGTTTTCCATTGCCCTGGCTTTAGCTAAACATTATATATGATCTGTATTGAGTCAAGTATTATTATCAATATGTACTAGAAAAGGGTGCGCTGTCCCTCTAAATAATAAAATGAATTACTCAATGCAAAAAAAGTTTGAAAAATCATTGATCAATACCATCATTTGAAAAATGTGATAAGTTCAAACAAGAAAGTAAACAATTAGGTGAGCTGACACTCATAAATCAACAGTATATGTGCAAGGTGTAAATATAATGAACAAACGTCCCAAAAATCATGAAAAATTCTAGTGCAGTAATTCTTAATGAAAGTAAAGTGCATCAAAAGCAACCTCTAATGTATTAAAAGTCAAAATGTAATAAAGGTAAATAAAGCGCTCAGTGCTAAATAGGACTTCCGCTCATCAGTGCTCCTTTGGTAAGAGGGGCCTCTTACCAAAGTTAAATGATCTCGAATGATATAGATCTACAAGCACACACACTTTTTCCCCAGGTGTGATAGGTTCACAGGCAGCAAAAATCAGAGGGAACACTTTCATAAGAGACTATAAAGACCAGCCCCTTGTGATCAAAAGACCACTCTCCACGCAGGCATATTAAATACAGACAGGGAGAAGCTTAATATCATAATACAGTCTGAACTTTTTTATTAGTATTTGATTGTACTTACATTTCAGTAGTTAAAATGGGCAGTGATAATAAAACAAGCTGGCCATGGTGTCCACCAGCACGTGATGATGTCACACACTGACTCCGCCCAATGCGTTTCCCCACAAATAGCGTCCTCGGGGATTGGATATTATTCTCAATAGCCCAAAGCTATAAGCACCTTCACGTTTAGTGTAATGGAGGGTGGGGCAGTGGAAAACAGGCCTGAGCTGTATCTGAGGTCTATGATAGCAAATCCTTTTATATGAGGAGGGGAAGCATTGACACTTTTTTTCTCTGTAAAAGTACAGCTACGCAGACAGATAAACAGATATTGCTTTTATTCATGAAGGCTTGCTACATCACATACGTTGTTTTGTCTATTTCATATGCTTAATGTGGGGGTCATTGTAGCCTAGATCAAGCAGCAAGAACATATTAACTCGATATTTTCAGCAAAACAATGTTTATTTTAGGACATATCTATATCTATGTATATTTTTTTCTTTTGTACAACGCAGGTTTACTGTATATAATGCAGTAGCATCTACTTATTTAGAGGTTTGTAGTAACGTATTCTATAAGTATATATAAAATATTTTGTTATTTGACATAATCAGTAAAAGCAATCCTTAATGTTTATTAAATAGCCTTATTCCTGTTCAAAATACTTAATATTTGCTAGTCTCTTCAGAAGACCACTGTTTGACCAATATTTTAGTGCCCCAAATTAAAAAAAAATCTATTTTCACAATGCATCCCAATTTCCAGCTATGCATCATCTTTCTCCAAGTTCCAGAGATAACAAAAGAGCTATAATGAGTATGTTTTTCCGAAACATTGGAAAATTAATATTTAGTCCAGTTTGATGGATCCAAGTGGTTTTCAATTCAGTCAACCGCCAATTCTACAAGTAAACACAAGCTAAATTTGTAAAACAGTTTTGAATGGTAAATTCTCAAGAATATAATGGAAAAAGAACTGTGCTTACAGAATTAAGCAGCAACAATATGTGTGACAACACATATAAACAGTAAGAAAAAGAAAGTTGCGCTAAATAAATACAATCATAAAAATGTGAATTCAAAAAATAATATGGTGAAAAAAGTCCGCAATCATCAATGTGAAGATAAAAGATATCTTCAAACGTAATCCTCCCACAGATATGTGATTATTATCACCCAAAGTGAACTTCCTTCCACCAAATAAAGATGGCCTCATACCAAAACAAGGAGACCTGTGAAGGTCAGCAACACCTGTGGTGTAACGTCACCAGGGTTGTGGAGACACGGATAGTAATCCTGAGGTTGATGTCCGCGCGTCCACACCCGCACTTACAGAGATGTCATTCCCAGATGGATCGACCTCAAGAATATCTTTAGAACTGAACTTCTATTAAATAGATATACAGCAGATGTCTATTGTCTATAACCTTTAGTCTGCCAAGTTTAAAGTGTATCCAAACCCAAGAACACCAATTTTTATGTTGTAGTTTACCAGTCTTTAGAGGTGACAGCTGCATTCGTTTTCTTGTTTCAGGTTTTTTTTTATTTATTTTCACCTGATCAACCTCTTAGTAATGTATTTTTTATAATTTTGTGAGAATGCTCACTCACTATACTGTATCTATGGAGAAATGGTGTTATCCTAAGAGAGGTGTGTTAGAACTATAAAACACCTCCCTTTTTTCTGGTCTCCAGAGAGAGAGAGGAGGTGTTCTGTAATCCACAAATATGAAATCGAGCATACTAATACTGAAAACTAGCGGGACTGATAAGTGCAGAATGAGCAGAGAAAACAGGAAATTAGAATTTTTCTAATTTTCTTGTTCAATCGTGTTTAATGAGGGTTTCAGTCAACGAGAAAGAAAAACGGGAGAACTACCCTGTAATAACATGCAGGGCTGCTGTTAGAAATCGCGGGGCCCTGTACAGACTACCTGGCAGGGCCCCCCCCAAGAAAATATTAAAGATATATTTAGCTAAAATTACAACAAAATCACTATTAGCAGACACAAATATAACATAACTCACATAATTCCTGCTAAATCTAAAAAAGAAAAATTATGGGCAGTTGGAGCTCAGTGATCAGAGAGACAGAGAGAGAGAAACAAAGTTACAATTTACAAATAAACTCCTGAGCAGAGATAAGTGCTGGGAGGGGGGCCCACACAAGGGAGGGGGATTAGTGAGGGACAATTGTCTCTTTCTCAACAGATAAAAGCTGATAGCAGGGAGAGGGACGGGTCAGATTCAGGTGCTGGAGGAAGATTTCTGTATTTGTTGTCCATCACTAATCCCCCTCTCTGTGTGGGCCCCCCCTGTGTGCTCGGGCCCCCTACAAGAGGGCTGGTGGTCCCCCCCCTATCAGCGGCCCTGATAACATGTGACAGAATAAAGTACAAAAATGATTGCTATGTGCCACATCCATGCCAATCAAAAGTTGAATCTGTTAGGCTACATAACAGAACGATTGTGTAGACCAATGATCTCATAAATAAGAGTGTACAGGTAAAAAACATAAAGAAAATCAATGGTCACTAAGAATATCATACAGTTTCAGGATCTCTCTATTTCAAGCAGATTAACAAGTATTGCTCTGCCCTTGCTTTGTTTCTAAAGAAACAAAACATGGCAAAATGACATGCATTGGAGAGATGCACTGACTATGTTTTTTTCATTATGATTATTTTGCCTCTACGTGCACTTTAACCACTTTGGGACAGGAAGGTTTTACCCCCTTAATGACCAGGCCATTTTTTGTGATTCGGCACTGCGTTACTTTAACTGACAATTGCGCGGTAATGCGACACTGTACCCAAATAAAATTGATGTCCTTTTTTCCTACAAATTACTTCCCCCAATACATTGGACTCTTATTTGCAAATTGGATTATATGTTTTCTGCACTGAAACTTTTTTGCACTAAATGTTTCTATGCAAGGTGGATTTACCAAATTTGTTTATGCACTTTAGCACTTTAGGTTTTTAGGCACATTTGGTGTATTTTATATCTATTTATAAAGGTTTGATTATTTATTTTGGGTTTGCGCTGTGGTTTTCAATTTTACATATTTTTTCACGTTGTAAAGAACAGCGGCAGCCATTGATTAGTGTAAAAACAATTTTTATCTTTTAGCACAGGTTTATTCCCTTTATTTTCAGGGCTTTCTTTTGGTGGTATTTGATCACCTGTGCGATTTATATTTTTTGCGCTATAAACAAAAAAAGAGCGACAGTTCTGAAAAAACAATATTTTTTTACTTTCTGCTATATAACATTCCCAATAAAAAATGTCAAAATCTATTTTTTTTTTATCATTTTAGGCCAATTTGTATTCTGACACATATTTTTGGTAAAAAAAAAATCCCAATAAGTGTATTTTGATTGGTTTGTGCAAAAGTTATCATGTCTACAAACTAGGGGAAAGATTTATGTCATTTTTTTTTTTTAAACTAGTAATGGTGGCGATCAGCAATTGCGGCGGACAGATCGGACCCCTAACTGACATCTTTGGGGGAACCAGAGACATTACTACAGTAATCAGTGCTAAAAATATGCACTGTTACTGTAATAATGACACTGGCAGGGAAGGGGTTAACTCAGGGGCGATCAAAGGGGTTAACTGAGGGGCGATCAAAGGGTTAAGTGTATGCCGCCTAGGGGGTGTTTTCTAACTGTGAGGGGGGTGTGCTTGTGGTATCAACACAGAGACCTGTGATCCTAAATAGGAGGATCACAGGTGCTCTGTACTGATTCCTGAGAGAACAACATGCTGTGTTTACAACAGCACACCACTGTTCTCTCTCCACGGGGAGTGATCACGGGTGCCCGGCGGCAATTGTGGCCACTGGCCTCATGAATCAGCTTCCCCACTGGCTAATGGGTGCGCATGCGCGCCCTCAGGATCGCTGCGGCAGGTCGCAGTACAGGTACGATGATTTGTGCAGCCAAGCCAGCCAGCCACAGTATATATGCAACGGGTGGTGGGCAAGCAGTTAAACAACAACACAATGACAATGATCAGCGCTCAGTGAGGAAACCAGACTGCATAATACAATGTGTGAGTGTCAATGCACTACACACAGGTTAGTCCTTTAGGAAGTCCATGGGGGGGAAATATGTGGAGGGATAACAGCACTGCTGGGACGGCCACCAGCTCTAGAGAGCTAGAAGAAACTCTGTAGGCAGACAAGGGTAGCGAAAGAGAGCAGCGCCATCTGAGTGTGGTAAAACAATTTATTGAAATGAAAATTAGTGAAAGAAAAACATAACACTAGTTGCGCACAACAACCATTGATAAAAACAATCATGAAAACCTGTGAATATACTTAAATATAATCAATTATTAGTGGTACATCAATATAACTGTGTCCAAAAAATCCAAAATATAGTCCATGATATAACAAAAGACCATATATAGGTGATGGATATAAGAAGTCCAAAAATCAATATATAGTGTGAGTAAAAATAAGTCCAAAACAACTGCTATGGTAGTGATAGACCAAATGATCTTGTGAGATTCCAGTGCTAATAGAATAAGGTGACACCCAAAAAAGATCCACCACCGATGTGATCCACACCCCTCAGATTAGCAACTCACCCTCATTTGTTGCCTACCACTCTCGTAGATAAGGCAAATATTGCTGTATATAATATTGCTGTATATAGTAATCCAACTTGGCAATCCGGACAGCAGCCCTCATGCAAACCAGAAAGATGGGGAATCTTCCTCAGCTCCAAACCATGTTGAAAAAGAATATAAAAGAGGAGCCCCACTGGTGCAATACCATCAAATCACTTTATTGAATGAGCAAAAGAATATAAAATGCCCGTACATGTAATCAACTTGCCAAGCGCATATACACATCAAATAGCACAAATGAGAGGGATAGGGGAGCTCACTCTAGTCCCGGGGTGCTGCAGCATAGAGTGCGTTGTATCCGCGGAGCCAAATGAACAACCCCGCTCACCTCACTCAATCCTTCAGTCTGTCGTGTAGCCACGACTGACGCGTTTCGTCACTTCCTGACTTTGATTATATTTAAGTATATTCACAGGTTTTCATGATTGTTTTTATCAATGGTTGTTGTGCGCAACTAGTGTTATGTTTTTCTTTCACTAATTTTTATTTTTGTCTATTTAAGTTGCGGCACATATATTTAGGCACACTATTCCTTAGTCCTTAATCCTAAAGATTTTCTTTATTTATAAAACAATTTATTGCCCGCATGCTCCGAACGTGTGCATTCCCCTGCTCCAACCGGACGTCATGACATTGAGTGAGGCGGAAGCACCGGAAATCCAGGCTGCACACCTACACGCCACTCCACATCCACAGAGCGGATGAATAACATTACATCTTGGTGTATATCATCGTATTTAGAAATCTGTCGGCAGGTATGGCAATTAAAGGGGAACTAAACCCTCCTTTACAGCCAAGAAAGCTGCCATCTTGGTGTCTGGTTGATCCACAGTTGTCATGGTGCTGTATATGTGATCAGTTATGACACTAGACATTTAATGGTTTGACAGTTTTGTTGAACAACGGCTGTGGCAGTCATTTCTTCAAGGCATGCTTAGAATGGAACTTTTTTGGGAAACTGGTAAATAAATGGGTTTAGTTCCACTTTAAGATTACATGGTTATCCTCTATTGTCAGCATGGAGCAAAACTCATGCATTCTTGCAAGCTATAAGTGTGACTGTTTATCCATGTTTAGGTAAATCTTACTCCCATCCTATTATACTCTTAACCATAAATTCCTTTTGAGATCTCTCATAGAGCAAAGTGTTTAAAGATGCAGCTTCAGGCAGTGAATCCTCAGTGCGCCAGCCTACCCCTCCTTTCCCCATCCCTGCTCCACTCCTTCTCTCACTCCTGTTATATTTATTACTGAAGTGTTGGAAGGAATCAAACAATGTGCCACTTCCATAATACTTCACCAGCTTCTGCACTTACACAAATAATACTCTGCATCATAGCAATTCCATTGACATTCTTCCTGTGTAAAATAGATCCACTTTGTAATGCTAATTATAACATTAGAAGTATGCGAGTATAATTGAAACTTCCTGCATGTAAAAACATGTCTAGTATTTTATCTTCCTAGGCACTGCTGGCAGTCTATTCAGTGGATCAGGTAATGGTTTTACCAGTCAAGTGTTTCTGGGTGGCAGTCATGTAATAAAGCTTGCCTCTGGGTCTTCTCAATTCAGTTGGCTTCAGATAAGACATGATGAATGAGGGCACTAAGGAAACTGTAATCATTAGCTTCTGAAACATGTGTAAGCAGTAAACTGTCTGCTCTAGAGATGAGCGAGCTTTTAAAATCCACACAGCCTGCGATTTGCCTGATCTGATAAAACAATCTCATCTCCTGGTATTTTTATCTTTTATTTTTATATTTTATTATTTTCCTTTACAAGATTAGAGGGAATTTTGTATTTTTTATAATTTTCTGATTTGTACATATCTATTATACTTGAAGTACCGAAATTCCTTACCATATATAGTTCCCTTTTCCCCTATTTTTGGAGATCATGTCCTGGGGAACATGATCTCTATTTTTCCCTCTGATCTTGATTCTAATATGGATGCTGGTACCTATTAATTCAATAATTTTATTCAGACTAATTTTCTAATTATTTTCCTTTACAGTTTTGTTAGAATGGGTTTTAACCACTTTACCACCGGAGGATTTTGCGGTCTTACGTCCAGGCCACTTTTTGCGATTCGGCACTGTGCGACTTTAACTGACAATTGCGCGGTCGTGCGACGCCATACCGAAACGAAATTAACGTCCTTTTTTCCCACAAACAGAGCTTTCTTTTGATGGTATTTGATCACCTGTGCAATTTTTACTTTTTGCGCTATAAACAAAAAAAGAGCGTACATTTTGAAAAAATAACAATATTTTTCAAATTTTTTTATATGAAATTCCCCCCCAAAAAATGTAAAAATTTTAAATTTTTTTACATTTTTGGCCAATTTGTTTTCTGCTACCTATGTTTGGTAAAAAAAAATCACAATAAGCGTATTTTGATTGGTTTGCGCAAAAGTTATTGCGTTTAATAACTAAGGGAAAGATTTCTGTAATTTTTGGTGTTTTTTTTTTTAACGAGTAATGGCGGCGATCTGCGATTTTTTAGCGGGACTGTGACATTGCGGCGGACAGATCGGACCCTTGACTGACATTTTTGACACTTTTGGGGGTACCAGTGACATTACTACAGTAATCAGTGCTATAAATATGTACTGTTACTGTAAAAATTACACTGGCAGGGAAGGGGTTAATTTTATTGGAGAGGGAGGGGTTAATGTATGCCTGGTACTTACTAACATGTGTGGGGGGAGGTGACTGAGTGACACAAGGACAGATCGCATGTTCAGCTATGCTGAACCCTGCAATCTGTCACTGTCTGTCACTTAGGAGATCCGCCCTCTCTGTTTACACAAGCGGGAGGATCTCCAAACTCGATTCCCCGACGATCGGGGAAGAGCAGCGGCGATCGCCGCCACTCCTCCCCTTGCCCGACTCCCGCTGTGAATGAATACAGCGGGAGCGAGCCCCCGGCGGCGCACGTGCGCCGCCCACAAGGGGAGGAGTCCAGCGACGTAGGTCTACGTCGCTGGACGATAACTAACCACTTTGCGCAGTAGAGCTCGAGTGAGCGGTCGGCAAGTGGTTAAATAATGTACACAACTTAATGTAGGAGAAAAAAGCGCACGCCAACCTCGGATAACAATGTTTATTAAACATACAATACACCACATAAGGATTGCACTCACATGTAAGTCCTATGAACTATCAAGTTGGTCACTGTATAACAATTATGGCTCAACTGTAGATATGTATGTGCAAAAACTGCATACCAATAAATGTCCAAGTCTCTGGGATATGTATAGGATAGCTGCCAACTGGTCCCAAATTAAAGCAACAACAGATAATGCACACATATATATATATGTGTATGTATTATCTGTTGTTGTTTTAAACAATGTGCCATTCTTTCTGGATGATACAAACCCTACACACCAGTCATATAGACTGGAGGACTGTAAGTGTCCAGTCCTCCTGCCATATGGATGCCAGTCCAATAATGCTTATTATTGCTAGGAGGGTGCTGCAAGGGCAAGGGACCATAGTAACTTATACTTCTGACACCAGCCCAGTACTGGCAAACACCAGCTTCCTTTTGATTTTTTTTAAACAAGATACAATATATGATCAAAAGTATTGGGACACCTACCTTTACATGCACATTAACTTTAATGGCATCCCCGTCTTAGTCCGTAGGGTTCAATATTGAGTTGGCCCACACTTTGCAGCTATAACAGCGTCAACTCATCTGGAAAGGCTGTCCACAAGGTTTCAGAGTGTGTCTATGGGAATTTGTGAGCATTCTTACAGAAGAGCATTTGTGAGGTTAGGCACCGATGCTTGATAAGAAGGCCTGGCTCGAAGTCTCTGCTATAATTCATCCCAAAGGTGTTCTATCCGGTTGAGGTCAAAACTCTGCGCAAGCCAGTCAAGTTCTTTCACCTCAAATTTGCTCATCCATGTCTTTATGGACCTTGCTTTGTGCACTAGTCCAAATCATTTGGTGAAGGGGGGATTATGGTATGGGGTTGTTATTCAGGGGTTGGGCTTGGCCCCTTATGTCCAGTGAAGATAAACTCTTGAGGTATCAGCATACCAAGACATTCTGGACAATTTAATGCTCCCAACTTTTTGGGAACAGCCCCTTCCTGTTCCAACATGACTGCACACCAGTGCACAAAGCAATGTCCATGAAGACATGGATGAGTGAGTTTGAGGTGGAGGAACTTGACTGGCCTGCACAGAATCCTGAGCTCCACCTGACAGAGCATCTTTGGCACAAATTAGAGCGGAGACTGCGAGCTAGGCCTTCTCATCCAACATTAGTGCCTGACCTCACAAATGCACTTCTGGAAGAATGATCAAACATTCCCATAGACACACTCCTAAACCTTGGGGACAGCCTTCCAAGAAGAGTTGAAGCTGTTATAGCTGCAAACGGTGGGCCAACTCAATATTGAACCCTACAGACTAAGATTGCAATGTCTTTAAAGTTCATCTGCATGTAAAGGCAGGCCTCCCAATACTTTTGACAATGTAGTGTACATTAAAGTAGTAAAAGCAACAATTTTATATATGATGTTTATAGCATTAAAGTGGTCCTTCACTCTCCTTTTGTTAATTGTTTATTCCAGACCCCCACCCCCATCACATTTGGAAACTCTTTTGTTACTTTTTTTTTTAAAAAAAAGGTACTTGCTCCCAATTCCCTATTCCTCACCTAGATGAGGATGACATTTGTTGGGTACGGCTCCTTCCCACAGACTCTGGGACAATCTCCTCAAATCTGTGCATCTCGAAAATTCACAGTGGGAAGCCTGCTGTGATTGATTAGGAAGTTGGCTCCCCAAATGCAAGATGGTGGCATAGGACTAATGATTTTTGGTTGTAGGAAGACAACATTGGACACCATGGGCTAGTACCTCTTTTTAGTCAATAGCTACAGTCCTTGCTGCTGCTGATTTTTACTTTTTGCAGACCTGGCTGAAGTTCCACTTAAGCACAGCAGTTGTCCTACTGAGTATACCCTTTTACATAGTTTTATCACCTGTTGCTCCCCCCTAGAACAATGGTTCTCCACTCCGGGCCTCGGGACCCACTAACAGGCTAGGTTTGCAAGATAAATTAAATACATCACAGGTGATATATTTTGCTGCTCATAGATTGCAGTATTCTAGTCTGCATCTCCCCAAGGTGATACTTAAAATCTGGCCTGTTAGTGGGTCCTGAGGACCACTGCCCTAGGAGATCCATTGATTTTCCAAATCCTGTAGTGGGGTAAAAAAGCTGTTTGTTTTTCAATGAATGCATGGCAGCATTGTCCCGCTAAAGACAGGTTAATCTAAAATAGACATAGTTTTAGATAGGTGGTAAGTGATGAACAAATTAAGCCCCTCTCCGTGATGAACAAATGAAGCCCCTCTCCGAATAACTTTTTTTTTAATTATGGAAAAAAGGTTCAGAGAACATGATTTAAAGCTGAGCTATGTAAGCACCCTTGTCAGTATAATAATTTGTCCAAACTGTCAGTTATGCTTGACAACTTGGCCTGGGTGTAATAGTAGAGGTAAATATAAATATAAGCCTATGAAATACAAAAGGAGATCATATACTTAATAGTTTAATTAGAGTTATTAACCCCATATCATTACCAAAATGCAATCTTTTTTTGCTATAGTAGGGTTTTAAAAATGAACTAATCATTGCTTTGCCACGCATCCATTTAATATTACACAAAGTAGCCTAATTTTACCTGTGGAACTACAATGAAATATCTGTTGGAAAGTTAATTTGACAACAGTGTTTAGAGAAGCACATTTTTCCCGAGGATATCTATCAGGGAATGGATTCTCCGAATGAGAGATTGTGGGTTAACATCACAAACCCATATTCAGCAGTACTCTCACAGCTTCTTAACAGTTCCTCCTCTATGAAAATAAATCTTCAGGCAATAAATTCTCCCTGTGTCACTCCATGCTCCTATTGCTATGGAAATACAATGAAGTTGCTAGATTGTCACAGATGAAAGATCCTTTCAGTTTATTGTATGCGGTTTAAAGAAACCACATGAATAGCTATTATAATAATATGAACTGTGAATTATAGTTTTCAAATTAGTTTTCAGAGGGTAGATTTAAGTAATTGGTTATTTGCTTGCTTGCACATTGCAAATTTCAAAAGAAATAAAAGAAAAATGAAATACTACTATTCCAAATAATTAATTTTAAGGTTAGACTTGCATTTATACATTTTGCTTTTGGCAGTCAGCCACCTTCTAATCTTCCCTAATCAATGCTTTTTCTTTACATAACTAAGCAGTATCATAGGAACAGGGCTTGCAGTCCCCTCATCTTCTCAAGGTCCATAGAGCAAATGTTCTTTCCACTATCATGATACCACTTTTACGTCATGAGTCAAATATGTTGGCTGCTAATTCTGTTTGGCTTTGTCTATCATACCAACCTAATCGCTCTCTTTGTTCCTCTAAAAACCCCCTGCTCTCTAGCTCCCTCGTCCCCTCCTCCCATGCTCACCTCCAAGACTTTTCCAGAGCCTCTCAAATCCTTTGGAACTTCTTACCCCAATCTGTCTGATTATCTCCTACTCTTTTAGCTTTTAGACGTTTCCTGAAAATCCTCCTCTTCAGAGAAGCCTATCCTACCCTCACCTAACAACCGTACTTCCATTTTCTCCATCAGCTCATCCACCACAGTTATTGCCTTTTGTTTCACTTGACCCTCCCTTCTAGATTGTAAGCTCTAAGGAGCAGGGCCCTCCTGTATTGAATTGTATTGTAACTGTATTGTCTTTCCTCACATTGTAAAGCACTGCGCAAATTGTTGGCGCAATATAAATCATGTATTATAATAATAATAATAATCCTCAAAATTTGAGTTATAGACCCAGAGCTATTTTTTTGAAAATAAGAGCCAGAGAGAACTTGGAATTTTTTCCCAGCATTTTAGAAGGTACGAAAGACAGCAACAGCCCTTATATTTTTCTAATATTATTGGTACTTTTGGCAGAGGGGGGCAGGTGACTAAAGTAAACCAACATATCATTTCTTTATAAGTGTCGGAAATGTGGAACTGCATTGTGCACTTCTTGGACCAGAGGGGAAGCATACATTTTACAATTGCCCTTTGGGAGAGAAGAAATATTGATGCAGTTCAGGTGCCACCTTTGCACCTACTTAACAACTTCCATACCACAGTACATCATATGACGTCCTGGGCTTTAAGCGGGGATAACTGAATAAGGCCTGCAGCTGCAGGCCTCATTCAGATATAATTTTTTTCAGCCAGCGATTTCCTACAGCGTAAGAACAATCATAGCGGTTGTCCAGCCGCTTGATTGTGCTTACAGGCGGTGGGAGGGGGTGCTTCTATGGGCTTGCCCATGAGATCAGCAAGCCAGAGAAGGAATTCGCAGGTGTGAGAAGTTAACCATAGAGAATACTAAGGACCAGATGGTTTCCGGCAGTCTCTATGACTCTCAGAGGCCCAGGCGCAAAGTTTTGATGTCACGTACAGACTGGCAGTTGTAAATACTTTTTTTTTATCTCAGGCTTTGCAGCCTGGAGGAGAGATGTGGGGTCTTATTGACCCTCTATCTCGCCATAAAGAGGACCTGGAATACCCTATTCCTATTAAAAGGGATAAAAAAGTACAATTTGCACATTTTTATATTAGACGCCACCCAAGTGGTTGGTCTTAATGAGGGCAGCAGCCCTATATTGATTAGATCCATAGCGCAGAATTATATATCTTTTTAATAATTACCTATCAAAAGGGATGTTTACATTCTTTGTAATAGGAATAAAAGTAATAAAAATTAAAGGGAAAATGTATTTGTAAAAATAAAAATTAAATAATCAATAAAAAAAAAAAAAAAAGAAAGTGCCCCAGTCTCCAAGTGCTTGCACGTAGAAGCGAATGCATACATATGTCGCGCCTGCATATGTAAACGGCGTTCAATCCACACATGTGAGGTATTGCCATGAACATTAGAGCAAGAGCAATAATTTGACCCAAGACCTTCTCTGTAACTCTAAACAGGTAACCCGTAAAAATGTTTAAAGCTTTGTCTATGGAGAAATATCGCAGTTTGGCACCATTCCATAAGTGTGCGCAATTTCAAAGTGTGGCATGTTAGGTATCTATTTACTCGGCGTAACATCATCTTTCACATTATAAAAACATTGGGCTTATTTTAGTGTTTTTTTTTTTTCATGAAACTGTGTTTTTTCCCCCCAAAAAAATGCGTTTGAAAATTGCTGCGCAAATACCATGTGACATAAAAAGTTGCAACAACTGCCATTTTATTTCTCAAGGTCTCCGCTAAAAAAAACATATACTGTATAATGTTTGAGGGTTCTGAGTAATTTTCTAGCAAAAAAATGACTGTACCAGAATTGGCCTGGTATGGAAGTGGTTAAAGGGAATCCATAGTGCTTTTGCATGTATGTTTTAGTTTGTATTAGGCTCAGAACAGAGCCAGGTAAATATGAAATATTAGTATCGAGTGAGTAACGTGTGTTAGGCACTTTCAGAAAGAACATTTGCTATTATAATATGAATAGCCTGTGTATGGATGTGCAGAATATCAAATTGCACAGATACAATTAATGTTGCAGAAAAGGAATACCCCCATACTCTCTCTCTTTTCTGCTAGAATTTATGTTGCCCTTCTGACTTTTCTATCTGAAAAAAGCAGTCAAAATATTTGTTGTTTATCCATATATTAAAATGAGGAAGATATAATTGACCAAGGAAAGATTGTTGGTGCTTGATATGGTGGTTAAAGCATCTCACAAATTGCTGACCTTCTGAGATTTTCACATATTACAGTCTCTGGAGTATCCAGACAACAGTGCAAAAATACAAAAACATTCTCTAGAAGAAAAAACCTTGTTAAAGAGCAAGGTTAGGGAGAGAGTGGCCAGACCAACTGAATAAAGAAAAAACACACTGTGCTGCGCAGCAATACAACTCTGAATGCATAGAATAGTAAATGTTGAAGAGAATGGGCTGAAGGATTAAAAGATTCCAGTCAACTAAAAACACAAACACTGAAAATAGAACTCCAGCCACTTATCTCTTTGCTCACCTTCCTCTTTGACGAACCCCTCTCATTTTTTTTTTTACAAAAATATATACTATTCTTACTTTTTCACTGAAGTCTTCCGATGCTACTTAGTCCTGAAGTTCTGTGAGTCCAGGCTGCGTGATAACGCATCCCAGGGGGCATGTTATCAACAACTTGGGTTCACAGGACATAAGCTGAATGATGCTGGTTGTCATTCATTCCAGAAAAGCACACTAGCGTAAATGGAAGGAAGAAGCGGAGGACAGTGCTAAAGCTTGTGGATCTTGCTGAAGTTGGGGGAGATAAGAAATGTAAAAAAAAAAAAAATGAAATCCTGCAATTTTAATTGAAGCTGTTATGTTGCTTGTGCTGATGAATTTTAACATCTGCTGCAAAATACTAATGACAGTTTAATATTTGGTGTTTGCAGCATGATTTTTACAACTTTTTTTTACCAAGATCCTGGTTGTAGGCCCTGCTGCTCTGTGCAGTTGCTTTCACTGAGAGTGGAATCTAAAGCTGATCATACATGGCAAGTGGGCTGAATGAAAAAAAATGAACTAATTCTCACATTCATACATTTGCAGTGAGAGAAAAGACAACAAGGCGCCTCTAAATGTAGACTGTAGACAATTTACAAAACACAACACATAGTAAAGCACTCACATGTTCCAAAAGTTCATGAGCCTGAAAATGGTGGGGCAATCAGTCCCTCTTTGGCTTCCTGGGCAGTTAAGTTCCTGTGCCTTAAGAACTTAATTGCCCAGAAAGCCATAGAGGGACTGATTGCCCCACCATTTTCAGGCTCATGAATTTTTGAAACATGTGAGTGCTTTACTACGTGTTGTGTTTAATAAATTGTCCACAGTCTACATTAAAGCCCCGTTCACACTGAGGCGACGCTACTTGCCAGGGCGACCTCATAGGTCGCGGCGCGCTGCTCGCACTGCGACTTCGGAGCGGCCGGCACGGACTTCATAACATTGAAGTCTATGCAGGTCGCTCCGGGTCGCCCCAAAGAAGCTCCGGACCCTTTTTCTAAGTCGGAGCGACTTGTGTCGCTCCTATTAGAACGGGTCCGCAGCTTCTCTATGGAAGGCAACCTACGGCGACCTGTCAGGCGACCGGGTCGCCTGACAGGTCGCCCCAGTGTGAACGGGGACTTAGAGGCGCCTTGTTGTCTTTTCTCTCTTTACATATTTGGAAAAATTGCTTCAGTCTTTTTCCACCACCTACCTATGGCTGCCCAGAGACTTGTGGACTCATCTCCTTATGGTGCCCCAAAATCCCACAGGACACTGTAAGTTCCATTACGGACTTGATAACATTAAGAATTAGCGCCGATCCATTCTGTATTGTGTCTATACATTTGCAGTGGATGCAGGAATCCTTCCTGCTGTGTCATTTTATCCTGACAGCGGAGGATTCAGTTGGACTCCTCCACTGTCAGAATACACTGATCAGCAATGCAGCCTATTGGCTGCATCTCTGATCAATCTATGTTTTCCAGGAAGCCCATTAGTGAGCAGCCGATCAGTGGTTGACTTCTCTTAAACAGGACCAATCATGGATGGATCAAAATTTGGCTGGCTCCTGCTGAACCAGCTGAATTTCAACCCATCTATGGCCAGCTTAACAGGTAGCTTGTATTCCACCAAGGAGGCCCTCACAGCAGTTATGGCTACGCTTCTGGTTACTTCACTGAGCAGATAGTTGCGAGAGACATGAGGCATTGGGTAACTCGAAACAGGAGTAAGGCTGCAAGTGTAGAGATATAGCAGAGGCTTGAACTATGGATGCAGTAAAGATTGAAGATGCAACAGAGGCTAAGACTGAGGGAGCTGTGGTGTCTGAGGTGAGGGACCAAGTGAGGTGCAAGGGAGGCTGGTCCTATAGTGGAGATATAGCAAAGGCTGTGGATGGCAGCCAAGGTGCAACAGAGACTGAGAATGTGGGTGTTGCAGAGGCTGCAAGTGCAACAAAGACTGAGGATATAGCAGAGGGGCTGTGGAGATGATAACATGACTGAAAGTGCATTGGAACCTGGCTGCAAGGGAAATGGGTGCTAGGGCTGTTAGAGCTGTTATGTTTAGCTTTGGTAGCTCAGCAGAATGTTTCCAAACTAATGTTTGACTTAAGCCTTGTACACACTGTTATTTTATTGTTAAAACTGACAACTCCGCTGTACTAACAATCCAATGTTAGTACAGTGACCTCCCCTGCTGTTCTATTGTGTTCTGACAAAGGGAAAGCCCCTGCCCACGCCAGAACACTCCAGTCAGCACTCTCAGCCATTGGCGGAGAGCGCTGCTTGGGAGCTGGTCGACTGCTGGCTTTCCAGCATGCACAGACGACAGAAGCCAGACAAATGACCAGCTTCTGTCGAACTGGCTGCCATACACACAGGCCACTTTTACTAAACTGGCCAACATCACCTGACATTCAGCTTGTGTGTACTAGGCTTTAGTTTGCTCAGGGATGCCTAGACACCTTGATTGAGTACCCCACCACTGCATGATGTGATACGTCACATGATGCATTCACAACACTTTAGATACAACTCGGAAGTGCCCAAGGCTAAAAGAGAGGAAGTTTATTTATTTTTTTTTATATTGTATTTAGTGCTGTTTATAAAAGGCACTGGGTAAATAATGAGCTGTCAATCTGCCATTTAAATATGAACTGCAGGCTGCTCACATAATTTGTAATAAAAACATATTTGCCATTCTGAAGCTTCCCTCCAGCCATTTTACATATTATTTTATATATACTGTGATTCTGTACTTGCCAGATATGCTGCAGAAATCTCCCTCCACTAAGTCTGACTGTAGCCATTTTAACTGTGGGCAGCTGAAGATGCTGCCTGTTCACTTCCTGGATTTACACAGACACACAAAGGCACAGACACACATACATATATATATATACACATACAGTATCTCACAAAAGTGAGTACACCCCTAACATTTTTGTAAATATTTTAGTATATCTTATCATGTGACAACACTGAAGAAATTACACTTTGATACAATGTAGAATAGTGAATGTACAGCTTGTATAACAGTGTAAATTTGCTGTCCCCTCAAAGTAACTCAACACACAGCCATTCATGTCTAAACTGCTGGCAAAAAAAGTGAGTACACCCCTAATTGAAAATGTGCAAATTGGGCCAATTAGCCATTTTCCCTCCATGGTGTCATGCGACTCATTAGTGGTACAATGTCTCAGGTGTGCACGGGGAGCAGGTGTTTTAAATTTGGTGTTATCGCTGTCACTCTCCCATACTGGTCACTGAAAGTTCAACATGGCACCTCATGGCACTGGAAGAACTCTCTGAGGATCTGAAAAAAAGAATTGTTGCCACCACTGCTGCAGAGGTTTAAGGGGTGGGGGGTCAGCCTGTCAGTGCTCAGACCAGTGCCTCACACTGCATGAAATTGGTCTGTATGGCTGTCACCTCAGAAGGAAGCCTTTTCTAAAGATGATGCACAAGAAAGCCTGCAAACAGTTTGCTGAAGACAAGCAGACTAAGGACATGGATTACTGGAACCATGTCCTGTGGTCTGATGAGACCAAGATAAACTTATTTGGTTCAGATGGTGTAAAGCGTGTGTGGTGGCAACCAGGCGAGGAGTACAAAGACAAGTGTGTCTTACCTAGAGTGAAGCATTGTGGTGGGAGTGTCACGGTCTGGGGCTGCTTGAGTGCTGCCGGCACTGGGGAGCTACAGTTCATTGAGGGAACCATGAATGCCAACATGTACTGTGACCTTCTGAAGCAGAGCCTGATCCCCTCCCTTCGGAGACTTGGCCACAGGGCAGTATTCCAACATGATAACGACCCCAAACACACCTCCAAGACAACCACTGCCTTGCTAAAAAATCTGAGAGTAAAAGGTGATGGACTGGCAAAGCATGTCTCCAGACCTAAACTCTATTGAGCATCTGTGGGGCATTCGCAAACAGAAGGTGGAGGAGCGCAAGGTCTCTAACATCCACCAGCTCCATGATGTCGTCATGGAGAAGTGAAGGAGGACTCCAGTGGCAACCTGTGAAGCTCTGGTGAACTCCATGTCCAAGAGGGTTAAGGCAGTGCTGGAAAATAATGGTGGCCACACAAACTATAGACACTTTAGGCTTAATTTGGACATGTTCACTTAGGGGTGTACTCAATTTTATGTCAGCGGTTTAGACATTTATGGCTGTGTGTTGAGTTATTTTGAGGGGACAGCAAATTTACACTGTTATACAAGCTATACACTCACTACTTTAGATTGTAGCAAAGTGTCATTTCTTCAGTGTTGTCACATGAAAAGATATAATAAACTATTTACAAAGATGTTAGGGGTGTACTCACTTTTGTGAGATACTGTATATATACAGACACACAAACACACACACACACACCTACACATATATATAGACAGACACACTCACTCCACTGCTTGCATGCACATTTCTTCTCTCTTGATGAATACTCATGGATCTCTGCAGTCTCCTGTTATCTCGGCCCTCATCCAGCCCCCTCCAGCTCTGCAGCTCTCCTTGGCTCTCCTATGACTCACTACTCCTCCCTGCTGGTAATGAGACTGAGAGAGAGAGAGCTGTGCATGATGTCATTAGCCTAGACTAATTCCAGACAAGAAAGAGGAAGTGGGCTGTATAAGGTATTTACTGGCAAAAACAAAAGTTAAAATAACAAGGGCAGAAGATTTAATAGATGAAAAAATGACTGAAGGCCGCTTTAAGGATATACCCTGATATAAAAGCAGATTTAAATCTCTCATAATCTTTATTATGTTTATTTTTATTTTTTTCATTAAATTTCAATCTTTTTTATTTTGCACCTTTTCTTGAAATAATACCTTGTAATCTTGTTTGGTTCAGGCACATCCTTTTGTGGGGTGACAATGCCCTGTCTCCCAACTGCTCTTCTTCATTGTCACCCTGTCATCTGCACTTCCAATGGATACTACAAATGGCTTGGCTGTAAAGATGCTCACTGTGCAGGCATGTTCTCCTGCTGCCACTATCAGGAAGACTGTCCTGATTAATGGAATGCAGCCAAACACTGGAGAGAGTACATGAACATTGCAAGTGGATGCAAAGATGCTGACAGAGATCAGCAAGACTGGGATGGAACAAATAATGAAAAAAGGTAAAATGTCACTAGTGCTTGATTTACCGTGCTTTGCCAAACTAAATATCACCCAGTCATGGTTAAGATTTACTTTCAAACACCACACATTTCTGGCAATTGGTAATGTGAGTTTTAGTGAACAAGAAAAGGAGCAATTAGCCAATATTAGAAAATAAGAGTGTTAACACTTGCTTTATCATCATGGACAAAAGTCTCTTTTTGAATCCATACTGTAATTAATTCAAACTGCTCTCAATGCAAAGGGAGTTCTAACGGTTGTAGACATATGTACCAAATAAAGTGAACACTGGATATAAAATAAAATGCAGCGTCTTTCATCAATGTCAAGAGATACTTCTGTTGTGGATGTCACTGTGCAAAGTGACAGCCATGTTTAAATTTGTATAAATGAAAGCCTTTCAACAAATAGTTTACTAAGATATCACATCTCTCATTTATAGCCACTGCACATAGGCCATATATCTCTTACCGAGTATCAGTAGCTTTACTATATCTTTTACGTGACAATATTGTACAGACTCTACATATTTCAACATGATTAATACCAAGACTAAGACATCCTATTGTCAGCAGCATACACAAGAAACTGACATGAATTGCAGTGGAAAAAAGGACCTTATATTCCTAAGAGCCTCCAGTCTAAATTCCATTATCAAAGCTGATTTGAACGTTTGTCAGTTCTGGTTTTGCAAAATTTAATTGGCATTAAAAAATGTGTCATCTTCATCTTTGAAACAGGCAACATAAATGTCAGAGCATTCACAGAGTGGCATTCTGGTAGAACATTCTAAACAATCACACTTTTGGATCTCTTAGTTGGCTATTGCAATGAAACATGTTTCATTAGACACTGCCACTAAGAACACAGCAGCAAAGGCAAAGCTGAAGAGCTGACAAGTGCTAATCTACCCTTCTTACTTTAAAAGCATTTAGTCCTAAGAAGCTTCTAAATCTGCACATTTTCTGGTTCTCTGCCTATAGCCTTTTCTTGATGAGATTATAATACTACTGCATGTTACGACTCAGTGTTACTATCATCCAAAACCATATAACAGAAATACAATGAAGTACCCTATTTTTTTTTTTTTTAAGGAGGTCCACAATATAGTGTTTGCTCAGAAATACATTCTTTGTATTATTTAGGTATTAGAGGCATTTATAAAGTGCCAACAGTTTACACAACGCTTTACACACTGTACATTAGGTACAAAATTGCTAAAAGATTTAGGCTGGTCATGTATAAATTGTTTTTTTTTTTTTTTTTTTGATAAGCCAGTGGGCTAATCAAAAAAAGCAAAGCGATTGACCCATTTACACAAGTGAGGTGGATGGAGGAATCCTCCCCACTGTATTATTGTATTTTGACAGTGGTACTCATCCACTGACAGAATAGGATTGGCTGCACAGTGCTTATGAAATGGAGGTTTTCCAAAAGTCCTGTTCGAGAGATTTTGATTATTAGCCTCTTAAGTGGAAACATCCATAAATATATCAAATTTGGCTGGTCCCTGCTGAACTGACTGAATTTCAATCCATCTATAGGCAGCTTAAAGTGGAGTTCCACCCATTTTTGGAACTTTAGATCTATGTAATCCCCTTTAAAATGGCTTTTACCAATGGAAACTTTTTTTTTTTTTGCAAGTAAATACCTTAATTTCTGCTTTATTCCTCCTCTCCTCACTTCCGGGTCCGATCGGCGATGACGTCATTCGGCGATTCGCAGTGTCTGCTGGGATGTATTCTATTCCAGAAATCTCAAAGTAGCTGAGCTGTACTGAGCCGTGCCTGCCCCGCCTCCGCCCTGCCTCCGCCCCGCCTCCTCTCATTGAGTTGTATTGTATGCAATGTATTAAGGCTGTTCTCTGGGCAGAGAACGGCCTTAATACATTCCTACAATACAACTCAATGAGAGGAGGCGGGGCGGAGGCGGGGCAGAGAACGGCCTTAATACATTGCATAAAATACAACTCAATGAGAGGAGGCGGGGCAGAGAACGGCCTTAATACATTCATATAATACAACTCAATGAGAGGAGGCGGGGCGGAGGCGGGGCAGAGAACGGCCTTAATACATTTATACAATACAACTCAATGAGAGGAGGCGGGGCGGAGGCGGGGCAGGCACGGCTCAGTACAGCTCAGCTACTGCGAGATTTCTGGAATAGAATACATCCCAGCAGACACTGCGAATCGCCGAATGACGTCATCGCCGATCGGACCCGGAAGTGAGGAGAGGAGGAATAAAGCAGAAATTAAGGTATTTACTAGCAAAAAAAAAGTTTCCATTGGGAAAAGCCGTTTTAAAGGGGATTACATAGATCTATGTATTCCAACCTATTAAAAATGGGTGGAACTCCGCTTTAAAGACATTTGTACTGACAGAAGATCTTCACTGACTCTTATGCCTCGTACACACGCATCGATTATTGGACGTGAATTTTCGGCCAACGTCCGATCGGCTGATTTTCGGCTTGTTAGTATGATGCTTCCGACAACCGACTCCGACTTTTCGGCCGAAAAAAATCTGGTGTGCAGGCTATAAAATTTTTGTTGGCCGTCAACACAACGGCCGATTTTCCGTCAGTCAGTACAGATTTCGGCAGACAAAAATCTGATGAGCAAGACTGGGCATGCTCAGAGAAGAAAAAACACATGGAAAGTAAACCAGCACATGACATCACTTCTGAAGTAGATTTTTGTTGGCCGAGAAAATTTGTGTGCAGTCTAGGCACATTCCAACCAACAAAACACAACTCTGGACAAAAGTCGGACGATCCGTCAGCCGATAATCGTTGCGTGTGTACGAGGCATTACACAGATTGTAGCTTATTTACTCACTGCAATAGGAGCCATTTAGCAAATTTGGAGGGGGTAGTTTTAACTTATCTCCATAAAATGGGTATCCAAAACAGGCAAAAGTAAGATGTAACAAAAGAGCTACCTGTGTCTGTTTAGCATGGTTACCCTCATAAAAATAGCTCAGGGAGTCACAATGCTACAAATGGTGTATGCTTTTAAAGGTCACTACATCCAAAAAATGATATTTTATTCATAGGCAGGGACTGGCATGCCGATTCAATTCCCAGCTTTTAAGTCTTGCATACTCCTATAGTAAGATATTCCTGCCATAATTATATGCTCCACCCGTAGCATACTCTCTAAATAATCTAAACATCAAGTAGAGAAACTATCTATGGTCAAAATATAAAATCATACATTAATTTCCACATTGTATTTCATTTATTTCTAGCCCCACACATTTTGAATATGACAGGACGAAGGAGCTAGAGAGCAAGAGGTCTTGGGTGGAGCGGAGAGCATGGTTTGGCTGATATGCTGACTTTAGGTTGGAGATATAGTTTGGGGCAGAATTGTGGATGGCCTTGTATGTTGTTGTTATAGCATCTTGTTTCCTTGAATTCTGTGACACGTATGCACTATGTTCTGACAGTAGGCACTGCTGTATCACAGAATTACCAGTGCCTGCCTCTGAAGTACAGAGGTGCAGAGAGGATTGTTAGGATTCTATCTGCAGCAGAAGCTCATGAAGACCTAGCACTCCTGCCAGAATTTTACATGGCTGCACAAATGTGCATCGGCACACACAGGTGCATGAACGAATGCGCGCTGACGCACAACCGGCCCGGACTGGCACCAAATGCCCTTTATAATGGAGACAGTTTTCCTCTGTGATTGCTGGTTCATCTTCGGCTCTCCAGTGCGTTTGTTCCTGTGTTGCCCTTGCATCTGTGGATACTCTTTACTGGTTCAGCTTGCGCCTGGTTCTACTGCCTGTCTCCTGATCTGACTTTGGCATGTTAAAGAGACTGTCTAATTCTGCTCTCCAGTGTATAAACTTGACCATCCACCTGACCATGCCTGCTCTTGTCCTCATCTGGTACCTGACCTTGGCTTTGAACCGGCTTCTCTCCTGAATCCTGTTCTGCCTGAGTCCTGCCATTTCCCACGGGTGCCATCTGTCTGCAGGATACCAGGATATCAAAAGAAAGAAAGTCACTGCTCAAGGTGGTATGAAAGCCTGATGACACACACCGGTGCACGCCCCGGCTCGCGAAAAAGGAACGGCTGCACTCCAGATGAGGTTAAAATCCAGGTTTATTGACTGGACATCCCAATGTGACAATTAGTGTTTTTTTAGGATACCAGGATAACCTGGTGTCTCATCTGAGTACACATCCCTGCAAGCTATTCCAGTAGGTGACCCATGCTTCTTTGAGCCTGACTCCTCCTGTTCCACCTTCATGGGAGTCTGGAGCTTAACCACAAGGGAAACCCTCTCTCCATTTGCCTCCAGCATCAAGTACGCGATAAGGACTTTCGGGAAGAGGGGTCACTCACTAGAGAAACCACTGCTTGCAGGAATGAGGGAACCATGAGCTATGTAGTCATAAGAAACTGAAACTAAACAGCAGAAGAGAAGCTGCAAAATATGCAGGAAGCTAGGAAGTCATGGGAAGAGATGGATAGAAGACAATTACTGACAAGCACTTACTGTACATGTTTCAAGTAAGCTTATATTTTATTGTCAAAAATAATGATCTTTTGCATTGCCATTATGTTGCTGATGATATAAAATGAAAGTGTATGCTGTGACTATAGAACTCCTTTAAAGAATTGCAGCATTTTGAATATATACAAAGAGACAGATGCTTGAATACCTTTTGGATTTAGCCATTGTTTAGCATTCCTCATTCCTCATACCGTATTCCATATTTTGTTACCCTTTGACATAGCACAGCTCAAGCCAAATAAAAGTGTGGTATAAATTACAGCAATATGATGACTGACTGAAAGTTTAAATGTATCCACTTACAATCAGAGGACAGCCCTCCAATGTAAAAGCTCTGTAGCACTTGACATTGCTGCATTATCATAAAACATGTGCACAGTCAGCTGTGCTTTGATTCCTTTAGCACATTGCATTCCATAATAGTATTGTTTCAGAGCACGTGTGTGGAAATACTGTCTAACCTAAACTCGGGGATAAACAAATCATCTCACCACATCCAGTGCAATGCGTGTGTCGACAATGAAAGGCTGTCCTATAATCCAACCCATGTCCAGATTGTGCAGTAATCCATAGTTAACCGTTTACATGTTTAGCACATTCTCAAGTGTATTTAAAAATGGCAGCTGAATCATTCCCTGCTACAGTATGTGATACAACACATTTATTTCAGACACATCCTAGGAACTGTTGATTTGATTAGAAACTGCATGTTCTGGTGTTTCTGTTTAATGAAAGGTTATGTGGGAGATCTAAACTGATAGAGTGACTCTGAGGATATGCCCACACTGACAGTTCACCCAGGCTTGCTGTCTGAATGAGAGGATAAACGATAATGCAAAAGGTTTTAGTTTCCTCTCTGACATAGAAATTGCTTATTCTCTCAATACATTTGCAAAGGTATTAAAAATGACTATTCTATTTCTGTTTATTCAGGCCACATCTCTAATCTCAAAGGCAAAGAAAAAATGCAAATAGCTCCAGAAATAAATGTCCAAGTACAGGGTCAGAAATAAATAAATATTCAAGTAAATATTTTTTAAAGGAATATAAAAAAACAAAACATTTATTAATCATGATGATAATTGTTTTTCTAGTTTACCTATAGATTAACCCATTACCCTTTAACCACTTAAGCCCCGGAAGATTTTACCCCCTTCCTGACCAGGGGGTATTTTGCAATTCGGCACTGCGTGACTTTAGCGGACAATTGCGCGGTCATACGACGCTGTATCTAAACGAATTTGGCGTCCTTTTTTTCCCACAAACAGAGCTTTTTTTTGGTGGTATTTCATCACCTGTGCGATTTTTTGATCATGCGCTATAAACAAAAAAAGAGCGTAAATTTTGCAAAAATAGCAATATTTTTCACATTTTTTTATATGAAATTCCCCCCAAAAAAATGTAAAAATCAAAATTTTTTAACATTTTCGGCCAATTTGTTTGATGTAAAAAAATCGCAAAAAGCGTATTTTGATTGGTTTGCGCAAAAGTTATCGCGTTTACTAACAAAGGGAAAGATTTTTGTCTTTTTTTTTTTTTTAACACGTAATGGCAGCAATCTGCGATTTTTTTGTGGTACTGCGACATTGCGGCGGACAGATCGGACCCTTGACTGACATTTTTTACACTTTTGGGGTTACCAGTGACATTTCTACAGTAATCAGTGCTATACATATGCACTGTTACTGTAAAAATACACTGGCAGTGAAGGGGTTAACTTTTTTTGAGAGGGAGGGGCTATGTGTGTCCCTAGGGGTGTGCTTCTAACTGTGATTGGCTGTGGCTTGAGATGTATGAACAGTGATCAACGGTTCTACATAGTAGAACCGTGTGATCATCATTCATACACAGGGGAGAATGACAGGCGGCTTGTTTACACTAGCCGCCTGACTTTCTCCCTTTTCCCCGACGATCGCAGAGTGACCGGCGGACATCGGGTCCGCCGGTCACACGCGCGGGGGGGTCCGGGACCACGCCGGAGCGTGCCTCCGGCGGCGCGCGCGCGCTCCCTAGACCCTCACAGGCTAGCGGCGTAGACCTACGTCACTTTGCCTGTGAGGGGCTGACCGCCGACGTAGATAGTCGTGCGGCAGTCGGCAAGTGGTTAAATAAAAGGTTCTATTTTTTTCAATGAAGAGAGATAATACAGCTCAGGCTAGTCAAAGTCCACGATTCAAGGTGGGTGCTGAACCTCGGCTCGCCACCAGGAGAAGCATGAACTTTTCTTCATTGGATTCCGTGGTGGTGTGCGACCATTTTCTTCTTTCTATTTTCAATAAGCCTGAGATTTTTATGTTATCACAACTGAGGCATAAATATTTGTGTTTCTTCTGACAACCCTGTGTGGACATCATGACTGTAGCATGCATGGCTTGCCATAGGCTTTCCTTCCCTAAAGTACAGGAGGTTTTATAGCTACTTACTGCTTACTACTGGTTTCTTTTAACTTACTAATACTTTATTACTGACAAAGACCCATATTCTTTTCTTTTGTACAGTAGGATGGTGTGGGGAAGATATGAAAGTGCAATAAGAGACTGATTACATTCTGCAGCTAACAAGGCAGCAAACAAACATGGTGTACCTTCCCCAAGGCTTCTTATATCAGTATTTATAAAATGATATGTTTCAAAGCTCGCACATATGTCTCCCCTTTCTCCTAAATGCTTGTTGTTGTCTAGGGGAAACTGAAGAACATGTAACACTTACCTTAACCCCCAATCCAACCAGCTCTGGCACTGTCTTCTTCTTCCTCAAATGAACCGGCCTTTCAGCATCATTGCATACAATGCAGGGAGGCAGAAGTGCAACAGCAGCCAGGAGCACCTTGGAAAAGAAGTTTCATGGGACTACCTAAACTGCTGGAGCAGCCGACTGGAGATTACATATTACACCTTATTCCTCTACCCCTAGGCAAAAATGAACCTTGCAGTGTGAGAAAGGGGCACTGCAAGGGTATTTTCTTTCTTTTTTTTGTGCCCAGAGTTGGGCTTTTATTGACCACTTGCCATCCGCCCCATAGCAGTTTTACTGCTACAGGGTGGCTCTCCTGTGCAGAATCACATATATATATATATATATATATATATATATATATATATGATTCTGTTCTTCCGCCAGCAGGGGGCACGCTTACGCCACTGGCAGACCGCTTCTGCAGTAATTATTCACAGCAAAAGCTGATCCGTAGGTGCTGGGCACTGGATGTCTGCCAGCACTCGCTGATCATCGGTAAACTATGTAAACAAGACAGATTTCAGTTCTGACAGGGGGTAAAGGTATGGATTTTGTGTTTCTGCCAAGTAGGGAACACAATCCATCTCTTGCCTTGATAAAAGCACCTAACAGTACACAAAAACACTGGTTAGGCACACAGTTAACCTTTTGCTTGCACTAGATGTTTAACCCCTTCCCAGCCAGTGTCGTTATTACAGTGACAGTGCATATTTTTAGCACCGATCACTGTATTAGTGTCACTGGTTCCCGCAAAGTGTCAAAAGTGTCAGTTAGTGTATTGCAGTTCCGCTATAAATCACTGATCACCACCATTACTAATTTAAAAAAAAATAATAATAATTCCACAAATATATCCCATACTTTGTAGAAGCTATAACATTCATGTAAACCAGGGCTTTCGAAACAACAAGAGAAGGGTGCACTGACGTAATGCATTACCAAAATAAATGTTTTATTTAAAGATAAAAAGCAACAGATGTGATACTAACAAATGCATGGGATGCACACGCATATCAAAAACAAGTGAGAGGAATCGCCTCCAGGACTGCTGAAGTCGACCAATGGTGTGGGAAGACCAGATGGCGTCCATAATGCCTAACATGTTTCAAAGTAGAACCCTCTTCATCAGAGCCAGGGGAGGAGAATAGTGCCACATTGTTCATAAATCAAAATTCATCACAGAAAACACAGGTTATTTTTCTTAGAATTTCAGTAGCGCAGGGATGGTGTTAACCTCCTATCATAAAGTGCAAATAAGCGACAGTGCATAAATTGCATAAATGCAAGAACCAGGTCCTTCAAAAGTCTTTTGCTAATGTAATGCCAGAGCAATACACAGTGCCTTGAATGTAGGGTCCTAGGTGTCAGTTATAGGAACCACCACACATTGTCACCACCTCCAGTGCTGTGGAGAGATAGCCAAAGTGAGGACTCACCAGAAAGCCGTGCCCAACCACTCTCATGGAATAGGCATAAACAGCATAAACACCTTAAAACCTCCTCCTGGTATCAGCTGCTGCCGCTCACCTCCTCCTTTCATTCACGGTGTGTTGATAACCAAAAGAAAAAAGCACCAGACCCTATCCTTACAGCTCCAGCCAGACACAAATATCCCTTCCCTGTCTCCAAGGGTCTCTTTTATGGCAGGATCCTTTTTCACATATGTCAGCAGGCTGATAAGACACTCAGGGGCTTCTTCACCAATCTGTATTTGCTGAATATTAGGGGATGGGAGTCCTTCGTAATAGTGGAATAAGTCATGGTTTCTGGGCGTCTGTATGAAATGTTTCCCATACCATTACTACTGAGTCAGACTCATATTCAGCAAATACAGATTGGTGGAGAAGCCCCTGAGTGTCTTATCAGCCTGCTGACATATGTGAAAAAGGATCCTGCCATAAAAGAGACCCTTTGGTGGTGGGTCAGTGATGGTCTGGAGAGGCATGTCCATGGAGGGACACACAGACCTCTACAGTTTAGACAATGGCACCCTGACTGCCATTAGATATCGGGAATAAATGCTTGGACCCATTGTCAGACCCTATGCTGGTGCAGTGGGTCCTTGGTTCCTCCTGGTGCACGACAATGCCGGCCTCATGTGGCGAAAGTATGCAGCCAGTTCCTAGAGGATGAATGAATTGATACAATTGAATGGCCCCCATGCTCGCCTGACCTAAATCCAATAGAAAACCTCTGGGACATTATGTTTTGGTCCATCCGATGCTGCCAGGTTGCACCTCAGTCTGTTCAGGAGCTCAGTGATACCCTGATCCAGATCTGGGAGGAAATACCCCAGGACACCATCCGTCCTCTAATTTGGAGCATGCCCCGATGTTGTCAGGCATGAATACAAACACGTGGGGGCCATACAAACTACTGAGTACAATTTTGAGTTGCTGCAATGAAATTTCAGCAAAATAGACTAGCCTCCTGCATCATTTTTTTACTTTGATTTTCAGGGTGTCTTTGAATTCAGCCCTCTGTAGGTTGATAATATTTATTTCCATCAAACGATGTGAAATCCTTTAGTTCCTAACACATTACCCAGTCCATATCAGTATAGATATCCAGCATGGTATTTTTCCCCATTGAGATCTGATGTGTTTTCAAAGGGTTCCTTTCATTTTTTTTGAGCAGTGTATTTAGTTCTGCATCCAGCGTTACTTTTTTTTTTTTTTAAACCTGATGCTATATCCAGCTAACAAAACAGTACTGTCAGTGGTCAGTAGATGAAGATGCTAGGTTCTCATAAACAGAATGAAAGAAAATCCTTATTTCGCATAAGAAAGTGAAAGCCAATACATTTTAGGAGTCATGCCTTCATCTCATCTGGGCTAATTCACTGACAGGGAATGGCTACTATTTAAAGACGTATGTAGTATAACCAGAAAAAGAAAAAATTATACCTGAGGTATGAAAAGTTACCACAAAGCTGGTGTTCTGTAAAACGAATTAAATCTAAGACTGAAGAGAGGTAGGCCCTTGAACGATATACTTGTCTGTAAATTTTGCTAATCTGAAATCTGAATGTGTGTAGCAGGTTAATACGTACTCCATCTTAAACTTCTTAGTAAAAGTTCTGCTTAGACAGAAAAGCTTATTCTGTTATGTTTTCAGATTGGGTTATACTTTTTTTTACTAGGGCCAGACTTTCCCTGACTTAGCTAGCCTAAGCGCCATTAAGGCTGTTCCCATTAAAGATGGGAATGACAGTTGGCAGAGCTTGGACAATCAGATAACAAACAATAACAAACCATTAAACAATTTCAACAATAAAAATGGTGCCAACCATAAACAAAAAAAAAAAATGTATGTGTTGGTGTAACAGCTGCCCCTTTAGGCGTAAATTAAAATGAAATGCAAAAAAAAACTATAATAAAGTAAGGCACTATTCTCTTAAAAAAATATATAAAGTAAAATCCATACGAATGTGCTCTATTTCATACCTCTATTCATTTGAATTCATTCCTTGCTAAAATACAAATAAGCCTTGTGACACAAGTTGCATATATAATTGCAATACACACCAAAAAACATTTGCTAGCTAGATACAACAGAAAAAAAATGTAGAATTATTTGTAAGAAATATTAAAATGTGCAAAGAGTAGAAACAACACATTTTCAAAGTTCTTCAATAAAGTTCAATGTTTCTCCAACCAAACACTTAAATCCCATCCTTGTGTTTATATAATCTTGAGAAATATAATCTTGAGAAATAAACAACTCCCCCACTCGTGATGATGCAAATGCACTCACCAGAGCCCTATGGTAACAGGGACCAATAACCACCTACTCCTCAAACATGTATATTCTCCCATCAATTGGTTAGCATTGATCATCAAAAAAGAAATAACAGAATGATCGTACAATACTGTTTATTAAAATACTTATTTAAAACCATTCCTAGATGTGTGTTTAGATTACAGAATGCCCAGACCAGCACCAGCTAGATCAGCTCATACGTACACTCAATGTGCTCAAATTCCGCCGAATGGTTCAAATTAGTGATTGACCGATATTGATTTTTTTTTTTTTGCCCATACCGATATTTTGGTCATTGCATATCGGTATCGGCCGATATTTTCGTAATTTGTTTTTTATTTATTTATTTATTTTTTTTACAGGTACTCTTGTGGAGGGATCTGGGGGTCAAAAAGACCCCAAACCCCTCCTCTGCACTTAAAAACATTCAAATCATTTTTTTTTTTTTTTTGCCGATAACGATATTTTGGTCATTGCATATCGGTATCGGCCGATATTTTCGTAATTTTTTTTTTATTTTTTTTTTTTTTTTTTACAGGTACTCTTGTGGACCCCAAACCCCTTCTCTGCACTTAAAAACATTCAAAACGCCAAGTTTGACTGTTTTGAATGCTGTAATTTTTTTTACATCACTTCCGGGTTTTTACATGGAGACCCGATCGGAATCGAATGCGGCTTTGATCGTGTCGTCTGTTGGGCGGCCGTGCAGGATGGTTGCCCCGGGTCTCCCAGGGAGACCCGGGCGAGCCGCGGAAGGCAGCCGGAGGGGCGTCCCCTCACGCTCCTTGTAATGAAAGTTGAGCGGCTTCTCAGCCGCATCTGTTGTCATTAAAACACAGCCGGCCGCCGGCTATTGATGCTGGTACTGGGGTGAAGCCTCTAGCTGCAGGCATCACTCCGGTACAAGCACTTTCCCAAAATATCTGCAATATTGGTCACCTTGGTGACCGATTCCGATATATCGGGGAAAGTGCAGATCGGCCCTCGATATATCGGCTTTGCTGATAATCGGTTGATCTCTAGTTCAAATGCACTGCCGTTACCTTCCAAGCCCCGGCGTGCATTCCACCTCGCCCGGATGTGATGACACTTGCTATTCAAGACAATGAGCAGCGACCCAACCTTTATGCATTTCATTGTGAATACGTCATCAGGGTTTAGAAACTAAGTCACGAGGGCCAAAAACAAGCCTTTTATGGTTATTAAAAGTGACATATATGATGGCAGGACTTTTGCTTATTTAAACTTTTGAAAATGGAATATGGGATCACTGTAAGCATACTGAATCTTAAGAATGTATATTCATATTCTTGCACAAGCCCAACTGTGACTTCTCCTAAAAATCAGTATTAATCCTTTTGATATCACTGTTACATTACCACAAACCCAATATTTATGTAAACATACAAATAACTGGATCTGGTAATTCAATGTAGAGTATGTGGAACCAAAACAGCATACTGAAAAAAATCTCCCTTATCAATACAGCCATCAGGTTGCTAAGCAACAGTAACATATAGCCCAACAAAAACAGAACTGTCAAGGAAAATGGTGGGAAGGCAATGTGAACAAACCTAGTAGCATTCTGATACTGTCTGAAATCCTTCACACAATGAACAGAATTATGCACAAATAATATATATATATACAATATAATATATCTACAGTATATATATATATATATATATATATATATATATACATATATATATATATATATATATATATATATAGATATATATATATATATATATCTATATATATATATATATATATATATATGCACAATATGCATTGCGTAGTATTTATTTATAGTATAATTATACAGTAATATATATATATATATGTATATATATATATATATATATATATATATATATATATATATATATACCCCACACATACATATATAGCATTGCATGACATCCTGTCTAATTTATATTGCATAAAATTCAATTCTAGAAATCCCTCCAATATACTGTAGATAAAAGTCATCTATTGGATACTAAAGAGGTTAATATCTTGCAATATACCAGTCAATCCACAGGCACCCTTAGAAGCGCCCTTTTGCTAGCCCTGGTATTTGTGGTGTGCTTTGAAAGCATTTATGCGCTTATAAAAATGTAACACATACATGAACAGCTCTGAGCTCACAGACTTGACATTTGAAGCTCAAGGTTATTCAGCTGCTTGTTTTGTTGTGGCCCAAGAGCTATTAAAAAATTTCCCTCCCATGACAATTTAGCACAATAAAAAAAACCTCTGTGAGTCACACTGGTGTAAATAATTAGCATACCTGGAGCCAAACCATCTTCTGATCTTCTCTTTTTAAAGATGCTCCAGATTTTGCCTGAACCTTTCTCATAGTAACTGAAGATCCACAAGATGTGCATTTATTAAGCTATCCTTTTTAACCTCTTATCTATATTTTATTACTTGATTGCTATGTTGTTTAAAATGTACAATACAAAAAAAGATTATTATATTATTGATAAAAAACTGGTATACATTAGGTAAGGTAAATGCAACTAATTAGACTGGCACGGTTAATATTTAGCACAGAAAACATATAATACAAATATCTCTTTCAGCTAGAGATGCCCTTGGGATGTTTAATGGTTTCTGGAATTATTCTTAACCTATTTTTCACACAAAGCACTTGAGTACAATCACAAAGTGCACTTGTTCAATGGATTTTTCATTTCTTTGTCTCACCGAGATTCATCTTTCAGAAGCTATGTTAAAAAGACAGCCTAATGAATTAAGCTGTAGTTTAAACCATACTTATTATTACCAGCACCGTTTTACTGTAAAAATGTGTAAGCATCACTCAGGTGGTTAGCGGACTGGATAAATATCATGTTGCTTCTGAACTAAAGCTGTACTCTGAATACTGCAGCAGAAATTCCTGAAAAATTTGTTGTTTAAACAATTCTTCATTTTTCTACTTGACCAGAATCTAAAGAAAGGTCCTTTGATCTGTTCACAACATACACTAACCCATTGAACTGATTGAGAACTCACATGCAACACAGCAATGGGGAGATTGTAAAGTCAGCTAATGAATTACAGTTAAAATCATGAATATTATGGTTTATTTGTACAGAAAAACAAATAATGAAAACTTTGCTTTTTTAACTGGTTCACATCGGTTTGGTGCATTTTTGGTGTTTCAAGTACGTTTTAAATGTTGGGGGCATTTCTTTCGAACTCTATATAAGCAGGGCCAGATTAACGTAGGGGCTATTGGAGCTGCAGCTCCAGGCCCCTACCTTTATATAGGCCCCGGATTGGCCATATTCACTGTTACCGCTCTTCTGTTACTTGTAAACACAGAAGTCTGGCTTCTATGCTCGCTTCCCCAGGCAGCTCCCTCAGAACCTCCCCACACAGCACGAAGGCCGGACAAGGAGGGACAGTTGCCGCGCATGGATGTGTTTATGGGCTTCAGAGACAGCATCCCATGTTGAATTAGGCATGCATGGCTGCACCCTTCCTCCTCTGGGTGCATGCCAAGGCACGGCCCTTAAGGCCCTTCAAAATCCTCAGCACCAAGCCCATGATGCTCTTAATCCGGCCCTGTATATAAGGTGCATTTTCATGAAAATTGCATCAACGATACAGCAAGCAGGGATTTTTAACGCACTGCACCTAAAGCACATATAAATGCACATAGGGGAAATGGGGCCTTATGCTCGTAGTGTCTGAATGCAGAACCCCAGCACACACCCCGTTACACTGAGAGCAGCCCATATGCCCTTTAACATTAAGTCAAAATGGGTCCTACTTCTTTGTGCTTACACTATACACAGTTGTGCTCATAAGTTTACATACCCTGGCAGAATTTATGATTTGTTGGCCATTTTTTAGAGAATATGAACGATAACACAACAACTTTTCTTTCACTCATGGTTAGTGTTTGGCTGAAGCCATTTATTATCAATCAACTGTGTTTACTCTTTTTAAATCATAATGGCAAAAGAAACTACCCAAATGACCCTAATCAAAAGTTTACATACCCCAGTTCTTAATACCGTGTATTGCCCGCTTTAACATCAATGACAGCTTGAAGTATTTTTTGGTATTTGTGGATGAGGCTCTTTTTCTTCTCAGATGGTAAAGCTGCCCATTCTTCCTGGCAAAAAGCCTCCAGTTCCTGTAAATTCTTGGGCTGTTTTGCATGAACTGCACGTTTGAGATCTCCCCAGAGAGGCTCAATGATATTGAGGTCAGGAGACGGAGATGGCCACTCCAGAACCTTCACTTTATTCTGCTGTAGCCAATGACAGGTCAACTTGGCCTTGTGTTTAGGATCATTGCCATGTTGGAATGTCCAAGTACGTCCCATGCGCAGTTTCCGGGCTAATGAATGCAAATTTTCCTCCAGTATTTTTTTATAACATACTGTATTCATCTTGTCATCAATTCTGACCAAATTTCCTGTGCCTTTGTAGCTCACACCTAATCAAAACATCAGCGATCCACCTCCGTGTTTCACAGAAGGAATGGTGTACCTTTCATCATAGGCCTTGTTGACTCCTCTCATTTTGGTCTCATCACTCCAAAAGACTTTTTGCTAGAAGGTTTGAGGCTGGTCTCTGTGCTGTTTGGTGTATTGTAAGAGGGATACTTTGTGGCATTTGCGTAGTAATGGCTTTCTTCTGGCAACTCGACCATGCAGCCCATCTTTCTTCAAGTGCCTCCTTATTGTGCATCTTTAAACAGCCACACCACATGTTTTCAGAGAGTCCTGTATTTCACCTGAAGTAATTTGTGGGTTTTTCCCACGCAAACAATTTTCCTGGCAGTTGTGGCTGAAATTTAAGTTGGTCTACCTGACTGGGGTTTGGTTTCAACAGAACCCCTCATTTTCAACTTCTTGATAAGAGTTTGAACACTGCTGATTGGCATTCTGAATTTCTTGGAAATTGAGTTCAACTACCTTTTCCCGCAGATCCTTTGACAGTTCTTTTGCTTTCTCCATGACTCAGAATCCATAAACCAGCAGCACTGGATGAAAGATGCAGGGGTTTGTCAGGAGCCCAGAAACTCATTGACCTTTTATACCCACACACACTAATTACAAGCAAACAGATCACAGGTGAGGATGGTTACCTTTAATAGCCATTCAAACCCCTTTGTGTCAACTTGTGTGCATGTTATCAGGCCAAAATCACCAGGGTATGATCAGGGTCATTTGTAGGGTTGAGCGAACACCTAGATGTCCGTGTTCGACGGGTTCGGCCGAACTTTAAAAAAAAGTCCGGGTCCGTGTCCCGGACTTTTACCGAACTTTTCCCGGACACCGAACCCCATTGAAGTCAATGGGGACCCGAACTTTAAGGCACTAAAATGGCTCTAAAACACCAAAGGAAAGGGCTAGAGTGCTGCAAATGGCAGCAAAACGTAATTAAGAGCATGGCAAGTGCTCTGCAAACAAATGTGGATAGGGAAATAACTTAAAACAACAAAAAAAAAACAGAAAAATAAAACAATGTTCTTCTTCATCTCTGAAGGACGAGGCCCATATGGAGTAGGAGGGAGGTTGAGGTGGTGGTGGATGTGGCGGTGACATAGGCGTGCGCACAGGATGTGCTGGGTGTGCCTGGGCACACCCTAATCACCTAGGGCACATAGCATTGCCAGTGAGGAGATGGGAAAGATCTCCCTGGGACCTGCTCTGCTCTATTTCTCCTTGCCTACAGGTACATGGCCCCGATACATTACTCTCCCTGCTGGCAAACACATGCATGTGTATTTCAACTTTGGGGTGCACACCTTAATGCAATAGGCTGCGCACACCTATGGGCGGTGTAGGTGGAAGCGGCGGTGGAGGAGGACCAGGGCCGGATTAACAGCATCATGGGCTTGGTGCTGAGGATTTTGAAGGGCCTTAAGGGCCGTGCCTTGCCATGCACCCAGAGGAGGAAGGGTGCAGCCATGCATGCCTAATTCAACATGGGATGCTGTCTCTGAAGCCCATAAACACATCCATGCATCGCCAACTGTCCCTCCTTGTCCGGCCTTCACGCTGTGTGGGGAGGTTCTGAGGGTGCTGCCTGGGGAAGCGAGCATAGAAGCCAGACTTCTGTGTTTACAAGTGACAGAAGAGCGGTAACAGTGAATATGGCCAACCCGGGGCCTATATAAAAGGTAGGGGCCTGGAGCTGCAGCTCCAATAGCCCCTACATTAATCTGGCCCTGAGGAGGAGGACGAGGTAGCCAACACTGCTTCTTTTCAAAAATTTTAAATGAGGGTACACCCCAAAAGAGTGAGAAAGAGCAAAAATGGAACAATGGGTGGGTAAGGTCGGTATCCATTGCTATTCTGCATAAGGTACGGAAAAGTCCCGTGGGATCCATGCCTGGTTCATTTTAATGAACGTGAGCTTGTCCACATTGTCTCTGGACAGGCGGCTGCGCTTGTCTGTTATAACGCCCCCAGCCGTGCTAAATACCCGTTCAGATAATACACTGGCTGCAGGGCACGCCAGCACCTCCAAGGCGTAAAGGGCAAGCTCAAGCCATGTGCCCAATTTGGAGACCCAGAAGTTGAAGGGGGCAGACCCGTCATTCACTACATGTAGGCGTGTGCACACATACTGCTCCACCATGTTGGTAAAATGCTGCCTCCTGCTAAGACGTTCCATCTGAGCTGCTGGTGCTGCTGTTTGTTGTGGCGTGCTGACAAAGCTTTTCCACATTTCGGCCATGCTAACCCTGCCTTCTGAGGTGCTGGCGGTGCCCTGGTTGCGTTGGCGACCTCCTCCTCCTCCTCCTCTGCCTTGTGCTTCCACTGTGGCCCCGCTGTCAGATGGGAATGCCAGCAGCATGGCGTCTACCAGCGTGCGCTTGTACTCGCGCATCTTGCGATCGCGCTCCAGTGAGTGAATTAAGGACGGTACGTTGTCCTTGTAACGGGGATCCAGCAGCGTGGCCACCCAGTAATCAGCACAAGTTAGAATGTGGGCAACTCGGCGGTCGTTGTGGAGACACTGCAGCATGTAATCGCTCATGTGTGCCAGGCTGCCCAGAGGCAACGAAAGGCTGTCCTCTGTGGGAGGTGTATCGTCCGTGTCCTCTGTATCCCCCCAGCCACGCACCAGTGATGGCCATGAGCTGGCCTGGGTGCCACCCTGCTGTGAACATGGTTCCATCTCCTCCTCCAGCTCCTCCTCCTCCTCATCCTCCTCATCCTCCAGAACTGTGCCCCTGCTGGACAATTGCGTCCCTGGCGTTTGCGTGTGCAGGAACCCACCCTCGGAGCCCCTTGCGAATGACTGCCCTGAAAGCCTTGGAAATGTTACCTCTTCATCCTCCTCCTCCTCCTCATCCTGTGCCACATCCTCTTCCATCATCGCCCGAATTGTTTTTTCAAGGAGGCATAGAAGTGGGATAGTTAAGCTGAGAACGGCGTCATTGCCACTGGCCATGTTGGTGGAGTACTCAAAACAGCGCAACAAGGCACACAGGTCTCGCATGGAGGCCCAGTTAAATTAAATAGCGGAATAGAAAATATGATCCAAAAAAAGTGTATGTATATCACACGTACACAACCACACTGGGCCCCAATTACTATTGTTTGTACCCCTAAAAGGCTAGATGAGGAGTAGGGGGAGTATGGAACAGGCAGCACCCTCAAACCTTCAGAAGTATGAGATGAACCCCAACAACTTGGAAAGGTGGATCTCTCTCACACGTACCGACACAGACTATCCCGCAATTCAATTGATCCTCAAAGGTTTTTATTGAATAGCGGAATAGGAAATATGATCAAAAAAAGTGTATGTATCTCGCACGTACACAACCACACTAGGCCCCAATTACTATTGTTTGTACCCCTAAAAGGCTAGATGAGGAGTAGGGGGGGTATGGAACAGGCAGCACCCTCAAACCTTCAGAAGTATGAGATGAACCCCAACAACTTGGAAAGGTGGATCTCTCTCACACGTACCGACACAGACTATCCCCCAATTTAACTGATCCCCAAAGGTTTTTGATTAAATAGCGGAATAGAAAATATGATCCAAAAAAAGTGTATGTATATCACACGTACACAACCACACTAGGCCCCAATTACTATTGTTTGTACCCCTAAAAGGCTAGATGAGGAGTAGGGGGGGTATGGAACAGGCAGCACCCTCAAACCTTCAGAAGTATGAGATGAACCCCAACAACTTGGAAAGGTGGATCTCTCTCACACGTACCGACACAGACTATCCCGCAATTCAATTGATCCTCAAAGGTTTTTATTGAATAGCGGAATAGGAAATATGATCAAAAAAAGTGTATGTATCTCGCACGTACACAACCACACTAGGCCCCAATTACTATTGTTTGTACCCCTAAAAGGCTAGATGAGGAGTAGGGGGGGTATGGAACAGGCAGCACCCTCAAACCTTCAGAAGTATGAGATGAACCCCAACAACTTGGAAAGGTGGATCTCTCTCACACGTACCGACACAGACTATCCCCCAATTTAACTGATCCCCAAAGGTTTTTGATTAAATAGCGGAATAGAAAATATGATCCCAAAAAAGTGTATGTATATCACACGTACACAACCACACTGGGCCCCAATTACTATTGTTTGTACCCCTAAAAGGCTAGATGAGGAGTAGGGGGAGTATGGAACAGGCAGCACCCTCAAACCTTCAGAAGTATGAGATGAACCCCAACAACTTGGAAAGGTGGATCTCTCTCACACGTACCGACACAGACTATCCCGCAATTCAATTGATCCTCAAAGGTTTTTATTGAATAGCGGAATAGGAAATATGATCAAAAAAAGTGTATGTATCTCGCACGTACACAACCACACTAGGCCCCAATTACTATTGTTTGTACCCCTAAAAGGCTAGATGAGGAGTAGGGGGAGTATGGAACAGGCAGCACCCTCAAACCTTCAGAAGTATGAGATGAACCCCAACAACTTGGAAAGGTGGATCTCTCTCACACGTACCGACACAGACTATCCCCCAATTTAACTGATCCCCAAAGGTTTTTGATTAAATAGCGGAATAGAAAATATGATCCAAAAAAAGTGTATGTATATCACACGTACACAACCACACTAGGCCCCAATTACTATTGTTTGTACCCCTAAAAGGCTAGATGAGGAGTAGGGGGGGTATGGAACAGGCAGCACCCTCAAACCTTCAGAAGTATGAGATGAACCCCAACAACTTGGAAAGGTGGATCTCTCTCACACGTACCAACACAGACTATCCCCCAATTTAACTGATCCCCAAAGGTTTTTGATTAAATAGCGGAATAGAAAATATGATCCCAAAAAAGTGTATGTATATCACACGTACACAACCACACTAGGCCCCAATTACTATTGTTTGTACCCCTAAAAGGCTAGGAGTAGGGGGAGTATGGAACAGGCAGCACCCTCAAACCTTCAGAAGTATGAGATGAACCCCAACAACTTGGAAAGGTGGATCTCTCTCACACGTACCAACACAGACTATCCCCCAATTTAACTGATCCCCAAAGGTTTTTGATTAAATAGCGGAATAGAAAATATGATCCCAAAAAAGTGTATGTATATCACACGTACACAACCACACTAGGCCCCAATTACTATTGTTTGTACCCCTAAAAGGCTAGGAGTAGGGGGAGTATGGAACAGGCAGCACCCTCAAACCTTCAGAAGTATGAGATGAACCCCAACAACTTGGAAAGGTGGATCTCTCTCACACGTACCAACACAGACTATCCCCCAATTTAACTGATCCCCAAAGGTTTTTGATTAAATAGCGGAATAGAAAATATGATCCCAAAAAAGTGTATGTATATCACACGTACACAACCACACTAGGCCCCAATTACTATTGTTTGTACCCCTAAAAGGCTAGGAGTAGGGGGAGTATGGAACAGGCAGCACCCTCAAACCTTCAGAAGTATGAGATGAACCCCAACAACTTGGAAAGGTGGATCTCTCTCACACGTACCAACACAGACTATCCCCCAATTTAACTGATCCCCAAAGGTTTTTGATTAAATAGCGGAATAGAAAATATGATCCAAAAAAAGTGTATGTATATCACACGTACACAACCACACTAGGCCCCAATTACTATTGTTTGTACCCCTAAAAGGCTAGATGAGGAGTAGGGGGAGTATGGAACAGGCAGCACCCTCAAACCTTCAGAAGTATGAGATTGTGTTCACTGTACCCCACAAAGATTGAGTTCACTGCACCCCACAATGATTGTGTTCACTGCACCCCACAAAGATTGTGTTCACTGCACCCCACAAAGATTGTGTTCACTGTACCCCCCAAAGATTGTGTTCACTGCACCCCACAAAGATTCTGTTCACTGTACCCCACAAAGATTGTGTTCACTGCACCCCAAAAAGATTGTGTTCACTGCACCCCAAAAAGGATGTTGTTCACTGCACCCCAAAAAGGATGTTGTTCACTCCACCCCAAAAAGATTGTGTTCACTGCACCCCACAAAGATTGTGTTCACTGCACCCCAAAAAGATTGTGTTCACTGCACCCCAAAAATGATTTTGTTCACTGCACCCCAAAAAGGATTTTGTTCACTGCACCCCAAAAAGGATGTTGTTCACTCCACCCCAAAAAGATTGTGTTCACTGCACCCCAAAAAGATTGTGTTCACTGCACCCCACAAAGGATTTTGTTCACTGCACCCCAAAAAGATTGTGTTCACTGCACCCCAAAAAGGATGTTGTTCACTGCACCCCAAAAAGGATTTTGTTCACTGCACCCCAAAAAGATTGTGTTCACTGCACCCCACAAAGGATTTTGTTCACTGCACCCCACAAAGATTGTGTTCACTGCACACCAAAAAGGATTGTGTTCACTGCACCCCAAAAAGATTTTGTTCACTGCACCCCAAAAAGATTGTGTTCACTGCAGCCCAAAAAGATTGTGTTCACTGCAGCCCAAAAAGATTGTGTTCACTGCAGCCCAAAAAGATTGTGTTCACTGCAGCTCACACACAGAAAAATGGATGTGGATCACTGACACCTGCCTATCTCCAATCCCACACCACACAGCAATATCGATTGTAGTTTGTAGAACACAGTTTCCCTAAAATTCAGCAGACTCTGTCCCTAACAGGATTGAGAAGAGATCGTAGATCAGGATTGAGTGCAGATTCACCCCACCCCCCACACAGCAATATCGATTGTAGTTTGTAGAAGACACTGACCCTATAATTCAGCAGACTCTATCCCTAAAATGCCTACAACTCGCCCTGCCTAAACACTCCGACCTGTCCCTCAATTCTATCCGGACACAAATGGTTTTTTCCTGCCTATCTTTCCCTAATCAGCAGCCAGCACGTTGATGTGTGCTCTGTCCCTGAATCTAAGCAGCATAATGACGCCGCTGCGGCTGCCTCGAACTTATAAAGACTTGGTCACATGCTTCAGACGGCCAATCACAGCTACTGAGACATTTGCAGGCATGGCTGGGATGGCTTAAGGCACACCAGTTAAACGATTGTTGATTGGCTGTTGAAAGCCCGCCATGAAAAGAGCGCCAAAGCATGCAAAACCCGGAAATAAAACGACCGAACACGGATTTTTACCCGAACATACAGTAAAGTGTCCGTGTCCGTGTTCGGGTACAAAAAATCCAATTATTCGGTACGAACACGAATAATACAGTCCGTGTTCGCTCAACACTAGTCATTTGGGTAATTTCTGTTGTCATTATGATTTAAAAGGGCAAACACAGCTGATTGATAATAAAACAAATGGCTTCAGCCAAACACTAACCATGAGTAAAATAAAAGTTTTTTGTTATCATTCATATTCTCTGAAAAATGGCCAATAAATCATAAATTCTGACAGGATATGTAAACTTATGGGCACAACTGTATACTTATATATATATATATACACACACACACACACATGTATAATTATATATATATATATATATATATATATATATACCGGGTAAAAAAAAGGATTAAACACGTCACCATTTTTCTAGGTAAATATATTTCTAAAGGTGCTATTGACATGACATTTTTACCACATGTCGATAACAACCCATGCAACCCATACAAACAAAGAAACCAAAACAATAAGTTCAGAAATGATGTTATGTGTAATAAAGTAGAATGACACAGGGAAAAAGTACTGACCACATAAAGAAAAACATGCAATGTCGCCAGCTGAAATCTATCAGTAATTAAAAAGCAATCCTGCTCCTTGTCAGTGCAAATTAATATCAGCTGGTTCAGTCTCAACTGTTGTCTTATATAAAAAAAAAGTGTATCATTACCAAGGTGTCACACAAGCAAAATCTCATGATGGGTAAAGGCAAAGAGCTCTCTCAAGACCTTTGCAACCTTATTGTTGCAAAACATACCGATGGCATTGGTTACAGAAGGATTTCTAAACTTCAGAATGTTGTACTGAACACTGTTGAAGCCATAATCTGGAAGTGGAATTATCAGGAGAGCGTGTTTAACCCTCCTCTTATGTTAGGGTCAGAACCGACCCGTTTTCATTTTTGAATGTCTATAAGTATCACATAAATTTGTTTATTGCATCAAGATTTATTTACTTTGTCAGGAACCTCTATTTAAACAATGTAATAGAAAAAGAATCCTTTTCACTAAATTATAAAATACTGTGGTGAAAATTAAGACGTTTATGGTGTTAGGGTCAATTCTGACCCAGTTATAATATAGGATTTTAGGACACTAATAAGTGCCAAAACTAAAATCATAAACACTCTCTCTGCTTAGTAACACTGACAGCCAATCACCTCTCAACCCTGTGAGCTGTAGTTAGGGAGGGGCCTATCTCTTTTCCTGCTTGTCTGCTTCTCTAAATAAAGTTTGTTGCTGACTTTATTTTACCATTTTTTTTAAATTTGAAAATGAGAGGTATGCTATCAAAAGAAAGGTCTAAGGGGTCACACGAAAAATATTAAAACCAATCTTTTCAAGGATAAAGAAGCCTAACAAGGTAACCAAGAGGTAAGAAACAAATTGGATGATAAATAATTGTTCCGAGGGTATTTTATGGCTGATTTAAGACACGGGTCAAAACCGACCCGTTAACATCATGGATAGTAACAGAAAGCTAACATAAGAGGAGGGTTAAGAGCCAAAGACCTGGAACTAGCAGGTAAAATTGTTTCAAAGAAAACAAAAAGTTTTGCACTCAGCCGTCATGGCTTATATGCACGCTCATCATGCAAGACTCCAGTGCTGAAGAAAAAGTGGGAAATACTGGTATAATATAGCTTGGTCAGATAAGACAATAATTAAACTCTTTGGATGTCATATTACACACCATGTTTGGAGGTCAAATGGCACTGCTCGTCACCCCAAAAACACCATACCAACAGTGAAGTTTGGAGGTCAGAATATTATGTTGTGGGCTGTTTTTCAGCAAACGGTACAGACTTTATGTCATTGAAAGAAGGATGAATGGAAAAATGTACCAAGACATTCTTGATAAAAATCTGCTGTCATCTACCAGGACGATGAAGAGGGAACAAGGGTGGACATTTCAGCAAGACAATGATCCCAAACACAAATTGGTTTCAAAGAAAGGAAATGAAGCTGCTAGAATGGCCCAGCCAATCACCTGACTTGAATACAATACAAAATCTCTGGAAAGAACTAAAGTTTAGAGTTCATAGAAGAGGCCCATAGAACCGTCAAGATTTGAAGAAGAAGGGGTCAAATTCACACCCGAGCAATGCATGCGACTAGTTTCTCCATACAGGAGGCATCTTAAAGCTGTCATTACCAACAAAGGATTTAGTACGAAGTAATAAATACATTTCAGTTAGTGTGTTCAATACTTTTTCCCTGTATCTATTCTATTTTGTTACATATAACTTAATTTATGAACTTATATGTTTTGGTTTCTTGCATGTATGGATTGCATGGGTTGTTACCAACATGTGGTGAAAGTTTCATGTCAGTAACACCTTTAGATATTTACCTAGAATAATGGTGACGTGTTGAACGCTTATTTGACCAGCTTGTGTATATATATATATATATATACATATATATATATATATATATATATACACATATACTGAAACAGCTAGATTTTTTATTAACCAAAAAAAATTGAGATTTGCTGCATAGCCACCACCCATAATTCTTACTATCATTCCAAACCACCACTGATTCTGGTAATAAAAGTTTTGACAAAAAGAGGAGCTCTTGTGTTACATGTATCACGATCTTGGACACAGACAAAAAAACTGCTATTTCTTCAGAATAGCAAAAGGTAGGAATCTGCAGCAAAGTTTGTTTAAATCCCTGCAACGTACATTGATCGCTCAGAGGGGAATGTTTTTTTCCTCAACAAAAGTGGAATTGCTCTTTAAAATAAAAGAAAAAAACGTGATGGCAGTTACCCCCTCCCCTTTTCACCTTGACTTTAATAATGATCTTTAAATCTATGTGCAAAATGAATGTGAATGAGATTGATTTTTATAATTATCAATCAGCTGCTCCACTTTTCATGAGGAAAAGTGACAGGGTCTGCATTCCTTTTGACGTTATTTCCCTTTGGGAATGACATTTTTGTTGCAGTGGATGCCTAAAATCTGACTTGTATCTTAGTGCAGACTTCTGGGAAAACCAGTGAGCCAATCACAACAAGCAGTAAATTACATTTCTGAGTCCAGAACGTCTCCCGGTGGGCATATTGCATTGCATTTAACAGAAAATTCCAGTACTGCAGATTGAAAAGGAAAGGTCATCTTTAACAAAATGCAATTACAAAATGACTTGTGCAGCAGTTCTATATGATATATATATATATATATATATATATATATTTAACTTTCAATTTTTTTCCCCACTAAAGTGGAGTTACCCTTTTAACTAATGACTGATAGTGACCAGCATGTAAATGAGCTCACAGTAACTACCAGCACTTACAATTGGGCTTGGTGACTATCACAATTATGGAAAAATACTTTGAGAGAATTGCTTTTTCTTTCGAGGACAAGCACTACTGTACATTCAGGCCGGTATCAACATGGCAGAGGCTGCTCCCTTACTGATCTCAATGCCACAGCATTACTTACCTACATTTCTGGGAATATGTTTTATTTTTTTTTTTTTTTTAGAAAAATAAATTAAAAATAACCATTGCAGTGCTAATCCTATAGAATGGATTAGCACTAAGGAAAGCTGTACTTTTCATACAATTAAAGGCAGCCACCTGTTTCAAACTAATTATAAACCAGCACACAGTATTGATTACCATTCACAAATATTAGCCAGCAATAATATTCCATTACAGAAAAATGTGTTATCTAAAATGCTAAGCCAAGTGCAAAATGAGAATACTGCCTAGTTTTACCTATCAGATGCTCAACAAAATTAGAAAGGCATTGTCCTGTGAGGACAGCAAGTTTACAGAGGAGCCACATTGACCAGAAGGGGACAAGCTATTCCTTATACCTTGAAGTATGGAATAGGATTGGTGCCAATAGTTCTGCAAAACAATGAAATTTTAGCAAATAGACTGATGGCCAGGCTTGCATAAAACTGCTTTCTTTACAATAATGTTGTTGGCCCCTCATAGGGTCATTTAAATGAACAAAAGCACTGTTACCCCCTCCATAATGAATTAATAACTTATGTCTTCAAGCAGTAGAATTTTTTTTTTTTTTTTGTGCTTAACCATCCAGTCCAGGACTAGTGTAGGCCATCACTCATGTGACCACTACTTAGGGGAACACAGAGCTGCATTTTCTCCAGTTAGAGTATGTTTTTTTTTTTTTTAGCTCTTGTTGCTTTTTGTTCATCCCAGCAAAACAAGATAGCTTTGTGTTAACATTTGAGTATATGTCCAATTTAGGCTCCACTTTCTTTGTACATGGTAGCTGTAAATAAGAAAGTTAAGATTGTGGAACAGTCTGGTGTCAGTTATATTGATGTACTTGGGTGCTGAATGACAACTGAGCCTGTCATATTTTTAGGATCGCCATGGTAACAGGCAAACAGCAGAGAGAACCAGAATAGGAATTAAACATGGCACTTTTAAAATAAACTAAACATGGCACTGTTAAATACTCTGATGTACAAATACATTCATAGAATATATTTGTATATTTTTGAGCTTTTATCATTGTAATGAAGCCACTGAACTAAAAGAATGTATACGACTAATTACTGCTAAATTATCTTGTACATGCAATCCTATATAGGCATGCATACATGTAACCAAATGCCAGTAAACTACAGTACATCTGTTGCACGAAAACAGATAACTAACAGTAAAGCTGAGTGATGGAAAACAATTTTTCCAGTCATGCTGCACTGAGGCTCTAAAATAGCAAGAATGGATGTTTGTTGTGTTTCCGCATATAAGAATCGGGAATTTACTGGATATACTGTTTAGGAAAAACTGCAAGATATTTTATACAGTTGCAACCCTAAAAAACAGTGGTTTTCCTGTATATTTATAAGTAAGCAGCTGGTCATCAATCTATGTATTATGCAGGATATAAACAAGGGAAACTATGAAGAGCACAGTGGAAAGAACAATATATATACATTGCTAAAAAAAAAAAAAAAAATTAAAGGAACAATTTGAAAACAAATCAGATCTCAATGGGGAAAAATATCACGCTGGATGTCTATACTATATGGACTGGGTAATGTGTTAGGAATGAAAGGATGCCATATCATTTGATGGAAATGAAAATTATCAACCTACAGAGGGCTGAATTCAAAGACACCCCAAAAGTCAAAGTGAAAAAATGATGCAGCAGGCTAGTCCATTTTGCTGAAACTTCATTGCAACTATTCAAAATGATACTCAGTAGTTTGTATGGCCCCCACATGCTTGTATGCATGCCTGACAACGTCGGGGAATGCTCCTAATGAGATGACGGATGGTGTCCTGGGATATTTCCTCTCAGGTCAGGACAAGAGCATCACTGAGCTCCTGAACAGACTGAGGTGCAATCTGGTGGCGTCAGATGAACTGAAACATAATGTTCCAGGGGTGTTCTATTGGGTTTAGGTCAGGCTAGCATTGGGGCCATTCAATGGTATCAATTCCTTCATCCTCTAGGAACCGACAGCATACTTTCACCACGTGAGGCCAGGCATTGTCGTGCACCAGGAGAAACCCAGGACCCACTGCACCAGTCTGCCCATGGGTCCAAGGATTTCATCCCAATACCTAATGGCAGTCAGGGTGTCAATGTCTAGACTGTACGTCTGTGTGTCCCTCAATGGATATGCCTTCCCAGACCATTGATGACCTACCACCAAACCAGTCATGCTGAAGAGTATTACAGACAGCATAACATTCTCCACGGCTTCTCCAGACCATTTACGTCTGTCACATGTGCTCAGGGTGAACCTGCTCTCATCTGTGAAAAGCACAGGGCGCCAGTGGTGGACCTGCCAATTCTGGTGTTCAATGTCAAATGCCAATCGAGCTCCACTGTGCTGGGCAGTGAGCACAGGACTCACTAGAGGACTTTGGGACCTCAGATCACCCTCATGAAGTCTGTTTCTGATTGTTTGGTCAGAGACATTCACACCAGTGGCCTGCTGGAGGTCATTTTGTAGGTCTCTGGCAGTGCTCATCCTGTTCCTCCTTGCACAAAGGAGCAGATACTGGTCCTGCTGATGGATTAGGGTCCAGGTATCGCCTCATGCTACCGGGAGTGACACTGACCCTAGAAAAATGCAAAACTAGTGAAAAACAGTTAGAAAAGATGAGTAGGGGGGAAAAAAATTCAATGGCCTCCACCAATAAAACCACTCCTGTTTTGGAGGTCATCTCATTGTTGCCCATCTAGTGCACCTGTTGTTAATTTCAAATTGAATACCAAAGCAGCTGAAACTGATTAACAACCCCCTCTGCTACTTAACTGACAATATCAATATCTCAGGACTTTTATTGACTTGACACTATACTCTGACTAAAAGGTGTACCTTTATTTTTTTTCATTGAGCAGTGTATATTGTATACATACTGTTTATTAAGAGTGAAATCCACAATGCATATAGGTATTTGTTACATTCTTTTCACAGCAGGTAATCCTGAAACAATCATGTGTTTGAATAATGTTGCAGTTGTCTGCATCTGTTCAAGAAATGATTTACAGTAATTCCAGGTGACATAGGCAGGAAGATAGTATTTAAAAGAGCTAAAAACTGTCTGCTGTTACTCTTTTGTTAATGTATCTGTTATATTATTTAAACATGAATGTGCTTCTAAAGCCGTATTAAAAACTCAAAAGCACATATTTTGTATATATAGACTGATCACTACACCGACCCGCTGCCAGTGTCACATGCATATCACATGCCAATTGGATGGCTTCCTTTCATGCCATCCATTGTGTACAATTGTGTTGCTAGCTGTGATTGGTCACAGTGATCATATGGTACAAACAGGGCCAATCACATTCCATCTGTACCATGTGATTAGTTTTGACCAATCACAGCTAATCACAACAAAAGACATTGAATGAATCAGTTTCATTCAGTAAAAATGGTTGCTTGTGCCAATTAAATTAATTGGTATAAGCAATCATAATATGTAAAAGAAAATCACTATGGTAACATTGTATTGCTCTAGTCACAGTGTGTTGGAAAAAAAAAATTGTAACTAATAGAAAAAAATTGTAACTAATAGAAAAAAATGTAATAATAAAGTTAAAAAATATCAGTCAGTGTCCCTAAACACCATGACACCAGTTATACGATATTGCTGTATTGCACTGGTGATATTGTGATTATTTTTTATTATTTTTTCATTTTCCAAATACCTGTGACAAAAAAATTACAACTTCAAAAAACTAGCCATGCCTCTTACTAAATACTTTGGACTGTCTACTTTACAAAAAGGGGTAATTTGGGGGATATTTGTACTATCCTGGCATTTACGGTCCTCAAGAAATGAAATGTGGTGTCAGCACTTCAGGATTGATCAATTTTCAGATATACTGTATATATCATAGTTTGTGGTCTCTATAACTTTCCTACAGACTATATAATATACACAGATTTTCCCCAAAGAAATATAGAAGAATACATTTTGACCTAAATTTATGAAGTAAGATTTTTTATTTGCAAAATGTTATAAAAAATGTGTCTTTTTTTGTTTATTTAGCAAAATATAAAAAAACCCAGTGGTGACTAAATACCAAAAATGCTTTTTTCTATTTTGATTATATTGGTCAGGCAATGCACTGACATATTTGATACCATAGTGCTATGTGCTGAGTGTTCAGTGTGCCCCTGTACCTTTAAGGAGGAGTGGGCTCTATTTATTAAAATGCATGTGCCCCCATTGTGGAGACTCTCAGAGGTTAGAGTTAGGAACTACAGAAAACAGGGTGCCTTGACGTGGCCTGTAGCTTACACATGCATTTTGCAAATGTGTGCAGACTAAACCCCTGTTCTTAATGCATATTGTTTGATTTGATGTCAATTTAGTTGGTTGCTGGCTGGTTGGTAACTTTGAGCTTGGAAATCTCTTTGTATTTGTTTGACATAGGTTTGTAAAGAAGTTACAGCTAAGTGCCGGTTCACACTAGGGCGACCTGTGAGGCGACCTGGTTGCCTCACAGGTCGCCGCAGGTCGCCTCCCATAGGGAAGCTGCGGACCCGTTCTAATGTGTCGCTCCGACCTAGAAAAAGGGTCCGGAGCTTCTTTGGGGCGACCCGGAGGCGACCGCCATAGACTTCAATGTTATAAAGTCCGTGGCGGCCGCTCCGAGGTCGGCCGCTCGGAGGTCGCGGTGCGAAGTAGCGTCGCTGCAATGTGAACCGGCGCTAAAACATCTAGACCACTGATGATATAGTCAAAGCTTTGAATGAGTGTGTCTGCTGTTCAGGTTTTTATTGCCTCTATGTGCAACAAACAGTAAAGCTTTTACAAGTACATATTACCTGAAAGATCTCAACCACCCATAAGGCGCTATGGTATTGCTATGGATGGTCCCCATGGTACTCATTGAACCTGTAACAACCTGTTCTGTCAATACAAGGGACTTTATTCCTAGAGATAAAGCATATAAAAGCTTTACTCATTATTGGATGCTCCATTTTCAGTCCCTAAAAACCTTTTTTCAAACATTATCTCAGTGTGGGACTAGGATTAGTACTCTAAGAACATGCTTTAGAATTTTCTCACAACACTGAGGAATCAGAGGAGGTCCAGAACATTTACTGTCTAGCTTTTGGCAGTGTGATTATCAATGAAAGTCTAATCCTGGTAACAGCTACCAATTACAAATGACAGCTATTTTTTTGTAAGAGATATCTTAGCTGACTAGAATAGCAACAAGTAAAATAAATTCCTTCAACCACCATACCTCTAAGAAGATAATCAAAAGTCACGGATATTTTTATCAGCATAGCCTCCACTGATTAACTACTTTATCTATCAGACAGTGTTAGCAGTAACCATTTCCTCTTGCACTATTTTTTGAATCAGCTCATAAGAAAGTATAATACAGTCGTGGCCAAAAGCTTTGAGAATGACATAAATAATACATTTCACAATGTCTGCTGCCTCAGTTTTTATGATGGCAATTTTCATATACTCCAGAATTTTATGAAGAGTGATCAGATGAATTGAAATTAATTGTAAAGTCCCTCTTTGCCATGAAAATGAACTTAATCCCAAAAAAAATTTCCACTGCATTTGTGAAGAAGGCTTCAGGGCACCCAAGAAAGTCTAGTAAGCGCAAGGACTGTCTCCTACAGTTGATTCAGCTGTGGGATTGGTGCACCAACAGTGCAGAGCATGCTCAGGAATGGCAGCAGGCAGGTGTGAGTGCGTCTGAACGCACAGTGAGGAAAAGACTTGGAGGACGGCCTGGTTTCAAGAAGGACTTCAAAAAAGCCACTTCTCTCCAGGAAAAACATGCGGACTGATATTCTGCCAAAAGGACAGGGATTGAACTGCTGAGGACTGGGATAAAGTAATTTTCTATGATAAATCCCCTTTCTGATTGTTTGATAAAACCATGTCCAGAGAAGAAAAGGTGAGCGCTACCATCAGACCTATGCCATGGCAACAGTAAAAAATTCTAAGACCATTCATATGTGGGGTTGCTTCTTAGCCAAGGGAGTGGGCTCACTCACAATTTTGCCAAGGAACACAGTCATGAATAAAGAATGGTACAAAAACATCTTCTGAGAGCAACTTCTCCCAACTATCCAAGAACAGACTGGTGAGGAACAATGCCTCTTCCAGCATGATGGAGTACCTTGCCATAAAGGCAAAAGTGATAACTAAGTGGCTTAGGGAACAAAACATCAACATTTTGGGACCATGGTCAGGAAATTCCCCAGACTTGAATCCCATTGAGCAATTGTGCTCAATCTTGAAGAGGCGGGTGAACAAAAAATACCCCACAAATTCTGACAAACTCCAAACATTGATTATACAAGGCTGGGCTGCCATCAGTCAGGATGTGGCCCAGAAGTTGATTGACAGCATGCCAGGGGCGAATTGCAGAGGTCTTGAAAAAGAAGGGTCAACACTGAAAATATTGACTCTTCGCATAGCATTTATGTAATTGTCATTAAAAGCCTTTGACACTTATGAAATGCTTGTAATTATACTTCAGTATACCATAGTAACATCTGACAAAAAAAAATCGAAAAACACTGAAGCAGCAGACTTTGTGCAAATTAATATATGTGTCATTCTCAAAACTTTTGGCCAAGGCTGTATAACTAAATAAAAATATCTATGACGTCAACAAAGATAATACATACTTTCAACTGTCCAACTGTCATGTTTCTAAATCGAAACTCTAAGCATATTTTAGATGGGTTTCTATGGACAACCTTGTCTTCCTCGCCTTTGTTAAAGGAAATATTATCAAAAAAATCACATTCTTTTTTGTTAATAATATTTTGTCAGGGTTGTTGCTCCTACTGAAAGTACATTGGATTCACGTTTATTACACTCCCATCTCAGGAGTAAAGTCAAAATAAAGAACGTTCAACAATGTCCTTGAGTTGGTTGAAGGCCAGGTGTGTACATATATTTATTATATAACAGAAAGAACTACTGTGTATCTTTCTGGCAAGACACGAAGAGGAGTGGGTGAAAAAAACAGCATGTTCTGCAATCCCACTCTTTCAGCTATGCTCTTCTAGCAATTTACATCACAACAAGATACCCTGAAAACAAACACTGTTTTTGTTCTGCTAAAGATCTGGAGGATGTGCATACAAAGGGAACTGAATAAAATCTCCTCTGTTCATTTAATGCATGGGAATTTATTTACTGTAGAGATATAATCTTTGTATTTAACAACAAGAGTTAGGGAGGAATACAATACTGGTAGGTATCAGTGTTTATAATGGAGCAAATATAAAATCATTCTTTATTTATTCTGTATTTCAAATCCCTCTACTATAATTACTATACGTCTATTTTATTAAATTCCCATAATGCTTGCACACCACAAATCAAACAGAGAAGGGCTGTACTAAAAGCCAATCATTGAGAGCTTTGGATTGGAAAGATGAAACTTTGCATTCTCCACAAACAATGCTGCTTGTTGTCGCCTGAGTTGGAGCAGTTAGCCATCTATGTGCATGCTTGCCCACCATTAAATTCTCTGCCTGAAAGAGTCTTCAGTGTAGCTGGTGGCCTCATCACTAACAAATACAGTATATAAATGTATGGAATGTGGACGGTATGTTTTTTTATTTATTTATTTTTCAGAATGAACTCACATACGAACAACCTCTATCTATTATGCGTTACCAACCCCACCACCACTATGCCATCTTGTGCTGTCCTTTGCAATAATTTGCAAAATGACTGTAAAGTTAAAACAAGTTAGCAGCCTACATGTGCAGTATCCCAGGTAAAACATCCTCCCCCCCAAAACAAAAAAGTCAAAATTTGTTGTTTTCCTATTCATTTGTCAAAACCCATTTCACCTAACAGTTCATGTCAAAAAATGAACTGAACGTTTACAATAGAGAGCATTTATCCTAAATTTTAAACAAGAGGAATAAATAACTCTTAACGTAAAACATTTAGAGCCCATTCACACAGGGGCGACACGACTTGTCGGCGCGTCATGCACGGACTTCATATCATTGAAGTCAATGCAAGTCGCCTCCAGGTCGCCCCAAAGTAGTACAGGACTTAGGAATCACATCACAATTTATTTTCATTGCAAAATGGACTGCTGAACCAAATTAGAAATTAGGTAAACTGTTGACAAATCAGATTGAAATCATTTGGTCATTTTGAATCTTTCATTTTTTAAATTGTGCACAGGAAGAAATTTTACACACTCACCAGAGGGATAGGCTGTCTATTACTAGGGCAGCAATAAGTGCTTTGTGTAAATTGTTTCCAGCATCGCTCCACAGATGGCAAGACCAGGCTGCTCTATTCCACTCCACCAGGGGATAGTATCAGAGTTATCAGCATGTCACCAACCAAAATTATTATTTTTGCTCATAGTTTAGTATTTTATTATTCCCAAACTTACATTAAAAACATCCAGTACAAAAACAACCACTGAAAAAAACAAATGCTGCTTTCAAACTTACATAAGGGGCCACGAAACCTGAAGAGAATGGCAACACAACCTCTAACCCTTCACAGTGTAGCTCTACTTATGTTTCACACAAAGGCCCATCATCAGAGACAGCTCCTGATGACGCATTTGTGTAAAACGTACGTAGAGCTACACTGTGAAGGGCTACAGGTTGTGCCACAATTCTCTGCAGGTTTGGTGGCTCCTTATGTAAATTTGAAAGCAGCATTTGTTTTTTACAGTGGTTGTTTTTATACCGGATGTTTTTAATGTAAATTCTCTGCAGGGGCCGCCATTCTCTGCAGATTTGGTGGCCCCTTATGTAAGTTTGAAAGCGGAATTTGTTTTTACACTGGTTGCAAGGTGCACAGTCTATTTGCCTTTAGTAAATCCATGTCTTTTTGTTGCTAGTCTCATCTTACCCTGATTGGCTTTTCAGTGAAAACAAATTCAATGGGATACTGAATATTTAATCACACACTAAACACAAAAATACATGGAACCAACGATGATTGACATTAGTGCACAGCAATTGCTCAGAGGCTTCCAGCTGCAGAGTGGTAGCAAGTGAAAAAAATGATGGAGCACTCTATAATAGACCTTAAATAGAGCAGTGATCATTTACACAACAGTTTATCTCCCTATGATGCCAGTGTAAGAAACTGTTTTCCTCCCACTGACACCAATGTAAGAAACAGGTTGCCTACTACTGACACCACTGCGAGCAACAGTTTAGCAAAATCTGGGTTTTTCTCATTTCACTGAACACTGATGCTAAAATATTTTTTCCTTTTACTAATATCCAACACCCTGACCTTCTTCCTCATGCTGACAACCAACAACATATGTTTATTACGCCAACTTACCACAATTTTCAGGGCATTCTTCCTGTCATTGACAGCTGACACCAGGCCATTCTTCCTCCCACTGATCGCCCACACCAGGGCATTCTTCCTAGGGCACAGCCAGCCGAGATTTGAACCATGTATGGCCGGCCTAAGTTACATGCATTACAGTACACCAATACACTAAGCATTACTCCTCTACACATATACTGTATACACAATAAAACACACTATACAGAGTTTGTATACACAAACTTTACTCAGCATGACAGTGTAAGTGCTGATTGTGCTTCTTTTTTCCTCTACATTCCAGCCAGAAGTATGAGGGTTGATAAATTATGCTTTGTGCATTCTCACATAAATGTAATAAACAAGCAACAGTACTGCCAAGTAGCATTGCAATCTCCAAAGCTACCCACAGACATGAGATGGTGGCCGGGAGATCTAAAAGTGGTTTTTGGTGTTTGGATACAGATGCAAAATTTAATGAATATATATATAAAAGAACCTTGTTTTGCATGACAGATCAGCCTTGTCATTACATTAAGTGTGGGCCACAGAAATATGTAATAGTTATCACGAAGGAATAATCTAACTATGACGCGGTGGTTGTTTGCATTTTCACTTTAAACAAAGATTAATGCATACCATATACTACATTTCTCATCATGGACAATCTGGAACAGAGGTGCTACGTGTCAGTCCTTCATATTTTGTGGAAGAGTGTGTATTAAATTTTACCTTGTCTATTTTGTCAGGACACTATACTAAAAAGAGATTATGGAAAACATGTGGTTGGCATCTGTGCAGAAAGCACTGCTGAAGAAAAAAAAAAAAACCTAAGCTCAATAATTGTTAGCGGCAGATGGGTTCAAGCTAAACAGTTGAAGGAGCACACAGAACAAAGCACCTGTGATTGCTTAACATATCAGGGGAGTCTTTGAAGTGCAGTACAAGCTTTTAATCAGCTGACTGTCAGTGCACATTGGCCCAAGCTTCAATCTGCAAAAGCAAGCAAGCTTAACTGCTACAGTTGTACTAGGCTTAGTAATCAGTTGAGATCAATATAGAAGTTTTCTAAATGTTGCTTTATTTAGCATTGTGCATTTTAGCTATTTACAATTTAATACCACATATTTCTTAGTTTCTGAGAGAGTCAAATTTGGATATCAGACATGGAAAAAAAAATATGAATATTTTGTTATGGGTTACTGTACTAAGCTAATTACTCTATGCTGTTTGGCCCATTAAATTAGCCAAACATTTGTTATTAGTGCTATTGAAGCCCCAAAGCAGGTTCCAAACATCCAAATGAGAATTGGAAGGATCACCAGGAGTTGTTGCCTCATTAAAGTTTTTTTTTCATAGAGCTGCTATTGTTTTAATCATAAGGGAAAACATAAAACAAGGATTCTAAAAACAAGCAGCTAATTAAAAAAAATAGATAATTTGTTTTAATAAAAATAATTGGGCATCAAAACATCATCAATTAATATACTAATCATAACAAAATATTTTTGTGAAACTGCTTTTTTTTGTTAATTAGTCCCCAGATTTTTTTCTCCTTTACCCCTTGGGTTAAAAGATGCAAATGTACAGCCTCTCGGCGGGTGGGCCTTGGTGGCGAGCGGTGCAAATACAGCTGCACAAATAGCGTGCACCCTGCATGCTCTCGGCACAGTTACTGGACATTTCTGATCGCTGCTTGCAATCAGGAGCTTTCCAATCATGTGACCGCTAATCACGATCATGAAACCCCGCCCCACCTATTGGCATTCTAAACCTCTTAAAGGGCCGATAGTCACAGTAAACTCATTGCATGTTTAAAAAATATAATACCCTGCCAATATTGCTCAGCTACAAGTCACTATCATTATTCTGTAAACAGCCTTCAAATACCTTATTATTTGTTTTTCATAAAGGCCATGGGATTGTTTAAGGCTCCAGCTATGTGGCATGGGGCAGATAAAGAAAAGGACGGTTGGGAGTTTCCATTGATGTCATATATCTTAGGGGTTCTGTAGTTTCCTGGCAACCAGCTGTTTTTTTTTGGTGGGGTTACAGCTATCTTATCCTCCAAATCCCCTGCAATCAGGGTAGGACTTTTAGTAGCAGGTTTGTATGAAAGCATTTTTATTTCTTAGGGGATTCTTCAAAAATAAGTAGTGAAAAAAAGGAAAGAAAATACTCTTTCCTGCAATTCTTACCAACGCAACATCATTCACTGAATTTGCGCACCCCCGGTTATTTTCCACCAAAAAATAACCATTAAAGTCTGCTGCTTAAAAGTATATCACATAAGTATGATTTCTATATTACATAGAGAGAGATAAATAAAATGTAAAGAAAATGTTTACATTTTACTTTAAAAGAGATTTATATCCCTTTCCACGTTACTTAGAGATGCAACCAGGGAAAAACAAATGATCTGTGAGAAAACTGTAAGCATAACATTAAGATAAAATTAGGTCAGGTTAGTGAAGTTTTAGGTTAGCAGGACGGTGACTTTTTTATAGGTTTTACAGGTTTTCGTACAGACAACATTGCATTCATTTCTGCTAAAATGTCATTCAGATCATCTGATCAGACATCATCATTATCTGTGTATGTGTATATATATATATATATATATATATATATATATATATATATATATATATGCAGTAGTACACTGTATAAAAAAAAATGAAACAAAAAAATTTCCCCTGCAAAATAATAAAATTTTGTGCACATCATGAAAGACCTACCTGAGAACGAAGCCCTCCAGCGGCACACTGTCACAGCTAACAGGGCTTCCAGTCTTCCCTCCAGGTTCACGGACTTCAGCAAATTGGCCGACTAAGCCACAATAACATCATGGGCATGGCACGACTCTCTCAATGGATGGTACGCAGTCCATTCAGAGCACAGTGTGCATGCACCAGTGAGGTCACTGGCTGCTAATATAGTAAATATCTCCTTAACAGTGCACGTTTAGGAGATGTTTACATGCCTATTAGACCTGTGTACGGCAAAAAATGTTGTTTCTTTTCGTTTTATTTTCATTTGTAAAATACATAATTTCATTCTGTTATATTCATTATGTTATTTAAATTCGTTTTGGGATAATTTATTTTTTCTGTATAGTATATAGAGTATAGATATTTGTTATAACGAATCAATTTGTTTTATTGTTTAATTGTTTTGCTTTTGGCTAATTCATATATATTATTATATTATACATTATATGTGTGTGTGTGTGTGAAAATCGTAATTCTGAAAGTTGTTTATTCATTGAATCCATTAACACACACACACACAATGACAATGCCTCTTCTGCTGCTTCTCAAAACTTGTCTCCTCTGCTCAAATGCAATACAACACCCTTCTCTGGAATGCACTTTGCCAGTGGTTGTGCTGTGTCACTGCTGTTGGTACCAGGAGGAACCTGGTGTTTAGAGCTTGAATCTATTAGCACACACTCACACACAATATCTCTACTGCTGCTTCTCAAAACTCATCTCCTCTTGCTCAAATACAACACCCTTCTAACTCAGTACTTAGGAATTCACTTTGCCAGTATTAGAAATCCAACCTCTAGCACAAAATGAATCTGCTGATTGGGCTGTAAGATTTACTCTGAGTCAACCTGCTGTTTCATTAGACCTTTAACGAATCATGCCAAAATAATTTGTTATTTTCGTTATAATTTTTTTTCGTATTAGTTATTTTTTTCTTCGGACATTCGGCGGAATTTAAATTAGTTATGAAACGAATTGCACATGTCTAGTGCCTACATTTATCTGCCTTATTTTAGGTTTACTTGTAGGTACAAGTAAACAATGGGGCTTTACTACCACTTTAAGAGGAAGAACTACAAACTCACTCTTGACATCATTACACTCAAAATTTTGACACAAAGCAGAAGCTTCTGAGTGGTAGGAATTTAAAAATGGCACTCGAATGAATAGATGCTGTCCCTGTGCTGTTTTAAAATGGTATCTGGGTCACAAGTGGTTAAAGGAAATCTGTAATGAGAGAAATGTGTAGGATTCCATTGCCGATAGCCTGTTGTCTGGCTGTTTTTCGTTTCAGTACTTTTTGATTTACTGCCCTGGAACCAATAGGCAGCCAGTGAAGTCAGAAAGGCTGATACAGATGCTTGTTATGTTGTCATTCGTTTAGAGAATACTGAAATCATCATCTCATCGTACTAGAATGCTCAGATATTAAGTTCAGCAATAGCAACAGTTTATGCTGAAAATTTTACAAGCTAGGCATGTGAACCGAGAGCTACCAAAAGTACACGTTGGATTTCGAAGAGGCAGAGGAACTAGAGATCAAATTGCCGACATTCGCTGGATCATGGAAAAAGCAAGGGAGTTCCAGAAGAAAGTCTACTTCTGCTTTATTGACTACAGTAAAGCCTTCGATTGTGTGGATTACAAAAAGATGTAGCAAATACTGAAAGAAATTGAAATACCAGACCACCTGACCTGTCTTCTGAAAAACCTGTATGCATGTCAAGAAGCAACAGTTAGAACAGGACTTGGAACAACTGACTAGTTCAAAATTGAGAAAGGAGTGCGGCAAGGATGTATATTGTCACCTTACTAATTTAACCTATATGCAGAGTACATCATGTGAAAATGCCAGGATCAAGGAATCACAAGCCGGAATTAGGATTGCAAAAAGAAATATCAACAACCTGAGATATGCAGACAATACCACACTAATGACAAAAAGTGAAAAACTACTAAAGAGTCTCCGAATGAAGAAGAAAGAGGAGAGCGCAAAAGCTGGCCTGAAATTGAACATTAATAAAACTAAGATAATGGCAACTGGTCCCACCACTCCTTGGCAAATAGAAGGAGAAGAAATGGTAACAGTGACAGATTTTATCTTCCTAGGGCTTCAAGATCAAGATAGACGGTGACTGTAGCCATGTAATTAAGAGACGCTTGCGTCTTGGGAGGAAAGCAATGGCAAACCTAGACAATATTATAAAAAGCAGAGACATCACCCTAACGACAAAGTGCCGTATAGTCAAAGCTATCCAGTAGTAACCTTTGGCTGTGACAGATGGACCAAAAGGAAGGCTGAACGATGAAGAATTGATGCTTTTGAATTATGGTGTTGGAGAACACTCTTGAAAGTCCCTTGCATGGCAAGAAGATCAAACCAGGCGATCCTGAAGGAAATTACCCTGAATATTCACTGGAAGGACAGAACATGAAGCTGAAACTTGAATACTGTGGCCACCTAATGTGAATTGGAAAAGACCATGATGCTGGGAAACATTGAAAGAAAAAGGAGAAGAGAATGACAGAAAACAAGATGTATAGGTAACATCATCAAAACAATGAACCTGAAGATAAGCATGAGGTCACAAAGAATCGGACATGACAAAACGACCGAACAACAACTATGGCAGAACATATATATGTTTTTAAGCATAGGTCTCATTGGTAGTGTATGTAAAGTACTTTTTTGGATAGAATAGGAAAGGGGTAGACTCTGTATCAATTTTTTATCCACATCTGTGTATCCTTGGGAAATATTCATCCAAAAGTGTTGAGTTGTTAAGAGATGAGGGAAAATTGTCAAATGGGGACAACTGTTCCTGTGACAACTCTTAAAAATTGGAATTTTGTTTACTTTGGAGAAATATCCTCATTTATTTCTGTGTCTCTAGTGCAGAAAGTGAAGGGAAATTTCCTCAGTGGGACAAAGACAGCAAAAACAACAACACAGGATTTAACCCTTCCCTAATATATCTAAAACTAAAACAAAAATAAGTTTTAACTTTACATACACTTTAAATATAGACATCACATATTCTCTATATGTGTTTGAAATGCTGTCCAATCAGACACAGTGGTTACTGTGTGATTGAACACTGCAAACTGCAGGCCTTACAATTGTTACTAAATGTTGTTATCCTTAGTTGTTTGGAATCCCAAGGCATTCGTTTAAAGCCTGTCAGAAAGAAAAACAAACCACCATTGAATGCCAAAGTCCAGATAACGGGATGTTACCTTTGGGTGCAGTTTATAGATCAGGAAGTCAAAGTAAAGTGTGAAAAATGTATTTCCTAATAAAGAAAGGCCTATTTTACAAAGATCAGTACAGATGACCAGAGAGTACACTTCCAAGAGAAATTGGGAACACAAGAAATATGCTAGTAGAAAAAAACAATAATTTAAAAATCTGGTAAAAGAAAGTCACTCAGTTCAAATAAGACAACAATGTTTTAACTGAATCTAACTTTAAAAATGTATCAATGGCAGTCTATGAGAACCAGTAGCAAGGCGGGCCCAATTTACAAGAAAGAATATGGAGATGATTCAAGTAAAGCTGATCACATAGCAAAGTGAATGCTCAATTTGTAGCTAGTAAATAATAAAAACTTGTGTTCAATATACAGAAAATAAATGATTTGGACAAGATTTGTTGAAGTGAAAGCAGCTTCTCCTTATTTACAAAGCATGTTGAACAGCCTCTACTCCTTAACCACTTTACAACCGGAGGATTTTCCTGCTTTACGTCCAGGCCACTTTTTGCAACTTGGCACTGTGCGATTCAACTGACAATTGCGCAGTCATGCAACCCTGTACCCAAATGAAATTTACGTCCTTTTTTCCCCACAAACAGAGCTTTCTTTTGGTGGTATTTGATCACCTCTGCGCTTTTCATTTTTTGCGATATTAATAAAAAAAGAGCAAAAATTTTGCGAAAAAATTGACATTTTCTACTTTGACAGTTAAAAAATGTCGAATATATTCAATTTTTGCCATATTTTTAGGCCAAAATGTATTTAGCTACATGTTGACAAAAAAATCCTCAATGAGCGTATTTTTAACCACTTTAAGACCGGAAGATTTTACCCCATTCCTGACCAGGCTATATTTTGCGATTCGGCACTGCGTTAATTTAAACTGTACCCAAATTAAATTTATGTCCTTTTTTACCCACAAATAGAGCTTTCTTTTGGTGGTATTTGATCACCTGCGCGCGCCGCTGAGAGGGGGCGGGATCCAGCGACGTAGGTCTACGTCGATGGACGATACCGAGCCACTTTGCCGCAGTACTAGCTCAGTGAGCGGTCGGCAAGTGGTTAATTAAATCATCAACTTTGCCTCCTCTGTCTGCATTGATGAATTCTGACTGCATGTGGATTTATCCAGTCAGCAACGTAATTTGGAGAATACACTGTATAAGATAGAATACTAAATAGTGCAGATACTGTGTCAGAATCAGTTAAACTCTGCAGTATTTTTGTTTTATGTTTTAGGACAGGGATCCTCAAACTACAGACCTCCAGCTTTTAAGAGGCTACACATCCCATGAGGCATTGTAAAACTCTGACATTCACAGCCATGACTAGGCATGATGGGAATTGTAGTTCCTAAACAACTGGAGGGCCATAGTTGGAAGACCCTGTTTTAGGATAATGCAAGTCCCAATGATAATATATATATATATATATATATATATATATACACTGTTCAAACAAATTAAAGGAACACGTCGAAAGACGGAACCATCCGGAGGAAGAATCCTTTATCCCATATTATAACAGCCTAATTACATCTGGTTTTGTGAGTTGCTGCTTTTTGTGTTTACATATGGTTAATAAAGCTGTCTGCACTTAGAGTGCTTTCTTGTTGTTTTCCTAAATGACCTCCAGCAGGCCACTGGTGTGAATGTCTCTAACCAAACAATGAGAAACAGACTTCATGAGGGTGGCTTGAGGGCATGACGTCCTCTAGTGGGCCCTGTGCTCACTGTCCAGCACTGTGGAGCTTGATTGGCATTTGCCATTGAACACCAGAATTGTCAGGTCTGCCACTGGTGCCCTGTGCTTTCCACAGATGAGAGCAGGCTCACCCTGAGCACATTTGGCAGACGCAAAAGGGTCTGGAGAAGCTGTGGAGAACATGGTGCTGTCTGTAACATCATTCAGCATGACTTGATTTGGTGGTGGGTCAGTGATGGTCTGGGGAAGCATATCCATGGAGGGACACACAGACCTCTATAGGCTAGGAAATGGCACCTTGACTGCCATTAGGTATCAGGATGAAATCCTTGGACCCATTGTCAGACCCTTTGCTGGTGCAGTGGGTCCTGGGTTTTTCTTGGTGCATGACAATGCCCGGCCTCATGTGGCGAGAGTATGAAGCCAGTTCCTGGAGGATAAAGAAATTGATACCATTAGATGGCCCCCATGTTCGCCTGGCCTAAATCCAATAGAACACCTCTGGGATATTATGTTCCGGCCCATCTGACGCCGCCAGGTTGCACCTCAGTCTGTTCAGGAGCTCAGTAATGCCCCTGTTCAGATCTCAGAGGAAATATCCATGGACACCATTAGAAGCATGCTCCAACATTGTCAGGTATCCATACAAACACGTGGGGGGCCATACAAACTTCTGAGTACCATTTTAAGTTGCTGCAATGAAATTTCAGCAAAACGGACTAGCCTGTTGCATAATTTTTTCACTTTGATTTTTCGGGGACTCTTTGAATTCTGCCCTCTGTAAGTTGATAATTTTCATTTCCATCAAACGATGTGGCATCCTTACTTTCCTAACACATTACCCAGTCCATATCAATATAGATATCCAGCATGATATTTTTCCCCAGTTAAGATCTTATGTGTTTTCAAAGTGTTTCTTTATTTTTTTTTTTAGCAGTGTAAATACACTATATTACCAAAAGTATTGGGACACCTACCTTTACATGCCTATGAACTTTAATGTCATCCAAGTCTTAGTCCATAGGGCTCAATATTGAGTTTGCCCACCCATTGCAGCTATAACAGCTTCAACTTTTCTGGGAACTTTGTCTACAAGGTTTAGGAGTGTATCTATGGGAATGTTTGACAGAAATGTTCCAGAAGCACATTTGTGAGGTTAGGCACAGATGTAGATTAGAAGAGTCTCTGCTCTAATTCATCTCAAAGGTGTTGAGGTCAGGACTCTGTGCAGGCCAGTCAATTTCCTCCACCCCAAACTTGCTCATCCATGACATTATGGACTTTGCTTTGTGCACTGGTCCAAATAATTTAATGAAGAGGGGATTATGGGTTGGAGTTGTTTTTCAGGGGTTGGACTTGGCCCCTTAGTTCCAGTAAAAGGGACATTTTAAGGTGTCAGCATACCAAGTCGTTTTGGACAATTTTATGCTCCCAACTTTGTGGGAACAGTTTGGGGATGGACCTTTCCTGTTCCAACATGACTGTGCACCAGTGCACAAAGCAAGGTCCATAAAGACATAGATGACTGAGATGCCATTAAAGTTCACATGCGTGTAAAGGCAGGCAGCCCAATACTTTTGGTAATATAGTGTGTGTGTATATATATATATATAAGTGGACTTTCCTTATGCACAGTTTTGTTTCCCTTAGCCAGCCACTTCCCACTAACCAAATACATATCTGGCAAAAATCAGTATGGGTATTTTAAATAGTATTTTATTACTGTTTGCATATGCTGTTCTTTAGAACCAGCTATAACAATGTACCAAAAACATCCTGCAGTAAGGTTTTTATGACTATTTTCTAGTCATAATCTGCCACACTGCTTTGCTTTTTCCCTAAGGTTGACTAGTAGTAATTGTGATGTGTCATCAGAATGTACACGATAAAAAAAATTCAATGACATCTAATTAAACTCAGACCAATAAGATGTAAAATTTGTATGATAGATTAAAGTAAATAATGATTTGTAAGTAGATTATACCTTAGGGAGGACTTATAGCAAGAAGATCTGGCAATCACACAACAAGAATATAAGGATAATTAACAGGGCAATTTTATACATTAAATATTTACTACAAATTATTTTGAGTCTGCTAAAAAGGACAGGAGTTTGCACATATCAAATAATGTGGAATTTCAGGTTTAAACATACCTGAGGCTTTTGTTTCCAACGCAGTAAAAGGTAGCTTTCTGCATGCAGTACATTTTACCAGCACTGCAGAAATTATGCTGCAGCATAACTAGCTTGAATGTGAACTGAGTTGTACAAAGATACAAATATATTGCGTACACTAAAGTACAATGAATGTATAAGTTTGCATAGGAAGGAATGGGCCCCAGTTTTCCCCACATGTGGCATCTTCTTCTGAGGCATTCAAATATATCCAGAAAATATATGTTTACCTAAAAAAAAACTCAATTTTGATTTCCTTGCTTGAAAAAGTATCTCCATGATAATATCTTAAAAAGAGAGTCATTATACTCCAGGTATTCCAGTCAATAAAAAGAGGTTAGAGGTGTAGTTGGAAGTGCCATATAAAATGATGCATGCATTTTGGATATTGACAGGTTCAGCTCCTCAAAAGAGAGATCTGTGTATGTGAATGGAGCTTTGATTGAAAGAAATTGATGAGGCCCTTCGATCATGAATTGTGGATAATATAGCTGAAAAGGCTAAAAAGAACTAGGTATTCAGTAATCCAAAATAAGACACGATGTCTACATATGGAGACAATACAATATATTTTCTACTCTCCATAGGAGTTGGTATGCTGCTTATAGTACAGAAAAGGTGCAGGGTACAAGACCAAAAAACAGTAGGAGAAAATGACAAGGTGTCAGCAAAGCATCAATGCCAATTTCTTGAAACTACCAAAGACTTTGGTCATGTGTTCACTGGTCATGTGGTCATGAGTTCACTTAAAAAAAAAAAAAAAAACTGCTTCAATGACAGTATTCCGTGTATACATGTAAACATGGTACAAAAAGAAAACACCACATGCCAACACCAAACACTCATTCTGGTCATAAAGCATAGTTCATGGCAGGTTTGTTGCCTCAGAGAACAATGAGTCTAAAGCCTCGTACACACACCGATTGTTGGCCATGAATTTTCGGCCAACGTCCGATCGGCCGATTGTCAGCTGGTTAGTATGATGCTTCCGACAACCGACTGCGACTTTTCGGCCGAACAAAATCTGGTGTGCATGCTATAAAATTTTTGTTGGCCGTCAACAGAACGGCCGATTGTTCGTCAGTCAGTACAAATTTCGGCAGACAAAAATCAGATGAGCAAGACTGGGCATGCTCAGAGAAGAAAAAACACACGGAAAGTAAACCAGCACATGACATCACTTCTGAAGTTGGTTGTTGTTGGCCGATAAAATTTGTGTGAAGTCTAGAGCACATTTCAACCACCCCAACAACACTGGACAAAAGACGGCCGATCGGTTGGCCAATAATCGGTGCGTGTGTACGAGGCATAAATCTGTGGAAAGAAAATGTACAAGACATCGCAGGGAAGTGGTCCTCACCTGAAGCTTAGTAGAAACTGTGTGATGCAAGACAACAGCACAAAACATAGGTAAATTGAGAAACAATGGCATAAACAGGACAAAATCTGTATTCTGCTTTAAAGCCCAGAAGACAAACTGGTTAAGATGCTGTGGAACAGCCTTTAACTGTGAACTGTAGACATGTATCTCCCCTGTTATTTGCCTGTGCTGTCAGTTTAGTTAATATACTGTACACAAGTTTAAGTTATACAAATTATACAAATGGAGTTGTTATTATTCCTACTTAGATAGTTAGAGATTGTATCTTACACACCCTAACAATCCATTGAGGATATTAGGCACTGGGGGTCTAAAGAAAATATTGGGGGCCAACCCATAACCCCCTACAACAGTTTTTTATACAGTATGCAAACACATTGTGTTTGTTTCTTATTTTTCCTCTGCCTTCTGTTTCGTCCAAATAAAAAAATGGCAGATGATGAAGCAGAAGCTGAACTATCATCACACAAACCATATCAGAATAATATGCACTTCATTTCCTAATTAAGTGGGAGAAAGACCTACACAGAACATTCTCACAAACCCAAAAAGACTAAATTCTCTTTTTTGCTCAAAACGTGTTATTAGCTAATAATTAACAAGACAATGGGTATAAAATACCTATGAAATGGTATAAAAGCCATCAAAATGTTTACAAAAAATCCCCATATATCCCCTTTATGTTGGTGATGCTTTAAAATAGAGGAAACTATACTACATATTTTGAGAGACTGTCCAGTGATGATAGCCAACTTCTGGTCTGCACATTGGCATGCTAGAGTTTCTGAAATTGAACTAATGGAACAACTGATGGCATTTATTAAGAACAAGTCTGACAAACATTTTAAAATTGGACACCCTGGTTAATGTATAGGAACTCACTCTAAATCTTATAATTGCCACAGAGGGAAGATTGCTTTTTTTTTTTAATAATTCTCCCCTTTCTTCTCATTCCCTTTCTTGTCCTACTCCTAGTTCCTGTTAATTATGTAGGGGTAGCCTAAAATAAAGGTCTAGAAACATATTGAACTATTTTATTTTCAACCTATTCAACCTTTGCCTAATATTTTTGAAACAGTAATTCTTCATTCATTCATTTTCTTGTATAAAAATGTATCGTTAAATCTTATGAATAAGTATGTAATGTACTTATTCAACAAAACTTGTATTTACCTGATGCCAATTTGACCTGTTTTGTTCCTATATATCCTTGAAAAATAAAGAATTTATAAACCAAGAATAAAATAGTACAGTATACAGAGTACATAAGGAATACAGTAGAACATCGGATACAAGCTTATATTCCCATCAACGTTTAAAGTGCAGAGTATATTGTACTTTGCAGCTAAGTAGAACAGACCAAAGAACAAGTGAGTAAACCAAAAGAAAAAAGACAATAAATTATTCATCATACATGTTGTGATATTACTTCAAGAAATGTTTAAAGTGCATTTTTGTGTCCTGTGATCAATTTATAAAATAAAGTACATAAATGACAATGGTATGAGTAAATCCTAGGAACATAGAGTACATCATTTAGCAGTAGGCTAAATGTTTCACATGTACGTTTAAAACTTGCAGGGACACCTTTTGGCTTCATATGTAATTTATACATACGTAAGGTTTGGTTAATCAGCCTTTTCTACAGATTGATATGAAGAGGGTCAGCGTGTATCCAATGAAGCACAGCTATTTTCCTCACATAAAGCAGGAGAATTCTCAGAAATTGTTTTATTGTGGTACTAAGGTCTACAACGTTGATGATGCCCAATATACACCATAAGAGGTTACAGACATCCTGGACTTCAAAGTAGTTAGATGAGGATGGTTAGACTATTTTGAAACCAAAAAGGTCTGATTTTGTCAAAACCCCATACCATATGTAGAAAATCATCTGTTTATTTGAGGCATTTATGGCAAGTGGGTGTGTCTCTTTTATGCATATAAAACAAACCCAATGGAATTTAATCTACTCTATGAAATTCCCTTAACTGAATAAGCAGGTATGGCTGTATCAAAGTATGTGTTAAAGAATGCCAAATGCCTTCAGAGATATCACGGATATCTGTCTGCCAACAAAGCTGTGGTTTAAAGAGTGTGGGAACAATAAGAAAACACTAATTTACTGTTTACTAATTAAGATCAAATGGGTATTAGTTACCGATAGTTGAAGTAAGGCTTTCTCCAATATAAAGTTGTGAAGTTGGACTTTCCATAGCCCAAACTGCACTTCTGCTGCATGTCTATGTATTTAAAATTCTAATTACAATATATGAAATGGTGCTCAATCTGTTTCTGAATAAAACCAATATTAAAGTGCTCATACTCAAAAATATATTAAAAAAATGGTATATCTATAATAGGAACATGGGATATATGTCCCTTACCAGTGACCACAATAAGTGGTAATAGCCAAAATCCAGTGAAAAAAAATGTAAAACACAATTAATGCATAAGAACCAAATAATAATCAAACGTGGCCACAATGTCTGGTAAAACAAAAGACCAGTGCAGAAAAGGTGTATATGAAAAAAACACAGTTCCTAAGTGAAAGTGCTGAATTGTTGCTTCAAAATCCAGTGACAAAAAGAGTTGCTCATGCAGTCCGGTGCTTAATCCAGAGAAATAAATACACTCCACCAATAAGTGCAATTGCCACTCACCTTAATGAACAAAGTGGCAGGCATTGGATCAAACACTGGCCTCCATGGAATATTTGTCACTCAAGGTGGCGATCGAATAGTTTGCACATAGGAAAAACAATATACTCCTCGTGGTGTAGTACAAACAACTACATTTAATAAAACAAATGTAGAGACTTATGCCCCTTACACACGCATCGATTATTGGCCGTTAATTTTCGGCCAACGTCCGATCGGCCGTTTTTCGGCTTGTTAGTATGATGCTTTCGACAACCGACTCCGACTTTTCGGCCGAAAAAAATCTGGTGTGCAGGCTATAAAATTTTTGTTGGCCGTCAACACAACGGCCGATTTTCCGTCAGTCAGTACAGATTTCGGCAGACAAAAATCTGATGAGCAAGACTGGGCATGCTCAGAGATGAAAAAACACACGGAAATTAAACCATCACATGACATCACTTCTGAAGTAGATTTTTGTTAGCCGAGAAAATTTGTGTGCAGTCTAGAGCACATTTCAACCAACACAACAACACTGAACAAAAGTCAGACGATCAGTCGGCCGATAATCGTTGCGTGTGTACGAGGCATTACAGTTTAAAACACTGCATCCAGAAAGGTCTGAGACCTAGGGGTCACACATGGGCTGAATGCTGAGAAATCTGAACTTCCGGAAATGACCGGAGGGAGGAGCCAGGTGACGTCACTTCCGGTCACAGCCGAGACCAGAAATTCGGATTTCTCAGTGCTCACAGGAGGCTAATGCTGGCTCAAAAGCAGAATGCAATATATTAATATGTAATATTCACATTTTCCTGTTTGTTGTACATGTTTGTTTAGTTCTATCTTTTACCTAACCATGATATATATAGAAAATATGTCCAAAAATGCTAATTGCCTTTACGAACCACACAGGAGTAAAAATATATTATTCTGATTTGTTCACCCCTATTTAATGATGTACAGGATCTTAAGTTTTTTCTTCTTATACTGCACAATTTGATAGATATACATATGGTGACCTAGCACAATCAAACACTGTTTCTTTTCCTCCAGATCAGATGTTTGCCATATCACAAGGTATAGTAAAAGAAAATAAGGAGAAAATGTGCCAAGGAGAAAAAAGTCTGTTCCCTGGGTCAACAGGGTGCCAAAGTATACAGCCTTCCTAATCTCTGCTGACATCAATGTGGTTGATTTACTAAAGACAAATAGACTGTGCACTTTGCAAGTGCAGGTGCACTCTGCAGGTGCAGTTGCTTCAGAGCTTAGTAAACAAGGGAAAGCTCTGTTGACTTCAATCATCCAATCAAGTGCAAGCAAAAAATATATATTTTTTTCATTTCCCTTGACACCCGTGATTGCGTATTCTTTGTTAAGTGAAGCTTTATCTCATTTACTAAGCTCTGGTGCAAAAGTGCACAGTCTATTTGCCTTTAGTAAATCAACCTGAATGTTTCCACAGTGTTTGTTCTTGCTACTTCAGTTCTCATAAATGATTCAGAGATGAAACTACAACAACTATGTTATGTGCATATCAAAAGCTACAGTATCAAGGGTAGCACTGGTGGGAACCAAAACATTAGATGACTAAATTTGTAAAGCAAAAACGTTATTATATTTATAGAAATGTATGCCTCACATCACATTTGATGTCATAGTACATGTTATATAAAAAGGCACATTAAAATATCATTTATAGATTTAACCATAGCAAGCCAAAGTACTGAAAAACAAGCTTGGTGGCAGAGAGAGACATTTGGAGAGAGATGATTCAGAGTAGGATCAAGGTTTGTGTTAACAACGCCCTTAATGCTTTCACAGTGTTTTGTTTAAAATTGAATAGACTTTAACAAATAACTTTTCTCTTTATAAACTGCATATGTTAACAGGTTAAACTATAAGTGATATATATATATATACATATACTGGCGACATAAAATAAAACAAGTAAAATGTTAATTCAAAATTAACTTAAAGTTTTATAATTCTAAATGTATTCATGGCTTGAACAGATGGCAGAAATTATTATGATGTCTTCCTTCAGACTTCACTTCATGCTGAGAGAATGTGGTTGGTATATAGTTATAGACAGTTTATTTTTTTTCCCATGACTTTTTCGTATGTCATTATTTTGTGCACTCACAATATTATTGCATAACATCTATTATGTATCTGTTCCGTCAACATTTATACTTTTTATGATACTTTTAAAGCAAGATGTATCCAATGACATATTGCACTTTTTTTTTGGTTGAACTAGATGAACTTGTGTCTTTTTTTTAACCACACTAACTGTAACTATGTAACACATACGCTTTGCAACACTAGTTTACATTCCAGTCTTGCTTTAAACATGAGGGGATCAACCAGAACCACAAAAACATCAGGTGTTGCCTACCATTTTAGCTTCACTTCTATTGTTCATGTTGTAATAGGCTATTGCCAACTTTTGGGGTAGACTGCCTCAAGTAGAATAATTTAATTCAAATTGGCCGCAACTAGCCTCATTGCCCTCCATTAACGGAAAAACACAAATAGCTTATCCACAACAACAAATAATAAAATAAATATTGTAATCCTAATATAGTTACATAGTTAGTGAGGTTGAAAAAAGACACAAGTCCATCTGGCTCAACCAATAATAAAAAAAAAAAAAAACAGTAAAGAAAACCCAACCATACAATCCCATATACACAATCCTATACCCGCTGTTGATCCAGAGGAAGGCGAAAAAAAAAAACCCAGCAAAGCATGATCCAGTTTGCTACAGCAGGGGAAAAAAATTCCTTCCTGATCACCGAGAGGCAATCGGATATTCCCTGGATCAATTTTACCTATAAATATTAGTACCCACTTATATTATGTACACCCAGGAAAGAACCTAGGCCTTTTTTAAAACAATCAAGTGAGATAGCCAGAACCACCTCTGGAGGGAGTCTATTCCACATTTTCACAGCTCTTACGGTGAAGAAACCTTTCCGTTTTTTGAGACGAAATCTGTTTCCCTCTAGACATAAAGAGTGCCCCCTTGTCCTCTGTGATGAACTTAAAGTGAATAACTCAACACCAAGTTCACTATATGGACCCCTTATGTATTTATACACGTTGATCATATCCTCCCTGTATCTCCTTTTCTCAAGAGAAAATACATTTAGTTCCTCTAATCTTTTCTCATAGCTGAGCTTCACCATGCCTCTTAACAGTTTGGTTGCCCTTCTCTGCACTTTCTCCAGTTCCCCCATATATTTTTTAAGAACTGGTGCCCAAAACTGAACTGCATATTCCAGATGAGGTCTTACTAATGATTTGTACAGGGGAAAAATCATCTCTCTCTCTGGAGTCCATGCCTCTGTTAATACAAGAAAGGACTTAGCTTGCTTTAAAAGATGGCAGCTTGGCATTGTATGCAATTATTAAGCTTAGGATCTACCAGAACACCCAGATCCTTCTCCGCTATGGATTCCCCCAGTTCTACTTCACCTAGTATGTATGATGCATGCATATTCTTAGCCCCCAAGTGCATAACTTTACATTTATCAACATTAAACCTCATTTGCCACATAGTTGCCCAATGAAATAGAGCATTGAGTTCAGCTTGTAAGTTGGAGACATCCTGTAAAGAAGTTATTACACTGCAAAGCTTGGTGTCATCTGCAAAGACTGAAATGGTACTTTTATTCCCAGACCCTATATCATTTATAAAGATATTAAAAAGTAAGGGTCCCAACACTGAACCTTGGGGTACACCACTGATAACCTTAGACCATTCAGAGTAAGAATCAGTAACCTCTACTCTCTGAATTCTATCTTTTAGATGCCTGTAGACTTAACCTTACACATTAGCCATGTGTGGGGAACTGTGTCAAATGCTTTTGCAAAATTCAAGTATACTACGTCCATAGCCACCCCTCTGTCCAAGGTTTTACTTACATCCTCATAAAAAGAAATCAGGTTTGTTTGACAACTTCTGTCTTTCATGAATCCATGCTGTCTGTTGCTTAAAATATTTTTTTCCAGCAAGAACTCATCTATGTGGTCTTTTATTAAACTCTCCAGTATCTTCCCAACTATATAAATTAAACTAACAGGTCTATAGTTACTTGGCAAAGACTTTGATCCCTTTTTAAATATAGGCACCACACTGGCCCTACGCCAATCCAGTGGTACTATTCCAGTCATTAACGAGTCCCTAAAAATTAGAAACAAAGGCTTTGAAATTACAGCTCTCAATTCTTTTAAGATGCATGGATGGGTGTCATCTGGTCCAGGTGCTTTATCCACCCTTATTCTGTCTAAAATATTTCTGGACCATATCACTTTTGAGCCATTGTGGATCATTTGGAGCTTTGTCAATACCATCCTCATTATGGCCATGAGCTTCCTCATGCTCCTTTGCATACACAGAGCTGAAGAAAATATTTAATAAATTTGCCTTCTCTTTGCCCCAGGTCACCCACTCCTGATTATTTTGTAAAGGGCCTACATGCTCAGCCCTAACCTTTTTACTAATAATAATATATATATATATATATATATATATATATATATATATATATATATATATATATATATATATATATATATATATATATATATATATATATATATATATATATATATATATATATATATATATATATATATATATATATATATATATATAATATATATTTAATATGTCTGGGTCTGTGTTTTAACCCACAAAATAACAGTTCCTTCATGTTAAGGCTGCTGTTAGATGGGGTCTCTTCTCTACTGAGTCAAAATGGTCTTGCATTCTCAAAGATTTTGAGATTCTGGGAGACACTCTAAAAACAACTTTATGTTTCATAGAGAAAAAAACCCAATGCTGCCATACCTACCCCTGATTATGCTTTCATTGCCAAGTTAGCTTTCCCAGTGCTACTTCCTGTCTCAATGTAAAATATACTGTAAATGTAACTATTAAATTAGAAATTAGTGAACACATACTTTGTCTGCAAATATGGGCTGCTACCAAGGCCAACACAACAGTGAGAACTGATGAGTGACAGTGCAGTATGGATATGGCCCTAAAGCTGCATTGCTAAAGTTGTGACTGAAATCCTTGCCCATTTGTTGTCTTGCTCAAGTTAGGCTGAAAAAAAGCCTTGTTGTCTGCCATTTCATATGATAAAATAAAAAATTCTGTTAGGGAGGATTGACCACAGACTCAAAGATGTCCTGGTCTTGGTTGTAAGAAACCCATGGAGATAGTCAATTCTGACAAAAATAGGTGCTCAGCTCCTACACCGAATATTTGAGGAAAGTGGAAAGATAGCTTTGGACTGGTAGTGTTTTCTTATTGTTCCTTTTACCTTAAGGTAATAATGTTGGTGAAAATTATCTGGTTTCTGGGCAAGGGGATTCTACACCCCACAGAGGATCTCCACAGTCTCATTGGCTTGTAGTATAATATAACAAGAATTGAAATTAAAGCTCCCACACTACCGCTAAGGGGTCCAGAAAAAACTTTATTCCGTTAAAAGTCATGGGTACAATCTAAAAAAAATAGTCAATGCATTTCAGGGGTCCAAGCACCCCATTCATCAGGGCTTAACAGGCAACAATCAGATCAGAAGTGAACTGAACTTACAATTGTTTTTTTACAATTTGAATTACAAGCACAGGCCTTATCAGCAGCCTGTTTGATAGCCAAACAAGCTGCTGAGAAGAACACTTGGGCCCCCAAAACATATTGGCTACTTTTTTGTATTGTACCTTTGACTTTTAATGGACTAAAGTTGAATCTGGTCCCCTTAGCAGTGGTGTGATGCTTCAGTTTCAGTTCTCATTACATTATACTGAATATCTGGACTGTGATAGTGATGATGAAGTAAATAAATCATAAACAGCACTTAGACATTTGTGTGCTTCAACTGAAAAAGAGCGATTGTATGGCTAGCAACACTAATGGCGCTTTTCCACTGCATGGAACTGAACGGTTCAGCTCGCTTTTGTGCTTTTCCACTGCTGGAACCGCATGGTATGGTGTATGAACAGTTCGGTACGGTGGCGTTTTTCCACTGCATGGAACCGAATGGTACGGCTCTCAAAAACAGTACCTACTCGATTGTGGTTCCAAGAGGTACCATGCCCGGTACCATATCCCACAATCCTTTGCATGCAGTCACTACTAGCCACTGATTGGTCAGAGAATCCCACCCACCCCGTTATTATCCCACCCACTTAACTTTAGTACTACTTTAGTGGAAAAGCAAACCATACCGTACCGTACCGAACCGTTCCAACACCGTACCATGCGGTACCAGCAGTGGAAAAGCAAACCGGGCCAAGCAGGGCCGAGTAGAGCCGAGCGGGTACTTGCAGTGGAAAAGTGCCATAAACATCCTCCATGGAGTTTACATGTGAACGTTCTATGGGTGGAGCAAATCCCAACACCATGCAGTTCCTTTCCCAGCCTTTGGACCAGCTGTATAATGTGAACGTTCTACGGGTGGAGCAAATCTACACCCTAAATTACTTTATCCAGCAGCTGCTACCTTTTAATGCCCCCCACTATGCATTTCTTTTCCCAGCCTTTGGACCAGCTGTAAAACCCATGTGTGTAACCCATGAGAACGTTAAATAGAGAAGTCTATGGGGAATGTTTCAATACAAAGGTTGGTATGCTATCAGCAGTTTCTGCAGAGCCTCAAGGAAGAAGTGCTTAGCAGTAATTTCCTAGAATTTAGGTTGTACAGTAAAGCCTGGAGCACTTGTTTAACAATTTGGAACATGTGTGAACCATGTAGCAATACTATACTACAATTTTGTTAAATACAAAATACTCATATACTCGTATCATTTTACTACCTGCATTTGCATCAACAAAACAAAGTTTCAATTCAACTTTCAGTACAAACATACATATAAAATATGATAAACAATTCAATGCCTTCATAAGTGTGCAGAACAGTCTTTGAAATCCTGTGGTATGAAAAGGCTCATTGTGATCCATGCCTACAGTTTTGTGAAGTACAAATAAAGGATTTACAGACAACAATAAAAACCAGAGTGTGGCAGGTGGGTTAATTACACCAACAAAGAAACATTGTGGGTACATTTTATAAAATAACATGCAGAGGGAACAAACAGAGAGAGACAGCAAGCCTATTTAGCAGTCAGTCATCAGTCACAGCGCTGGTAGCAGGAAATTTCTGGAAGCTGATCTATACATTTAAAGGGCATCCACCCACATATGTATTTTTTTTCCTTTTCCTCTTGTTTTGATTACTGTATATGAATGCAAATTTATATCCCTCTCTTTCTGCAGATGTCAGTAAGATACATGAAGTAAATGAGATCCCTGTTGCTTAAGGCAGAACAATGGTTACATACTTTAAACCGAAAGCTGCAATTAAACTTAATAATCATGACTTCAAATGGTTATATAGTTCCTTACATTATCCAAATAGCCCATTTTTAAATGTGAATGCTTGAAAAAATCGAGATATTTTCCTGCATGCATGAACAGCATTGTGCTATTTATTCCATAAATATAGTCACTTATTAATGGATCACTAGATCTGAAGTACAAGATAACTCAGTAAAAAATATTTTTTTTTTCAAATAAAGTAATAAATATATTCATAAATGTACCCATGCCTGAATAGAATGTGAGCTAGCTGATACTGTATTTAAAGCTGGCCACACGGCAGTAGAATTTTGTTAAACATTTTTCGACTCTTCGTTCAAATTTCTAATAATTACTGGGGTCAAATTGATGATTGTTTTCAACCCAGAAAAAAAATTGAACGAGCAGGATGGAAAACTTGTCTCAAATTAATAAAATTCTAATAGAGAATGTGGTTTTCGCTCGGGAAATTCCATTCTTTACAAAATTGAATGGAAAAACAAACAAAATCTGCAAGTACTTTTGAACCGCTTTCCTCTCTGATGGCATTTTTGAATTTACTGTTTAGATTTTTTTAATTTAATCTATACAAAAATCTACTAGGTTGATCTGAAAACTGTTTTACTTGGTTATCTACCATCTTAGGCCATACGCAGGCAGTGCTGACAGGGGAATCAGCAATTGTCTTCTCCTTGCGGCGTTGGGCGGGGGATTATAGTGATTATAGCTAGCGACTATAGCAGCCGCTAGCAATAATTGTAAGAAAATCCAGAAAGCTGGTTGTACCCAAGCTGATATATCGACTGATCAATTTGGTACATTCAGCCTGCCAAATAAATCAAATCTTGCTGAACCGGCCTAGATTTGAACTATGTATGGCTAGCCTTAGGCTAAAAGAAGTTTTCCACTAGCTAGTATTTAGATTATTTACTTTTCCAGTGATCAGGTTTATACTGTACCTTAACCCTTTACTGTAATTAGCTTTTAGCGTTATTACACAATATGCATTCGATATTTTCTACATGGAAATAAATGCCCAGTAATGTTTTCATACAATACTGCATAATGAAGGCTAATCAGGGATGTTCAACTACAATGTTTTATGTAAATAGGATATGATCAGGTGTTTGCGGCTTTCATGGCTTTCACTCTACTCTTAAAGCTGACCTTTTTTTTTACCATCTACAACACTAATCATTGTTGCAATCCATGTATAAATGATTTAGCCCATATAGATTTACGCTATGGCTGTCAAACCTCTGGCACAGTATGTCTATCTTCTTTAAACTGAATATTCAGAGTAGTTATGCTTGCCTAATTATAAACCATGATCAGCAGCATGGAAATAGTGGATCATTGGATCTGTCAGGACCTAATTAAACAGTGAAGCTGTCAATCACGTTTGGACTGTTGCTGCAGGAGCTGGGGTGCCCTCTAGCTAAATGTATGTAAAATTCAGATAGAACCTGCATAATCAGAGAACCATATGCCATGCTGAGCTCCGTTAGCCATTGCTTTCATAAAGCAACCCTGACTTTTATAAGGTGGACTACCTTATATATCACAAATTCCAGATTAGCATTCAGAGATGCTGCTTTATATGATCAAGCATAAATTGAATAAATTACAGTACTTTGTATATTATAGTACAATGTTATGTGAGCACACTCTCTATTATTAAAACAAAGTATGTCTTTGTGCCAGCAAACAGTGGCTTCTTTTATTGCAAAGTATTTTGTTTGAGTCTAACATATAAAGTACATTATAATCTCTCTCTCTCTCTATATATATATATATATATATATATATATTGTAACACAGAAAAAAAGTATCAGGGCTCTAATGTTAAAAAGGGTGGATAGTAAATAGAAACTAAAACACATAGCAATTCTTAGTGCACCCATGATACAGAAAGTGTACATTTTTCCAACAAAGAATGCTTTTTTTAATGCACATCACACAGATTAAGCAACCAAAACAGTGAATGCATGGTATTAGCTACAAGAACATACTAACCTTGTTTTGTAAAAAACAAATCTTAAAACACAGCAAAGCTAAATTTAAAGCACATAAAACAATGGAGATATGCACAATATACTAAATCATTACTAGGAATGAGGATCAGGTTTCACAGAGGACCCAGGGGATTAAAAGTTTGTAGACCTAGAAGTTCACCGGACCAAATTCTTTGATAACAATAATGCACTGCCTGGCATTTTCAAGTGGTTGTAAACCTTTTTATTGTTTTTATTATTATAATAAAAAAAGATGCTATACTTATCCACTCTGTGTAATGGTACTGCACAGAGCAGTCTTTTCTGGAGTTCCTCGCCAGCACTCTCCACTCCTACTTTCCAGCGTGCACCCCTATAACAAGCCATGTGCTATGTAGGCACACCTGTGGGAGTATTCCTGAGCTGGGTTGTGCGCATCCATAGACACAAATAGAGTGGCTCAGTCACGCCCCCTGCTTCCTCCTCACAGAAATTGATAAACAGAAACAGGAGCCAATGGCTCCAGCTGCTACCTCTTGTGAGACCAGTAGATGAAGCGAGAAGACCTGCAGTCAGGCACAGCACTGGATTGCTGACAGGGAGGGGGTAGGGATTTTTTTTACCTTAATGCAGAGAATGCATTATTTTAAAAATAACTCTGGGACTTTAACTTAGGTCAGATGACTTAGAAGGGCCATTTTGGATAAGTAACCTACCTCACTATAAAAGGGTAAATTCACAGCAGCCATATCAACAATGCATTTTTTTTTGTTTCAGATAAAAAAAGCATAGGGAGTACTGATAACAAACCGCATAGGAACAAAGTGGTGCAAGGATTGTAGACACTAGCAGGCTTGTTAATGTGGAAGCAAACCCTTATTGAATATCATGAAGGTAGCTAAATGCTGTGCATGTTAGAGAATTGGGGATGGAAGGTGCAGCAGTGTGACCCCATGATACTCTGTAGAATGGTGGTTTATGCCAAAATTTGGGAGAAGCAAGCACACTAATAAATCAGGTGTGTGCTGGCTTCATAATAGAGCCAGAGTTAGAGCTCAGGGTCCCACCCTCCTGAGGGAGGTCAGTGTGCAGTGTGTTTGAGGGAAGCTGTGTGAGATGCCGCCATGCATCAATTTCGGGTTGGGACGGAGGAAGGCCCAAGTCTGAGGAAGTCCAGGAGGGACAAGCACAGTTTGGGAGGTGGGAGGAAAGACACAGAGCTTAAGTACAGCATCTCTGCATAACCCAGGAATGTGTGTGATGGCCAGGAAGACCAAAAGGTGTTTGATAGTCAGGAAGACCCTGCAGAGGTACAGTAAAGCTGCCAGGCCAGGAGCCAGGAGGATGAATGTTGTGTATTTGCAGTGATGGCAAGAACCCCCTGTGTGGGAAGAGCTATCTGTATGAACTTTGACTTGCTTCTAAATAAAAGTGGGCTGCCATGCCCTTAAAACACAATTTTGGAGTGACGCAACTCATTTTAATGCACTTACCACTTGAGTTTTATCACCCCAATCTTACAGAGGGTACCGTATATACTCAAGTATAAGCCAACTTTTTCAGCACATTTTTTTTGTGCTGAAAACGTACCCCTTGGCTTATACTCGAGTCAACAAAATAAAAAAAGTTTCCGGCCGCTCCGACGTGTTTAAGATTTAAAAATGGCGCCGCCCGGCGTATACATGTCACCGCGCATGCGCCGCCACCGCTCGGGATAGGTCAGAAATAGCCGAACGTATACCAGCTTTCACGAGCGGCGCGTGCGCAATGACGTGTCAGCGCCGGGCGGCGCCATTTTTAAAATGAAGGCGCCTCTGGAACAGGTAAGTGAAACACAGCCACACTAGTATGCCCGCAACCCCGCATCCTCTTGTACCATGCTTGCCACCCTGAATTCTCCTGTACATGCCAGCCACACTGCATTCTCCTGTACATGCCAGCCACACTGCATTCTCCTGTACATGCCAGCCACACTGCATTCTCCTGTACCATGCCAGCCACACTGCATTCTCCTGTACATGCCAGCCACACTGCATTCTCCTGTACATGCCAGCCACACTGCATTCTCCTGTACCATGCCAGCCACACTGCATTCTCCTGTACCACGCCAGCCACCCTGCATTCTCCTGTACATGCCAGACATCTTGCATTCTCCTGTACCATGCCAGCCACCCTGCATTCTCCTGTACCATGCCAGCCACCCTGCATTCTCCTGTACCATGCCCGCCACCCTGCATTCTCACCCTAGGCTTATACTCGAGTCAATCATTTCTCCCATCTTTTTGTGGTAAAAGTAGGGGCCTCGGCTTATATTTCCTAACTGTTGCTGCCTGCAGAACTATGCTTAGGTTATTTTATTTACAGTGCCGAGGTCCATATGCTTATCTGCTTGCCTGTATTTAAAGAACTGTACAGCCAAAAAATAATTTTAAGGACAAAAATTGGAGCTATATTCCTTAGGCAGGGTTTAGTAAAAATTGTCAAGCAGCAGGACAGTACATAAACTTAACAAGACTGAAATGTGTCGGCACAAACAAGGCACGTGTTTTGCCACACTGGAAATCAAACGTATCATCTCATTGACAGTTAAAAAAATGACCAGCAGCAGTGGAAGTTTGGAAGCAGAATGTTGAAGGAAGACTTAGAAACAAATCCGTTGTTTTGTTACACTCATAATATAAATGTCCCAGAGACACATAAGAAAATATTGACCGGCAGCAAGCTAGTAGTTTAATGTAGGCTAGTCGAAAATGTGCAGACACAAACAAATCAAGTTTGTTTTCTTCAATAAAAATATAGATAGACTAGTAAAAAATAGGCCATATTGTGCAAACACAAGATAGATTTGTTTTTGGTTCAACTTTTTTTTTTTTTTTTTTGTGTGCCAAGAAAACAAGCCAGTCTAAGGGGCATATTTATAAAGCAGGTAATCTTAAATCCACCAAACATTCACTGCAGGTGAATCTTCCTGGAGCATAGTTTAAATGCCAGTGGATTATCCATCACCAATGAATGTTTGGTGAAAGTCATTCACTACTTTTTAAATTTGCCCCTTAGGGAACCCAATAGCTGAATCTTGGGAGCTGTTCTGCAAAAAAAGTCAACTACTAAAAGGCAACTTTCATTCATTTGTCCTTCCTCCATTCATAGATAGCGTTTCATTCATAGAAGCTATAGTACAGCTTCTATGAATGGAGGAGGGGGGGGGGGTGCAAAAGGCGGGCATAGTTGGCGCTCTTGATGAGCGCCTGTGGAGGGTCCCCCTATTAACCCATTCAGCACAATACGATTATGGCTGTTGGGTATAGGAAGGGACAGAGGACAGAGGATTTCAACTATGACAACCAGCATCAGTACATGGATCACTTCAGATGAATATAAGTACTGTTCCTTCTGCTGGTTTTTGTTTTTTTTACAAATGTTTTACCTAAACGTGGGCGTTAACAACTTGACCTCTGGAAAGTTTTACCCTCTTAATGACCAGGGCACTTTTTGCTATTCTGTGCTACTTTAACTGGCATTTGTGTGGCCTTGCAACACTGTATGCAAATGAAATGTATAAAATTATTTTCGTACAAATAGAGCTTTCCTTTCGTGGTATTTGATCACCACTGAAATGGGACTGGTAGGGGAGATATGGAGACTTATGGCAAGACCTACATCCCTAATATATAGAAAAAGGAGGAAGAACCCCCCCCCCCCCGTGGGACTAGTACCAAATTACTTTTCAATACTCCCATTTGAAGACCCTAAAAGTCCCTCCGGGGGGGGGGGGGGTTCTTCCTCCTTTTTTGATCACCACTGGGTTTTTTTTTTTTATTTTACATAAACATTTTGAAAAAAAAAGCATTATTTTCTACTTTCTGTTCTAAAACATATCCAATAAAAAAAAAATCACATTTCTTCATACATTTTGGCCAACATATATTCTGATACATGTCTTTGGTTAAAAAAAAAAAAATCCCAATAATATCAATATATAATAATAATAATAATAATATAATAATATCAATTGGTTTATGTAAATATTATAGCATCTACAAACTATGGTATATATATATATATATATATATATATATATATATATATATACTGGAATTTACACAGCTATAGGAAAAATACTGTAATAGCGGTGATCAGTGATTTACAGTGGGACTGTAATAGGGTGGCAGGCAATCTGGGAGGGTCACTAACTGACATTGATGTCATTAGTGACACTTATACAATGTTAACTGTGTGCCTAACAATGTGTTATATGTATATTGTGTGCTGCTTTTATTTACTGATCTGGATGGTTTTTTTTTCTCCCTGCTTTTCAAGGAAAAGAAACAGTCAGATCGCTGTTTCCTGTACATAGAGTTCTGTGTGTTTGAGTGTGTTTGAAAACACAAAACTCTTTGTATGATTGGACATAAATCATTGGCTGAAATCTGCTGCCAAACTTGTGTTGTCCAATCACTGTACCAGTCAGCAGGGGGTGCGCATGCACGCCCCAAAAAACGGAAGGAGGCCGTCACATACAGTACATGTATATGCCTGTACCTGCCACCTGCTCGCAGTATATCTACTGTGAGCAGTTGGCAGGGAATTAAGGTAAGTAAGTATGCATTCAATAATACAAAAAAACAGTACAGTGCAAAAAAAATGTGTCTATCACACATCAGATACATACAGTATAACATATACATATAGGAATGAGGCCCAAAGTCCCTTTAAAAATAGGTGATGGTCCAATAAAATGTAAAACAGAGAGAGGGTGCCAGGGAAAAACGGATCCACTTCAGGTGACAAACCCTTTACCAATATGCAATCCAATGCACTCTCCTGACTGTTTAGTGTTCAGCTTGCAATACTTGATAATTTGGTTTTATTGTTTGTGCTGATTGAGCTTTCGCTTTATTAAGTATGCATTCATTATTTTAAATCTTAGAACAGGTACAAGAGGAGGGTTTCCGAACTGGAACTGAGCTAAATCTGTGCTAAAAGAAATATGAATGCTGTCATTCATTCATTCATTTATGACATGCTTTCATCTGAAAATGCTGGTTGACAGTCTATCAGCTACAATTTTCATAAATAGACGCAGCTCACATATTTCCTTCAGTACTGGTGTTCTTTCAGTTCTGAATAGAGTGTACGATATGTAGTATGAGATCACACATAAACATACACACATACACTACCTCCTTTAACCTTTGAACGTGCTTATTGCCCAAAATGGCATTTAGTTCCTATTTCATTTTATGTTGTGCTGAATGTATAAAGATCACACATTCATAAATCTGTATAAAAGCAAAACATCATGCAAATATAAGCAAAAGCAAAGCTTATCTTTACCAAATTCAAAGCTCCCTCCTACCATCCAATTAAAAATAAATATGGTTGGTTAAACACAAAACAAAGCACAGAGGAAGCATCCATGTTTAATAGGAAAATCAAATTTCACACACTGATGATATTGCTGCTTTAAGCACGAATAGGTCAGATAACTGGGCATAACAGACCAGAGAGCTGACATTCATACAATCACTTTTCTGAGATTTAATTTCAGGAAAGAAAACAATCCTTTAATGCTCAGAAAGATAATAACTGGGAGCTGTTTTGGCAAGTTGCTGTTATGATTTGAATGATTCAGAGTTTTGAATAGGTTAACATTCTAGGGATTTTCAGTATAATCAATGTGGCAAAAGGCTGACTAAGTGCACTTCATAGAAAAAGGTCTTTTTTAATGCCAATTGTTAAATCCTATTTCTATCTAGGGTACTATAAGCTATCATTTTAAATAATTCTGGCATTCACTGGGTCAGCAGCATGCAGTATTTTTAGAAAGACCATGCAAAGCCTTTTGTGTAGGTTGTAGTCACACAGAACATTGTCCAAGGTTGGAAGTAAGAATTGTGAATCTTGATATTTAGGGTCCTGCTTACTGGATATATAATTAACAAATCTGATAAAACGATAAAAAGTATATGGAAAAATTGAAGAGAACCTGTATAAGTAGAACTGGTAGTGGCAATATATTCCTCAGTAGTTTGCAAACGACTTGGACTCCATATATCAGTTCACTTTCCAGCAGTAAGACAGTGGAATAAACATGATACATATCCAGTTTTGAATGTGGGCCAATCAGGCTTATATGCTTGTTCTCTATAATTTTCTACTGCATATTAAGCCGGGTACACACGGACTGAATGTCGGGAGAACTGAACTGAACTGACCTTGCATGGTTAATACAGCGGCTCAAACTGGAGCTCACAGGTTTTTTTCATTCAAACCATGGGATTAAATGAGTAAAAACGAATAATGTGTATCCGGCTTTACATACGAAGTGGGTTTATTTGTCCTGCCTTGTACATGATGATTTCAGAGCTTTGGGGAGAGGGGGTCAAATGTTGGGCCAGCTGGAAGGCAGTAGGGTAAGTAATGGAGCCTCTTCCTCTACTGCCTATAAGCAATGAACATTTATCGCTTGTAGTGCTTTGGGACCCCACTGCAAATGGAATTTTGTGCTCCAACCCAGGGTTCAGCTTTAAATGCTTACTTGTGTTTTTCCTTTCCATAAAATTATTTTGGATTTACTTGCAATGTGCCTTAGAACCTGCTAGTGAATTTCCCTTCTCCAGGAAAAGCTCTAAAACTCCATAGCAATACCTCTTCCCTCCTTGCATGTCATAGTCCTCTCTTCTTCTTGGAATGTCTAATCATTGTCTGTGCTAGCCCAGATCCTCTGCCCCTTCCCTCACTCACTACATAACCTTTTATGTGGGGGTTGCTGATATTACATCCAAGATTGTGGCACTCATGACTTTTGAAAGTCTACACAAGGGATAATTTTACAGGTAAGTAACATGCATAACATACATTTAACCACTGAAAAACTGCCTTACAAATAAAAACGTCCTATCAGCAAGTGGTTATATCCGAAATCATGTCTGCAGTTTTTTTCAGCTGGTAAGTGGCTCTTTAGTAAAAGTGATCTGGGTGGCTCTAAAGCCACCTGATCACTGTGGCAAACAGCCAGGATCAGTAACCACAGATGAGATGAAGAAACATCCATTCTCTGCTCTGTGATAAATGAAGCTGGAAGCACTGATAAATTTGTCACTTCCAGTTTCAGAGCTGTCATTCTGTGTCTGATTAACTGTTCTGGTGGACAGGAGAGACATTGGGGGTCTAATGACCATTGATATCTCCATAAAGACTAGCTGTCACCTGTCCTTCCTATCACAAAAGGGGCTTGTTATCCCTCTTGTCATAGCAATAAAGTTGAATGAAAAAAATGTAAATAAAATAAATACAAATAATAAACAAAATTATATATGCACTTTCCATTCCCCTGCGCATACACACAGATGCAAAGGCATGCGTAGGTCCCACATTCGTGTGTAAATGTCAAATGCACCACACGTGAAGTATTGCCGTGAACGTCAGATTGCAATAATTCTAGAGCAAATTCATGATTAACTCTAAACTGATAACCTGTAAAGGCTTTTAAAACATCACCTATGAAACATTTTAGGTAATGTAGTTTTGAGATTTGACATGTTTGGTATCTATTTACTCATTGTAACATCATGTTTTACATTTGCTGAAAAAAGCGATATTATGTTGTGTTTGTGTGCACTAAAATTATTATTGGTGTTCAGGTTTCTTCCTAAAAAATTTGCCTTTCTAAGTATTTTCTAGCATTTGTGTGAAAAATGTGAAAATTATACCATATAGCAAAAGGTTAAAATAGAAGGATGTTCTAGCTTTTTTTTTTTTTTGGCTATACGTTGTTTGTGTGTTACAGGAGTACTATCAGCTGATTGGGCAGAGCCATGGCAAAGTTCAGGAAGGATCCTGACAATATTGTTGGAATCCACCCATATTCCTAAGTGACAGCTGGCTTTGCATTTCAGGACATGGCTAAGAACTGGAGCCAATAATGTCTGTCCCTTCCCGAGCTTGGCAATCAATTGAGCACTGGAGAAGTGTTACTCCCTGGTTAGTATGGATTAAAAATCCTGTAGCACAAGGACAATGATAGGAATAGCACTACTCCCAGAATGGTATGACCGTCAGATTCATAGATTATTCAAAGGTTATTATTACCTTTGCAAGACATAAATCAATATGGATCCTGTCTTTGGTATGAAAAAAGGTGTTGGACAGTATGTGCAATGACAAATACCTTGCAGTACAGTTTAGTGAAGATTGGAATTTTTTTTTTTTTCGTGCACCATATTAGTTACCTAGGACATTTGGTTTGATAAGAAATACTAAGCCGATACTGTCAATCTGGCATAGCAAAGAATGAAATACTATTACATTTTTCCCAAAGACGAATGATCAAATAATCATACTGAAACTGAAAAACAACTTACATTATAATGCCTTCATATTTCCTAATGTTTTATGTCTCTGTCTTTTTCAGAAGGATTTAATTAGGGTTAATCTGTAAAACTAAACTAAACTATCATACCAGATGGCCCTAAATTTATGGAAATCCTTGTTGCAAATGTGTTCCGAGCTTTACTCTATTATAAGGAGCTGTAACTTAGTAGGCAAGCTGTAGGTGATGTATACCATCTCCAGGGAAATTAGACACATCCTGATAGTGATGCTGTCATAACTACCTCTCTTTGCAAAATGCTGACTTTTTTTTTTTTTACTGTAATCTGAAATGTCTTCAGTATTTATGTGACGCTCTTTTGGAGCTTAGCCAAAATGTTTTAAAAAGCGCATTTCTGCAAACGATGAAAGACAATTGAATCTGCGGGAAATGATTTAGAAAGGAGAACACAGACAATAAAACCTAGGTAACTGATTAGTGTATACTACGTTACTTCTTTATCAGGCTATCCTATTTCAAATAAAAAACAACTTGTATTTTCATTCTATAAATATTATACATTTACAGTGATGATTATGATGTGTCAAATAAGAAATTTTACAATGCAAATGCAGACTCCATTATTTAGCAATAGGGCTATAAAACACCTGAATAAAAGCCATTAAGAAAAATATTGAAGTAGATGATAGGCAAAGCTTGCACACTTTATGAATGTATTAAACTTTCCAGAAACTGTATTAATACATGCATAAGGGTTGATTTACTAAAGTAGTAGTTAATGCTAATCTGGCAAAATAAATAAGGAAAAGCTGTGTACATTTTATACTCAATTATTGTGAAGAGAAATGCAAAAATCTTGCATATGGTTGGATGACTGAAGTGAACACAGCTTTAGTTAATTTTAAATGATAGACACAGAATATCAACCAAAAATCCAGAAAGAAACCCTTGTTGGCAAGCACAGAGGTAAGACATTTTTTGTAGTTGATTACCAGGTTTGCACACATCTAAAGAGGGGTTCTGGTCCACTCTTATTTACAGATCTTCTCTAAATCCTTAATGTTTCTTGGCTGTTGCTTGGTAACTCAAAGTTTTAGCTCCCTCCATCAATTTTCAACAGGATTGAGGTCTGGAGACTGGCTAGACCACTCCATAACCTTAATGTGCTTCTTCTTGAGCCACTCCTTTTTTGCCTTGGCAGTATGTTATGAAGACCCATCCACGACCCATCCTCAGTGTTCTGGCTGTGGGAAGAAGGTTCTCATCCAAGATTTTACAATACATGGCCCTGTCCATAGGCCCCTCAATGCGGCAAAGTTGGGCTCTACATTTAGCAAAGAAACAGCCCCAAAGCATAATGTTTCCACCTCCGTGCTTGACTATAGGAATGGTGCTCTTATGCTGGTCATAGTCAGCATTTTTCTTCCTCCAAACACTTTCTCCCAGTCCTTCTCTGAATCATTTAGATGTTCATTGGCAAACTTCTGATAGGTCTGTACATGTATTTGAGGAGGGGGCCCTTGCAGGTGCTATTATATTTTAATCCATGGCGGCATATTGTGTTAGCAATAGATTGTTTGGTGACTGTGGCCCCACAATTACAAGCTCCTCCTATGTAGTTCTGGGCTGATCCCTCGCTTTTCACATGATCATCCTTACCCCATGAGGCGAAATCCTGCATGGAGCACCAGACCGAGAACGATTGATAGTTATCAAAAAGGAGAGGAGGGGAAGTGGGAATTGTCTTACCCCACAGAAAAAATGGGCCTTTAAATGGTATCTCCCAAATGGTATAAAAAAACAATACATACATTTAGATTAAAAAGTACAAAAATATAGTTATTAAACATATAAAGACATAGACATGGCCTAGTTAAAAAGGGGTCACAAAAGCAGAGGGATCCCTGTAGTATTTATACATACAATGACATAAAAAAATCTGCAGATATAGAGTATGCCAACATGTTTCGGGGCGTGGGTAATCCGCTTCTTCAGGGCTTTTTTTTCTGCATATCTTTCACAGATGTCAAAAACAAGGGGGGGGGGAGGAGCCACAGGAATAAACATTGTCGGTTGTGTCCCAGTTAAGGGGGGATCATTAGCTGTATACATCAGGTGCCTCAGGTTCCCAGAAGGTACTGACTAACCGGGACAGTCTGATGGACTCCCAGCTATAAGGCAGAAGATCTGTTACCTCACTCAACACCAGAAATAAGAGATTGTATCCTCTTTCACATATGTGAATGGGCAACCAGGTCCAATGATAAGTAAACCAGGCAGCATAATGCCTGGGTCTCCAGAGACCCCACCGAAAATCGACAGTGCATAATCACACTGTTGAACAAGCACAGAAATAAACAACGGCAAATTCAGGCTACTTCAATGTCACCCTCAGCATTTGGTATCCCAAGTCAAGGTCACTAGGCACTGCCCTGACTGGTAATTTAGAAACACATGAGCTTTGGAAGAATAACATATACTCTAATATTTGTGTGGACTGCTTTAAATGTCACCTATTTGAGACTTTTTTTGTGATGGCATGATTTGTATCTTTACTACTTTTAATTTTTGTTGGAACTTTTGATCTCTGCAGATTGTACGTTTTGATTTATATATGTTTGATCATATATGTGCAAGTTATGCAGGAAAGTCTTTCACTGACAAAGAATTTGAATGCAACCCCCACTAAATGGATGTATAGAGAGCACACACTCACACTACTGCTACCAGAATTGGATTTCTTTTAAATCCTGATGTCTGGCATGTGGCAGTTCTCATTATTACCGCATGCTACAGCACTTTCAAACACCAGAAAGAAGTATGTCATTGTGAAATACCCCTCATTATTATGTCTCTCTCTTTTTGCTTATTAAGAAAGCAGAGACAGCTGATCACTGCTTTTTCTACAAATATACAGTAAGTATCTGTAAATATACAGAAAAAATGAATATATATTAACAGACAATATTATCCCCTACAGACCTGCAAAAAGCAAAGCAGGTGCAGTGGATAATTTACTAAAAAAGTTGAGCTTGTTCATTTCACAAACTTAATTTATATTTTCACCTACCTTAGTAAATGTTGTGATTTTTTACTTTACAAAGAACACCCAATCATGTGCAATGAAAGAAAACAAAGCGAAACAGGATTTTTGCTTGTACATTGAATGATATAAGTCAGTATGCTTCATTGAATGATAGATGTCAGTACATCTTTGCCATTATTCACTAAGATAAGTAAAAATTCCTTTGCAAAGTGAACCTGCTCTGCTTCTTTACTAAATCATCCGTTCCACACAGAGCCCCTTTAGGGTTCCAGTAGGTAACATTTTTGTATTTTTTTTTATATCAAGGAGTGCAACATTAATTATAGGGTTGCGGTATATTTACTACTTGTTGACAGGCACCTCATTTGCAGCATACTGAAATACATTTTCTACCTATTGGATGATTGTAAATAAATGGATAAATACACTGCCCGGCCAAAAAAATTGTCACCACCTGGAATTACCTAAGCAACTAACTAAACTAAGCATGCAGTAACTATCCTATTGGATGGTTACTGCATGTGCCCAAAGAATGAGGTCAGCTGACTACCTGAATATACTGAATGACCAGGTTATTCCATCAATGGATTGTTTCTTCCCTGATGGCACGGGCATATTCTAAGATGACAATCATCAGGCTCAAATTGTAAAAGAGTGGTTGAGGAAGCACGAGACATCATTTTCACACATGGACTGGCCACCACAGAGTCCAGAACTTAACCTCATTGAGAATCTTTGGGATGTGCTGGAGAAGGCTTTGCGCAGTGGTCTGACTCTCCCATCATCAATACAAGATCTTGGTGAAAAATGAATGCACTGGACAGAAATAAATCTTGTGACAATGCAGAAGCTTATCGAAACAATGCCACAGCGAATGCGTGCTGTAATCAAAGCTAAAGGCGGTCCAAGGAAATATTAGAGTGTGTGATCTTTTTTTTTTTTGGTGGTGACTTTTTTTGGCCGGGCAGTGTATCTAAGTAGTAAGTATTAAAAACATTTTAGGTGATAGGTGAATTTATTTATTTTTGTGCACACCTAGAATGAAGGAGTGACATCTCACTGGTCTGGTTAGCAAGGAAGCTACTTAGGAAACACTAAGGTTTTTATGTGAGGTCCTGGTGCTGTCAGGATCACTTATCTGACATTGCCTCTAGTAAGTAAACCCTTATAAATGTTAGAATCACCACACTTGCTCTTGTGTTCATTATAATTCTCACAATCTTGATATCTTACATGGGTGTGAAACATTAAAATAAGTAAAATATGAAAAATGTATTCAAAACGTGGTTGCCCGTGTCTGTATCATCTCGTGTAACCCAGTTCGTACATTTGTAGTATGGCCAATCTTCATTTCAGAAGTGAACAGATTTGTGACGTGTTTAAACATCTAATGTACAAGAGGTCATGGAAAAAGATCACATTTAAACCTGTCTGAAAATGTCTACATGCATTCTCCTGAGTCCTAGCAGGTTAAATAAAACTAATAACATGAAGGAAAATCTTTGTTCTTCAATCTTTGAATGATGTATTAAAATCTCGAAACTTTGGAAAACATCACTAAAGAAAATGTCTTCTTTTTTTCTCTATCCTTTGTTATGTCTAGCAAACGAATGCACTGTTCACATCAAGTTTGCATTCTGGGAGAAGTAATGATAATATCTTGTGTTTCTCTGTCCCACTGCTACCACAGAAATAGCATATTCTACATTACCAGCATTGATCCGTATTTCCTTTTAAGCACTAAGAAAGTAAGAAATTCTGTTAAGTATCGGTCACTAGAGTTCATTGCTCGGGCAGCGCTATTAAAATTCTTACAGTGCACAAATTATTCCAAACTGCCTTAGGCAATCTAAGACTGTTTGAATTGATTTCTTCTTAAAATCAATTAATAAAATGGGTTATATTATAAGTTATTGCCTGTGGACATTAGGGGACCTTTTCCTGAACATTGTTCATTTTCTCTCCCTTTTACTGGTAAATTTAAGTGCTTTCAATGACAACATTCTCTGGATTAAGTCATAAAACCAATTAAAAAAATATATATATCAAGTACAGGCACACATAATATTTGTAATAACTCTGGGAAAAATGCAATTTCATAACCAGTGATGAGTAAAATATTTGGTACATTTTACTTCAGGGGTTCCCAGAAACAAAACACCTAAGGCGGTTCATGATGAGTTGTTAAATTAATTTATAACTTGGTTTTTCATATAACCAAAATATCCACAAAAAAAAGTCCATACAATTGCCACAGAGCAAAATTCTAAGTAGAAGATATCAGAAGTATGGATGCATTGAAACTGTGCACTTTACAATAAAATATACATTTTTAAAACAAATAGGGCCAGTAAAACCCACTACAATCATGGGTCACCTATCCACACTGACTTGTATCCTAGTGCAGATTTCTGGGGAAATCAGTGAGACAATAACACAAGCAGAAAATTACTTTTTTTTGGGGGGGTGTTCCATACACTTACGGTATACAAAATGTTTCTAGGTTTCCATATTGCACTAAATTTTACAGATAATTACAGTGTTTAATTAAAATGTGGCTTGTGTAGCAATTGGATAAGCTATATTATTTGTTTTTTTCACATGAAAGTGGAGTTACCCTTTACCTAAATCTGAGATTTTTTCAAATATTCCCAAACATAAATATCTCCCATAATTTTGCATCACAGTATCTCAAATAAAAATGAATAAATAAATAAATGAATAAAAAATATGAAAAAAAAACCCAAATGGTGGGTTTGGTGAACTTGTAGATTCAACCTAGGAGAATGGATTTTGGGGAGAAGTAATGATAATTGTGGGAGCAGATTGAAAAACTGGCAGCAAAGCAGATTTCAATAAGTTTGCTCATCCCTGGTTGTGGTGAAAGTGAAATGTGTGGCTTAAATAGAGTTTGAGGCTGGGTTCACACTGATGCGGTGTACCGCATTGCATGTCATTTGTACAGAAATCGCTCCAGATTCCTATACACATGACATGTGAATTCAGTGCAGTGCGAATTGAGCCATACATTATGTATGGATCATCAATTTGCACTGGATCCCCACCGAAAAGGTGCAGTAGCCTTTTTTTCTTTTTTTGTGTCTGCACTGGATTCCATTTAATTCCACAGTTTGCACTGCATTCTGTGAACCGATTTGAGGGTGTCCTTAACTTTATATTGTCACCGCAGCAGTTTGCAGAGCACAGTGTGAACTTCCTGCGATTCTGAACCCAGCCTCAACTAAAATCTTTTGTATATATTTTTTTTACATACGGATTTTTGTTTTCAATTGTATGTTATCAAGGTCAATAAAAATACCATTATTGGAGGTATTTGATTTTTGGAATGGTTACACACATTCAATAACATACCAGGAAGTAAAGTTGTCCAAGCAATTTACTTGCTGGTAAAGGAAAATCCATAAGATTAATGGTTTAATGACAAGATAACATTAATCTTGAAATCGAAAGTCAGTTTTGCAACTTTGTAATGTGTTATTACAACTGTAAATAACTTTGCAACTACTTAGTGCATCCAGGTCATTTATGACTTGGTATTTTCAGGACAATTTGAGCCTTCAATTGGTGGTACATGTTAAAGGAGAAGAATGGCCAAAGCTTTTTTGGCCATACTTCTATTATAGGTCATAGAAGTGCATTTAGTTCTGCACTCCTGTGACCCCGATTCAGCCAAGTCAAAGAGCCTGTCCAATAATGTCATAATAATGTCAGGACCATCCAGATGCCTTAATGCCATGTGGCTCCGTTTCTCAGCGTGCTGCTGAGAGCCTGAACCAGCCATCCGCTCCACAGTATGGCGCTCCAGTGGGCACTGAAGGGTCAAAGCAGAGAGCCAGTGGCTCAGATCAGACCTCAAAGTGATCACTGGTCATTGATCACGCTGTTCTCAATGTAGAGCCAATTGGCTGCAGCTTTCTAGGTAAGCATAAATGTTTATCGTTTTCCATTCCTGCATTTCTCTCTTAAAGGACTTCTGCTGATTTTTTTTTTTATTATCATAAGGAAACCTGGCCCAAAACAGTAAAATAAAATATAATTGTATAAAATGACGCTGTATATGTCCTACCATTACCATAATCCACCACCAAAAAAAACCCAAATAAATTCTCCTACTACTGTGCATAGGGATACCACTTACTGTATGTGTACAATGTTTGTTGTTGGTACCTGTTTAAGGGTCCAGAAACAGTAGTGGGCATTTTGACTTCAAAGAGGTCAATTAATACAAATCCAATTTATATTTTCAGGTATCATACATACATTACATACACTTTGCAGCACAAAACAGCACTACACACTGCACACTGCCATGGTAACTGGCAATACTTATAACCTAGATTAAGCCCTGATCTAACTGATCTATGTATTTTATCTTTATTATTTTTTATTCATTTTTTACTATGTTGACATTTTGTTTTACTACTTTATTTACTCTTTTGAACCAGCCTCCTCCCTTGTATCTCTTAGGCCTTTTTTACATGTGTGGATGATGGGCAGTAAAAGTTGAGTCATGGTTTCACCTCCCTCTTACCGAAGAGCTGAAAGTTAGTACATATTGCTATAGATACTATGTATCTCGTTTTTCTCGCAGATGGAAGAGTAAGACATACACGGGAGACTTCCTAAACAAGTGATGAGTGTGAAAGGCTATCACAGTGATCACATGATTGGGAGGCCCAGATCACATTACAGAGCTGGTCCAGTCTCTGCAGGGATCCTGACAATAATCTTGGGATCTGCCCAGATGCCTGACTACCGAGTGCTGCTGAGAGCCCGAGCCAACTGCTCCTGCCCCTCCACAGTCTAATGCTCCAGTGAGTACTGGAGGGGCAGAGCACAGAGTCACTGCTATGTGCTCAGAGGAGACCCGAGAATTGAGTGATTAGCGGTCTTCTGACTCTTAGTCCCAGTGGGGGACAGCTGCAGTATCAATCTTTGTGAGTATGTAAGTTTATTAATTTTTAATTGCTACACTTCTCTTTTAAGAAATACAATTTTAAATGTTTACAGTATAACATGAAATGTTATATTTTGAAAGTTCAGCCATGTAAAAAAAGTAAAAAAATTTGATACTGTGGAAGTTATGTTAATTAATTTTTTTTGCATCTCATCTTAATAGGCTTTTGTACAGTATGCTGAATAAGGAGCATTGGCATTTTAGACCTTATGATCTATGGTCTAATGTCAATCTAATATTCATAGACTCTGCCTTGCTTGAAGCTTTTCAGCAGTCTATTATGCAGCTGTTGACTAAATATGATGAACAAACAGTTAGACATGTGTGCAAGCATCTGAATGAACTGAACATCTTTGATTAATATTTAATGTTAAAGAGAAAATATTGTAACTAGTTCAGTAAGTTTAGTGTGCTATAATAAAGAATTGAAGGAGAGCAATTCCCCGGAGCACTTAAGATTTAACAAGCGTTATACTACATTTTATTAATGCCAATGTTTAATTTCCCTAAAACCAACAGCGAAAACTTTTAATTTAGAAAACTTGAGCACACAAATATGCACCATTCAGAATGCAAATATGTTTTGCACATAACATATGAATATTCTATAGATATATATATTTTTTTTTTCCTGTCTCTCCATTTAATGTTGCAGATGTTTTTATTGATGCACTATATATATATATATATATATATATATATATATATATATATATATATAGAGAGAGAGAGAGAGAGAGAGAGAGGGCAAGAGATGTTCTTTATCTATTATAGTGTATGCAATTTCATCATTACTACTTATTTAATTAAAGGGAGAGAACTTTTATCACAAAAATTCTGTATCCCATATATTCTCCTTTCTAAATTGCAATATATACCACAAATAAGGGCAAGTTGATGTTTTAACTGCTCAGCTTATCCAAGGCTAGGCAATTCTGCTATTAGAGGTATTTTCCTTTTAAGCTCATTCTTCTTGGGGGCGTTTTGCCTCTTGATAAAGTGATGGGTCGTATCATGCAACAGGGTATACACACATTTTTACCTTCACAGATCCACCTGTTCTCCATCCCTGGGTTGTTCCCGCTTAACTTTCTGTAATGGTTATTATGTTCTGCTACCCATTTATCCATAACTGTTTTTTGTTTTCAACATAGTATACATATTGATCATATTAACTTTTAAAGCTCGAAACTCTCAACATAATTATGTTTGAAAAATCTACTTTTGGCTTTTGGGTAACTTTCAGCTCTATTACTGTTCTTGCAAAGACCCAGGTTCTATACATTTATCATAAGTCTATAATCATGTATTTTGGAGTCTGAACTCTTGTATAACTTCACTTTTGTTTCATGAATCAGATTCAGGTCCTGATTCGGAGAAACTCTGTAGACCCTTTTATGTATTTGAGGGAATATTTTAGGGTAGGGCAATGATGTTGCCGGGCTGTAGCACCCAGACTTATTCCCTGGATCTCCTGCTGAGTTGCTCACGTGTTTAACTTACAACATGGGTCAAAGCATGGGGGCCAGGTATTGGATATGCATAAATTCAGTATTTGCTTTGTCCTGTAATTTGAGTTGATTTTTCTTTAGGTCTGAATAGACTGCGCTATACTAAAACTGCCCCCTGACACCTATGTGTAAGAAAGATGCATATACTTATCTATTTTCAGGTTGCTCCAGTCTGGTCACATGATCTCCCCTGTGGCAGGCAGCAGTGGATGCGGGGAGAAGAGAGAGCACACAAATGATGGCTAGTATAGCCTGGAAAGGTGACATCCCTCATAGACTTCAATGGCCCATCTTTTGTCAGCACACACCCCTCTCCTCTGCATCTAAACTGGCTGGCACAGGGGAGGTGGATAACAAGAAGGTATCGGAGTGGCCTGAAAATAGGAAAGTATCTACATCTTTCTTAGACAGGTTAGTTGTGTTAAGAGGGGGGATGGGACTGTTTTAGGGCTAGTAAGGTGTATAGACAAAATTCCACTACCAAAAGTCTACAAAGTATATCATTTTTTGTGATTCTTAGTTGTTTAAATATAGGTGGTATGCCACATTGGCATGCCTAAATGGTATGCAACCCACTTCCATTTACATACATTTTATTACTGTTCTTAAAATAAACTACTGATCTGTTTTTGAAATTATAGCAGTATTCATCTAATTAAGATAGAAAAGCTAATACATATTTCAGTTATCTGGCTACTGTGAGTCAATGCTCTCTGCACTGCAATTTTGTTCCTATTAAATATGCCCCTTAAGGTTTCAGCATGGAACTTCCAATGATCATAAAGCAACTTCATGTGTAAATACCCATTCAGCTGCAGTAGTATCCATCCCTGTGAAGTAAAGTGGCTCAAGTATAACCGCTGCTCCCTTTTATGTACTATTTGTGCTTCCATATAACATTCTGTGCATAATAAATAAAACCTTTATCTTTACTTCACATCCCTTTATTAAGTCTGCCAGCTGCTGTGGGCTAGTAGGCTCTACTAGGCTTATTTAAGTTGTATACCAGTTATTTTATTGTTAGAATCTCAAGGTCTGAAAGGGCAGTTCACATTTTTGAGGCTTTGTTGATTTTATTTATAGTTCTACTAAATAATTTTATGTATACATTCCTTATGCATACAATCGTATGCCATTATAGGTCATCAGTTTGGAGTTAACTGTGAACTATGGCCCTAGAATTTTTTCTCTCACTCCGAAAATGCTCACGATGATACCTCACCTATGTGGCACAATTTTTAACATGCTATATGATCTCAAACTGTAATAATTGCTTGTGATTTTCTCATCTGTGTATTTGGTGTTATAATTTCAAATATCTCTAGTTACTTTTTCTCAGAAAGCGCAAGATTTTTGATGGTGGCCTCCATGATCACACATTTACTCTCCGCTGTAAGATGGTTATGTTTGGTTGTAAAATTATACTTCTCTGTCTTAAAGCTGAGTTCCACCCAAATGTGGAACTTCCACTCATTTGCTCCCCCCGCCCCCCTTCTGGTGCCACATTTGGCATCTTTCAGGGGGGAACGGGTACCTGTTTTTGACAGGTACCCATCCCCACTTCCGGGAAGGGCGCCGCGGCGAAGTGAGGTCCCCTCCTCCTATCCTCCGCCACTGAGCCAATCCAAGGCACAGTAGGGACCCGCCCTGTCACTAAACCAAAGTTTGCCTGAGCATGTGTAACCTACAGGCACCAAGAGGTATCTGTGCATGCTTGTATCACTCTACAAAAGCCCCACTGGCTCCCATAAAACTCAAGGCCTTCTAACAAGCATCAAAGGCTAGACCACTTATTTCTGCTGCTTTGCCTTTCTAATGGCTATTGAGGTCTTCCATCACAGTTATGGGCCAATAAGGAGGAATGACAGGAAAGACAATGTAATTCAGCCTTCTCCACTATGAGGAATTGTCCTCCAAGCTGGACAATTTGGGGAACCCACAGAACTTTTGCAAAGTGCTAAACATATGTGCCTGCATTTTAGTGGATTTGTCCAGGAAAACTTGATAGTATGCATGTAAATCCCTTTAATTATTTTTACAGTGTAACAATGTCTTCTATTGGAATAGGTGTATAAAAATATTTTACTAAAAAATGTATATTGCTCCTTCACATTTATTTAGGATTCATATTGACAGCCATAATAATTTGTGGTGGCTACACTGAAGACCACATACAAAATGCGCCTAAGAGCAACTGATCTTTAGACGCTGGCTACAAGAAAAGGCTTTTTGTTCCATTTTATCTTGAACTTGTCTAACAAGTGTTTTTATTCTTTCAAGGAAATGTTCACCTTTTTACCTAGCCAGACAGCCTGCTTAACTACTTATCTCTGCCTACCTTAGTCATAAAAAGTCTTATGTTGTCAGGTATTACATGCTATGAATACAGAAACAATATTTTCAACTCATTTTAAATGTGGATACTTAGGAGATATGGTGCACACACTGTGTTTTGAAACTAATTAAAAAGGATTGTCTGGACACATCATTAATCACTAATTTTGCTCTCAACATGTTCATATCATTCTGACCTATATTGCATATTGTCTAATTTGTTCATTGTCTAACTGAACAAAATGATACAAAAGAGTAAGAAAGAATATTTATTAGTAAGAAACTTTGCTGATGTTAATCAGATATAGTAATATAGCTAAAATACAATACTTATTTTTAAAAATGTTGAACTTTAAAATAACTAGAAACAATGTAATTAATTTACCGAAGACAAATAGGCTGTTCATATATTACCAAATGCTTTAACTACTTGCTTACTGGGGCATTTTTTTCATTTTTTTGTACACATGTTAAAATCTGCATTTCTTGCTAGAAATGACTGTAAACCCCCAGAAATATATATTTTATTAAAGAGACCCTGGAAAATAAAATAGCAGTAGTTGCATTTTTTTCTGTTGCAAGATATTTGAGCAGTTACTGTGTTTATAAAATCGCATATGTTCAGGAAAAAATACACTGAATTTATTTTAGCGCATACACAATATTATACCCAATTTCTTAGTAAAATATAAAAGAAGGGGTTGTTTTGATTAAATAGATAGCAAACATGTCAAGTCTTAAAATTGTGCATGCCTGTGGAATCCCAAAAATTCATGGTACCCAATGTTCTCCATAGGCAATGCTTTAAAAGCCTTTACAGGTCATTGGTTTAGAGTTAACTGTGAACTATTGCCATATAATTATTGCTCTCACTCCAACAATGCTCACAATGATACCTCACATGTGTGGCACAATTGATTTTTCTTTTATGATTTATATTTCATTTTAAAATTCTTTTTTTTAACACTTTTTAACACAATTTTTTTTTTTTTACTGTATTGCTATTACAAGTAGGGTAACAAGCCCCCATTATGATACAATGGGCAGGTGACAGGTCCTCTGTATGGAGACATTGGGGGCCTATGAGAACCCAACTATGCAAACACAGATAGCAATGCAGACACACTAGCTGAAGAATGATTGCTCTGACCCATGAAGTGATGTAATACGCATCACTTCCAGAGTCATTAGTCACAGGAGGGATCAGGTAATGCATGTTCCCTCAGTTCCTCCTGCTTTCATGGGTGCTGCTGACAGGCTGGCGTCCCCTTGAGTGCCCCATAAAAGTTTTTGAGTGGCTCAATCATTTTTATTGGAAAGCCCTTTACCAGTTCTTAACCACTTTTAGCCTCTGTGATGTACCCAATTAGTCGCCAGGTTGAAGAGGATATACGGGATGATGCAACTACACGCACCATCCCAGTATCTTCTTTTTAGCTGGAAATGCTCTGTAATGTAAAAGAAAGCCTAGCAGCTATGGAGGCTTCCATTGATTAGAGTTTGGACTTCACTAAGCCTTGATGAGGTAGTGTGGCTTCCACACATATTTGTAAATGTTTCACCTCTGTTTGTTATTCAAATTTTTTTTCTAGATAGCTGGTATATGTGCTGAAAATTCCATTTTGTTTTGTTTGTTTTGCAAGGGACGTTTCACTTTGCAGGGAAATTTTCCTCAGAGCTTAGTGAATGTCATAAAGTTCTGCTGACTTCCATCATCCAATTACGTGCAAGCAAAATTATGTTTTTTTCCTTTAATTTAATTGGGTATTCTTTGCAAAATCCACTTTCACCGCATTCACCAAGTTCTGGGGAAGACTTCATTGCAAGCAACTACCACCCTTGCAAAGTGAACAGCCTATCTGCCTTTAGTAAATACCCCCCCCCCCCCAAATTCTACTTCTACACTTAGCAATTGTTTACCATATAGTGAGTATTTGGAAGCGCACATATCACCAGTAGTAGGGTGTGGAATGCAGTCAGGTCATTCTGAGGTTTGAATCTTAACACTGCTTTAAAAGCTAACTCTGGATCAGCCAATGGTTGCATGTTGCAGATAAAATTATCCTATATATGTAAAATGTTTACAATTAATAATGTCCCTGGCATGATTTTACTAAGCAATGCATAATTCAGATCTGTTTTTTTCATGCATGGCATAAATGTTTTTTTTTTTTTAATCTTTTATGTTTCATAAAAGTAATAAAAAAAAAAGACCAATAAGTATTACAAAATACACATCTTTGAAGAATAGCATGTAAACACTAAATACACTGTAGCAAAAAAAGTATAGAACCTGACTTGCTTATACAATCCAAATAGGGGCTTTAAGTGCATTTTACTGCATTTTAAGTGCATTTGCTAACCAAAATATCGCTATGGTTTGGCCACTTTTATTAATGCACTTTTATTAATGCTAGTGAAATAAATAAACAAACCCTTTTAGACCAATGGTAACTCACTCAGGACCATTGCATTGATTTAACCAGCTCTTCTTCATTTAAGTCATTGATTTGCTCTAGGGAAATTAAAAGATGACTAGGATAATGTCATTATCATTTGTAATGTTAAACAAGTACCGTCCTATAGATCAGAAAATGAACAGCCAATAATGTTTCCACTGTATAAGAAATCGGCTTAGACCTTTTTTTATTGCATTGTATGTTTTCTGAGGTTGTGAAATCACGTAAACAACAGATCTGTGTCTGCATTATTAGTAATAGTTTTATTAGTATCAATACAGAAGAGCTACAATAAAAATACATGTTAAAGGGTAACTCCACTCTCATGGGGGAAAAAATAGCAAATAAAGAAAAAATAATATAGCATATACAATTGTGACACAAGTCATATTGTAATTGAATGTTATTAAAAATTACTTTTCCTTTTCAATCTGCAGCCACTGTAATTTTCTGAAAATGCAATGCAATATGGCTACCTGGAGGTGTTACACAGAATGTGTACTGAACACACCCCAGAAACATAATTTCCTGCTTGTGTGATTGGCTCACTGATTTTCCCAGAAGTCTGCACTGAGATACAAGTCATATTTCTGGCATCCCCTGCAACAAAAATGTCATTTTTGATGAGATACTCCCAATAGGAACACGTGTAAAGGGATGGAGACCCAGCAGATTTACACATTAGTGCCCTACAGGTTCACAGCTTATGGATAATTCTGAAACCGTCTCATTAGACTCACTGTCCTACATGGGCACAGGGAAACAAAGAGGGATTTCTTCAGAATAACAAAAGGTAGGAATCTGCAACAAAAATATAATCCTTGTAATGTACATAGATCATCCAGAGAGGAATGTTTTTTTCTTAACAAAAGTGGAGTTACACTTTAAGCATAAAGGCATTTTGCTACAAAATAAATGCTAGATGTCAGTTGGATTCCCTTAGTCATTTTGTTGCACTTGTTATGATCACTTAAAACTTGCTTGTAAAATTTAGCTTTTGGCCGCTAACTTTCACATCGTAATGTAAGCAGCAACTGTGTTCTATTCCATGTTATTTAAAGAAATACCTTGCATAATGTTCTATGAAAGACTGAAGGATTGACTATAGCATTTCAGATGGTAACAACATGCAAAGTGTATTTTAAAGTATAATAAACAAATAATAGTACAATTAAAAATCTAAAAATACCCTACAAATTTGTATAAGAAAATATGACAACAAACAAATAAAATGTGAAAAGTCAAGATCAGATACCTTCAAGCAAGTAAAATGAATGTAGTTAATGTTCAAACCACTTTTACCCACCGTTAGGAAAATAATTCTGTAGGGATATAGTGTAAGGATTGCGTAAATGTTTTACATATTTATATATTTCCTGTTTTGAAGAAATTGCACTTTGCATTGGCATGTCCTTTTTCAAACTGATTTCTGAATGGGGGGGGGGGGGGGGCTCAAATTTTTGGATATACTTGCTGAATCCTGTAAATTTGAGCCATGGATAGATCAGTCAGCAACACCTGACTCAACAAATTTTGATTTAAAATCGAACGCAAGCAAACGCAATAAGAGATGGGTAAAAATTGAAAACACTTTGAATAAAACACAATTAAATAAGAATATCTGGATTGCACATAAGTATAGAGAGATGGATGTAAATACAAACAAATAAATAGAAATGTATTTAGGGCATTGGATAAATAACACAGACAAGTAAAATGGAAATATAACTCCCCTTTAATTTCACTATCAGACACAAACAGTTTTTTTTTACCGGGTAATGAAGCACAAGGCGGGGTTTGGACTAATAATATTAAATTAAAAAACTTTATAAAAAATGGAAAGATACGTTCATTCCAAGATTTAAAACATGGTAAAGAATTGAGGACATTGAAGAAATGGAAGTATTTGCAGTTAAAGCATTTTGTGACATCATTACCACAGCCCATTAGATCAGAAAAAGAACTAAACCCTTTGGAACGGCTTTGTAATTCACAGGTGATTGTGAGACATTGTATAGCACAGATATACTCATGGAGCTTGTGGAGCCAAAAATACCTCCATTTGTGGAAAATTGGGAAAAGGAATTGGTAACACATTTAACAGAGCAACAAGTAGATAAAATAATGAGAGCTGTATATCATTTTTTGGCAGATATAAACACAATGGGGATGAATTATAAGTGCCTTGCAAGATGGTATATAACACCGGTTAAAGCACAAAAATATCAATCAAAGAAATCTTCATTGTGTTGGAGATGCTGTAATATGAGGGGCACAATGACCCACATAAGGTGGGGATGTCAAAAAATACAAATATATTGGCAAGAGGTGCAACAATATATAGTTGAAATCACGTGTATAAATATTTCTGATGAACCTTGGGGCTGTCTATTTCATAACACAATCAAAACTAAAAATCAGTATAAGAGTACTATGGTGCTGTATCTGTTAAATGCAGCAAAAGGAGTAATTCCAAAAAATGGTTAGAGCCAGAAAGACCCACAATTAGGGAATGGAGAGTAGACTATATATTTTATCTGGAGTACCTGAGTAGCAGAGATGAAGTAAGGACATAAAGATTTTCTGAAATTTGGATAAGATGGATGGACTTTAAAAAAAATGAGTAAATATGCAGAGATTTGCATGGTATAGGAAGCTGGGAGGTGGGGGGAGGGGGGTGGGCAGACATACGTGGAGAGTACCCGGCACAGGAAGAAGAGGGAGGGGGAGAGGGGAGGAAATTATATTATTTAATTAATGCAGATGGTGGGAAATGTTTTGTATCAATAACAATTTGTATACTAAAATTGAAAAAAAAATTTAATTAAAAAAAATGAAATTGAAGGTGCTGGATTGAAAACTGTGGTCAGAATGGTGACTGCATCCTATCAGATAGCCATGGGTGGCAGCTGTCTGAATACAAAAATTGGCAGGGGAGCTTCCTCCAATCAAATTGCTGGATAGAGAAATCTATTCATGTATAGCTAACTTATCTTACAAAAAAAGTGAATATTGCAAGGGGTTGCTGTAACCTGACTTGCAGTCTTCCGGGAAAAAAAAGCAGTTGCCAATCATATAAGCAAGCCATATGATATCTGGAGGAATTTTGTAAACATAGACAGTGGAATTCATAAAAGCATGTACTGTATGCCACTTCTCTGGCTGTAGTTTTCTTTAGAACTATCTGCATATATTTCAGTAAAGCATTTAAAACAGTTTCAGTAACAATGCAAACATGGGTTTACAAATTCAGGCACAGTAGTTCTAATTTTAGAACCTGTCATTATGGCATCTTACAGAATTACCATCAGTTCATAGATTAGAAATATGGCAATAATTAAGGTCAGCTCTGAACTAGCATGCAGAGGTACTATGGTACCCAGAATGGGGCATGTCTATGCTTGGAAGCTGTCATGTATGTAGCAAATTTCTGCACGGTACAGTATCCCTGGCTCCATTAAGCTGTTAGCTGGGAGCATGTCTGCTGAAAGCTAAATGTAAACAAAGTGGGCTGGAGATAGTAGGGATGTCATTATTCAATAAGGTAATGCTCACATTTGGGAAATTACATGGTTCTCTTGGGTGGATTAGAAAGCTATTGGACTAAATAACGGCCATGGATCCGCCTACTGCATGCATTGTCAATCAACAGCCAGGAAGAACTGATGAGGAACTAGTCTCTGATGAGGAACTAGTAACTTACGGGTATACCAATTGCATGCAAGCACTGACAATTTCAGTATGGTGCCCTGATGAAATTCTAAAGAGTGTATAGAGTGCCTCATGGTTGCCATATTGCAAAAATAGTCACATTTTCACCTTCTTAATTCAAATATATCTTCTTTTGAAGGTATTTTTTTAATAAATACTTTTTTTAATAACCACCTTAATACTTGACATCCCCCCCCCCCCCTTCTTGCCCAGGCCAGTTTTCAGCGCTGCAACACTTTGAATAGCGATTGCCTGCTCATGCAACACTGTACCTATATGAAGCTTTTATCAGTTTTATATATATGTTTTTTCTTTTTTTTTTTTAATTGACCTCTCTTTTAAGTTTGAGCTTCACATTTAGGCCAAAATGTATAGTCCACAAACTATGGTATATCTCTGAAAATCAATCAAACCTGATGTACTCTCATTTCTTGAGGCTTGAAAATGCCAGGACAGTACAAATATCCTTCAAATTACCCCTTTTTGGACAGTAGACAGTCCAAGGTATTTAGTAACAAGCATGGCAAGCTTTTGAAGTTGTAATATTTTGTCAAATTTTTCAGAAAATTAGGAAAAAAAACTATTTTTCAAATTTTTTACATACAGTCACAAGTGCAGAAAAACATCATCATATAACTGGTGTGGCGGTGATCAGGGGCGCTGAGTGGTCACAGTATATTAAAAGAAAAGGTTTTGATTAAGGTTTTTTAAATTGTTTTTTATTATTTTTACTTTATTTCCTTTTCTAATACTTTTTTATTACTTTTTCTTTTTTTTTTATTACATTTGTTTTACATACAATGGCCAGAACTATACCGTGTTACTATATTATCTGGGGCGGTGATCAGGATTTTTTTTTTATACACTGATTGCTTATAACAGGGAATTTTACTGTTCTAAGCAACCATTTGTTCTCAATGAAAACTATTCATTCAGTGTTTACTATTGTGATTAGCTGTGATTGGCCACAGCTAATCACATGGTACAGATGAGCTGTGATTGGCATTGTCTGTACTATATGAACACTGTGACCAATCACAGAGATTAACACTATAGTACACAATGAATGGCATGATTCAAAGCCGTTCATTGTATACAATTGTCATGTGATCTACTGTTATTGGTCAAAGCGATTACATAGTAATGCCAGTGGGCAGGTACACTGATCTGTCATCTGCTGTGCCCAGTGGACACAGTAGGTGACATATTGTGCCGAAGTATGGCTCATGGGGGGCCCCCACCCAATCGTTATTTTACAATAGGCCAGGTGGGAAGCAGTTAAATCTAAGCTGCAGTAGAAGTTATATATGTTATATCCTTTTACGTGAAAAAAGGGTTTTCCCTTAAATCCTAACCAAGCCCTCAAAATGGCTGCGTCTATTACATGAAATCGGTAGCTGTATTATGTAGTATATGAATCTCCAATTTAAAGTTGTCAAAAGATAGTTATAAAGATTTTTGAAAAAAAAAATCTAAACTTTATTAGCTTTTAAATTTACATTTTAAATTTTTGTTTGCTATTGTGCAAAATTTTTACTTTACTAATTAACATTTAATATGGGGTGTTTCCACGATTCAATAAGGTTGATTTAATAAAACTGGAGAGTGCAAAATCTGGTGCAGCTGTACATGGTAGCCAATCAGCTTCTAACTTCAGCTTGTTCAACCAAGCTTTGACAAAAAGTCTAGAAGTTGATTGATTTCTATGAAGAGATGCACCAGATTTTGCACTCTCCAGTTTTAGTAAATCAACCCCAATGTCTATTTGTGCCAGATAGCTATTTGATAAAATCAGGCAGGAAGCATTGAGACTGCAAAGTCGATGATGTATGGTAAATATATATCATATATGGTATGTTAATATGGTATGGATATATTAGCCAGATAGTCCTGTATGTTACTGGCTGTGGCTAAAGGTAAGAGTATGAAAGGACAAGGAACTGAAATGTGGGTAAGTGGGTACAAGATGGTACTCAATAGGAGTACCTGCCGCAACTGCTGAAAGTGATCTAACTTTTTTCCTTTGCTTGGCTAAATTATGGCTAAAGAAGAAAATCAAGGCTAGAACTCTGGGGGAAAGTTTATGATATTTGAATCCCCCTAAGCTCAACTGGTAAAAAACCCAAACCATTGGCATTGACTTCTGCCGTGAACAGAAGTATCTGTTTTGGGTAGACTACTTCCATACATTTCTTAAGACACACGTGTAAGCATTAAAAAAAAAAACAGATAAACTGACCATTATATGAATGTTTTCATATTTCCGTTCATAAACACATAAAATATCTTACACTGTACATTTCTTTCTTACTCTGCCACAGTAAATTGTCATTATTAAAAAGTAAGCAGTTAAATAAGTGGGTATTATAGATGAAACATGATGTTTTCTGCCCACTGTGTTCCATTTGATTAACCCACTCAGACTTGCAACAATGTTCTAAACAGTGTTTCTAAGGATTTAACAAGTCTAGTCATTGTCAACTCACAGACTTGACATTGTTTGTGCATTTTTATGGAGCGTGGGTTTCTATGAAGAATTATTCTTTAGCAAAAAATGTATGAAATTAATAATATCATCTGCATTTTTCTTTCTGTAATGAACCTTGTTATCATATTTTGCTGCAGATCAGTATCCTTATACTCAGAAAAGGAACAATCTAATCAACATTACCTTTCACAAAAATCAAAGGAATGTTATTTATTTCACTAAAAGGGCATACAAATGCATGTCATAGCAAAGGGTTTCAATAACTCTGAAATGTGAAAAGAACAAGGATGCCTATACAATAAGATATGAGACAGGACTCAAATATGTGTGGCACCACATCCCAGTATGAATATAGCCAAAAAAAGGAAAAAAGAAAAGAAGGACTTTATAGGTAGCCACTAGTAATCCCATTAAGGAACTCGAGCGCTTAATTTATAAAATGTAAAAATTTTTATGGCATAATAAACTTATACATTTTATAAATTGAGTATTTGGGTTCCTTAATGGGATTACTAGTGGCTACATATAAAGTCCTACTTTTCTTTTCTCCTTTTTTTTGGCTATAAGGATACCTATACACCCCAAACTTTATCTACTCTATTTCTTTCTCTGGGTTCCAAAACAGGAAAAAAAAAGCATAATATAAGGAAACCGCTAAATATTATATATACAGTATATATATATATATATATATATATATTAGTAAATTAAGACATTTGGCTTTATTCTTTAGTATGGTAAATTCCCCTGAATGTCTTGTAAAATGCTTTAACTGGTCTAAATGTGAATACTTAGTAGAAAGCACATTTAGAATGGAACTTGTAGGAAGTATTCTCCTTGTCTCACTGCTACGATTTAAAATGCTCATCCATTAACCCTTTGGTTTCACTAATCCAGAAAAAGCTTGCAGCAAGTGAGAAGAATACTCCAAACCTGCACACTTTTCCCAGGTCAGTGAGTGAAGAAAAGGAGTCAGCATGACAGCCTGGTACTAGCATATTCAGAACATCAGAGCAGACTCCATAGTTCTCTAATTACAGAGATCCCAGAACTCCATTGCACAGTGTAGCTTAGACATTTATCTGCACAAATCTGAATATGCTTATTGTAGGTATAATTAAGGGGCAATTGACAAAAGCAAACTATGTGCATTAAATGCTTACTAAAAAATAAAAATACTACGAATCCCACATTCACCCCAAATGCTATTTTTTTTTCTGCTGACTAGAAAGAGAAGGAGTTTTTAAAGGATGCTACAATTTACATCTAAAGTAAGGTAAAACAGTTAAATATGGTACTTTCATATTGACTTATTTAAATTAAATGTGCTCTTGCTGTATGCCCTTTTGCATAGTAAAAATGTTAGAAAGTGCCTTGCCAGACAACGCTGAAGAAAAAAGGGGAATAAAGTGTTCCTAAAGCAAAATGCATATGTTCACATATGTGAGCTTTATCATTCTGTTAGATTTAAAAGAAGTTGCGCTATTATGATATCAACACAAAAATTTAGAAAGATCTGGGAGTCTTAGTAGAAGCAAATGCAATAGCATGCAACTAAGCAATAGCATGCAATGTCAAGCTCTAACTGCCAAAGCTGGCAGAACATTAGCATGCATAAGGAAGGGGATATATTCCAGAGATAAAACTATAATCCTGCCACTGTATAAAACTCTGGTTCGACCGCATCTGGAGTATTCTGTCCAGTTCTGGTCGCCAGTTCTCAGGAGGGATGTGTTGGAGCTGGAGAGAGTCCAGAGAAGGGCAACTAATAACTTATGGGATTGGAGGACCTTAATTATGAAGAGCGCTTACAAGCGCTTGATTTATTCTCCCTGGAGAGGAGACGCCTGAGAGGGGACATGATAACGATTTATAAATATCTCAACAGGGATCTCAACATAGAAAAAAAAATTTCAGTTGCAAGGAATGCATGAGGACACGAGGCCATACAATGTGATTAGAGGAGAAGCGTTTTAACCTCAGGCTACGCAGTGGGTTCTTTCCAATAAGGGCTACAAGACTGTGGAATTCTCTACCACAAATGGTAGTAACTGCAGGAAGTATGGCTACTTTTAAAAGACTCTTGGATGTACATCTCAAGGATCAAAACATTCAGGGGTATGTAAAATGATTACGGCCACACACACCTTACAGGTTGAACTGGATGGACTATTGTCTTTATTCAACCTCAACTACTATGTAACTATGTAACAGACTTTGTTGATTATATTTTGCAGTAAATATTTGGGTGGGGGGGGGGGGGATGTAAAGAAAAAAACATTTTTTTCTAATTTTTTTCAATGTATAATGTGCAGAAGCAAGCAACTTAGGTATAAAAAGGCCCGGGGACTAAAATATTATGCTTACTTAAAAAGTAAATACTATGGACTCAACTCAAAAAGCTTTAACACAATAAGGACCTTTTTTTTCAGCCAAATGATTGTAATTTTTAAATCTCACTGAACCCAACTAAAAACAACTGTCACTCATTGCAAATAAGTATCTTTGACCACACGTATTAGCTTTGTGAGCCTTATACCTTAACCACTTGCCTACTGTGCACTTAAACACCCTTCCCATCCAGGCCAATTTTCAGCTTTCAGCGCTGTCACACTTTGACTGACAATTGCGCGGTCATGCTACACTGTACCCATATGAAATTTTTATCATTTTTTTCACACAAATAGAGCTTTCTTTTGGTGGTATGTAATCATCTCTGGGTTTTTTATTTTTTACAAAAAAAAAGAATAAAGACAGAAAATTTTGAAAAAAAAAAAAAAGTTTTTCTTATTTTCTGCAAGTAAATGTTGAAAATAAATTTTTCTCCTTCACTGATGTGCGCTGATGAGGCGGCACTGATGGGCACTGATAGGCTGCCCTGATGAGCACTGTTGAGGTGGCACTTATGGGCACTGATGAGGTGGCACTTATGGGCACTGATGAGGAGGTACTAATATGCCGCACTGATGAGCACTGATAGGCGGCACTGATAGGCGGCACTGATAGGCAGCACTGATAGGCGGCACTGATGAGCACTGATAGGCGGCACTGCTGGGCACTGAGAGGTGGCACTGCTGGGCACTGAGAGGTGGCACTGAGAGGTGGCACGCTGGGCACTGATGGGCACTGAGAGGTGGCACTGATGGGCACTGAGAGGCGGCACTGATGGGCACTGAGAGGTGGCACTGATGGGCACTGGCGGATGGCACTGATGGACACTGACGGGTGGCACTGATGAGCACTGATGGGCGACACTGATGAGCACTGATGGGCAGCACCATCAGTGCCCACACTCAGTGCCCATAGTGCTGCCAGTCAGTGCTCATCAGCGCCTAGATGAGCAGGCACTGACTGGCAGCACTATGGGCACTGATTGTGGGCATTGATGGGGGACACTGATGGCGGGCACTGTGGGCACTGTTGGGGGCAATTTGTGTATTTTTTTTAACTTTTAGTAATCAGGGCACTGGTGATCAGTGCCCTGATTACATGTCTCTGTGTCCCCGGCACTGTGAGGCTCCCCCTCCTTCCTCACACTGCAGTGTCTGTGTGAGGAAGGAGCGCCGGCGATGAGAGATGATCTCATATGTTTACATATGAGATCATCTCTCATTGGATGGTCCGATCACGTGGTGAATGGCCGCCGTGATTGGCCATTCACCACGATCTGTGATCGGCCGTGTCCAAGGGACATGGCCGACACAGATTCTCCCCGATGCGCGCTCGCGGGAGCGCGCGGGGAGCCTGCTTCTGGGAGGCCGTTTAAAAACGGCCTCCCGGAAATTCGAGTCCGCGCTGCAGCCGTATATAGGCTGTAGCGCGGATGGGATGTAGTTAAAAACATTTGTCCTCAGGATGGCTCAAGACCATAGACGATAGCTATATGGTATATAAGAATGCTTTTCTTTCACATATTGTTCTAGTGATGTTTAGTTACAAAAATGGCAATATCTAGATTATTATTTTTTTGCCACACATTATGCAAGTGGACAGGGTAGGGAAGGATTTCCCTCCTGCCAGAGATAGTGCCAGCAATAGGGAGAGGGCAAGAAGTTCTCAGGAATCTTTCTTTTTGGGTCAGACCAGCCAGGCCACATTTCCTTCCTTGTGGCAGATGCTGTTGCATTTTTTTAAGTCTTTATTTAGTACATTGTGCCATACAATTTAAGAGCCCACGACAATACTCCAAATCTAAATTCCAATATTATATTGCAGTGATTATGTGGAACCAACATTCCAAAGAAAAAACAGGGAAAAAGAATGATAATAATAAACTTCTGGGGATTCGCTGCCATAGCACTTATAGTTAGCCCTGGCTACTTGTTCATGATTAGTAATGAAAGAAAAAAAAACTTAGAAGCAAACACAAAACAGCCCCGAATGCTAGGACCATCATCACACAATGAGTTCCTTTCCTTTTTTATTTCTTTTATTTTCAATAGTTTAAAGAGGTTAAGAAAGTCCAATTCCTGTTACCCAAATTGGGGGGTCAAGTAGGGGATCAAATCAGAGAGGAAAATTAAAAAAAAAAAAATAAATCAACAGAAAAAGAGAGAGAGAAAAAAAAAAGTGAAATTAAAGAGATATTAAAATCAGATAGAGCAATAAAAGGATAGACAAAACTGAGGGCTTCGCTCTGTCCAATGCCTACCTCCCTCCCCCCCGAAAAACAACGGAAGATCACGGTATATCGTCGTATGTCGAGTTCTATTGAACTTAACGGGAGAACCATCAATGTATTCAGGCCTGCAAGTAAAAGCCATCCATGGCAACCACATATCCCTAAACTGATCCTCTCTTCCACAGAGAGACGCTGTCATTCTTTCAGTCTAGTATGTTTCCGAAACTTTTCTGGGCATGCATGGAATACACTTGGTGATTCTGATATCAACTCCCAGTTGAAGTGCTATCACTTTCCCGATCTAACTATACCATTAATAAATACACATTCTCATGAAGTAACCAATAAACAATGTAATTCATTTGTAGTTACTTACAGAATAGTATATTTGAGTACAGTTTTTTATTTTTTTTTATTTTTAGGAGATGAATAAGAGAAAGAGAAATGCATTTGTGGCTTCTAAGAGGATGAAATAATATGTCTAGTGAAGAGGTTAGCAAAACATCTCCTTGAGAATGTTCTACTTCAGTCTTCTTTGTGAATTACATATTGTGTGGATAGCAAGAGGAATATATGTTTCTATGTAAATGCTTCTTTCATGAGATCTCTTTTGAAAGTGCAATTTATTGGCAACAATGTTATTTCCTGAGTCAGGTTCAAAAGCAATAATTGGATGTCAAAGCACCTCACTACAGAGACCTCACCTAAGCAAACAATGTGGGTTTAAAATGTGTTTAAGGAATGTATTTCAAGATGAGTGTTGTAAAGTGTGATGCTGCTATAGTAAAATAATAGAACTGACATAGTTAACAGACAGGAGAAAGATATCCTGCAAGCCATAGCAACTAATAAGAAACCCCTTTTGTGTCAAATTTATAAAAAATAAGGGCTTATAAAGATTATACTTGTATGACAATAAGGTTTATTAACATAATGACAACAAATATTGAAGTGATGGGGGCAGACACCTTTTTACTGATGCAAAGCAACACATCTTCATTCATTGACAAAGGACACACTCCTTGGCAGACAAATGCTGGCAATCCATGCTGCACCTGCTTTCATTCAATCTGGCCATGAAGAAACATTAAAATTAATTCTCCAAGGCTATCAATATCTTCTTCCTTTCAAACACTATGATACTATTATCCTGAAAAATGATCTGTGGCAAATGAAGTTTAGCAGGAAAAATAGTAATGGAAATAAGGAAAGTGCTATTAAAAATAAAGGCTACATCACTTGTGATAGTTTTTCATTTCTTACTGCCTTGCTGCCATAATTTATCTGCTTACAAAAGGCTAGACAGCAAATGCATCCCTGTATGCTTCTATCCATGCTTGCATCTTCTCTGCATTTGTGTCATTCTATTGTAGAATTCAACATCAAAACCAAACGAATTCTTCCAGTAATGGCTCCAGAAGATAAAATTGCCACAGTGCAGGATTTTAAATTGAGTTATACAATAAGCTAAGAACGATGAATCAATAAGACATTAAATTATTATACTCTCAAAGGGAATAATGGCAGAAATATGGTGTGGCTGATTAAATTCTCTAAGCAAACTACTCCAGATTCACATTTCAAAAGCACAGCCCCAACAAAATCAGTCCCTGGGCTGTCATACCGATTATCTTTGTTTGTTTTCATTTTAAACAGCTATTCATTTACACAAAAGCTTCTATACTTGATTTAGAAAATCCACGAGCCACCCATCACTGGTCTGTAAAATATTCATATCCTGGAACAATCATGCACAAATGAAAGTACACAATTGTTGCAACACATGATGCAAGTGATGGTAACAGAAGGGTGCTTCTTGTTTAAGACAGAGGCTAATTTTGTTCTGAGCATAATAACAATAATACATCTGTACTGCATTAAACACAAAAACACAAAGAAGGCAGTGAGTAGGTATTCAAGCATTAAAATGATTCTGTTAAAATAATAATAATTCCAATAATTTTATTTAGGGTTTACCATAATTGCTTTAAGTTACTATGGGTGAAGAGAATGCTCACTTAGAATAAGGAAATGAAGCTAGGTTCACTTATAAGGTTGTGTGCCTAAAGTAAACACAGCTTCACTTTATTCAGTAATGGGGATAAAAAGAGAATAGATATTGCTATCCCATATGTGGTACATTCATAAAATGTAGGCCATGTACTGGAGTCTGTGGTTAAATAAGGAATTAATGAAATAGAAAGAACTCTATGACTGGAGAAGAGCTAGTCATGTGACTTTGACAAGCTTCCAGATTTTTTTTTTCAACTTCCATTTATTATAGCTGCCTTCTGCCAGTTTTGGACTACCAAAGCCAGTGGAGCGCAATGCAAATTTGTAAAGAACACAACTGTGATGCATAAACATACAACGGCCTTTATATACATACCAAACCATTATACACATAAACAAACCATTGCTTTTTAAATCTACTGCTTTAAACATCTCCATTTCCTTAGTATACTGTAACAACAATATTACTAAATATATTAATAAAAAGCTAAAAAGACGAATGGGGGATTTTAGCTACAGGATTTTCAAAAGAAAATACAAATATACATACAAAGTTCCCTAAGCACCTCTGCAGGTATTCACAAAACTGACAAATGATTTGACCCTCCCCCCAAAAATACAATAAACCACTTTCTTTTCACTTAAGCTAGCCATACATTATTCAGTGGGCTGATCAGAAAAAAACTAAAACTATTGGTCCATCCACACATTTGAGATGGATGGTGAAGTCCTCCCTGCTTCCCTATTGTATTCTGACAGTGGGACTCCTCTACTGCCAGAATACATTGATAACAGGCTTGCCCACTTCCCGCCTGCCCACCGTCAAATGACGGTGGAGAGGTGTGGCTATTGTTCTGGGATGACGTCATATGATGGCACACCAGAACAGCCTCTCTCGTGCGCCCGCGGGGGGCGTGCAGTGCGGCGATCGTGGCCGTGCCGTGTTGCTAGGACACGGACCGACCCCGATCTTGGTAAATAGCCAATGACTTGGCTCTTTACCCATGTGATCGGCTCACCTGGCCGGTCACATGTAAATGAGGAAGTGCTGTTTATCGGCTCTCCTCGCCTCACACTGTCAGAGTGTGTGGCGAGGAGAGCCGATCAGCGGCTCCTCCTCAAAGGGGAACCTGGAAAAGGTAATCAGGGCACTGATCATCAGTGCCCTGATTACAGAAAAGCTTGAAAACAGTGCCCACAGTGCCCACCATCAGTGCCCACAGTGCCCATCATCAGTGTCCACAGTGCCCACAATCAGTGCCCATAGAGTTGCCAGTCAGTGCCTGCTCATCTGTGCTGCCCATCAGTGTCCATCAGGGCTGCCCGTCAGTGCCGCCCATTAGTACCCATTATTGCCGCCTATCAGTGCCCACCAGTGCCACCTCTCAGTGCCCATCAGTGCTGCCTTTCAGTGATCATCAGTGCCGCCTATCAGCGCCACCTATCAGTGCCCATCAGTGCGGCATATTATTACCTCCTCATCAGTGCCCAAAAGTGCCACCTCATCAATGCCCATCAGTGCAACCTATCAGTGCCCACAAGTGCTGCCTGATCAGTGCACATCAGTGAAGGAGAAAAATTGCTTATTTTCAAAATTTACTCAAAGAAAATAAGAAAAACTTTTTTTGTCAAAATGCTCTGTCATTTTTCTTTTTTTTTTTGTAAGAAATAAAAAACCCAGCGGTGATTATATACCACCAAAAGAAAGCTTTATTTGTGTGAAAAAAATGATAAAAATTTCATATGGGTACAGTTTAGCATGACCGCACAATTGTCATTCAAAGCGTGACAGTGCTGAAAGCTGATAATTGGCCTGGGCAGGAAGGGGGTGAAAGTGCACTGTATTGAAGTAGTTACCATATGGCTGCATGTGCTTACTGAACACAAATGTTTCAGCAGTCCTGTTTGGGAGGAGTCGATCACTAGATTGACTCATTTCAAACAGGAATGGCCATAGATGGATTGAAATCAAAATTATATAGATTCCTCTTTAGGATATCTAAGGGATATAAAGGCTGCTGCCTACCTCAAATACCCCAAGGGGTATAACAATATGGAAAGAAAGGAAAGGTATGGTGGTGCTACCTATAAATAAAGTGTCATGTGTGCAAAAAGAAAATGGTCATATGTGCAAGAAATATGATATGGTGATTTAACCTGTAAAGTGTCATGTGTGCTCAAGTGTGAAACATACAAAAAATAAAGTGCAATGGTGCAAATGGGTACAATAAATATAACTTAATTATAAATAAAGTTAATGCAGTGCTAAAAAAATATAACAGGTCATAAAAAATGGTATCCAACATCAGAGAATATATAAAAAAGTATTAAAAGTTGTCCCAGTAATCATACAAAGTGGAAAAAATGCAAAATAAAATTCGTAATTTGATTGTGTAGAAATCACTCCGTGCAAACAGGTACAACCGTGCTCCCCCAATTGGACCACACTCACCAAATGGAGGTACCCCTAAAGGGGTCACAGGTATATAGCCAGCTAATAGAATTGGACTCCCCCAACCACTCTGGTACTGGCCAGCACAGACAGACTCTCAGCCCACGCTTGTTGTAAAGTAATTCCTGTCCAGCGTTAGTATAAATGGGGGATACTTCTTCATTTCTAGCCTGTTCTTATCTTTATTACCTCTTCTCTTTTAAAATTTTTACTTCAGAAACAGAATTCAGAAACAGACTTTTAAGAGAAGAGGTCAGGTAATAAAGATAAGAACAGGCTATATATTAACTGCTTGCCAACCGCCGCAAGTAGACATACTGCGGCGGTCAGCCCTGTGCAGGCAAAGTGACATACCGGTACGTCACTAGCATGTGAGCCAATAGGGGGCGAGCATGCACCGCCGGAGGCGCACTCCCGCCCCCGCTCGTTCACGGACACCATGTCCCCCGGTCACTCGCGATCGTCAGTTACAGAGGGAGAAAGGCAGGCGGCTAATGTAAACAAAGCCGCCTGTCATTCTCCCCTGTGTAACAGCAGAGATCATACGGTCCTGCTATGTAGGACCGTAGATCTCTGCTGTTACATGAAAAGCCACATCCCTGCACAGTAAGAAGCACGCCCCTAGGGACACACTTAACCCCTCCTTCCCCAATAAAGTTAACCCCTTCCCTGCCAGTGTCATTTTTACAGTAACAGTGCATATGTATAGCACTGATTACTGTAGTAATGTCACTGGTACCCCCAAAAGTGGCAAAAATATCAGTCAAGGGTCCGATCTGTCCGCCGCAATGTCGCAGTCACGCAAAAAAATCGCAGATCGTCCCCATTACTCGTAAAAAAAAATGAAAAAAATCTTTCCCTAAAGTAATGGCAATAACTTTTGTGCAAACCAATCAAAATACGCTTATTGCGATTTTTTTTTACCAAACATATGTTGCAGAAAACAAATTGGCCAAAAATGTTAAAAAATTTTGATTTTTACATTTTTTTGGGGGGAATTTCATATAAAAAAATGTGAAAAATATTATTATTTTTGCAAAATTGTCGCTCTTTTTTTGTTTATAGCGCATGATCAAAAAATCGCAGAGGTGATCAAATACCACCAAAAGAAAGCTCTGTTTGTGGGAAAAAAAGGATGTCAAATTAGTTTAGGTACAGCGTCGCACGTTCGTGCAATTGTCCGTTAAAGTCACGCAGTGCCGAATCGCAAAATAGGGCCTGGTCAGGAAGGGGCTAAAATCTTCCGGGGCTTAAGTAGTTAAGGAGTATCTACCATTTATGCTAACGCTGGGGGTTCCATGCTGAACCAACCAAATTTTTGTCCATCTATGGCCAGATTTATTGATATTTTGCCACTGAAAACCAGTTGCACATCACAGAAATGTTTAGTACCGCTAAAAATAAAATATTTTAGCATGCTAAGCTACTGTATTTCTTCTGGGCCAAAAGCAAGAGAGGGTTGGCCTCAGACATAACAGCACCTCAGAATGTTCCTGCAGCAGTGGTAGGAACATAACTAAAAGACCTTTAAAGACAATTGGAAATAACTATGAAGCTACCATTTTAATAGCTAATATAATTAGTCTTGACCTTAGCATATTTTAAAAAGATTCTACTATTATTATATTTGATAATATAGTCAAAAAATGTAAGATATGTTTTTGGACTACTGTTAAATAATTGTAGTTGTTTAGGAATAGAAAGTATTATCTATCACTGACTCACTGATATTGGTATTACATTTGAAAGCTACATACAAATTCCTATTACAAAGAAGTTAAGTAGTGAAAATTAAGTAAATAGCACTGATTTAATCTACTGAAGAACAGATGGTGCACAATGTGGAACTTTGGTACATTATACTTTATCAAAATCTTCAAGGTGAATCTCTTAAACTCATTTGCTTGTGGTTTCGCATGACTTAATATGAACCTTCATTCCTGTATCTTGATTTCTTGCTATAACAGTAGGGGATTTAGAAATTGATGGTCAAGCTGAAAATACCACACAGCTTATATATGGGAACAGCTTACATGTATTCTTTATATGAAGTGTGTCCTGGCCTGTCTAAATTTCTAAATGACAATTAGACACAAAACTCAGGATGGTATAAAAAGTTACAAATAAAAAGTTAAGAAATGAAGAAACAATTAAAAATACACTTTTTTTCTGGAATCTAAATGACTGATCCATGTTTTTAAATATCCTCATCCACTCCAACTCTCTTGCTCTTTAACCACTTTAGAACCGCTCACAGTAATACTACTGCGGCAGAGTGGTTCGTTATCGTCCAGCCACGTAGTATTAACGTCGTTAGACACTCCCCCTTCTGGGCGGCGTTTGCGCGCCGCCGGAGGCTCGCTCCCGCTGTTTTCATTCACAGCGGGAGTCAGGCCAGGGGAGGAGCAGCGGCGATCGCCGCTGCTCTTACCCGATCGTCGGGGATCGAGTCTGGAGATCCGCCCGCTGTGTGTAAACACAGCGGGCGGATCTCCATAGTGACAGGGAGTGACAGATCGGACTGTTCAGCATAGCTGGACATCCGATCTGTCCACGACTCACACAGTCACCTCCCCCCCTACACGTCAGTAAGCACCAGGCATACATTAACCCCTCCCTCTCCAATAAAATTAACCCCTTCCCTGCCAGTGTCATTTTTACAGTAACAGTGCATATATATAGCACTGATTACTGCAGTAATGTCACTGGTACCCCCAAAAGTGTCAAAAATGTCAGTCAAGGGTCCGATCTGTCCGCCGCAATGTCGCAGTCCCGCAAAAAAAATCGCAGATCGCCGCCATTACGCGTTAAAAAAAAAACACCAAAAATGACAGAAATCTTTCCCTTTGTTAGTAAACGCAATAACTTTTGCGCAAACCAATCAAAATACGCTTATTGCGATTTTTTTTACAAAACATATGTAGCATAAAACAAATTGGCCAAAATTTTTTAAAAAAATTGGTTTTTACATCTTTTTTGGGGGGAATTTCATATAAAAAAATGTTAAAAATATTGTTATTTTTTCAAAATAAACGCTCTTTTTTTGTTTATAGCGCAAAAAGTAAAAATCGCACAGGTGATCAAATACCACCAAAAGAAAGCTCTGTTTGTGGGAAAAAAAGGACGTAAATTTCGTTTGGGTACGGTGTTGCATGACCGCGCAATTGTCAGTTGAAGTCGCACAGCGTCGAATCGCAAAAAGTGGCCTGGACGGAAGACAGCAAAATCCTCCGGTGGTAAAGTGGTTAAAGACTATAGCAATGTTAATATTTTAGCTGTTTATTTGGGCATCATTTTTTATAATCTTTAATACTAAAGTTTTTTTTTTTTTTTAAGACACTTAAATGTCTCTATCTTTTAAAACTTAAAAGAAATAAAAGGAATAATATAACTTTTTATCAACTTTTTTTTTTATTTACCAGTGATTGGTTTTTTGTTTTTGTTTTTTTAACTATTGTTAATGTAGATGAAAAACACAATTTTATTCTGCAACTTGTCCAATGTATCATCATGAAAATAAAATTAGGACACTACAATGATGTTTCTGAACAGTTTAGAGAAGATATTTACAATAGAGGATTTAAATCATTCTATAAGTTCTTATAATGATCAAAATAAACAAAATGTATCACTTAGTTTAAAAAAAAAAACCTCACTAAAAACACTAGGTGAGCAGAAGAGGGATAAGCAAGTCAATTAAGACTAGTTAGAGTTACCTAGGAAGGAATCAGGAGTTAAAGTGATTGTAAAAAGTATTTTTTAAAATACAATACATGTTATACTTACTAGCTCTGTGCTATCATTTTGCACAAAGCAACCCTGATCCTCCTCTTATGGAATCCCCTGCCTTCTCTCCAGGCTCCTCCCACCTGCCAAGTGGCTACCATACCAGGCCTCTTGCTATGGGGACACTCGTGCAGGCTCACTCCTGAGCCAGCTTTGTTTGTCTATTGACACACAAAACATGGTTCAGCCCCGCCCCACTCCCTCCTTACTGGTTGGGGTTGACAACAGCTGGAGCCAATGGATCCTGCTGCTTTTTCTGGGAGACAAGAGATCTGCTGCTCTGGTCCCATCGCTGGGTTGAGATCGCATTTAACCACTTTACCACCGGAGGATTTTGCTGTCTTACGTCTGGGCCACTTTTTGTGATTCGGCACTGTGCGAATTTAACTGACAATTGCGCATGCAATGCCGTACCCAAACAAAATGTATGTCCTTTTTTTCCCACAAACAGAGCATTCTTTTGGTGGTATTTGATCACCTGTGCAATTTTTACTTTTTGCGCTATAAACAAAAAAAAAAGAGTCAATTTTGAAAAAATAACAATATTTTTCACATTTTTTTATATGAAATTCCCCCAAGAAAATGTAAAAATCTAAATTTTTTATCATTTTAGGCCAATTTTCTTTCTGCTACATACTTTTGGTAAAAAAAAAATCGCAATAAACGTATTTTGATTGGTTTGCGCAAAAGTTATTGCGTTTACTAACTAAGGGAAAGATTTCTGTTGTTTTTTTTTAACAAGTAATGGCGGCAATCTGCGATTTTTTTGTGGGACTGCGACATTGCGGCGGACAGATCGGACCCTTGACTGACATTTTTGACACTTTTGGGGTTACCAGTGACATTACTACAGTAATCAGTGCTATAAATATGCACTGTTACTGTAAAAATGACACTGGCAGGGAAGGGGTTCATTTTATTGGAGAGTGGGGGGTTAATGTATGCCTGGTGCTTACTGACGTGTGTGGGGGGAGGTGACTGAGTGACACAGGGACAGATCGCAGGTTCAGCTATGCTGAACCCTGCAATCTGACCCTGCCTGTCACTTAGGAGATCCAACCGCTTTGTTTACACAAGCGGGAGGATCTCCAGACTCAATTCCCTGACGTTCGGGGAAGAGCGGCGGTGATCACCCCCTGGCCCGACTCCCGCTGTGACTGAATACAGCGGGAGCGAGCCTCCGGCGGTGCGCGCACGCTGCCGACAAGGGGGAGTGTCTGGCGACGTAGGTCTATGTCGTCAGACCTACAAGAGCCACTTTGCCACAGTAGAGCTCTAGTGAGCAGCGGTAAAGTGGTTAAACAGGAAAGAAATGTATTTTAAAAAATCACTCTATTTCACAAGCTAGTTTGAGCAGTTGAACTCAGAGAGAAGAACACAGAAAAAGGCTGAGATCTACTGTACATGTAACAGCTGAAATTTCAATGTATTACGATGAGCATATCAACTTTCAAAGTAAGTAATTAGTACCTTATCCAGCCTTGCCATCAAGATCTACTCAATAGACCTATAAGACCCTGTATATAAACAGAGGTGTTATGCACTTCAAATGCAGTATATGCAAAGTATAAGAAACCTGCTAAGTAGCTCTTGATCTTTTCCTTCAGTGGTAGTGGCAACATTGGATACACTGAGGCTTGGTTGTTTTGTAATCATGTCACATGTGAATTTCCCGAAGCTGGCCATAGATAGATTGAAATTCAACTGGTGCAACAGGGACCGAATTACGATCTATCCATGGCATTCCAGTTGGAGAAACCTAACGATCAACTCCTCCCGAACGGGAATGTTGAAAATGTTTAATTTGATCAGTGCCTGCAGCCTATCAGCTGCAGTGCTGATCAGTGTCTCCCAACAGCGGAGGAGATCTGTTTTTTTAGAATACAGTAGAGCAGCGGCGAGAATTCCTCTATCAACCTCGTGCGGATGGGGCAACTCATTCAGTTTTTTAATTTATCCCATTGGCTGAACAAAAATACTGATCAATGTATGAGCAGCTTTATGAATGTTATTGGTAGTCCAATTGCACCTCTTTAGGTAATTAAAACAGGCCTTTACTGGATTAAAAATCCTTTTAAAAAGTGAGAAGGTCAAAAGAAAAATACAAAGCCTTTGGACTGCTTCAAAAAAAAAAAACTTCATGTAATGCATGTTGACCAAAGCTTACCATGGGCAATCAGATATCTTCTCAATAATGACAGGTGGAGAATTAGCATGCATTGTGTGTTAGACAATGGCATCCTCCATCAGAAAGGCATTTACCTTGATGACAGATTCCTTTATGCATGATCCTTTCATACAGGCATTAAAACATGCATAGTAAAAACATTTTAGGGAAAGGATTTTTTTATATGAGCAAAGTTTTATGGATTGTTATTGTTAGCAAAAGTAAAACATAAGTGCATATGAATTTAAACTGACAGATTACAGAACAACTCCCACTACTGTTACATTGTATTAAGCTGTGCCCTGATTCAATGCTGCTGTCACTCAAAATATCCAGTATAAAAACAAATCAATATAGCACAAACCCACAAATCACACTGTGATCACCTGCTTCAAACAATACTAATTAAGGTTCTTTTACTTGAACTAATCAATTGTGATGTCAGGTCACCCTTATGAAGAAGGTATTCGATGTTAAGGCTGCTTGAACAGTGTTCAATGTAATTCTTACAACATGTGTTTGATATTCTCTACTATAGTTATGATTTGCTGAGTTTAAATTAAATGGTATTTTTAATACAATTAAAGATAAACTGTAACATTTTACAATATCATATCAAAACAAAAAATACACATTTCTAGGACAAACAGAAATTATGTTGGGATAACTATCATAACCTTGTTGACATTTAGAATTTAGATTAGGTAACAGATGATTTTGAGTAGCTGCCATGGGTTACTTTGCATGAAAGTGGCTTAACAATTTCTCCACCAAAGTTATTTTCAGGTTTTGTACACATTTTAAAATGACATATTAAGCCTGAATATAAATCCAAACCCCCAAAGATTATATATTTTCTAAAAGCAGAGACCTTTGAGAATAAAATTATGGTAACTGAATTTTTTTTTTTTTTTTGCGTCACACAATATTAGCACACATGGTTATCAAACACATATTATTTAATAATAAATATATTAAATGTAAACATTGAAGTTGCAATAACTAAATAGATACCCAACATGCCTTGAAATTGTGCATACCTGTCTAAGTTCAACAAATTTACCCCAAATTGCCCACAGGTGATGCTTTAAAAACCTTAACATATTATAGGTTAAGAGCTAACTGTGAATGATGGCCCTAAAATTATTGCCTTCACGCTGATGTTTGTAGTAGTAATACATAGCACAGTTAGCATTTCCAACTCATGCGTTTAAGCTCTTTTGTGTATGTATGTGAAGGCAGATGGGTTTAATTTTATTTACTTATTTATTTTTTTACACTTAACATTATTGCTATTACATAAAGGGGGGGGGGGGGACAATAGCCTCCTATATAAAAATGTACTGTAATGACAGATTTGTTCTAATGAGGCATCAGAAGTCTGTTAGACACCTGGTGTCTCCCCTGCCCTCCACTGAAGCTAATGGAGAACAGATCATCTTCCACAACAGCCAGCCAAAGGGACAGCCAAGGAAAACAGGTGTATAGGTGCTACAACCTTCCCACATAAAAGTTTCAACCGGTGCTCAGACCTTGAGGCTTCTGACACCTCCAACATACCAGAGTAAGGAAAGGGATGGCCGGCACTCAGCATGACATCCAAAATAGTATTTCTTTATTAAGTAAACATGTACAATGCTGTAAAACAGCCTACATGTTTCAAGCGTTAGTCCTTAGTCATGGCTAAGGACTAACATCTGAAATGTGTAGACTGTTTTACAGCATTGTACATATTTACTTAATAAAGAAATACTATTTTGGATGTCATCCTAAGGGGCTGACAATCCCTTTCCTGATGTAGCACCCTCCAATGTAGGTGCTAGGTAAAGTTATAGAGGGGCCTTGCCTGCTTATCACCAGGGCCATATGATTCAGCTAGGCTGACATGTACTCCCAGGTGTGCCTGTTGTGCTGGGTAGTCTCCCCACTGTATCCCAATGAGGATTCTCATTGGGTAGTGGAGGAAACCTGGCCAATAGCACACCAGGGCTCGTATCCATCCTGGAAGGACAGATTCTGCTGCACAGCATTCTGGGAGGGGGTATACGTCTGTGGGGCACGCATGTCAGATTGTCTTTGGCGGGAAGCAGAGTCCCGGGAGGGAGATGACAGCTGTCTCTCCTCCTGTCAGAAGAAACGGGTGTCCCAGTCAGCTTGCCTGAGGGGATACCGGGCTGAGCTGAGCTGCAGAGAAGGATCCAGGGTGCTGAGAACCAGCAGAGCTGTTGGGGAAGAGTTTCAGGAAAGCATTCTGAATCATGAGTACTGCAAACTACCCCTGGGGTATGACTAGGAGAGGGGACCACTCCGGAGAAGGTCAGAGGGATCCAGGAGCTAGCTATCCGGTGTGGAAGTGTAGCAATGGGGGTGCCAGTGTATGCCCTGAAGAGTAAAGGGGGCGCCAGTGATTGGGCCCTGAAGTGTTAAAGTGTCGAGAGTTGCAGCAGTGACTACAAGTGGCTAGCTCAGTCAGGGAGGAAAAGCAGTGCAAAGGACTTTTGAGTTAACAGAAGTGTCAGACGTCAGTTTCAGATCAGTGACAGCAAGTCAGTGTTCACAAGCACCAGTAAGCGTTGGTCGTCATTCAGCCAGCGCCAAGTCAGCGCTAGAAGGCATTTTTTCTCAAGTATCCCATTTTTGTAACTAGTTGAGCAAGAGGAGTATCCCTCTCATTCCCTTCTCCCGTCCCCATATCAAATAAACAAAAAAAACAAAGATGCTGGACTGTTCATTGTCTCAGTTCTCACCCTTGGGCAACAAACTTAAATGTGCTTTTGGTGTTAGCGGTAACCCTGGCAGACCCATCATCAGCACCAATGCTGGGAATTCTGCTACACTTACTAAAGTGACAGCCAAACCCAGAAGTACTGTAATACATGTCACTCCCATCTTCATTCACCGGAAAGGAAGATCAGCAAACAAATGTTCAATGATCTCCCTCTGTTCCACATACCATACCTGCCTTGTACTTACAGGTAGGACAGCCAAGAATAAATAGTGGGAGCAGTTTGGTGGGGGCAGTACATTCTGTGTGGTGTGGCTTCCACCAAAAAGCCCTTGACCGGATAAACAAGTTTAAACAAAGTATTTAAATCTCACTCTACCAGCTGCTTATAATCATCTCATGTTTGTAGGTAACTTTGGAATAATTATGTGGGCAATCTATCAATGGTATGAATTATTCTGGATTGCGCTACCTGCTTCTTATCTTTGCATAGTTTGAAACTGCACCTGTTTACCTTACCATTGAGGAATAAGGAGTTAAATCCCAATCCAAAATTAGCCCAGTAAGTCTAAAAATAGCAACTCTGGCTGCTCACCTCCTCTGCCTCAGATTTTTTGCTCTATGATTCAGGGCCACTGCTCTCCTGGGTTAAATAATACTTAGGGGATTAAAACCTGGAATTGGGATTTAAACATCTTCATTTCATTCGAAGGAACAGTACGTTAACACCTCCATAACTCCCAAGAGCCTATGCAACTGTCCCTGCAGCACACTAAAATCACATTACTTACCAGTATATATATATATATATATATATATATATATATATATATATATACACGCACATTGTTAAAAAAAATAACGGCACACTTTTTAATCAGAGTATAGCATCAAGTAAATTAAACTCCTGGGATATTGATCTGGTCAGTTAGGTAGCAGAGGGGGTTGTTAATCAGCTTCAGCTGCTTTGGTGTTTATGAAATTAACAACAGGTGCACTAGATGGGCAACATTGAGACAACCTCCAGAACAGGAATGATTTCACAGGTGATGGCCACTGACATTTTTTCCCTACTCATCTGACATCTGACTGTATTTCACTAGCTTTGCATTTGGCTAGGGTCAGTGTCACTACTGGTAACATGAGGCAATACATGGACCCTATAGAGCTTGCACAGGCAGTCCAAATCCTCCGGGGTAACACATCAATACGTGCCATTGCCAGAAGACTTGCTGTGTCTCCCAGCACAGTCTCAAGAGCAAGGAGGAGATTCCAGGAGTCAGGCAGTTATCTAGGAGAGCTAGACAGGGCCATAGAAGGTCCTTAACCAATCAACAGGACCGGTATCTGCTCCTTTGTGCAAGAAGAAACAGGATGAGCACTGACGGAGCCCTACATGACCTCCAGCAGACCACTGGTGTGAATGTCTCTGACCAAACAATCAGAAACAGACTTCATAAGGGTGGCCTGAGGGCCCAACGTCCTCTAGTGGGCCCTGTGCTCACTGCTCATCACCGTAGGGCTTGATTGGCATTTGCCACTAAACACCAGAATGGGCAGGTCCACAATTGGCGCCCTGTGCTTTTCACAGATGAATGTAGGTTCACCCTGAACACATGTGACAGACATGAAAGGGTCTGGAGAAGCCAATGAGCATGTTATGCTGCCTATAACATCGTTCAGCATGACCAAGTTTGGTGGTAAATCAGTGATGGTCTGGGGAGGCATGTCCATGGAGGGACGCACAGACCTCTACAGGCTAGACAATGGCCCCCTGACTGCCATTAGTTATCGGGATGAAATCCTTGCACCCATTGTCAGACCCTACACTGGTTTAGTGGGTCCTGGGTTCCTCCTGGTGCAAGATAATACCCGGTCTCATGTGACGAGAATATGCAGCCAGTTCCTGGAGTATGAAGGAATTGATACCATTGAATAGCCTCCACGTTCGCGTGGCCTAAATCTAACAGAACACCTCTGAGACATTATGTTTCATCCGAAGCCACCAGGTTGCACTTTAGTCTGTTCAGCAGCTCAGTGATGCCCTGGTCCAGATCTGGGAGGAAATACCCCAGGACACCATCCATCGTCTCATTAGGATCATGTCAGGCATGCATACAAGCATGTGTATCAAGTAATATTTCTCATGATTTTTACTTTTTTCTTTTTTTTTTTTACAGTACATAATTGATATGGCTAACTTTGATAACTTGAATATATGATGGAGATTCTGTTTGTTAACTTACCAAGAATGCAGTTTTCACTATGACAAGATACATAATAAAATACTTGCCAAAATGTTCGTTATTCATTTTGTTTGTCAAAGTGTCTAGTAACTATACTATCTGGTCATGTCAAAAGCAATTTAAAATTATCTTGAACTGTATTCTACTTGATTGAATACTATAAAATAAAACCACAATAATAAAATGATACAGCTACAATAAATATTTATAGTGCATTTTTTATTTATTCAATTACATGGTCCGTGTATTATTTCTTCTACTGACTTTACTGTTATTTTAGAGAGACAAAATCAAGAGACCAAAGTCATTGTTACTGATTTGGTTGCACATACAAAGTCAGAATTCTGCTTCTATTATGGCTTGGCACACAAGAACTACTGACAAGTTATGAAAGTGATAAACACATAAATCACGGAGCTTTAAAAGAACATGCAAAGAATAAATGCAGAACACACAACATTCTCTGACATGAATTGGAAATAGGAGAATATAACCATTAATCTTTTTCCATTAAGGAAAATGAATGAATGTTTGTTTATCGGTACAATAGGTTATAGTGCCTCCTTTTGGTACACTGTGGAATATCTTTTTTTCACTAGGGCTATCAGTTGAAATAGTTAAGAACCATATTTTATAAATTAGATTTAATTATTATACCTATTCCTTTTTACAGAACATATTTTATTTAAAATGTAATCAGTGCTTGCTAACACAGAGAAAAAGAAGCCTGAGTGCCAGGAAAGACTACACAAAGATGATTTTTTTTTTTTTTTTTTAAATAAAATAGAATTCCACTCAACAGTGAAAATTCAGAGCTAGTTACTAGTGGCAATATTTAATAAGGATATATTAATTAACTCTTAAATGTAGTAACTTACAACAACCAATCAGAATATAATATCAGAGCACAATGTGCATTTTGATTGATGGTTAAGCATCACTGAACTTTAGAAGTAGCACATAACCCTTCCACGACCATTATTAAAGCCTTGATGTCCTGACTAAATTTAGCAGTATCCGCAGTATTGTGGGGGTTAAAGTGGAGTTCCACCCATTTTTAATAAATTGGATTACATAGATGTATGTAATCCCCTTTAAAACGACTTTTACCAATGGAAAGTTTTTTTTTTTTTTGTTGCTAGTAAATACCTGATTTTCTGCTTTATTTATCCTCTTCTCACTTCCAGGTCTGGTCGGCGATTACGTCATTCGGCGATTCACAGTGTGTGCTGGGATGGCATGAAATCTCGCATTATTACAAAGGAGATGAGCTGCACTGCGTGCTCTGCCCCACCTCCGCCCCACCTCCTCTCAGTGAGCTGTATGTATGTAGTGTATTGAGGCTGTGCTCCACCCCGCCTCAGCCCCGCCTCCTCTCAGTGAGCTCAGTGAGGATATAATGCTTTCAGTCCTCGCTCACTGAGAGGAGGCGGGGCGGAGCACGGCCTTAATACACTACATACATACAGCTCACTGAGAGGAGGCGGGGCAGAACACACAGTACAGCTCATCTCCTGTGTAATAATGCGATATTTCATGCCCTGAGATAAATCCCAGCACACACTGCGAATCGCCGAATGACGTAATCGCCGACCGGCCCCGGAAGTGAGAAGAGGATAAATAAAGCAGAAAATCAGGTATTTACTAGCAACAACAACAAAAAAAAAACTTTCCATTAGTAAAAGTCGTTTTAAAGGGGATTACATAAATCTAAAGTGACTAAAATGGGTGGAACTCCACTTTAAACTCACCTGTAGCACTTTTCATGAACCTTAGTCAAGCTAGTAAAGTGGGTTTTAGGACTTTATTTGCCCAATTGTATTTAAAAGTTAAGGTTCCTTACATGAAGATTTCCACACAGAGTTTTAGCTTCATACAGTGGTCTAAGCAAAAATAGCACATGGCTATACAGCAACTCAATTTGGGCTACAAATGTAGTCTCAGACCAGAACACAAGGGTGTTCCCATGCTGTTCCTGCAGCAACTGTAACTACAGGTTTTGGCCTGGTCAGTGCAGAGCTTTTTGTGTCCGTACATGTGCTGGTCTCTGGCACCACAAAAATCTTGGAGAGTGGGGACCTGAACCATAATCAGCCCCTATACTAAAAGAGCTATGTACACCTGCACAATCAGAAAGCTGGTTGTCTGCAAAGCCTGGACTCAGATCAGATCAGGTCAGAAGCTCTCTCCCACCCCATACTCTACAAAGCTTATGGTCTCCAGAATCCATATTAGGTTTTGACAATCCTGGAAAAAATGAAAAGACAGTTTTCTTATAATGAGACACACATCCCAGAGCCCCCCAACCTGCATGGGTGAGAACCCTGGGTGACACCAAATTGTTCCAACACACTGACAAGGCACAATTCTGCAATGCTATATACACTCTTCGCTAAAAACGTTTAACACAAAGGATTATCAGAGCACTATGGGATAAATAAAGAGACATCACAGCAGATCACATAATATTTTCACCCCCCTTTTATCTTATAAAAACCTGAAACTTGACAGTCTGAAAAGGGAATGTCACTAGGCTGATCACTCATTCCAGTTCTGTAAATAAGGGGCTCCTTTCAGCACAACTGAAAAGTAATCAAGCCAATGGTGTAAAAAGGGAAACCAAAGCTCCATCTGCTGACTGGATAGAAAACTAAATAATTGTAATATGCAATATGTTATATTCACAATAAAAAAACAACTGCTTTTGTTCACATTACTTAGCAGGCTAGTGGACCTTCTTAATCGATGTAATGATGCTGATTACTAAAGTAGTAGAGCATATTCACTTTGCAAAGTTAATTTTCACTTTTGCATGGGGACTTTCACTTAGTGAAGCTTAGTGAACGTGGGAAAGCTATGCTGGTAATTATTTTTTAAAAAAAAAAAACATTTTTTTCCACTTCCTGGTTGAGAGAGGCAAAAGTGATGTAAACTAGGCCTTACAGTGAATCATGGGAATTTCCTGTCACATGTTCTGGGAGGCAGATCTAGAGTTCTAGGCAAAATTCCAACGTTCCAGGGAGTAAAGTGAGGTGGATTCATCTACCCTTAGTTAAAATGGTCACCATGAGAAGAATGGGGTGCAAGAAAAACAAGGTGTGCAAAAAATAAAAAGCCTGCAATTTTTTTATAAGTATCTGCTTGCAGATTGGTATTACAAAAAACATTTTCAAAGGTGTCTTTGTTGTAGCTTTTATGATAAGGGTGACGTTTCTCTTTGATCATTTATTCATTCAGTAATATAGTACCAAAGGGAGAAGTGTTATACTTCTTTAAATATATTTACTTTGAACCACTGTACTATGGTGTTACTGGGAAACCACATTAAGCAAGAAGCAACAAGCAAACAAAAAAACATATTAGATATTTAAGGACTTGTTTTCCGATTCTAACCCTGCACTGTTTGCCTAAAATGCGTATTGGTACCTGAAGACACACAATCATTAGAAATGCGTAACTGATAACTTTTTTCAGCACTAATTTTCTTGGTGGAAAACAGCATCCACTGCAATATTACTTGTAATTATTATTTTTTTGTTGTAGCTGGGTTAGTGATGCAGTCTGATAATTATTTTAGGGGCTTTCTAAAGACAAATCCATGTGTACAACAATCACTGCAAATGGTAAAATGGTACACAGTGTATACTGTATATATGTTTAACACACACACATTCATACAAAAACTTTAAAGTATATGTGTGTGTTTTCACAAAACTAATAGTTGGCACATGTAAATAGGTATGAACCACATTTATTAGAAAATACATTTCTTTTTTTTATTATAAAATATATATTTATGATAAAAAAACTCTTTCATTATTCTTTTAAGGTTATAACTATGAGCCCATGCTGCCGAAATGTGCATTAGCTGTTCAGAAATTCAAGGAATGTGAGGCACTATAGTTACTTCTCTCTATTGAAACTTTGAAGAGGTTGTCACTTCAGCCTAGAAATACCGGTGTTTTACAGCTAAGAAAATATAGGTATTCTTTTGAACAATCTGAAAATGTATTTGAGTGATGGCATGTCAACTGCAATGACAGGTAAAATTACATTCCTATGCCTCTGTATGAGTAGTGGGGCAAATAGGACAGGCAGGTGAAATGTACTTTTTTCTGTTTTTGGTGAGTAATCATACTTTTCCACTTACAATTTTACTTTTAACTTTGCCTTTTACGACCTACCAATGACTTTCCAGCTGAAACAAGAACGTGCAGACAACATGAAGGACTTTCAGTCCTAGGCTAGTATTGCTTTTTATTTCCTAAACTTGTTTTTCTAATAGTATATCATTTAAATCCCTGCAAACACCAGAAAGTTGAAGCATACATCTGTTATAATGGCAACAATAAAGATCTATTAAAAATGCATTGCAATATACAATATATTACAATGCTACTTTATAAAGAAGAAAGGATGTTAAATAAATCCAGGCAAAATATGTTGTAAACAATAGATTATAAATACAGTTTTTTCTTTAATTATGTTTTTCTGACAATATACTGTATATGTATATAAATATATGATTTAAACTATTTTAATGAACTGAGTATCAGCTGATCCACTATTTTAGTATTTGGCAATTTCGCATAATTCAACTGATTTCTATGTTACACTTTAGATCACAAATCCTTAACAACCCTAACATATAGGAAGCCCATCATGGTGGGGGAGTGGCACACTAGTGACATCAGAGTGCCTAAAGGCATTTTAACCTTTACCAAAAACTGCCTTTGCAGGTACGGGGCACCTGTAGGTAAAAACAAGCTGTGCAGAGCTTTAACCAAAGGTGAAAATGCCCCTACCATAGGAGTAGGCCTCCTGAAGCCTGACAGTAAAACTCTCAGAGATCACATCATCCTATCCTGCCTTGTTGCTAGGACATTGCTTGGAGACTCTCAGCTGTTACTGTTCATATCCACCATCTCAGGGGGGGGTTCTCAAATGCTAATCTCAGTGCTACTACATCACGGGTGAGAAAGTGTATGTGAGGGGGTTTGCATCAGAAAAAGAGCAACTCCCATGATGGTAATGGTGAACAGTAAGAACTAAAAAGGGAAAATTGCTACATCACTATTTACCAGCAGCTGTTTTTGGTAATTAAGTGGTTAACTTAAAGTGGTTATAAAGGCAGAAGTTTTTTTTTTAACCTTAAAGCGTAACACTTTTGTTGAGAAAAAAACATTCCCCTCTGGGTGATCTATGTACATTACAAGGATTTTAACAAACTTTGTTGGAGATTCCTACCTTTTTTGTTATTCTGAAGAAATCACTGTTTGTTCCTCTGTGCTGAGTGGGTCAAATGGGAGTGGTTTCATAACTATTAACTAGCTGCAGCAGAAACAAGGCACTAATGAGGAAAGTAGCAGGGTCTGGGTCCCTTTAGACGTTATTTTCTATTGGGAGTATCTTACCAAAAATGACATTTTTGTTACAGGGGATGCCAAAAATCTGACTTGTATCTTAGTGTAGACTTCTGGGAAAATCAGCCAATCACAGGAAGTTATGTATCTAGGGGGCGCTCTGTACACATTCTGTGTACAGAACTCCACCAGGTAGCCATATTGAATTTTGCAGAAAATTACAGAGCTGCAGATTAAAAAGGAAAGGTAATATTTTTTGTTTTATAATTAACAACAGAGCAATAATACACAACGCTAAAATGTCTGCTGCTGGTCATACACTACATTTCTATATCTGCACAATCAAGGTAGGAGAAAGAATCCCCTCTACCGCAACTTTGTATTCTGACATTGGCACCCACTGCCATAAAAATACACTGATCAGTAGCTGCAGCGATTTCAATCAGTGTATGGTCAGCTTTAGTCATGTGGGAGTTATCAGTTTCATGTGATCTGTAGCAGAATTTGAACCCTACTAAAAAAATTGGCATCAGCATTAAATGATTTGTATGGATGCTGCCAAATGTGTGCCAAATAATGCAGCATTCCACTGTTACCTCCATACATACTTCATTATCAGAGGTTTATCCTCTTCTAGGAAGATTCTGCCAGGCAACACAATATACCTAATAAAATGTGCAGTGGCAGAAAGGTGAAAGTTCAGCTTGTGGCATGTTTTCTAGAATCCCAATTATTTATATGCATGTTAGTGTTACATAGCATGTTAAACAATGCTGTATGATTCTGTATTTAAAGTAAACATGTCACAAGCTCGGACTATTCAAAGTAAGATTGTGATGAAAAAAATAATAATTAGAGGTTACTGTTGGTGAAAATTGCATGTAAAAACAATCAGTAGAACCAGAGATATAAACACATGAAATTTCATGCAAATCTTAACTTTCCTGTAAAGGCAAATATTGCTCTAAAGATGGGTAAACATAAAAACTGTATACAACTTGTCTCTGTATCTCTGGACCTAGTAATTTTTTTGTTATGTGGTTTAATTGATGGGAACCTTTTTATTTTATTTTTTACAATGCCCTCAACTAGGTTTGTGTTTAGTTTATGTTTTAAAGTGGTTGTAAATGTTTTTTTTTTTTTTTTTACCTTACTGCATTTTAACCACTTAAGCCCCGGAAGATTTTACCCCCTTCCTGACCAGGGGGTATTTTGCAATTCGGCACTGCGTGACTTTAACGGACAATTGTGCAGTCGTGGGACGCTGTATCTAAACGAATTTGGCGTCCTTTTTTTTCCCACAAACAGAGCTTTCTTTTGGTGGTATTTGATCACCTGTGCGATTTTTTGATCACGCGCTATAAACAAAAACAGAGCGTAAATTTTGCAAAAATAGCAATATTTTTCACATTTTTGTATTTGAAATTCCCCCCCCAAAAAATGTAAAAATCTAAATTTTTTAACATTTTCGGCCAATTTGTTTTATGCTACCTATGTTTGCGCAAAAGTTATCGCGTTTACTAACAAAGGGAAAGATTTTTGTAATTTTTGTTGTTTTTTTTTAACGCGTAATGGCGGCGATCTGCGATTTTTTTTGCGGTACTGCGACATTGCGGCGGACAGATCGGACCCTTGACTGACATTTTTGACACTTTTGGGGTTACCAGTGACATTTCTACAGTAATCAGTGCTATACATATGCACTGTTACTGTAAAAATACACTGGCAGTGAAGGGGTTAACTTTTTTTTTAAAGGGAGGGGCTATGTGTGTCCCTAGGGGCGTGCTTTCTACTGTGATTGGCTGTGGCTTCAGATGTATGAAGAGTGATCAACGGTTCTACATAGTAGAACCGTATGATCATCCTTCATACACAGGGGAGAATGACAAGCAGCTTGTTTACACAAGCTGCCTGACTTTCTCCCTCTCCCCCACCGATCGCAGAGTGACCGGCGGACATCGGGTCCGCCGGTCACACGCGCGGGGGGTCCGTGACCACGCGGGAGCGTGCCTCCGGGGGCGCACGCTCGCTCCCTAGACCCTCACAAGCTAGTGACGTAGCCCTACGTCACTTTGCCTGTGAGGGGCTGGCTGCCGACGTAGATCGGCGTTAGCCAGTCGGCAAGTGGTTAAATCTTCCACATGCAGCTTCCCCTGCAACCCCCCTCAATACATATCTGAGCCCAATCTCAATCCAGTGATGTGCAATGAGAATGGAGTCTCTAGGCTGTCTCCCTCCTCATTGGCCAAGATACCGCAGCCATTGGCTCCCACTGTTGTCAATCACTGCCAGTGCTGAGGAAGTGTGGGCGGGGCCTCATGGACATTTGGAGCAAGCATGCATGAGTGCCCCATAGCAAGTGGCTTGCTATGGGGGCACTAAGTTGGGGGGAGGGGCCAGGAGTGCTGGCGGGGGAACTGAGAAGAGAAGGATCCGGGCTGCTCTGTGCAAAACTAGTGCACAGATCAGGTAAGAATGGCGTGTTTAGTATTTTACAAAAAAAATAAAAAATAGCCTTTACAATTACTAAATGTTGATATACGGCTAACCATGAACAATGCTACAAGAATATAATTATTACCAATCAAAATGTAAGACAGATTCATGATTTTGAATAGGTTTTAGGTGATCTCCTTGTTTTTTCATCTGTGAGACATGTGAGAGTTTTCCCTCTCATTAAAGCCAAATTTAAAAAATATCTGTTAATACAATTTCATTTCTGTTTTATCAATGTGTCACTATGTGATAAAGAAAATGCAAAAGCTGTTAACTGAAGACAACATTTAAAATGACTAACACTTTATTTTGAATTAAAATACCCCTTTCTTCCAATATTACATGAGAGTTTTGAGAGTTTATACCTCCCTGATAAATGTAGCAGCATTAGGCCTGTGTAAGCTGTTGTTTATTGTGATAAAGAATGAGCAGAAAACCTCCTAAAGCTGAACTCCAGGCACAAAAAGTCTGCCTGTTCCCAATTTTTACTTTTTGCATTTGGTTCATCTTTAAGTGTTTTCTTTGCAGGAATGGTTTTATTTCTTCTTTTTTAGAAAGCAACATTTTTTTTTGTATTTGCTCTTCTGACAAAACATCCTGAGCCCCCTCCTCCAGTGTGGCATGGGTTGTCTAGCAAAGGACAGCAGTTTATATATGAGCCAGAGAGAGGAAGAACTCTGCATGCAGGATCCAAATTGTGATTTTCAAAACCAATTGTAATTTCCACCCGGTGGACTCTGTTTTGCTCAGCGGAGATCGATCCGCCGATTCCCACTGAGCAGGCGGATGACAGGTCCGAGACGGTTACTTTGCTGAGCCCGCCCTCTCAGATCCCCACTCTCCTCTATGGGTGATCGGATAAAAAGGCCTGACTGTCTGTTTTCATCTGATCCTATCCGATCCGATCCTTCAGACGGATGGTGTGACGGTACTCACCGTCACTGGGATTGAAAGACAGATACTTAATGGACACAGAATATGGTTTGGATTACTCAAACGGGACAGTAATATTTGTCAACAATATATCTCAATTAACCACTTAAGCCCCGGAGGATTTGGCTGCTAAACGACCAGAGGGTATTTTGCGATTCGGCACTGCGTGACTTTAACGGACAATTGCGCGGTCGTGCGACGCTGTACCTAAACGAATTTGGCGTCCTTTTTTTCCCACAAACAGAGCTTTCTTTTGGCGGTATTTGATCACCTGTGCGATTTTTTGATCACGCGCTATAAACAAAAAAAGAGCGTAAATTTTGCAAAAATAGCAATATTTTTCCCTTTTTTTTATATGAAATTCCCCCAAAAAAAATGTAAAAATCAAAATTTTTTAATATTTTCGGCCAATTTGTTTTATGCTACCTATGTTTGGTAAAAAAAATCGCAAAAAGCGTATTTTGATTGGTTTGCGCAAAAGTTATTGCGTTTACTAACAAAGGGAAAGATTTTTGTCATTTTTGTTGTTTTTTTTTTTTAACGCGTAATGGCGGCAATCTGCGATTTTTTTTGTGGTACTGCGACATTGCGGCGGACAGATCGGACCCTTGACTGACATTTTTGACACTTTTGGGGTTACCAGTGACATTTCTACAGTAATCAGTGCTATATATATGCACTGTTACTGTAAAAATACACTGGTAGTGAAGGGGTTAACTTTATTTGAGAGGGAGGGGCTGTGTGTGTCCCTAGGGGCGTGATTCTAACTGTGATTGGCTGTGGCTTCAACTGTATGCAGAGTGATCAATGGATCTACATAGTAGATCCATGTGATCATCTCTCATACAGAGAGGAGAATGACAGGCAGCTTGTTTACACAAGCTGCCTGACTTTCTCCCTCTCCCCCGCCGATCGCAGAGTGGCCGGCGGCGATCGGGTCCGCCGGTCACACGCGCGGGGGGGTCCGTGACCACGCGGGAGCGGGAGCGCGCCTCCGGCGGCGCGCGCTCGCTCCCTAAACCCTCACAGGCGAGCGACGTAGACCTACGTCACTTTGCCTGTGAGGGGCTGACCGCTGCCGTAGATAGTCGTGCGGCGGTCGGCAAGTGGTTAAAAAACTGAAGATAGAGGGGATTTGTTGGCAGACTGGAGGGTGAGTACATCCGACTGGGGGCTGGCTGTTTTCCATGCACCTCTTTTAGTTCCCTCTATCTTCAGTTTTTTCATATGCAGGGATGGAGACGCAAAGCATTACCTGCTTGTGCCTCATTTAACCACTTCCTTACCGAGTCATGTAAAATGACGTCGGCAAAGTGGTTGTCTAGATCCGGGCTGCCGTCATATGACGTCGGCCCGTTCTAGCTGCTACTGCGCGCCCCCGGCGGCGCGCAGCGGCGCGATCAGGGATGAGGCTCGTCCCCCGGACATAGCCCATCACTGATCAAGGTAAACAGCCAATAGAAATTGGCTGTTTACCACGTGATCGGCTGTGTCAATCACAGCCGATCACATGAGCGGCTCCAGCACGAGCCGCTCGTTCTCTCTGCAATGCGCGCCCCCGGGGGCGCGCAGAGCAGCGATCGGGGACGAGGCTCGTCCCTCGGACAGAGTCGATCCCCGATCTAGGTAAAGAGCCAATGAAATTGGCTCTTTACCACGTGACCGGCTGTGTCCAATCACAGCCGGTCACAAATGTCAACAGAGAACACGGTAACTAGCTGTCACCGTGTTCTCCTCCTCACACACTGATACTGTGTGAGGAAGAGATTGTGGTAACAGCTAGTTACCAACTACAGTGCACCCCAACCACACTGATTGCCCCCCCCCCCCAATAAAGAGCACCTGTCACTAGCCCATCAAAGTACCCGAGTACCTGTCATCAGGTACTCAGATGACAGGTACTCGGGTACTCTGATGGGCTGGTGACAGGTATTCGGGTACTCTGATGACAGGTACTCGGGTACTCTGATGACGGATACTCTGATGACAGGTACTCGGGTACTCTGACGGGTACTCGGGTACTCTGATGACGGGTACTCGGGTACTCTGATGACAGGTACTCGGGTACTCTGATGACGGGTACTCGGGTACTCTGATGACAGGTACTCGGGTACTCTGATGACAGGTACTCGAGTACTCTGATGACGGGTACTCGGGTACTCTGATGACGGGTACTCGGGTACTCTGACAGGTACTCGGGTACTCTGATGACAGGTACTCGGGTACTCTGATGACAGGTACTCGGGTACTCTGATGACGGGTACTCGGGTACTCTGATGACAGGTACTCGGGTACTCTGATGACGGGTACTCGGGTACTCTGATGACAGGTACTCGGGTACTCTGATGACAGGTACTCGGGTACTTTGAGTACCTGTCAACGGAGTACCCGTCATCAGAGTACCTGAGTACCTGTCACCTACCCATCAGAGTACCCGAGTACCTTCCACCTGCTCATCAGAGTACCTGACGCCTGAAGTACCCAAGTACTTGCCGCCTGCTCATCAGTACCCATCACTACTCATCAGTACTCATCAGTACCTATCACGTATCAGTACTGATCATCAGTACCCATCAGTACAGTATCACCTATCAGTCAGTGAGTACTACTCATCAGTACCTATCACCTGCCCATCAGAGTACCCGAGTACCTGTCACCTGCCTATCGGAGTACCCGAGTACCTGCCACCTGCTCATCAGTACCAGAGTACCTGTCACCTGCCCAACAAAGTACCCGAGTACCTGTCACCCTTCATACAGCCACCATGTCCAAGTCCAAAAAGGTTTATATACGTCCTCCGTTTAAACCTAAATACCGGTGTTATGGTAGCAGATAGCTGCCATAACCCTGGTATTTTTTTAAACGGTGGACGGTTGGCTTTCCGATAAGGGTGGTCCCAGCGGCGGATTCGCCGTGGGATCACCCTTCCGGGATGGCGGAAGAGGCGCCCCCCCCCCTCCCGACGCGTTCCGGTCCTTTTCCCCGCTTACCGGACCCGCCGGCAGCGGGGAAAACGATCCGGTCCCGAATCCTCACAGACAGGATGTCGAGTGAGGGCAAGCTTGCCCTCACTTGACTCTATGGTCTTGGAGGACCGGAGCTACGGAAAATGTTGTTGCCTAGCAACCGGTTTAAAAGGTCCTTTTTTTTTTTTTTTTCATTTTATATTATAATTATTATTTTTTTTTTTTTTTTCTATCTTTTAGTGTACTTGTGAGATCTGAGGACTTTTTGACCCCAGATCTCACAAAAAAGAGGTCCTGTCGTGCCTATTTCTATTACGAGGAATATTTACATTTCTTTTAATAGAAATAAAAATGATCAATTTTTTTTTTTTTTTTTTAAACGGTGTAAAAATAAAAAATAATAAATAAAATAAATAGTAAAAAAAAAAAAAAAAAAAAATTAAAGCGCCCTGTCCCCGTTAGCTCGCGCGCAGAAGCGAATGCATACAGAAACCCCGCCCACATATGTAAACGGTGTTCAAACCACACATGTGAGGTATCGCCGCGATCGTTAGAGCAAGGGGAATAATTTGAGCCCTAGACCTCCTCTGTAACTCAAAGATGGCAACCTGTAGAAATTTTTAAATTGTCGCCTATGGGGATTTTTAAGTACCAAAGTTTGTCACCATTCCGTGAGCGTGCGCAATTTTGAAACATGACATGTTGGGTATCTATTTACTCGGCGTAACATTATCTTTCACATTATGGAAAAAAATTGGGCTAACTTTACTGGTTTCTTATTTTTTAATTAAAAAAAGTGAATTTTTTCCAAAAAAAACTGCGTTTGGAAGACCGCTACGCAAATACGGTGTGATAAAAAATAGTGCAATAATCTCCATTTTATTTTCTAGGGTCTCTGCTAAAAAAATATATATAATGTTTGGGGGTTCTAAGCAGTTTTCTAGCAAAACAACTGATTTTAGCTTGTAAACACCAAATGTCAAAAATAGGCCTAGGCAAGTGGCTAGGATGCATGATGATGCTCCTTGGATGTTCGGCCCCTCTATATGGCTAGGCTGTGAAAAAGTCTCACACATGTGGTATTGCCATACTCAGGAGGAGTGGCAGAATGTATTTTGGGGTGTCATTTTTGCTGTGTACATGCTATGTGTTAGGAATATCCTATAAATTGACAACTTTGTGTAAAAAAAAAAAGTTTTCATTTTTTTCCCACATTTTCCAAAAACCTGTGGAAAAAAATGATATGTTCAAACGACCCATAATGCCTCATAGAATATACGTTGGAGTGTTTGCTTTCCAAAATGGGGTCATTTTGTGGACTTTTCCATTGTATTGGTGCTCTAGGGCCTTGAAAAGTGTGATAGGTAGTAAGAAAGTTTTATGTGTATTTATGCTCCTAGAACGCCTGAATGTGCTTCTTGGACGTGGAGTCTCTTTTTGTGGCCAGGCTGTGTAAAAGTCTCACACATGTGGTATCGCCATACTCAGAAGGAGTAGCAGAATGTATTTTTGGGTGTAATTTTTGCTGTGTACATGCTATGTGTTAGAAATAGCTTATAAATTGACAACTTTGTGGGAAAAAAAAGAAAAAAAATTTTTTTTCTTCATTTTCCCAAGAATTGTGGGAAAAAATTACAACTTCAAAAAACTCACCATGCCTCTTACTAAATACCTTGGACTGTCTACTTTACAAAAAGGGGTCATTTGGTCGGTATTTGTACTGTCCTGACATTTCAGGGCCTCAAGAAAGGAGATAGGCAGTCAGTACATCTGGTGTGATCAATTTTCAGTAATTGGTACCATAGCTTCTAGACTCAATAACTTTCACACAGACTAAATAATATACACTAATTTGGGTTAATTTTACCAGAGACATGTAGCAGTATACATTTTGGCCCAAATGTATGAAGAAAAATTTATTTTTTGCAAAATTTCATAATTGAAACTAAAAAAAAGTGTTTTTTTTTCAAAATTTTTGCTCTTTTTTTGCATATATCACGAAAAAAAAAAACCCCAGTTGTGATCAAATACCACCAAAAGAAAGCTCTATTTGTGTGAAAAAAATGATAAAAATTTTGTTTGGTTACAGTGTAGCATGACTGAGCAATTGTCATTCAAAGTGTGAGAGTGCTGAAAGCTGAAAATTGGTCTGGGCAGGAAGGGTGTCTAACTGCTCTGTATGGAAGCGGTTAAAGTCCCAAACTGTCCATATTTTTCATGTAATCAGGGATGGAGACGCTGTGCCTTACAGGCTGGTGCCTCATTTAAAGTCCCATTATGTTTTTGGTAGATACAGTCCACTTTAACTTCAGTTTTTTCATATACAGGGATGGAGACGCAAAGCATGACCTGCCTGTGCCTCATTTAAAGTCCCAAACTGTTTATATTTCTCATGCAATCAGGGATGGAGACGCTGTGCCTTACAGGCTGGTGCCTCATTTAAAGTCCCATTGTGTTTTTACTGCATCCACCAAAGGGATGGAAGTGCGTGCTTCTCAGCTAGTCAATTTCAGTTTGCACCCTATTGTTACAACACAGCCAATTACAGCTATGATACATTTAGACCAGTCATAGATGGGAGCAGGTTGGGGGAGGATTGGACCATCTCCAGTCCCACCTGTTTCCCATCCATCCATTAGCAACCATGTGCTTCTACTGTGGAGACATTCAGATTCATTAGTATTAGGACTGCAAGTTACACAGAGTGCCGTGAAGGGGCCTTGCAGCTTACACATGCGATTGCAAATGCGTGTCAACTAAACCCCTGTTTTAAACCTACATTGTTAGACAGGTTTATTCAGTTTGTTGGCAGACTGGAGGGTGAGTTAATCCGACTGGGGGCTGGCTGTTTTCCATGCACCTCTTTTAGTCCCCTCCATCTTCAGTTTTTTCATATGCAGGGATGGAGACGCAAAGCATTACCTGCTTGTGCCTCATTTAAAGTCCCAAACAGTCCATATATTTTTAATATATCTCAAAGAATATATGAAGACTCTGGGACTCTAGGCCTAGCTGCCTATTGCAAATAAGGCTTCACACAGTTATGGCTGGAATACACAGGCCGCATATCGCCCGATCATTCGACCACCGACTTATGAAAAAGTGTTCATTGGTCGAAAACGTTGCCAACATACACAGGCCGAATATCGCCCGACCGTTTGACCTCCGACCATCGAAACAGTGCACGCGTGATGATGTTCTACAGATTTTAAATGAACGACCTTAACACCAACGTATAGAATATCGTTCGTTTGCAAAAGAGACGACTTTTTTGGTTTTTTCAAACGGGATTTTTTGTTCACAATATCGATATCGGTCACTGATGGCTGGGCATTAACGAGTAGAATATCCGATCCTTCGCTGAACGGAAATTTTCGGCCGATTTTCTTATCGTGTAGGTATTCCGGCCATTAGACTCCTAGCATATGCGAATATCATCAGCTCAATCACCTGTCTTCCACGCATTGTAAATTATGCTGATTTGTTCACCTATTGTTTAAGGTGGGTTCTACACCTAAGGTATTGTGTATTGTATTGCAGGAGCTCAAGGACAGAAAGTCTGCTAGTTAATTGGCTCAGTTTGATTGAATCACTGTCTCTATTAGTTGCTGAGTGGAAATAGTATACTGTTGTGTCTTGGTTGTTCTTTAGATATGTTAATTATATTTCTGTATACAATTTCATCTGCATGTGAAAATGTAATAAGGCAACCCCTGACCTGTGTGTAGTAATCTGATCAGGAGGGGGGGGGGGGGTCCATGCTCTATATAAATTCTGTATGACTGTTCAATAAAGGAGAGATTCCAGTACAAGCTAAGTTGTTGGCTATCTTTGTATGGGGGGTGGGGGGCGGATAGGATTTGATATCTATGTTCATGACTGCAAGGAAGCCGTATACTGACGGAAGACAACAAGTACAGTGTGGGTCGAAGTTCCGTTACAGATGGAAAATAGGGTTTCCATCCATCTGGATTTCACAGACAGGATCGGATAGCAGTGGGTGTCAGCGGACATGTCACCCTGACATCCGCTGCTCCATAGGGGTGCATGGAGCATCTGATCAGGTCCGCCTGAAAAACTGACAGGTGGACCTGATGTCACGGAACCATGAACCAGACGTACAACAACAGATAAGTGAAAATAAGAAGGCTTTATTGAAAATCAAGCTGTAAAGCAAAAGTCCAAACCGATGGCGAAACCGAGGCAGAGTCCTTGCGAAGCCAGAGGTCAGGAACCAGGAGGGTAGTCAGACGAAGCCAGGATCAGGAACCAGCAGGGTAGTCAGACGAAGCCAGGATCAGGAACCAGCAGGGTAGTCAGACGAAGCCAGGATCAGGAACCAGCAGGGTAGTCAGACGAAGCCAGGATCAGGGACCAGAAGCAGCAGCAGTCTTAGAAGCATGTGAACACAGGAGGACCAAGCAAGGAACTGAAGCCACAGACCTCCTATATATATGAGCTAGGCATCCAGCTCCTCCCAGTGGGAAGGAGGAGCCGCAGGGTGGGAGGCTACAAGAAACCCAGAAACCAAGATGGCCGCCAGCACATGTCAAACGAAGGAGAACAGCAAGAAGGTAAGACCATGACAGTACCTCCCCCTCAAGGGCCCCTCCTCCGCGGAGTAAAGAACGGTTTCTGAGGGAAGCGTGCGTGGAAGGCTCGGAGCAAGGCAGGAGCATGGACATCTGCGGAGGGAACCCAGGAACGCTCCTCTGGACCATAACCACGCCAATGAACCAAAAACTGCACCCGACCGCGGACCAGGCGTGAGTCCAGGATATTGCTCACCTCATACTCCTCACGATTGCCCACTTGAACCGGACGAGGCCGAGGAACCGAGGAAGTGAAACGATTACACACCAGTGGCTTCAACAGGGAAACATGAAACACGTTGGAGATCCGCATGCCAGGAGGAAGCGCAAGGGCATAGGCTACCGGGTTTACCCTGCGAAGCACTCGGAAGGGACCAACAAAGCGAGGCGCCAGCTTGGGAGTGGGCACTCGAAGGTTGAGGTTGCGGGTGGACAACCATACACGGTCTCCGGCCTGGTAGGAAGGAGCAGGCGCTCGTCTGCGATCAGCCTGGAGTCTCTGGCGCTGCGCAGAGACCTCAAGGGACTTCTGGATCTGTACCCAAGAAGCACGTAGGACGGAAAGGTGATCCTCCACAGCCGGAATATCCTGGGAAGAGAATACCTCCGGTAACACGGCAGGTTGGAACCCATAATTGGCCATGAAGGGAGACGTCCCAGAGGAAGAGTTCACCGCCGTGTTCCTGGTAAACTCAGCCCAAGGCAGGAGGTCAACCCAATTGTCTTGGTGATCGGAGACATAGCAACGAAGGAATTGCTCCAAGGCCTGATTGGATCGTTCTGCGGCCCCATTGGACTGAGGGTGGTAGGCCGAGGAGAAGGAGAGATGAATCCCCAACTGGGAGCAAAAGGCGCGCCAGAACCTGGACACAAACTGACTCCCCCGATCCGACACAATCTCCTTGGGCAAACCGTGCAACCGGAAGACCTCCCTGGCAAAAATCGTGGCCAACTCCTGTGCAGAGGGTAACTTCTTGAGAGGAACACAGTGGCACATTTTGGAAAATCGATCCACAATCATGAGAATGACCGTATGGCCTCGGGATGCAGGGAGGTCCACAATGAAATCCATCCCCAGGTGTGACCATGGGCGCTCCCCGGTGGATATGGGTTGCAGAAGGCCCAACGGAAGGTGCCGAGGGGACTTACTCTGGGCACAAACGGAGCATGCCGCTACATATGCGGCGATGTAGGAACGTAGGGAAGGCCACCAGAACAGACGTGAAACAGCCCAGGACAGCTGATTCTTTCCAGGATGCCCCGCGGTCTTGGAGTTATGGTAGGTTCGCAACAACCGAGTGCGCAACTCCTCAGGCACAAAACATCTGCCGTTGGGTCTCCCAGAGCGAGCACCAGATTGAGCCGCCAAAATCTGCTCACCCAGGGGAGAGGTCAGGCTGGTGCGAATGGCGGCCAGGATCTGATTCGGAGGTATGACTGAAGTCGGAATCGACTCCTCCCTGGACAGGTCGGAGTACTGCCGTGATAAGGCATCCGCCCTGATGTTCTTGGAACCGGGTAGGTAGGAGACCACGTAATTAAAACGTGACAAGAACAGAGCCCATTTGGCCTGACGTGGTGTCAATCTCTTGGCCTCAGAAAGGTAGGTCAGATTCTTGTGGTCCGTCAGGATGAGGACCGGAACCACCGAACCCTCGAGCAAGTGCCTCCATTCTTTAAGGGCCTGCACGATGGCCAATAACTCCCTGTCACCAATCTGATAGTTGCACTCCGCGGAAGACAGTTTCCGGGAGTAAAACCCACAAGGAAGCAGAGGACCCTCTGGTGTTCTACGCTGAGACAGAAGGGCGCCTACTCCCGTCTCAGACGCGTCCACCTCGAGGACAAAGGGCAACCCAGGGTTGGGATGCGACAGAATCGGAGCCGACACAAAGGCGGACTTTAGAGCCTCAAAAGCTCGGATGGCCTCGAGCGGCCAGACCTGGAAATTATTGCCCTTCCTGGTCAGATCCGTGAGAGGCTTGGCTAGCATGGAAAAATCCCTGATGAACTTCCGATAATAATTGGCGAAGCCCAAAAAGCGCTGCAGGGAGCGAAGACCACTGGGCTGGGGCCACTGTAAGACAGCCGAAACCTTCTCAGGATCCATGGAGAACCCCTCAGCGGAAATGATGTAACCTAAGAAGGTTACCTGGGATCGGTGAAGTTTGCATTTCTCAAGCTTACCGAACAGCTTGTTCTCTCGTAACCATTGCAACACTCGTCTGACATCCAGAATGTGGGTCTCCATGGATTCAGAATATACCAAGATTTCATCCAAATAGACCACCACACACTGCTGCAACAGGTCACGGAAAACATCGTTAATGAATTCCTGAAAGACTGTGGGCGCATTGCACAACCCAAAGGGCATAACCAAGGATTCATAATGACCGGTCCTGGTGTTAAACGCGGTCTTCCACTCATCGCCCGCCTTGATCCTTACAAGGTTATATGCCGCCCTCAGGTCGAGTTTGGTAAAGACCGTGGCCCCTTTAAGGCGATCGAACAGCTCGGAAATCAAGGGTATCGGGTAAGCGTTCTTGATCGTGATGCGATTGAGACCCCTGTAATCGATGCAAGGCCTCAACTCACCGCCCCTCTTTTTCACAAAGAAAAATCCAGCCCCTGCCGGGGACGAGGATTTGCGAATGTGTCCGCGTGAAAGCGCCTCCTTCACGTACTCCTCCATGGCCTCATTCTCCGCTACCGACAGTGGATAGACCTTGCCACGAGGAGGAACGGCACCAGGTTGTAACTCGATGGCACAATCATATGGGCGGTGCGGAGGTAGGGCAACCGCGCGCACCTTATCGAATACATCCCGGTACTCCTTGTATTCGGGAGGCAACAGAGAGTCCGAGGAAGTACACAGCAACTTGACAGGCCCATGGATGCAACTAGCCCCACACTGCGGTGACCACGAGAGGATCTCGGCCGATCTCCAATAGAAAGTCGGATTATGCTTCTGGAGCCAGGGGTACCCCAAGACCACCGAGTAGTGTGGAGACGAAATAACCTGGAAGCAGACCGACTCTCTGTGAACGGCACCAATGGCTATCCCCACTGGAAGGGTCTCATGAGTCACGTGTGGCGGCAGAAGGGGTCTGCCGTCTATCGCTTCAAGAGCCAGTGGAGAACCTCGGGCCTGCAGAGGAATGGAATTGGCGGCAGCGAACACACTATCAATGAACAAACCACCAGCACCAGAGTCCACCAACGCCTGGGTTGTCACAGAGCCCCCGACCCAGGAGAGGACAACAGTGATCAGTGGTTTGTCAACATGGGAAACCGGGGACGAGGAGACTCCACCCAAGATCTGCCCCCGACAGGATCTCAGGTGCGAGCGTTTCCCGGACGGTTCGGACATGCCAACCGAAAATGCCCACCGAGACCACAGTACATGCATCGACCCTCGCGTCTTCGGAGTACCCTCTCCCCCTCGGACAGGCGAGCAAAGCCCAGCTGCATGGGTTCACCCCCAGCCAAGTCATCCCCAGGAGGCGTGGGAGGAGAGGGAGGCACGGGTGGGACAGCAAAGGTAGGCGCCAATCTGTTAGGAGGCCTCCGCAGACTCTCCTTAAAGGAAGGTCTCTCCCTGAGTCTGGTGTCAATCAAAATCAAGAAAGAAATAAGAGACTCGAGCTCCACTGGTAGATCCTTAGCTGCAACCTCATCCTTCAAGGCATCCGAGAGACCATGAGAGAAAGCAGCGACCAGAGCCTCATTATTCCAGCCCACCTCTGCTGCCAGGGTACGAAACTCAATGGCGTATTCAGCTACGGATCGTGAACCCTGTCTGATGGACATAAGGAGCTTCGCAGCAGAGGCAGCATGAGCCGGCACATCGAATACCCTCCGAAGAGAAGCAACAAAACCGGAAAACTCGGCAACCACCGGATTGTTGTTCTCCCATAAAGGGCTGGCCCAGGCCAAGGCCTTGTCCGAGAGCAGCGAAATTAAGAAGCCCACCTTTGATCTCTCAGTAGGAAAGGCATGTGGCAGCAACTCGAAATAAATGCCCACCTGGTTGAGGAAACCTCGGCACTGAGTTGGCTCTCCCCCAAAGCGCTGTGGAAGGGGGGCAGAACCGGTCATACCCCGAAACACCGCAGGCGCAACAACAGGTGTCGGGGTAGACTCTGGCGCAACAACCGGAGCGGCAGTAGGAGCGGGCCCAGGAGCGACAACCGACCCATCGGCAACGGGAGCGAAATGAGCCGTGCGTTCAAGCAGGGTTTGCAACGCCACGGCGAACCGACCCAACAGGTGATCCTGCTGATCAAGTCTGGCAACCAGCGTGGGTAGCGAGGATGGCCCTGTACCGTCAGAATTCATGGCTTGGTCCTAATGTCACGGAACCATGAACCAGACGTACAACAACAGATAAGTGAAAATAAGAAGGCTTTATTGAAAATCAAGCTGTAAAGCAAAAGTCCAAACGGATGGTGAAACCGAGGCAGAGTCCTTGCGAAGCCAGAGGTCAGGAACCAGAAGGGTAGTCAGACGAAGCCAGGATCAGGAACCAGCAGGGTAGTCAGACGAAGCCAGGATCAGGAACCAGCAGGGTAGTCAGACGAAGCCAGGATCAGGAACCAGCAGGGTAGTCAGACGAAGCCAGGATCAGGGACCAGAAGCAGCAGCAGTCTTAGAAGCATGTGAACACAGGAGGACCAAGCAAGGAACTGAAGCCACAGACCTCCTATATATATGAGCTAGGCATCCAGCTCCTCCCAGTGGGAAGGAGGAGCCGCAGGGTGGGAGGCTACAAGAAACCCAGAAACCAAGATGGCCGCCAGCACATGTCAAATGAAGGAGAACAGCAAGAAGGTAAGACCATGACACCTGATTGGAAAGCCCGTGTGAAAGGGGCCTTACCTTAGTATGTCCAGTGAACAGCAAATGCATGGCAAGTGATAGGCAATAATAAGTTATTGTTTCTATGTCTTTTTTACTTTAGTCAATCCATGCCTGGCATAAACATAAAGTATAACCTTTAGACATTGGAAATGAATGGGAAGCTGTTGGCTACAGGGGAGATTTTCAGTTGATTTATCTTTGATATCCATTACCAGTTTTCTTTGCACACATGGTGTTACAGAACACTTTATAGACTTCTCACAGGAGAATAACTAAAATGCAGGACCTTTAATACAATCTGACATTTTAGTAAGGTGCAGCTCACCTTTCTCCAAAACACATTTGTAGATAAAATTAAATTATATATTTTTTATTGTTTTATACAATTTTTATTTTACAGATAAACATTTTATAAAAGGTGCCACTATGACACTAATGCAGGCCATGCACTAGCCAAAAAATCGTTTGAAAATCTGTCATTTGGACCGTTCGTTCATTTTTCGTCCAGGTAATGGGCACAAAGAGAAAAACAGTTTAAATTAATAAAAGCTGACCATTGTAGGCATCACTGTCAGTGCTGAAGTGGATCTAAAAGTCCTCAATACCTACCTCTCCTTATATAGTTTAAGGTCTCTCGCTGGCACTGACAACACATCTTCTACCTGGCTTCCAGCAGCTGGGCTGTGGACATTTTTATTGGTCACCACAGGAATGACATCTCTCCTGAGCATGTGCAGTAATCCAGTCATCCTGGCACATGGAATCTGTGCCAAAGAATAAATGGAGACTCTAGTTCTGCTTTAAATAGTTTGTCTCAACCCCCTAACTGCTACTTTTGTTGGAATGCTTACTTTGTTAAGGAAAAAAATGCCAGGTCACTGGGTGAAAGTTAAAGTGGTATTAAACCCAATATTATAAATATATTTATTGTATTGCAACCCACCAATTCTTGAATGTGGTAGTTGCATTCATTTTATTTTTTAGACATTTTTTTCTTTACTGGCCAGTAAGTCTGCTGTTTTTCAAAAGAACAAGCTCTCTTGAAGATGTTGTAGTCAGAGCATCGACACAAATCATTTACCACTGACAGGGGTGCTTGCAATGATTAGCTTTTATATATTTATGTAAAATATGTATCCCAAAAGGAAAAAAGCTGTTGCTTTAACTGTTTATAAAGTGTGGGCTGGAGCTTGCCTTTAATTTGTTAGTGTATCTAAATCTGCTAGTACATATAACACTTCCCTCCCCCAGATTGACAAAGCTGCTGTCCAAAAGGTGCCCCTTCTAACACCTAAAAAACCTGGCTGATCCTGCCAGTTTCTACCCTCCTCCCTGTACACTGACCACAGTGTATCATGGCTGCTGAGCCCTGACACCGTGGTCAGTGTACGTGCCTCTGTCATCCGCAGTTCTGCACTGTCCTCCTCTCTGCTCCTCTCCCCCCTCTCCTCCCTGTCTGTCTGCTCATCAGTGCCTGCCCCCTCCCCTCCTGCAGATCTCATATTTAGTTTAAAATCATCCCATCCCCTCTGTAATAGAACAATAAGTGTCCCTGTGTCTGTGTTATAGAAAAAATATGCGATCTGTACCTAAACCAGAGCGGCTCCCGGTGATCACATGACCACTCGTCTCTCTCTCTCTCTCCTCTCTTTACCTCCTCCCGGCTGCTGCCCACTGGAGCTGTCAGCCAGGAAGAAAAGAGCTGAGGGATCAGCTGAGCACCGGGAGCCACTCTGATTTTGGGTACAGATCTACATATTTTTTCTATAAGACAGGCACAGGGACGCTTATTGTTCTATTACAGAGGGAATTAGATCATTTTATATAAGTGGCTTAACAACCACTTTAACCTCCCTGGCGGTATGATTCTTTCAGATTTTAGGTGCTGAAAGCGGTACAATTATTTTACATGTAATTCTTAAGGACAAGCAGCCCAAACCAAGTATTTACGATGATTTTTTTTTACTGTGCGTTCTTCTTTATAACATCTCGGGTATGATAAAGTTTGAAACACAAAATCAAAAACTATAATATAATAAATAACTATAAATAAGTTAAAGAGTATATATATATACTGTATATATATATATATATATATATATATATATATATATATATATATGTATATATATATATATATACACGTATACATATGTTGTATATATATATATATGTGTGTATATCTATACAGTATATATATATATATATATATATATATATATATATATATATATATAGTACATTAAAACTGCAGGAAAGGACACTGGGGGGCAAACTAATATCAGTTTATTTTATTTTGCAATGAAATCAGTGTGCTTGTGTGTATAACTTTTCAAATTTGCCACCGATTCCACCCCCCACGTCACAGGAGACGGAAGTCGGGGCTCTACAGCATCGGGCGGAAGATCAGGCCGCCGTATGCCGAAGGGACACATCGCTGGATCCCGGTGACAAGGTAAGTAACCTCTACAAGGATCCAGAGATGCTCCCTGGCAGCACCCCGAGTGTGGCTCGGGGTTACCACTTATGGCAGTGAAATCCCACCCCGAGCCACACTCAGGAATACCGCCAGGAAAGTTAAGAAGCAAAAACCTATAAAAAAATTTGCGCAACTGCAACAATTAATTATTTTTATAATTTGGTTCCAAACATACCAAATGAAAGGAAAATATCTGTACCTGTATTACTACATATTGGATTTACTGTATATATACTATAGGATTTAATCCTGTATTACCTGTATGTACTACACATTGCCTGTAAATACCCTATCTCATACAAAGTAAGATTGCAGTGTTTCAGGGCAGTCTGAGACAAAGCAGAAACTACTTTTACTTTTTTAATTCATATTGCCATTGCTAAATAATCAGCAGAGGAATATTGGTAGGTAGAAATCCTTAAATCTATGATAGACTTTCACAAATCAGTTTAGAAGCTACAAACAGGCCTCCTAGACTTCCGCACTACTCTTGGATGGTGCATATGGTTGCATCAAGAATTAATGTTCTATAATAGTTTTGTAGCTATCAATTACATGGCAATGGAAAACATGACAAAAACATGTTTCATGTCTGCACACTCTTTCTTGGTGACATTGTTTTTGGGGTCTTAACAATAATAGTGTCTTTATTCATATTGTAATAAAAATTATCGTTCTTCAAATAATATTAAATTAGAATTGCTCTGCTTATAAGGATATAGGAAGCAATGTTCCAACAACATTCAGAAGTTATAATTTAAAAACATTAAAACAAGGCAGGTTATTAATCCAATGTCAAATGATTGTGTCTTTTAATTGAATTACTTTATTCTGTTGCCACACTGGGAATGGATTGATACTTCTGGTGACAGGTGTATCACTAAAAACATTAGTTATAATGTACATACACAAACTAAGATTAACTACATTTTACTTCCAGAAAGCAGGTGTATTGTTTCTCTCTATATAAATATGTTAAATTGGATCTGTAAAAGCTTCATAATGTAGTACTTTCTCAATGAAATATTGATTTTTCTATATACAGGCAAAACTATTTGCAATTAAAACCAACCTCTCCTTTCAGGTCATAAATCAAATCCTTCTTGTAACTAAGCTGGACTAAAAAATCACCATTTATAAGAAAGATCATTTCTGCTAAGCAAGCAATGTCCATTTCAGAATTTTTTTTTTTTTTTTTTTTTTTTTTTTTAGAATTGTAATGCTGAACAGTTTTACTGTATCTAATCTTCTAAAACATAGTAAAATGTCAACTAACCTAATGGCTTCTGGAAATTGTTCAGCAAGCAACAAGTATAATTGCTTACCAGCAGTCATGACTGCAAAATGTAAAATCATGTCCAGCGTTTTATTCTTTGTCAGTGGAAAGTGTTCACAAGTGTTTATTACTTTAACATTTGCCCCAGATGTAAAAAAGGACTATAATCAGCATAAGTATAAGAGCATAAGCTTAAGCAGTAGAGAGCCGGACATTTATGGCTCCATAGACATCTGCACACATGTGGCAAGGGGAAAGGAAGATTTTCTTTCACCTAATTCTCCTTTAGCTTGGTCCCTGATATGACATTTCCATTTGTACCTCCCAGGATCTTGCCCACACCACTGTGTATAGGGAAAAAAGCTCTTGGGCGATGTAGTTCTGGAGATGTGATCAGAGTGTGGTTGTAAATATGGATCATTTGCAAACAGAGACCTGTCACTAGTGGTGTACCACACAATTTTATACTAGACTCCTCTTATTTTTATATCTGTTTGTAAGTGATACAACTAAAGATAAAGCTTGCCCACACACAGGTGTGCAACAGAGCTGATATTCCTGAAGGAACATGGAGTATGATTTGGCATAGCTGAAAAGAGGCCTTGCTTCCCTTATATAAATCTTCAGCTGGACCTCATTTGCAATACTGTGTCTAGCTCTGGAGATCTCAATTACATAAAAATACTGGTTAGTAAGGAATTTCAGAGACAGGTAACAAAACTAGTGAAAGGTCTGAGGGCAAAACATACCAGGAGAGATTGCAGAAACGTAATATATACAGTGCATCTTTGATGAAAGAAGGAAAAGAGGGGAAATGAATGACACATTTAAATACATTAAAGTTGTAAATAAAGTTTAGGAGGGCAGTATTTTCAGTAAGAAGATCACAGAGAACACAAGGAGTTGACCTCAAACTAGCAAAAGGACAGTAGAAAACTAGCCTCGGAAAAAAGAATAGCTGATGCTTGCAATAGACTTCCAGCAGAAGTAGTGAGTCAGTCAACAGCATATGGATTAAAATATGCTTAGGGTCAGGGCTGTCTTTAACACAGGGCAAAAGGGGCAGCTGCCATGGGCCCAGTCATTGTTGTAGGGCCCAAAGCAGCTGCCCCTTGAGCAAGCATTGCCTTCAAATATTTGATACGTGGATTGGGGAGGGCCCAAGAAAATATTTGCCCAGGGTCTAATCAATATTAAAGACAGCCCTGCTTAGGGTATACATAGATCTATGCTCAGACAAAAAGGCTAAAAAAACAAAAACACTAAAAAATCTAAACTTGATGAACCATTACATCTTTTCTGTCATCACCCTCCTAGGTTTTTGGTTTCTAAGTGCAAATGCCAAACTAAGCACCAATAAGTAGCCAATACAAGAATTTTACAAAGCAGTTTCTCACTAAGGATGGGCAAAACACCCCCTGTTCAGTTTGCAGCAGAACTCCCGAACAGGGGAAATGTTCTAACCCGAATGCCGAACCCCATTGAAGTCTATGCGAGCCAAACAGGAAAAATCAAAAGTGCTCATTTTGAAGGCTTATACGCAAGTAATTTAATTTTGGTATGGGGTTCCCCTCCAAATCTATATCAGTCCTGAAGGGCATGGTATGGACTGGGGGGGGGGGGGGGCGCATTAAGTTTTTTTCTTTATTTTTTAACAGGCACTTTTTTTTTATTGTTCAGCTGACAGCTGGAAAACCCATTGACAGCTGATAACTCATCAGTTGTTAAGGAGGATGCCTCAGCCGGCTTCCGGGCCCTGCTCCTTAAAAACCAGCATACACTGCGCACTGATTGGGCAAAGCTTTGTGCGATCAGGGTGCAGAATGCACAGTGCAGCATCAATTATTGTCAATTTCCCCCCCTGTACATCCCCTTGTCAATCACTCTCTTTTGGGGGCCCCACCCCCTAACTCCATGCACACAGCACCTTCATTTCAGACAGCAGAAAGGGACATGGCAATGGAGCAAAGTAAATGAAAATGGATTAGATTGTGTTAGGCTTATGGGGCATACCCACTATACAATTATCTTTAGATTTTTTCCTTTAGATTTACCAAAACCATATAATATGAGGTCAAATCTAAACACTTTCAATTTGTATGCAATCAGGCAGGCTCTTGCACTACATAGTTGAAGGTAAATCTAAAGATAATCTAACAACAAAAGTTGTATAGTGTGTATCCAGCTTTAGGCTGGCCATACATTATACAATTTTCTTATTCAATTTCCTTTAGATTTTCCTTCAACTATGTAGTGAAAGGGCATGCCTGATTGCATACAAGTTGAAAGTGTTTAGGTTTGACCTCATATTATATGGTTTTGGTAAATCTAAAGGAAAACTATAGAAGAAAATTGTATAATTTATGGACAGCCTAATGGGCCATATACACTATACAATTGTCTTTAGATTTTTTCCTTTAGATTTACCAAAACCATATAATATAAGTTCAGACCTAAACACTTTCAATTTGTATGCAATCAGGCAGGCCCTTGTACTACATAGTTGAAGGTAAATCTAAAGGAAATCTAACAACAAAAGTTGTATAGTGTGTATCCAGCTTTAGACAACTCAGCAGCCTGACACTCGGTACCTGAGCCTTTGAATCAGGAAATAAGGGGAGTTTGGGGGTAATAATGGTGTATCAAGTGGCTTAAACCAGGGATATATTAAAGTGTAGGTCAAGCTAAAAATATTTTTTGAATAGAGTGGGAAATATTTAAAACACACTTATACTGCTATTCTAGCAATGTGTCTCTCGGTATATCTAGGTTACTGCATTTTAGCAACTGTAGATTCTTTTCCCATCTCATACATCTTATAAATATTATTTTTTAGGTTTCCTGAATAATATTGTATTAATTGTAAAAGGATTAATTCAGTTGTATCTAGAAAATGATTTTTCAGATTTCACACAGTAGTTTATCACACCTTTTACAATTGCTTTTCTACTAAGTGGTCAGACAGGGATTTAGAACACTGCTGTTGTTGTATAATCATAGGAGGAAAAAACCCCAAAGGTTAAAAGGGAGAAAATATAGGAATTGAATGGCTCAGTGGCTTGCACTGGGATACAGAGCAGCTTAGCTGTAGGCTCAGATCTGGCTCAGACTAACAGTAACTGAAAATCAATGCTACTTGAAAGATGTTCAGGTTCAGTTTTCCTTTAAATTATCTCCATTACAAAGCATCCTGCACAGAATGTAAATACAACCTGTGTTCTCTACATCCTACACAGAACTAACAGAACCGTTTGGATAAATAGAAAATTGCCCAATTATTACCTAAAAATAAACTTTTAAAATAAGATTACAATAAAATCACTGGCAGAAGGAAGCACGTTCTCTATATAATGATAGGTGTACTGCTTGCTAAATTCAAACAATTACATTTGTATCTAATGCACCTAATTCACGCTTTATGAACATATGTATACTTTTACGTTGGGAAACATTTTAGGGCTACTTGTTTATGTTGCAAAACACATTTAAATGTAAATCAATCAATTAAAGTAGACAAATATGTTATGCAAATATATACTTGAAAACATATGTCTCTTAAAACATAGCATCTTTATTTTCATTTACAAATCAGAAGTGCAGGGGAATTAAGAGAAATTACATATTGATGTGATGTAGCCCTTGTTTGAAATTACATGCTCTCAGGTTAGAATACTAAAAAATATGCATAGTAACATTAGAATGTAGGACCACTCTGTATTTTGAAGTTCTACGTTATATAAATAGGAAGGCTTGTGAACGAGTTCCATTTGCCCCTTTACTGATCCTAATTTTGTTTTCTTCTGTTTTACCCTTCAGCTTGAGCCACCAGAAAGCTGAAAGGTCACCTAGGGTTTGCTGCCTTGTCAAATCTCTGACCCCTTACATTAAGGCAGGCCATACATGATGCAAATTTCGAACGGAAGTTTTGGTATCGTTAGTGTGGTATGTGCGACACGCGATTTTCGTACGACAGCCAAAATTGACTGATCCAACATGTTGGGTTTTTTTGCGAAAATTGACAAAATTTCATATCATTAATGGGGGAGTTGTATGATTTCACCTGACAAAACACAGTACAGTAGGGGGTGTGTCCAGTAGAGGTGTGGTTAAAAGGTCAAAACAATATTGCATCACTTCCCATACTGGCACAAACAATAGTGTTTGGAAGTACGATTTTCGAATCACATTGATGGTACACTTGCATACTGTCCGCGAGCGCTGCTTTCGTTTATCGACTGATGGATCGTTCAAAAATTGCATCGTGTATGGCCTGCCTAACGCTCAGAAGCAGCATGATAGTGTGCAAGGTTAGACATCTCACGGGGCAGCAATGTCAGACTTCACATAACAAAGGCAAAATACTGTAAATAAAGAAAATGAATGGGGTATTCGAGAATGGTTTTCTATACTTCACAAAATAGCAGAGATAGAAGTATGTCACATGACAACCCTTAAAGGGTTTGCAGAGTCAGAAGGTATTTTATCTTAATGCATTCTATGTATTAAGATAAAGAAAACCTTCTGTGTGCAGCAGCCCCCCTCAGTCCCCCTAATGCTTACCTGAGCCCCCTCTTGATCCAGCAATGTCCACAACTGTTTCAGCCATCCAGCACCCCCCCCCCCCCATTGGCTAAGACAGCAAAGTCAAACCATTGGCTCCCACTGCTGTCAATTAAAGTCTTTTAGCCAATAAGGAGATATAGGGGGCAGGGCTCCCTGTCTGAATTGATACATGGAGCTGTGCCTCGGCTTGGGTGCCCCCGTAGCAAGTTGCTTGCTGTGGGGGCACTCAAAGGGAGGGAGGGGCCAGGAGAGCCAAAGAGGGACTCGAGAAGAGGAGGATCCAGGCTGCATTGTGCAAAGTCAACTGCACAGAAGAGAAAAACACGAGACTTTACAATCACTTTAATGCTGGGTTCACACTGCAGATGGATGCTGACAGCAGGGGTACGGTGTATCCCTGTTCTCCATTTTAGGAATGAATCAGACCCACATTTTTTGGCTGGATTCAGACCTGAAATGGAGTTGAAGAAGCACAGGACCCCTGTGCAATTCGCTCTGCAGCTGCTCCGGAGATGTGTGAATCAGCCCCATTGAGAGCCGGTTACAATTTTCCTGTCATGTGAATTGGATGTGGGGAAAACCGCATCCAATTCGCACTAGTGTGAACCCAGCCTTCAAATTCACAAAGATCTGGTCTTGCTGGCTTAACTTCCAATAAAGCACGGAATATGCCTTACTTTTGGACAACTACCCATAAACCTATGTTTCATTAGGATAATGAAACATATGTCCCTAGCTTTTATGCTTATATTACTTCCATACTGGTGGCCACCTTATTTCCTACAGACAACAGGAGCAAGGTGGAAAGTTGGAGGGGACAGGTAACCTACACCCCACAGGGGCATCCCTCCTGCTCCCCCTTACCTCCCCCACTCTTTCTCATCCCTCTAGACCCTATTTACCACCTCTCCCCCTCCCTCCCCCTATTTATTTTCTCTTCTGCATCTTCCCTAGTACTCCCTTTATTCTATCCACTTTTTTTTTCCACATCTCCTTCCCCTGGCTTTAGCTTTCCCCCAGCCGTAACTCCCTTAGCAGGGCTACCCACCAGACTGTCAGTCCATCCACATACAGTCAGTAATAGCCACTTTCCGGAAACCAACTACATAGTTACATAGTTTGTGAGGTTGAAAAAAGACGTCAGTCCATCCAGTTCAACCTATGATGTGTGTGTGTGTTTGCTGTTAACCGTATATTGTATACACCTTTATGTTGTGGTCTTTAAGGTGCCCATCTAATAGTTTTTTTAAACTATCAATGCTCCCTGCTGATACTACTGCTTGTGGAAGAAAATTCCACATCCTTACTGCTCTGACAGTAAAGAACCCCTTACGTATTTTAAGGTTAAACTGATTTTCCTCTAGTTTTAGTGAGTGACCACGTGTCTTATTGTATTCCCTTTCTCTGGAAAGTTTGTTCCTTATGCTAGGGTCATCACCAATACAGTATTTATACATTGATATCATATCCCCTCTCAAGCATCTCTTCTCCAGAGAGAATAAGTTCAGTGCTTGCAGTCTTTCCTCATAGCTGATGTCCTCCATTCCCCTAATTATTTTTGTTGCCCTTCTCTGGACTCTCTCCAGTTCCAGCACATCCTTTCTCAATTCAACAATAATGCCCTTCCTGTAGCAACCGGAACTCAGCTCATTGCACACTAATAATTACTTTGGATAACCTTTACTGGTTTTGAGGGATATGTTCTAAATACTTGACAAACATGTATGTATACACTTTGTGAAGGTTTTAATGTATTTTTTTTTTACTTATAACATGTTCTGATGAAATGTATTTCCAAAAGTCCTTTTTTCTGCTGTTATATTTACTGTGGCTCACATGACATTTTGCATTTGTTTAAACCCAATAACATCTTTGTGACAATAGGATAATAATGGGGTATATAAAATTCTTACATAAATAAGACAGCACAATTCAAGTAATCTAGAAATGAATAAACAGATTGTTGAATATGCCCAGTAATGATTGGTTCTCTTTAAATTGGTAGTCCTCCAAAAAAGAATCACCACTCTCCCCTCTCACCTAATTCTCCATTACTTTAGTCAATCTATACATTTAACTAATTGACCCTAATACTACATACCAGTAGATGATTGCTGCAGCTGAAAGCACTGGAGGGATCGTGTTAATTTAATACCTCAAACTCGAAATGTCTATTTTTAATGGCTCCAATAGAAATAAAAGAAAAATCATGAATGGATATTGACAATGTGCTAAAAGTTGGTACTTGATTACTTTGATCCTCAGGAATGACTTCATCTCAAAGCTGTAATGCATTTCAAGCAATAATGGCAAAGTGTTTTCTCTCAATCTCATTCCATAATTGGTTACCAGCCACAAAGTACATGTGTGTGTGTATATATATATATATATATATATATATATATAGAGAGAGAGAGAGAGAGAGAGATAGAGAATAACTGTTCTCAACTGCATAGGAGGCTTAGAGATGTGGGGTAGGGAAACAGGAGAAACAGCAGTACACTGATCTTCCCAGTGAATAGCTGTGCTGGGGGGGGGGTCAGCACAATTCTGACTAATGAATGACATTCAGTCTGTGAATATTAAATGTTGGGGTACAATATATTCTTTAATATTAGCTATTACAACTTGACTATTAAGGGGTTAAAGGGCTGAAAAATGTCTACTTTCTCTACTTTCCATAAAGTACATGAACATAATTTGTCAGCCCCTGACACTATGTAGTAGTGTCCATTTGCAAGTTGGCACCTTGGTCCTAGATGTTTTTGCAAAGCAGATGGTCTCATCATTCTGCTATTTAGATACTTATATTGTACTGTAGAGGGGTTAAAGCAGGAACTCCAGATATTCACTATGGTAGTAAACATTTATTTTTCTGATATCTCTTGTATACCATATGATCAGCTGCTACTTATACTTTTAAAAAGAATTCTACTAAAATTGTTTTTTAGGTTGCCATTGCTGACCTCCTTCTGACAGTTCTAGTTGCTTGATTGTCTTCTGCTTAAGAACTTTTTTAAATCAATTGAAAATTCTGGCAGTCACAAAGCAGAAATCAATTCTCCTGAGGACACTAAGTGTAAAGGGCAGGTTTAAGGTAGAAGGGGTTATAGCCTCTAGGAGTCTGGCCTTTGCTTTCTATATTCCTAGTGTCCATTTCTCCTGCAGGAGGCACTATAACCAACTTATATATTCACTATACATTCAACTTTTTCATAAACATTTTCATAAAGTTGAGTCTTACGATGGACAAAAGAAAGAAAAGAGGTAATCCCTGTATCCACATGCACAACCCACTGTAGTAATAAATACTGTTTTTAAAGTTTGCCATCCTTGTCCTTTCACCTTTCATATTCCGTCACCCATGGAGAAATTCATACGATTATACTGCATCCCTAAATAGTTCCATTTACTATCTACTTCCTAAAGACTAAATTGGTGCTGATCTAAACCGTTATTATTTTTTGTGAAATACTCTACTTTTGGTGTGTATGCAGCTACAGTTCAAAGAGATAAATGCTTTTTTTTTAAGCATTCTATTTAGTTATTCCTCTGTGCACAGGAAAGAGCAGGTGAGACTATCTCAGTAGCACTGAATAATTAGCTTTGTAATTAGAGGACGGGGAGGGTCATTAAGTACACAGTTTCCATGAGGCCGTCTATGACTGAAATTCCTATGCGAGTCTAATAATCACACATTTACAAATGCTTATACTTTCCAGAGGGAGTAAGTTAATAGTGTTTAAGCACAGGACTTATAAAGAACAGCATAAACCCCTTAGGTTTTCACAATGTAATACTAGCAAAATATGCACAGCAAAAGAGGAAAAATGAATTTTATTCTATTAAACTTAATTATTAAACGTACTATACAGAAATGTCCATTTCATCAGAGACACAAGATGTCCTGTCCTGTTCTTACTACCTCTTTATACCTGGAATAAAGCACCAGAGCATTGTTATTCAGATGTCTTCAAGAGACATAAGTAAAGATGCTTTGGGGAAGACCTAGCACTACAATGGAAAAGAAAGACATGGCATATGTTCATTTTTTCGCCAAAACATTTTAAAATTATTAACCATATTCCATGAATGATCCAATATCATCTACAATGGAAGTGATTTAAAGTAAACAAGTCTCAAACCTGGGCAATTCAAAGTGAGAAAAAACTGTAAAAATCATAAGTGAAAACTGTGCGTCAAAACGATTGCTAGATCCAGCAATATCTAGAATTCCTCTTGCTTCTTGATGAAAGGCCTTGACAGTCCCTTAGTTGTAATAACCCCTGTCACACCAGAAGGGGTGTGTTGGGAGTGGCCAGGATGGAGAAAGACTACTACTAACAGAAGAGGAATCAGCACAAGGGACATATCCTACTTACTGTACATTATGTCACTAATCTCTTCTTGATTATGGCTGCATTTAGGCTTTCAAACCCGAAGGGTTTATAATGCAGTCTATTGACTTAATCCAAAAAGAAAATATATGCAGAAACCTATGTAACACATAGGGCGGGGATTGAGTAAGGTTAAGTAGGTAAGTTGTTGTTGCAGCACTGCACTCATATTTACTTTGTTATTGCCAAGGGAAATCCTACTTTGTCCCCAAAAATAATGCAGGTATTACATTGTTATAATAAGTAATAAGAAATAAGCAAAAATCTGCGCTAAATATAAATTGTGTACATTAGAATGAAATCAGTGAAAAAAATGAATATATATAAATAAATCAGCAGCTTTCAATGGTCAACAGACATAAAACCCAACATGTAATACAGCATTATGTGCAGCGCTAGAAAAAAAGTGAAAAAACAACGACCTCAAACATATGACGAAACTCGTTGAGTGGTACCAGACATGACGTCACCATGTCCCTCGGCTGAAATTTACTGCAGCCCTTTCACTTTCAGGATTTTTATCCATGTTTGCTTATATTCTACATCATGTGAGTGCACCTCTTTTTAATAAATAGTATCTGTGTTTACTGTAATACACTATGGATTTCCTTCATTTATTTTCACGGCTATTGGACTGTGCATATCATCCGTGAACCTACTGAACTGAGTATCCTGATGTTTTTCATCTAATGAGGTTTATCCTCAAAGGCGCTTTGAGGCCTATCCATTCATTTGGAAGCCATATTTATCTGGTAAGCAGCTAGTCCTCTTTGGTGCCTCATTGGTGTCTCCATCAAGAGTCGGGAAATTTGGCTTTATATGCATGCTGGGATTTGTGGTTCCTTCCAGAGGATAGCACCTTTTTCATCCCTGGAATGGATTTTCACTACATTTGATATGAACACTTATGTATAATTAGGACATTTCTGGGACTTTCCAGCACTTTTTTGGATTTCTTTAATTTGTGATTTGTGCAAGCATCTGTTTTCATAACGCGTGTTTTTTTTCACTTTATTTCTAGCACTGCACATATTGCTATATTATCCTATGTATTGTCAAGTAATGACAATACAAATACAAAATAAACAGGCCTATAGAAGAAATGTGTGGAATTAAAAAAAAAAAAAAAAAAAACTCTATAAGGGGTATAAAGATCTGAGTGCTATAGTGATTAAAGCCTCTGATGTTCGAATAATGCAGCTGCCATCTTCCATTTGTCCTTTTTTTTTCATACTTTAAAACTTTATGTTATACAATAGAATTTCCTGAATTAATACATCATAATTTTGCCAAAAAAATGCATTCTTAACTAGACAAAGATGGATGTGTTTTTAAACTGTCAATTCAAAAGTTCTGAAAGGTTGAAGAAATGAGTTGATAGTTTATGAAGCCTGAAACACAAGGAACAGATTGTCCTGAGCTTGAAGAGCTGGTCAATTGCAACTTTGAACACCACAGCAAAATTATTTGTATATGCAGCTGCAAAACAGAAATTTCCAGACAAATCAGATTACATTGACTTGGTTTAATGATTGCTGTATAGAGGTAAATAAAAACAGTTTATATGCCATGTAAAGCAGAAGGAAGAACAATTCATTTTAGAATTGTTTTGTTTATCTGTTTTCATTGTTGTCTATACGAGTGAAAAGAAAATGCAATCAGTAGGCTAGAAAACAGTTTTTTTTTTTTTTTAGGCGTTTTCATCTTTGGGATGGTGAAAATCGAAGATATCTATCAAAATCATTAAAGCAATGTCATTTTTTTATTGACACACACATTTTAGCACCTGTAACCATAACTGGGGAGAACAGGAGTTAAAAAACAACTGAAAAATGGACGTTTGGATGCAGCAAATGTTTGATTGTTTTTTTTTTTTCATTGTAAATAGGACTTTCTATTATAAATATGTCAATGCCTTTCATAAAGGTGAAATAGTCACAGTTAATGGAAACTGTAATGAGAATGGGCAGTTTACTGACTTTTTATCAAAGTATATCTGAGATGTAAGTGTGTATAGCCAGTCTTCAACTAATAGTTTTTCATCACATTTTCTAAGAGGAAAAAAGGAACAGGGCTTTCACATGCAATGCAAAGACAAGTTAGCCAAACTAGAAAGAACATCACACGCCATTCTGGAGGTTATGCCATTTCCACTGTTTCCGTTAGATGTCCGCACATGCATGGCCACCCTAAAGCCAGGTACACACTAATTTTTTATTTTTTTTGTGCAACTCTGCCGTTCTAGGTGAGTGACCGAGTCTCACACGTTGTGAACAGGAACCCAGGGTGCTGCAAAGCTCGTCTGTGAGATTCAGAGACATGCAAAAATACAGAATATTGCTGAATCCTTGGCAACTTTATTGAAGCATTAAAATCACATCCCAGGTACGACAGGAACATAAACGGTAACGCGTTTTGCACTGAAGTCAGCACTTACTCAAACCTCATATGCACACATACATTGCATGAAATATATATTGTACAGGACGCCAAGGTTGGGTCCAGGACAGTTGCTATATACCTCCTGTATTTGGGTTATGGTCCCTTTAAGGGAAGTTTGTAAATGTTCAGGGGATCATCCAGGACGGGTGAGAAATTCCTGGGAATAGTAAAAATCAGGAGGACTGACACGCAGTTCTCTCTGTATTGTAAAGAGAGATATTTGGGACCCGGAATTTGGGGGGCTCTGTAGAGATATTCGGGTGGGAAAGAGCCCCCACCCCTGACTAATAGGGACTCCAGCGCACACAGGGTTAAGACCCATGAGAAGCAGACCTTAAAAGACAGGAAGCAGCAATAGGTGAGTGGTGAGGAGGAGCAGTTGATGGTTGCACCTGTCTGGAGATCTGTAAGTCTGCTGGAGTCGGCCAAAAGCTGCTGAGAGGTATGTTAAGGACTGCTACAAACCTTGGGGTAAAGACCCATCTACAAAACTGCATGTGCCTTTTTCCTTACTTTGTTCCTGTGTGCTGAAGATAAGCAGACTTTATTTTGTGTTTTATTTGTGCTCTGCTGGAAGCCATGTTTTGAGTTTTGCTGAAATAAAGCCTTTTTGTTTATATTTTAAACGGTTGTGCACTCAATCCGGTGGAGCTAGAACCCCAAACGTTAAAATATAAATGTATAATACAAGTTAGCATGATATGGCAATTAAGCAATTGAAAAATTAACCAATAAATCAACTAAAGACGCACTCCCACTACACTAATGAGAGCCTGTGCTCCTTGCCTTCCCATACTAACATGTCACATAACACATACATCTAAAAACAAAAAAATCACAAACAAAACAAGCCACACAAATCTTCTCCAACCCATCACCCACCAACACAGATCCAGCAGCCAATGATGGATGACCGTGCAGGAGAGCACAGGGAAGGAGATAGTCAGCCAACTACAGCAGGACACCTTCACAAACTAAGTGCACATAATGTCATAATGTGAGGGAAACACATAATCTTATTCCCTCCTCCGGCAGGCTGTGTGGCTAACTAGCCATTCACAGCACGCCAAGCAGACAGTGATGACCTATAACCACCTAATGCAATAGTTTGGAAAACAACAAAATACGTTAGATTAAATAGAGAGTCCAAAAATTCAAAAACAGACAAAATATGGATAAAAGATGAAAGAAAGATCAAAATGATCCAATAAAAAATGGACCCCTTGGAACCCATACACAAAAGGTACAGTTGGCCAAAAGAAATGGTACAGTTGAACAAAAAACCATGAGAGGTTCGTTCATCGATCTCCCCTGCTGAGCTATTGTGTTCTGACAGTGGGACGCCCCCGCCAGAACAGTCCAATCAGCGCTCTCTACCATTGGCTTGAGAGCGCTGATTGGAAGTCGGCCGGATGCTGATTTTCCAGCATGCACGTCCGACAGAGGCCATTTTGTCGGACAGACTAACGTGCAGAGGGGCCCAAAGTCAGCTGTTTTATTTGTTCCCCACCTGTTGTCTCCCAAAATTAGGCTTAACACATGACTACAGAGTACTGAAAGTGCAGTAAATTCTTAACAAAGGAATATATCGGTCCCCCCGGTAATTATTTAAATTCTTTGCAGTCCATCTTAAACGAATTTGTTTCATATATTTGTTGCAGCACCCCTCCTTTCAAAATTTTCACACATAGGGCTTATTTAAACCAGATGTGGTGTGGGAACACATGCAAAACCGCATGTTTTTCTTGCGCTTCATAAAAAAATGCTGCGTTCTGCATATGCACGTGGGTGCTAGTGTGCGCCTGAACCGGCCAAAGCTCATGGTACCAAAGTACCATGCAGATAGATGCTTCTGTCACCAGTCCTGGACAGACTGGCATCTGCAGTAACTGTTACTTGGACATACTGTATCAGAGGTTCAGTGCCTGGGACAGCAGGTAGGGGGAGGCACCCAGAGATCTGAAAGAAAAGGTTGAGGCCATCATGGCCTGGCCTACCCCTCAAGCCAAAATACAGCTTACATCAGTCTTGGGTACAGCTGGCTACAGTAGGAAGACTGGCTTAAAAAAAAGGAACAGTCTAAAATGGCATTTTGGATGCCAGGGTCTGTGACATCCCATGTCCACACACTCCTCAAGGACCAAAAATGATGGTCTGCATCAGCAGTCTACAGCTCTCTTGTAAAATCAAACTTTAAGAAACATAAGCTGAGATCTATAAGAGCCAATGATCCATCTTGCTCACTGACTGGACTCTGCTGAACTCACCAAGCCACACTTTGTTAGGTATTTTCCTTTTTAAAACCTTTTTTGTTTTTCTGTTGCATTATGGTCTCTTTTCCCTTTGTAATACTCTTTTTATGTAAACGTTGTATTTGCACAGTGTTGCCTTTTCTACTAATAAACAATATTTTGAAAGGTGTTAAAGTGGTTTTTAAGCCACTGTGTCTTCATGCTACAATCTTGTCTGTTATGTCAAATGATGTGCCTTAGTGTATGTGTTTTGTAAAAAAAAAAAGCTGCTGTATACCTTATTTTATAGTGCCGCTCGCGTGACCGGCTGCCTCTCTCCTCTCGATCTGACAGGTAGAGCGGGAGAGGCTGAAGATTCCCCACTGATGTCAGCCAGGAGGAGTAGAGCAGAGAAGGAGAGAGGAAGCTGGTCACGTGTGTGCCGAGCAGCGCTTTAAAATTAGGTATACAGCGGCCTATTTTTTACAAAACACATACACTGGGGCACATCACTTGATATAACAGACGAGATTGTAGCAAGAAGACACAGTTATTTTAGCAGCGGGGGGGGGGGGGGGGGTTCGGGGAGGGCATCAGAGCTGACAGGCAGGAAGGGAGGGGAGAGAGGACAGAGGATAGCTGCGGATGACGGAGGCACGTAAACTGACCACAGTGTCAGGGTTCAGCAGCCATGACAAACTGTGGTCAGTTTACAGAGGGGATGGCAGAGCCAGACAGGATCAGCCAGGTATTTCAGGTCCTATATAACATGCTTTGAAGAAACAGGATTCGTTTTTTTTTTAAGGTTAAAACACTTGTGAGTACACCCCTCACATTTTAAAAAAAATATTTTATTATAAGTTTTCATGTGACAACACAGAAGAAATGACACTTTGCTACAATGTAAAGTCGTGAGTGTACAGCTTGTATAACAGTGTAAATTTGCTGTTCCCTCAAAATAACTCAACAGACAGCCATTAATGTCTAAACCGCTGGCAACAAAAGTGAGTACACCTCTAAGTGAAAATGTCTAAACTGGGCCCAAAGTGTCAATATTTTGTGTGGCCACCATTATTTTCCAGCACTTCCTTAAACCTCTTGGGCATGGAGTTCCCCAGAGCTTTACAGGTTGCCACTTAAGTCATCTTCCACTCCTCCATGAGGACATCACAGAGCTGGTGGATGTTAGAGACCTTGCGCTCCTCCACCCTCCATTTGAGGATGCCCCACAGATGCTCAATTGGGTTTAGGTCTGGAGACATGCTTGGCCAGTCCATCACCTTTACCCTAAGCTTCTTTAGCTAGGTAGTGGTCGTCTTGGAGGTGTGTTTGGGGTCGTTATGTTGGAATACTCCCCTGCGGCCCAGTCTAAGAAGGGAGGGGATCATGCTCTGCTTCAGTATGTCCCAGTACATGTTGGCATTCATGGTTCCCTCAATAAACTGTAGCTCCCCAGTGCTGGCAGCACTCATGCAGCCCCAGACCATGACACTACCACCACCATGCTTGACTTTAGGCAAGACATACTTGTCTTTGTACTCCTCACCTGGTTGCCATCACACACACTTGACACCATCTGAACCAAATAAGTTTTCAGTAATCCATGTCCTTAGTGTGCTTGTCTTCAGCAAACTGTTTGCCATTGTCTAGCCTGTAGAGGTCTGTGCGTCCCCCCCCCCCCCATGGATATGCTTCCCCAGACCATCACTGACCCGCCACAAAACCGGTCATGCTGAGCGATGTTACAGGCAGCATAATGTTCTCCATGGCTTCGCCAGACCCTTTCACATCTGTCACATGTGCTCAGGGTGAACCTGCTTTCATTTGTGAAAAGCACAGGGCACCAGTGGCGGACCTGCCTATTCTGGTGTTTAATGGCAAATGCCTATCGAGCTCCAAAGTGCTGGACAGTGAGCAGAGGGCCCAATAAAGGACATCGGGGCCTCAGGCCACCCTCATGAAGTCTGTTTCCGATTGTTTGGTCAGAGACATTCATACCAGTGGTCTACTGGATGTCATTTTGTAGGGCTCTGGCAGTGCTCATCCAGTTTCTCCTTGCACAAAGGAGCAGACACCGGTTCTGCTGATGGGTTAAGTACCTTCTATGGCCCTGTCCAGCTCTCCTGGAGTAACTGCCTGTCTCCTGGAATATTCTCCATGCTCTTGAGACTGTGTGTAATGTTCTGGTACCTTTGGGTACCCTAATTACTCTTTCATAAGTGTATGCGCCCCACCATTCTCTTTTGGTAAGGTGCGCATACACCTTTAAGACTGATGCTGTCATCACTGAGCGCCGGACTGGATGGCTATTTAGATCGCCGGCTCTCACTCACATGTGTTCGTTCAAACTGCTTTGTGCCTTGATGCTAACCTGTCTTGAAGCTCTCATGTTTGCAAGCATACCTCGCTGTCGGAACCACGCTGCGCTGATCCCTGTATCATCCGCTCTTGCCGAACCTCTCCTCTGCTACATTGCTATTAGTAATAAGTACCCCACAGGGGAAACCTCTATAACCTTCATACTAAAACTTACACTATCTAGCTCTGCATACTAAGGACTATTACTACAACTGCATTATCTAAGATTGCTAGCTCTTGAGCCTACTACCACCTGTTCTTGCACTGGGTTGATCTCTCTTGTATGTCCACCTGCTACTCTGTCATCTGCTACCATACATGATTGCTAAACCTATCTGCATCCCATCTGCTACTATCTTACTTTCAAGAACATTTCCTTTCAAGTGTCTGTCATCTACCATCTCTACCCAATCTGTCTCTTCAGCCTATCATCACTGTGTTACTATATACATAAGTCACTCTAGGAAACATCTTACTGAGTGTGTGTATTTACTTGCTGAATTGAGATCATCCACACATGATGAGTCATTGGGAGTTGGGATTGGTGTCTCAGCGTTTCTCTACATGACTACTGAAGTGGAATATTTCTGCAGCTGAAAATCCACATCATACATAAAACGCAGGAGCGTTACAGATTGAACGAACCACAAATGGATTCAGCAGAAATAACCACTCAGATGACACAATTAAAACAGCAAGTAACTGCGTTAATACACGCACTTGCTGAATTAAAAGAAGACAATCAGGCTGTGTCGCAGCAGGTAATTAGACTGACACAACTTACCACTGCTCAGTCCCCTGAACCCAAAATAAATTCTCCTTTGGTATTTACAGGCGATCGCAAAAAATTTCGCGAATTTAAAAACGCATGTGAGTTACTTTTCTTGCTAAAACCCCGTACCTACCTTACTGATCACATTAAGGTTTGTACTATTATTTCTTACCTAACAGGCGATCCTCGGGCCTGGGCAGACTCTCTTTTTGAGAAAAGCGACCAGCTTCTCAACTCCTATGCCTTGTTCCTAGCAGAACTCACTAGCCTATATGATGATCCCAATAGGCAGAGTACTGCCGATCTTCAATTAAGATCCTTGAAACAAGGTGGGAGACCTGTAGAAGACTTTGTCGCAGAATTCAAGAGATGGACCCTTGATTCAGAATGGAATGATGCATCTCTGAAATCCCAATTTAGGCTTGGCCTATCAGAGGCCGTTAAAGACGAGCTCGCCGAGCGGATCTGCCAAAAACCCTGGATGCATTGATACAACTCAGTATCACCATAGATAGAAGACTACGAGAAAGAAAGGCTGAGAAAATGGGAATGCCATTATCCAGTTCTTCTCGGATTTCGGCCGTTGACCCCGTTCCTATGGAGGTAGGAACCATACGCCCACCTCTATCAACTATGGAAAGAGCCAGAAGACGATCTGGTAATCTCTGCTTGTACTGTGCATCCCCGGATCAAAGATAAACGTCTGTCCCCTAGTCTACAAAAAGAAGGGTGAGTGTTCACATGTCCTCCTAGGGGGATTGACAACTTCAATCACTAACCCTTACCTTTCTGTTTGCTTAACATTACAGTGGGACCAGAACAGGATTACTACTAAGGCCATGATTGACACAGGATCTTGTGGAAATTATATTGACATACGTTTTGCTGCTTTAAATAAAGTTCCTATTATTTCTAAACTTAAACCTGTCTCAGTGAGTCTTATTAACGGTGTTCCTTTATCCTCTGGTCCGATCACTGATCAGACACAGGCACTCCTAGTCACTACTAACGGGTCTCATATGGAGACCACTACCTTCGATCTAATACCTTCACCCCACTTTCCCATTGTTTTGGGACTTCCCTGGTTGCACACACATCAACCAACCATAGATTGGAAGGAACGGACCCTGACCTTCCTCTCTTGCTATTGCGAGGGTACGTGTAACCTCCCGTCTTTCGGGAAGATCCTGTCTGTGGTGACAGATGAGATTGCACCACTATGTTATCAGGATCTCTCTGAGGTTTTTCTTGAGAAAAATGCTCAAGCACTACCTCCCCATCGAGACTATGATTGTAGCATTGATCTACTCCCAAATAGCAAATTGCCGTTCGGTCATGTTTATCCTCTTTCACAGGATGAACTTTCCCATCTCAAAGACTATTTGGATGAGAATTTGGAAAAAGGTTTTATTAGACCTTCCACTTCTTCCACAGCAGCAGGACTCTTTTTTGTCCGCAATAAGGACTCAAGTCTCAGGCCTATCATCGACTATAGGCAATTGAATGCTATTACAATAAAAGATCGCTATCCTCTACCGCTTATCCCTGAGCTCATTGAGCAGGTGCGTGGAGCTACCTATTTTTCAAAATTGGACCTGAAAGGAGCATACAATCTCATTCGAATCCGTGATGGACACGAGTGGAAGACTGCATTCAGAACCAGATACGGATTGTTCGAATATCTTGTAATGCCATTCGGGCTATGCAACGCCCCTGCAGTTTTTCAACGATTTATAAACGATATTTTCAGAGACTTACTAGATGTCTGTGTTGTGGTATATCTGGACGATATACTTATTTATTCACGATCCCTGTCTGAACACATAAGACATGTAAGACTAGTATTATCGAGATTGCTTGCACACAACCTTTATGTGAAACTGAAAAAATGCTTGTTTCATAAAGAAGAGGTACTGTTTCTAGGCTATATCATATCCAAAACAGGAATCGAGATGGACATGAGTAAGATATCCTGCATTCAGGATTGGCCTACACCAACCACACGCAAGGCGCTACAGCGATTCCTTGGATTTTCAAATTTCTACAGGAAGTTCATTAGAAACTTCTCTGCCATTGTGAGACCCCTCACACAGCTCACTAGCATTAAAAAAAACATTCAAATGGTCAGATGAAGCAAATAAAGCTTTTCACCTGTTAAAGACAAGGTTTACTTCTGCTCCCATACTACGCCATCCAGACCCATCCCTCCAATACATTCTGGAAGTAGATGCGTCAAACATGGCAGTAGGAGCAATACTCTCCCAACGACCAACTCACACTTCACCACTTCATCCAGTCGCCTTTTTTTCTAAATCCCTAAGCAGTCCAGAGATAAATCACCCCGTGGGTGAAAAGGAACTGCTTGCTATAAAATTGGCTCTGGAGAATTGGCGACATCTACTCGAAGGCACCCAATTACCAATACTTATATACACGGACCATAAAAATCTCCAATATCTTCAGACTAACAAAACTCTCTCGCACCGACAGGTACGATGGTCACTATTCTTTCTAAGGTTTAACTTCCTAGTGACCTACACACCTGCAGATAAGAACAAAAAGGCGGATGCACTATCACGACTAACTGAAGAAAACTACTTTGAAATCCCTTCCGTTCCTATAATACCTCACAAACGCATTATTGGAGTTGTCCGTTCCTTGAAGGAAGAGGTTTTGCATGGTATAAGTTTGGATTCACCCCCACCACAACTAAATACTGATGCAGAAGGCTTCCTCTACTACAACGACAAACTTTACATACCACCTACCATACGCACCAAGATCTTGGAATTATCGCATGATGTGCCTATGGCAGGACATATGGGTATGACAAAGACTCTTAATCTGATTACCAGGCAATTCTGGTGGCCTGACATGAAAACATCTATACAAAAATTTGTCTCTTCATGCAATGTCTGTGCCAGGTCCAAAATTGACACTACGAGACCATCCGGTCTACTATGCAGTCTACCAATACCCCAAACTCCATGGGAAGTTGTGTCCTTGGACTTTATAGTGGAATTGCCTCCTTCCAAAGGATTTAATACCATCTTAGTGTCAGTGGACCATCTGACAAAAATGGCACATTTCATTGCTATTCGCAGATTACCTTCGTCCAAACAAACGGCAGAACTCCTGATGAAACATGTCTTTAAGTTACATGGTATCCCAAAAACTCTTCTGTCTGACCGTGGATCACAATTTATTTCCAAGTTCTGGCAAGAACTATGTCACATACTACAGATCGAGCGGAAGCTCACTTCTCCTTACCATCCGCAGACCAACGGACAGACTGAAAGAGTCAACCAATGCATCGAGCAATATTTACGTTGTTACACTTCTTACCAACAGGATGATTGGGTGGATCTTCTCCCTCTGGCAGAATTTGCCTACAACAACGCAACCCACAGTACGACCAAGCAGAGTCCGTTCTACTTGAACTATGGGTTTCATCCCTCTATTCTTCCACCACGCATCCTTCCTTCAAATAACCCAGTAGCTTCAGACTATCTTACCCAAATAAAGGACTCTCTGGGTTTGCTTAATACTACCATTGCACACGCTCATAGTCAACAAAAGAAGTACTATGATCTTCGCAGAAGACCTTCTCCTCAGTACGCTATCGGGGACCTCGTTTGGCTCTCAACAAAAAATTTAAGACTGAAAATCCCTAGCAAAAAGCTTGGACCTCTGTTCTTGGGACCTTTCCCAATCAAGAAACTTATTGGAAAAGCTGCAGTACAGCTTACATTGCCAATAGACCTCAAAATACATCCCATTTTCCATGTGTCGCTACTGAAGCCCCATGTTCCTGACCAAGGAATAAGGCCTACTATCCCACCTCCTCCTCCTGTACAAGTTGAAGGTGGAGAAGAATATGAGATAAAAGAGATTCTGGATTCTCGTATCCACAGAGGAAGACTTCAGTACTTGGTTCGATGGAAGAACTATGGGCCCCAAGACGACACCTGGCTAAACACCTCTGACATACATGCCTCTAGATTAATCCGCAATTTTCATGCGAAGTACCCAGACAAACCAGCTCCAGAGGCCTTCAGGAGCCGGCCTTAAGGGGGGGGTACTGTAATGTTCTGGTACCTTTGGGTACCCTAATTACTCTTTCATAAGTGTATGCGCCCCACCATTCTCTTTTGGTAAGGTACGCATACACCTTTAAGACTGACGCTGTCATCACTGAGCGCCGGACTGGATGGCTATTTAGATCGCCGGCTCTCACTCACATGTGTTCGTTCAAACTGCTTTGTGCCTTGATGCTAACCTGTCTTGAAGCTCTCATGCTTGCAAGCATACCTCGCTGTCGGAACCACGCTGCGCTGATCCCTGTATCCCGCTACCGGATCATCCGCTCTTGCCGAACCTCTCCTCTGCTACATTGCTATTAGTGATAAGTACCCCACAGGGGAAACCTCTATAACCTTCATACTAAAACTTACACTATCTAGCTCTGCATACTAAGGACTATTACTACAACTGCATTATCTAAGATTGCTAGCTCTTGAGCCTACTACCACCTGTTCTTGCACTGGGTTGATCTCTCTTGCATGTCCACCTGCTACTCTGTCATCTGCTACCATACATGATTGCTAAACCTATCTGCATCCCATGTGCTACTATCTTACTTTCAAGAACATTTCCTTTCAAGTGTCTGTCATCTACCATCTCTACCCAATCTGTCTCTTCAGCCTATCATCACTGTGTTACTATATACATAAGTCACTCTAGGAAACATCTTACTGAGTGTGTGTATTTACTTGCTGAATTGAGATCATCCACACATGATGAGTCATTGGGAGTTGGGATTGGTGTCTCAGAGTTTCTCTACATGACTACTGAAGTGGAATATTTCTGCAGCTGAAAATCCACATCATACATAAAACGCAGGAGCGTTACACTGTGCTGTGAGACAGAGCAAACCTTCTGGTAATGGCACCTATTGATGTGCCATCCTGGAGGAGTTGGACTGCCTGTGAAACCTCTATAGCAGGGGTAATGAATTAAAATTCAAGGAGGTCCGGTCGCTAAAATTTTCATTGGGCCGAGGTCCGAATCTCAAGTCTGTGCTGACTCAGCAAGATTGTAGTCACCATATTTCTTATCAAAAATGCGTGACCCTTAACATAAAATATGCCCATCAGCGTGCCCCTTATTTTGTGTTAAGGGTCACGCTGATGGGCAAATGTTATGCTAAGGGGCACGCTGATGGGCATATTTTATGTTAACGGTCACGCTGGTGGGCACATTTTGTTCTGCCCATCAGAGTGCCCCTAACATAAAATGTGCCCATCAGCTTGCCCCTTATTTTATGTTAAGGGTCATGCTGATGGGCATATTTTATGTTAAGGGGCATGCTGATGTGCATATTTTTTGCTGTGGTACACACTGATGGGCATATTTTATGTTAAGGGGCACGCTGATGGGCACATTTTATGTTAAGGGTCACGCTGATGGGCAAAACAAAACGTGTAAATCAGCGTTGCGCTCAACATAAAATATGCCCATTAACGTGCCCCTTAACATAAATGTGCCCATTAGCGTGTCCCTTAACATAAAATATGCCCATGAGAGTGCCCTTTAACATAAAATATGCCCATCAGCGTGTCCATTAACATAAAATATGCCCATCAGCGTGTCCCTTAGCATAAAATAAGAGGCACGCTGATGGGCACATTTTATGTCAAGGGAGCAATCTGATGGGCATATTTTGTTTCTTTTATGGGGCACTCTAATGAGCACAACAACACATGCCAGTCTGCACACTTGAGGGTTTTTTTTAAATTGCATTATTCTCCTCTAAAAATGTGCTCCACATACCTGGAGCCAGCTGAGTCAAAAGCCCTGAACAGGGGGGTGGGGCATGCACATAGTGTCCGCTGTGAGGGAGCCGCAGTCAGGAGCAGAGGGCGGGGCGCGCGAGTGACGTCACGCCCCTACTCGCGGCCCGACAGGACACCGCGATGTCCATTAGTCAGTTGCAGGGGGCAGGGCGCACGCGGGACGTCACTCCCCTACTCGCGGCTCGCGCGGGACGTCACTCCCCTACTCGCGGCTTGCGGCCGACAGGACAACGGCTGCTAGTGAGCCGGGAGCCGCAAGCGGTTCGGGCAGAAGCATCGCGTGGGCCGCCAATGGACCGCGGGCCGCCATTTAGTGACCGCTGCTCTATAGGGTCCAGGTATCACCTCATGCTACCAACAGTGACACTGACTCTAGCCAAATGCAAAACTAGTGAAAAATAGTCAGAAAAGATGAACAGGGAAAAAAATGTGAGTGGCCTCCATCTGTAAAACCATTCCTGTTTTGGAAGTCATCTCACTGTTGCCCATCTAGTGCACCTGTTGTTAATTTCATTAACATCAAAGCAGCTGAAACTGATTAACAACCCCCTCTTCTACTTAACTGATCAGATCAATATCCCAGGAGTGTAATTGACTTGATGCTATATTCTGATTAAAAAGTGTTCCTTTAGTTGTTTAGAGCAGTGTATATATATATATATATATATATATATATTTGTATATGAGAAGAGACCGTAGAGAATAAAGTGGGGGGTGTTGCAATTTTTTTCAACATACAGATGGATGAATTTTAGTGCATACAAACGCTACATAATACCCTTTTTTAGGTAAAATATAAAAGATGATGTTATGCTTAGTAAATAGATACCTAACATGACATGATTTAAAATGCCATACGTCCTTGGAACGTACCAAACTGCGATACCTAACAATCTGCATAGGTGACTTTTTAAATGCCTTTACAGATTATCAGTTACACAGAAGGTCTGGAGCTAAAATAATAGCTCTCAGACGTTTGCCACGACTGTTGGTGCCATCATCATTTACATATTTGTGCAGGACTTAGATATGCGTTCATATTTCCACCTAAGCATGGGAGTATGGGGCACTTTAAATTTTCTAATTATTATCATTTATTTTATTGAAAACTTTTTTTACAATGCCCCTTTAACTTTTCAATCCACTTTATTGCTATCACAACATTCAACAACATTCCTTGTGAAAGCATGACCTGTGATAAGTCCTCTTCATGGAGAGATATGGGGTCTATTAGATCTCTACTCCATCCTCCAATGCAGCTGATCAGCCAATCACTGGCTGTTAACAGCCAGGTAAAAAAGGACCAAAACTGGAATTGACAGAATCCATTGGCTTCAGGGGAGAGAGCAGTCACTTCTGGTTTTAGATCCACCATTTCCTGCCAGGTACAGCCAGGGGACACATCTAGCCAAGCTGATCTGTGATGGTATGAATGGCAGGGGAGACATTGGCATCTATTAGACCCCTAATTACTCCAAAAAGAGTATCTGTCACCTGCTCTTTGCTATCACAATCAAGTAAAAATAAAAAATAAAATTAAAATAAAGTGTATAAATTTTCTTTTTTAAATATTGCCATAACCCCCCCCCCCCCCCTGCCCCGTACTCATGCACAAAAGCAAGTGCATGCGCAGGGTGCTTACACATATGTAAACCACGGTCGCACCACAAATGTGATGTATCACAGCAAACATCAAAGTGAGAGCAATAGTTCTAGCGCAAGAGCTCCTGGAAGCATCACTTAGGCAGATTTTTGGGCACCTTAGCTTTTCACGTAATTTTAAGACTTGACATATTGGGTATTGATTTACTCAACGCAACCTTATCTTTTATATTTTACCAAAAATTGGCGTTATAGTGTGTGTGTTCGCACTAAAATTCATTTTACTATATTTCTTTCTAAAAATGTGTGTTCAATAAAGAAGTACACAAATATCATGTGATATTAAAAATATGCAACTATCATTATTTTATTCAACAGGACCTCTGGTTTAAAGAAAATAAATAATATTCTGGGAGTTTAAGTAATTTCATTTCCAAAAATGAAGATTTTTCATGAAAACATTTGCTCTAGAAATGAACTGGAGTGCTACTATATGGTAAATCTCTGGATATTGATGTCTGTGGTGACAGTGAGCATTACAGACATGTATTATATGTCATAATTGTTAGTGTGAAAGTTTGAAATTTTATGATAAAAAAACTCTGGTGGCAGCGATTGATAGGGTAAAAAGAGTTAATTACTTAGAGTAAATTACTTGAAGCATAACTCCACTTTTGTTGAGAAAAAAACATTCCCCTCTTGGTGATCTGTGTACATTGCAAGGATTATAACAAACTTTGTTGCAGATTCCTACCTTTGTTATTCTGAAGAAATCATTGTTTGTTCCTCTGTGCTAAGCCTCTGTTCCTCTTAGCCTCTGTGCTAAGTAAGACTCATGGGAGAAGTTTCATAATTATCAATCAGCTGTGCAGCTGCAAGACATTAATGAGGAAACCTGCTGGGCCTGCATCCTTTAGGCCCCATTCACACTGTCCGTCCGTTCTCATCCGATCCCATCCGATCCGCTGGACGGATGGAAAAACAGAATTTTTGTAAGAACTTACCGTAAAATTCTTTTCTCTGAGTCCTCTGACAGTCGCCGCCCACTCATACAGTCTTCACTTATGGGTATTGTCCTTATCCATAGGGGTAAACTAGGCAAAAGATTTTTGTTAAAATCATACATAAAAGCATTTGCGTGTACACACCCACAGGGGGCTGTTACTCTGGACCATACCCTCATGCTAGCAGCATTCCCAACTCAGTTTGGTAGCAAGCAGTATATAGATCCAACAACCCCAAAAGGGGGCGGCGACTGTCAGAGGACTCAGAGAAAAGAATTTTACGGTAAGTTCTTACAGAAATTCTGTTTTCTCTTACGTCCTCTGACAGTCGCCGCCCACTCATACAGTCTTTACTTATGGGACGTCCCAAAGCAGTGTAGACTTGAGGGGTGGGAAACGCAACTGCCACAAGGGTAATGCAACACCCAGGTCAGAGAAGGAACCTTATCACCAAGATAAGGGTAAAAAAACACTGGGTAACAGGAAGCTCAACAGGAGCAAACCCAGGAAAGCAAAAAACCAAGGGGTCAATCCCCCAACAGGAAGGGACAGGAAGTTGAGAATGCTGCTAGCATGAGGGTATGGTCCAGAGTGACAGACCCCTGTGGGTGTGTACATGCAAATGCTTTTATGTATGATTTTAACAAAAATGTTTTGCCTAGTTTACCCCTATGGATAAGGACAATACCCATAAGTGAAGACTGTATGAGTGGGCGGCGACTGTCAGAGGACGTAAGAGAAATAGGGTTTCCATCCGTCCAGATTTGACAGATCGGATGTCAGCTGACATGTCTCCACTGACATCCGATGCCCCATAGGGATGTATGGGGGGGACCGTTCAGATCCGCCAAAAAAACAAGACAGGCGGATCTGAACGGTCCGCCTGTGTGAAAGAGCCCTTAAGATGTGTTCCTGTTAGGAATATCTCACCAAAAATGACATTTTTGTTGCAGGGGATGCCAGAAATCTGACTTGTATCTTAGGCAGACTTCTGGGAAAATCAGTGAGCCAATCACACAAGCAGGAAATTATTTTTCTGGGGTGTGGTCAGTACAGATTCTGTGTACAGAACAGCTCTAGGTACCCATATTGCATTGCATTTTCTGCAAATTACAACGGCTGCAGATTGCAAAGGAAAGGCATTTTGTTTTTTTTTTTGTTTTTTTAATGTTTGGATTTTTATTGGGTTTAAAAGGTTTACAGAGAAAAAGAAAAGAACAATAATATAGCATAACATGGCAAAAACAGAGTCTTCTGAAAGTGAATAAACATCAAATTACCAACAATGTATTGGTGTACATATACTGAGCAAACATTAAATGTTATTGATCGGAGGGATCCTCAGGAAAGGTATTTTTAATAGCATTCAATCACAATATGACTTGTCACAATTGTATACGCTATATTATTTTTTCTTTATTTGCTATTTTTTTCAAATGAAAGAGGAGTTACCCTTTCATAACTTAGTTGGCCAAACCCCAAAACAATTGCTCTCAGTCTGCTTGCACTTGACAGTGGTCCCACGGGCTGGAAAACCATTGTGCAAGGTGAGGCTGAGAGTGTCTCTGTACCATTTGACAGCATGGTATGAATTTGACCAGCCATTTGTCACAAGTTTGTAAAAGTGGCAAGGATCTGACACAGCGTCCCTCACAGCATCCATCATCACAAGTTCTAAATCTGTTTTTTGTAAGCAGTATCTTAGAGTCTGGCCTTTAATTCTTGATATACAGATATTAAGTCACTGGTAACAAGGTCAGCTATGTTAATAAATGTCCTGGTCACTCCTAGTTACTCTACTACTTAAAAAAATCCATGCCTGCTAATGAATTTCCGATTATCAAACCTCTCTGGTTTTACTCTTATTCACTGACAACGTTGGATTAGAAAGCCTGAGATCTCTTATAATGAATTTAAATTAAACATTCACAGATACAACAAGGTTACATTTACATTTCTTCAGATTTGGAAAAATATATTATATTTAATCTTCGATAATGACAGTTCTGCTACAATAATGAAAAACATCAGTAAGAACAAATCTTTAGCCACAGGAGATATTCTGATAAGCTTCTGCTAAAAAAAAAAAAAAGAAAGAAAAAAATCTTCTGGAAAGAGTCTCTGAAGCTGCGATTTTTTTTTTTTTTTAGTTCTGTTCTACTTTAAAACATGTCAGAGTACTTTACATTTCCTCCAATCACGTATTCAGTCTCAAGTCTGTGTAATGAACACCACTTAGAAATGCTTTGTGCTTTCTTCAGGCAAATGTCAGAAGATAGATGAGAAACGCGATGCAATTGCCAAATGCAAAGCTAAAATTAATAAAAGGTGCTATTTATGTTTCCATTTACAAAAAAAAAAAAGATGCTCTCGTTTCCTTCATCCTTGAGGAATACAGAAGACTAATAGGTTCAGTATTAGGTGGGATTCAAATTTGACGGTTCAAAACAGTCGGTGGCGTGCTTCCAAGCCCCGGCACTATTTTGCATGAATAGCACTTTTTTTTTGCCATTGTTTCAACGATAAAACTCATTCTCTGTCAATACTAAGAACACTTTGATTTCCTCGGAGATAATTATACATGCTGTTCAAATTACACATTACAGCTTAACCCTTCAAACGCTAACAGCCTCCTAACCAAATGTGACGATTCTCAGAGCATTTCAAACTCACCATGCTTCTGCTCAAAACACAATTACTATAATTTTCTAGCAAGAAACCAATACTAAATTATGCTTTATTTTTGTTAGCAGATCTCAGACTGAACAAAGGGCTTAAAAGTTTACAGATATTGTGTGACACATTAGAACAACATTTTACAGAGTCCTACCAAAAAAAAAAAAAAGAAGACGAAGAAGAAAGAAAGGAAAGACATAATCATCCCTGTGGAATTTTGTTCTCATCCTCCAGACTTTTCTTTCACACCCCAGTGCGGAAGCACAGCCCCCTCTCTAAGCAATTAGAGAGGATGTTCAACCTCTTCATACTTAGAAATCTGCAATTCGCTTTTAAATTTCCTGCAGCTGTCACTTGATGCTGCTGAGAGAGACCCAGCAAAGCAATAGACTCATTCTCCTGAATACTGGAAGTCTGGGTCGCAGTATACAAATCACATGACCATGTTTTTCCTTACATATACAGTACAATATAGATGCAGTAATTAGTGTACAGTCTCTAAAAAATGTACCTATGCTGTATATGTTCTTTGATGCAGTAGCTGTAAGAAAATCAATGTTTATCATTATTGTTTTAATTATTTTTTTAGCCAGTTACTCTTATTTACATAGTTAGTCAGGTTGAAAAAAGACCCAAGTCCATCCGGTTCAACCAAAAAAAAAAAACAACCATACAATCCCATATACACAATCCTTTACCCACCCACATTTGATCCAGAGGAAGGCGAAAAAACCACAGCAAGGCATGATCTAATTTGCTACAGCAGGGAAAAAAAATTCCTGATCCCCTGAGAGGCAATCAGATATTCCCTGGATCAACTTTACCTAAAAAAAATTTAGTACCCACTTACTGTATATTAAGTACACCCAGGAAAGAATACAGACCTTTTTTAAAGCAATCTAGTGAGCTAGCCAGAACCACCTCTGGAGGGAGTCTATTCCACATTTTCACAGCTCTTACGGTGAAGAAACGTTTCCATATTTGGAGACAAAATCTGTTTCCCTCTAGACATAAAGAGTGCCCCCCTTGTCCTCTGTGTTGACCTTAAAGTGAATAACTCAACACCAAGTTCACTATATGGACCCCTTATGTATTTATACATGTTGATCATTTCCCCCCTTAATCTCCTCTTCTCAATAGAGAATAAATTCAGTTCCTCTAATCTTTTATCATAGCTGAGCACCTCCATGCCTCTTATCAGTTTGGTTGCCCTTCTCTGCACTTTCTCCAGTTCCCCCGATTTTCCTTTTTAAGAACTGGTGCCCAAAACTGAACTGCCTATTCCAGATGAGGTCTTACTAATGATTTGTACAGGGCCAAAATGACATCTCGCTCTCTGGAGTCCATGCCTCTGTTAATACAAGAAAACTTCTTCTTACTTTTCTGTAAATCAGGTTTTCAGGTTATTCTCGATGTGGTAAAAGGTAGCTTTGAAGAGCTAGAGGCACATATAAATTTAAGCCAGTGCACTCATAAATGTACAGTAGTCAGCATCGCAGGCTGATAACAGCATTGTCAGTGATGTGCTGCATTTTACTTCCACTTCAAACTGCAAGGTACTAATGTGTCCTAAAGTTTACCTATAGATATGAAAAGGTAGGAAACAACAAAGGCACAGTCTGACCACTGGACAACAGTTTTCCATTTGATCTACATTAACCACTTCTGGACCAGAAGGACTTGCTTCCTTAATGACCAAATGACTTTAACGGACAATTGTGCGGTTGTGCAACACTGTACCCAAATAAAACTGATGTCCTTTTTTTCCCACAGATAGAGCTTTCTTTTGGTGGTATTTGATCACCTGTGCAATTTTTATTTTTTGCGCTATAAACAAAAAAAAGCAACAATTCTGAAAAAAAGAAAACAATATTTTTCTTTTTCTGTTATATAACATTCCCCAAAAAAATGTAAAAATCAAAATATTTTTTACATTTTAGGCCAATTTGTTTTCTGCTACATGTTTTTGGTAAATAAAATCGCAATAAGCGTATTTTGATTGGTTTGCGCAAAAGTTATTGCGTCTACTAACTACAGGAAAGATTTATGTAATTTTTATTGTTTTTTTTTTACTAGTAATGGCGGTGATCTGTGATTTTTTTGTGGGACTGTGACATTGCGGCAGACAGATCGGACCCCTAACTGACATTTTTGACACTTTTGGGGGTACCAGTGACATTATTACAGTAATCAGTACTAAAAATATGCACTGTTACAGTAATAATGACACTGGCAGGGAAGGGGTTAACACTGTGGGTGATCAAGGGATTAAATGTGAGCCTAGGGGAGTGATTCTAACTGTAAGGGGGTGGGGCTTTTTAAATGATCACAAAGACCAGTGATCCCATATAGCAGGATCACAGGCGCTCTGTGATCATTCCAGAGAGAAGAACGGTCAGCTGTGTTTACACGATCACAGGAGCGATCGTGGGTGTTCAGGCGGCAATCAGAGCTGCCTGCCCCATGCATCGGAGTCCCCGCTGCCGAGTGGGGGCGGGAATGCACCGCTGGTGGCACGCGCTCGCCCCCTAGCCGCAGGCTAGCGACCGACGTATATCTACATTGGTTTGCGCAGCAGGGGCTGCCTGCGCAGTAAAACTGCGGCGGGTGGTCGTGAAGCGGTTAACATGCTTGCTTGTATTGCCCATTGGCAATATTACTTAAATTAGAGAAGGATAGAAGAAGTTCAGTCAGACATCCCTGGCACTGGCGTTATCTAGGGAAAGTAAAAACCACATGAAATCCAACGCTACTGAGTGCCTATTGCCCCTAGAATGATCATGCAAGGGTGTTTTCTGCTAGTAACAGACATGATGATGGTCAAAACTAGCTAAGGTGGGCAGGAGCATATTTACAGAAAATAGCACCTTACATAGTTACATAGTTACATAGTTAGTGAGGTTAAAAAAAGACATCAGTCCATCCAGTTCAACCTATGATGTGTGTGTGTGTTTGCTTTTAACCGTACATTGTATACCCCTGTATGTTGTGGTCTTTAAGGTGGCCATCTAATAGTTTTTTGAAACTATCAATGCTCCCTGCTGATACGACTGCTTGTGGAAGAGAATTCCACATCCTTACCGCCCTTACAGTGAAGAACCCCTTACGCATTTTAAGGTTAAACCGCCTTTCCTCTAGTTTTAGTGAGTGGCCACGTGTCTTATTGTATTTCCTTACTCTGAATAGTTTGTTCCTTATGCTAGGGTCGCCAGTACAGTATTTGTACATTGATATCATATCCCCCCTCAAACTTCTCTTCTCTAGAGACCTATGGCAAGCAGTGAAATTGCGTGAAAAGAAACAAAGAAACCGCGCTCTTACATCATAAAATACATATCACCATAGTGAATAAACAATAGTGAATAGACATATAAATAAACACATCTTCATTTAAATTATGAAAAATACATAAAAGTTGTGAAGTCGGTATATAATCCCACACGTGAATAGAGTCCTCAGTGAGTATAGGAAAGGTTCCTCTCCACCAGCATGCAGATGCACTATACACTTAGCAGACTTAATTGACCCCTATTACAGGGAGTCAAATTATGCATATGGGAAAATCCAAGATGTCATACATGAGGTCACAAGAATGATTTCAAACCGCTGCTGTCATCCATTCAATATGTATATAAATAGCGTATTTAAAGCTCCAGTGATGCCATATAGAGAGGGAGAGGAAGAAACACTCCCATGGTGTATATAAAATCATGTATTTAAAGCGTAACTCCACTTTTGTTGATAAAAAAAACATTCCCCCCTGGGTGATCTCTGTACAATACAAATATTTTACCTAACTTTGTTGCAGATTCCTAGCTTTTGTTATTCTGAAGAAATTAATGTTTGTTCCTCTGTGCCTCTGTGCTGAGTGGGTCAAATGGGACAGGTTTCATAATTATCTCTCAGCTGTGGAAGCTGCAGGGCTCTAATGAGGAAAGCTTCTGGGCCTGCATCCTTTTAGACGTGTTCCTATTGGGAATATCTCACCAAAAAATTAATTTTTTGTTACAGGGGATGCCAGAAATCTGACTTGTCTCTTAGGTAGACGTCTGGAAAAATTAGTAAGCCAATCACACAAGCAGGAAATAATGTTTTTGGGGTGTGGTCAGTACACATTCTGTGTACAGAACAACTCCAGGCAGCCATATTGCATTTTCAGAAAATTACAACAGCTGCAGATTAAAAAGGAAATGTCATTTTTAATAACATTCAATTACAATATGATTTGTGTCGCAATTGTGTACGCTATATTGTTTTTTCTTTATCCAACACTTGAAAAAAGAGCACGCACACCCACTGAGAGCCGTGCGAGAGCTCTGAAACGCGTCGTGTAATCTCCCTTCCCAAGTGATGTCACGCAGTGTGCGCTGCATTCCAGCATGGTCCCTGGCACCCTAGCCGCATCCGGAACCAGGAAGACGGAGGATTCTCGACACAGTGTCCACCCGTCCATCCGACTGGCACAGAGCTCTCCACCCTCCAGGACCCCTGGGACACGATCCATCTTCTGACATGTCACCGGATGATACAAGCCCCCATTTTGCTTCAATCTAGTGAGTTGTATTACCAGTGCTTTTAACCATTTTAATAAATTGCTGCACTTAGAGGCGCTCCATTTTTTTCTTCTCTTACCTAGAGAAGGATGGGGTGACAATGTATAGAAATAGTGCAGGTAAAAATATTTTGGAAGCAGTGTAGCATAAAGTGCTGCTGTTATTTCCTAACTTAGTACACCAGGTACCAGAGAACACTCATAGTGCATCACTAATGCATGCAAACTACGAGTCGATAGTATTGTTTGGCTAAAAGCTCAGCCTCTCTGCAACCCATCCTAACCCTAGCTTGAAATGGTTGATAACAATGGACTAAACAGCTAACATTACGTAAACATAAAAGCAATTCAGTAGTTACTAATGTAAGAGTTTTTTAGCTCTTTAAATAAAAACGCTATGAAAATGAAAATCACCGAATCCCTGAAAACCTCTTTTCATATCCTGAGATGAAAAAGAGAGCCCACTTCAAGCATAAAGTATTTAGCCAAAGGACACATCTATGTGATTGTCCAAAATGATTGTTTAAACCCACAAGGTACCAACCTTTTTTTACTACTACTTTTTCTGTATACTGGCTTTTCAAAATAGCAGATACAAAAATGTAGAGGTTGGATGGCAAGTAGTATTGAATAACAGCTTTGTTATTAAAAAAACACATTTTTCTATAGGGGTCAAAACATCTGAGCAAAAAGAGGAACAACTGAAGGGGGAAGATGTAGAGTCTCACAAAGAGAGGGGCAGTTGGGAGCTATAGCTAAATCAGAGAATGAAAACAATTTAGTATTAGTACCCCTCTAAATTTTGAACTAATATCATTACAGCTGGGAGACTTTGTCCTTGTTACTAGTCTGTGTCCTTGTTCAATAATGTATTGAACTTGAAGATCAGTTACAACTGTCTGATATCCTCACATGGAAAAAAAAAAACATTTCTTTATAGTATATATTTTAAGCACCAAGAAATTAGGGTGCATAGCAATAACTGAGGGAAAAAGGGAATGTTGATGTCAAAATTAGAACATGTCAATCATAAAATGAGATAGCTGTCAATTGCTGCTACAGTGTGCAGCTAACTGGTGCAGCAGACACAATAATTTCCCATATTGAGTACTTTACAATGAAAACACTGAATAATAAATAACTTCTACTCTCTAACTATGCTAGCTGTAACAAGAAAAAAATTATGCAAGCTATAAGCAAATGTATATTATGCACAGGTGGTATGGTTTGCTATAATTGATATTAATTAAAATGGACCATATTATTATTAATATTTTTAGTGTTGGGCATACCCAGATTTTATTCTGGATGGTCTGTTTGCTTATGATAAATCATAAGTAGACCATTATAAATATTTAAAGACAGACATAACATTAGCAAATACAAGAAATTATAGCTCAAGTGAACTTCTAACAATTTTAAAATCCTGAGACTCTTATATTTGTGGGTATAACTATAGTTAGTATAACTATAATTTGTGGGTATAACTATAGTAGGCTGGGGCATATTCATAAAGCAGCGAATGTGATAATCACCAAAAAAATCACCAAAAATCTACTGCGGGTGAATCACTTACTATCATTAAAAAAGCATGCAATAGAAACATTCACCTGCAGTGAATGCCCAGTGAATTTCACATTCAGTGCTTTATAAATATACCCCTAAATTTTTTTTTCTTTGTAAAAACAAATCGAATAGCCGAATGATATTTAAAAATGGTCTGCATTTACAAAAAAATGTTGAATTTGACTAGATTTAGCATTGCAGGGTCAGAGTAATGCTCCAATATAAGCAGTGAGAACCCATTAAACATAACACAGCCCCCCTCCCCCAGTAAATCCAATATCCCTTCACATTATAAAATGTAGGTCCTCAGTGTTGGCTATTGGTAGATGTGCAGTTTACAAGCATTCTTTGTCTGAGCAGGCAGTGTCTACACTAGTGTGTTTGTCTAATGTATTGCCTGTTGAAGAATCAGTCTTAGGCCACAGATGGAACTTCTGAAGATGATCCACACATGAGTAGGCCTAAGAGCATTAATAAGGGGTGCTCCACCTTTGATCCACAACACAAGTACAGAAGTCATACTAAAGCAAAACAGTTAGCCACCTAATCAGCTGCATCAAATACCATTACAGATTCAGAAATTCACAAGTAAAATACAAAAATGCATAACAATTTGGTTATCACTAGCTTTCCCAAGAGAGGAATACAACTGACTTTTATTGACAAAAGATGGCTTGGTATTTTAATGTAGCTCATCAAATCATCATTTGAGTTGCTTTTTTCCCTTCATTACCAACAAGATTAGGCTGTGGGTTCTACTTATGCACACAAGAGACACATATTCCAGCCTATCTAACACAAACACATCAATAAGAACATTATCAAGAAATCTCTAGGCCTCGGTAGATCATTAAAAATGCCAAGATCACAGACTACGCAAGAGCTATAATTCTGAACACCTACTTTTTATCAATGCTAAACTGAAGTTTGGAAGGTAAGAGTATTTAATGAGGCAATGCCATGGCTGACAATTATGTTCCGTAATGTACAGAAAGCAGCATTATAAAAATGCTAACTTTAATTAAATAATGTACATTATAAACAGTAACGCAGTGGAGTGTACTCTCTTGAACATGTTAATATTAACGGTTCAAAGAGTTCATAGAGTAGATGGCATTTGCAATCAGAAATGCAGCCAATGTTATTACCATTCAAAATACTAACCTTTTTATGCTCACATTTACTCTCTGTTCCTTTTCCTTGCATCTCATCAAACATTTATGAAAAGTGGCAATGCCTTTGTGGGAAGGTGAAGGCAAGATATTGATACACACTGAAAGTGAAAGCATGGATAAAGTGGATATAAAATTCCTTCCCATGCAAAGCTTTATAGAAATGAAAGATTATGACTTTCTTATTATACGGCAATGTCCCATGCTTGTTAAATTTTACTCATTAAGAAGTACTCTCACTCCTTGAAAGTAGCATCATTCATTTTTAGTGCTAGCTGTCTCAAAGACTTCAATAGAATTGTGCTCTTTGAAGTAAGAATTTTTCTATTAAAATGACATTTTTGATCCATAACACGAATACCCACTCAATTGAGCTATTGTTCTTTGACAGCTTTGTTGTTAAGGTCGGCACTGCTGCACTATATACATATACAAACATGATTATCAAAGGGATTTGAAGTAAATATTGGGGCAAGATAAGGGCATTTGTTCCATACGAGAAATGTGTGGCAAAAAAATAGAGGGCTCAAATGGAAAGAGTCAAGCTGGAATAGTACAATATTAACACAGAATATATCACACATTTAACAGTGTGCACCGAGCACAATATATAGCAGAATAGAAATGATCCACAACTTGAACATCTGGATACTTGTAAATTATGACACATATTCAGCAATCAAAGCAGCTTCCTCAGTGCATTTCAAATGATGTGCTGTGCCACAATCAAAAGGCTTTAAAGCAGCTGCATTCTTAAGTTTTTACTTTTTTTTTTCATTTTCTCTCTCAGTTAGGCACTGTAATAGCAGCTAACGGATTATGAGAAATATTGAAGTAATGGAACGGCTATATCCTTTCATCTGTCTATCATACACCACGCAAATGGTACATTTCTTTTTCTTTCAGTGGATATAGAGCAGAGAATACAGGACCCTCAGACTGCTACATATTCTAGAAGCATAAAAAAAGGCATAAGGGAGAACTCACACTGGTATTTTCCTCTGCCCATGGTATTTTGCACTAACACAAGCTCACCAAGCACTGCAAAAATGGCTTTTACTGAACTGAATTAAAGACAAAAAAGAATACAATTGTGCATTAAAAACTACACTAAAAAACAGTCAATTTGTGTTTCTTCTGTTTTTGCTGTTTCATCACTCACTCTGAATGCTCACGAGGAACATTTATACATTACTGACTGCACCCTGCACACCTAGCCATAAAAATGGTTCAGAGCAAACCAAGGCTGTTTCTACAGGCCTAAAAAAACAAGGGACATCTCTGGGCACCCAATCTAAAATGTTATTAGACTTTTAGATTAACTTGAGGAAAAGTTGGCAAGGCTTTTCCATTTTCATTGTTGTGCAGGGTAAGGAAGGTGAAAGGGTTAAAATATATAGGTCACAGCAGAGGCACTATATAGATCAGATATGTTCAAAAAGAGGGGAACATGAAAGGGTTAAAATGATTATGCAAATTCACCAGATCTGCAGGTGACTTTGCATCTTCATATCGGGTTATGGCACAGCACCATCCATGGCATTCATTTTGAGCACTCATCATTAAAAGGTCAAGTACTGTGAAGCTTCTATTTAGACTTGGATCTGAAGACTGATCAGTTCACAGACATCAAAAGGCGCATTTGTTGCCGGAAGGCTACTTCTGGAGTGACATGGTGGTCCAGAAATAGATGTCCACCACTCTGCCAATTTTTTTTACAATACAATAGTAGTTGTTAAAGTAGGACTAAAGACACAATAAAAATAAAAAATGGATAAAGTAAGAGGGGTTATAAGAGTGGGGGGTGGTATTAACACTGGTCCATTTTTCTGTTTTTTATTGGGGGTTGCCATCTGTGTCCCATTAGGGAGATTTCTTTTTACTTCCTGTTTCTTTTTTTTTTCCATCAAAAGTTTTTTATTGTACACGTAAATAACGGTTTACAAGTCATTTTGCTAATTAAGGCATGTACAGATAGAAAAAGAAAATCAAACATATATTCACCTATGGTGCACAATTGTACAAATGGGTGAAACACCCAAGCAAAAGTTATAAGAACAAATATAACAGTAGGCGTAATTGTAGGGGAGGAGAGCGCCCAACTAGCCCATTGGGTGGAACGGGCGGGCGCTCTTACTTGCGTCCGTATGTGGGGCAATAGGGACATAGAAGGGTAAGGGCAAACATGAAGGAGAGTGTGGAGTGAAAGGAATACGAGGGAAAAGGAAAAAAAAAGGGGGAGGGGGGGAAGTCGAGAGATAGAAAGCACAGGGGGGGGGAGGGAGGAGAGGGGGCTGGACAAACATGATGAAGAGTGAGAACATGGTATCGGAAATATAAAGGAGGGGTACCCTGTCCAATTCCCCCCCCACCCAACCCAAGGACGACCACCTCAAGACACAGAGACTGGCCTTGGCAGCTGCCGCTTGACATTGCAGGCTGTTGCCTAGTCTATCATCAACCAAGACTCCCAGATCTCTTATTGGCCTATGGCTGCATCGCTCCATCCCTAGAATCCGAGTACTTCACAGAGGCCTTAAAACTAGACCAACACATCCAAGTAGCAGAAAACTTATGAATTATATCTTGAATGAGTATAAGCTTTTCCATCTCTTCTGTTTTATTTACCCTGGTGAGCCACTCTGCTGCAGTCGGGACGCGTACCAATTTCAAATGGGTGGGAAAACATAATTTTGCGGCATTGATCATGTGCATCGTGAGAGATTTAAAATAATCCCTTTTGGCCACAGGAGTGTGATGTAGCAGGTATTGAGCAGGAGAAAATTCTAAGGGATATGAAGTCACTTGAGAGGTTATCTCATGGACCATTTTCCAGAACAGCTGGATAAGACTACAACTCCACCAAATATGTAGCATAGATCCCTCCTCCTGGTCGCATCTCTAACATTTCTTTGAGTTATTGGGATAAAATTTGTGTAAGAGGATTGGAGTCCTGTACCATCTGCTCCTGATTTTGTATGAATTTTTCTGGATCTAAGTGTTCAAGGAACCTTTATGAACAAATTTATCAATCGTCTCCCAATCTGCCTCTGAAAGGGAGATGTGCAGGTCTGACTTCCAGGCGTTTCTAGCTCTGTCTGTTGCTTAGGGGACACCTCCCATAAGGAGGGCATAAATTTGAGAGATCAGGTGGCTTTGAGGGGATTTCTGAGTGCATAGCACCTCGAAAGGGGACAGCGGTCTCCCCCATAGTTCAGTAATCAGCGGGGATATGAGAAAATTATGAATTTGCCTATATGTCCAGGATGGAAATGATTTCTTCAAGGATTTGGTTTACTTCCTGTTTTATAGGAAGATCAGGAAGTTAGACAAAATTCCTTCAGGATGAGAGAAATTCCTTGTTGTCACCATAGTCAGCAGAACTAGTGTCCCTAATGGAAAGATGTCCCCTCTATTTCTGTTCTGGTGTCAACTCATAGTTTAGGATTTTCTTCGATTCTGGGTGATAACAATCACCAGAACAAACAAAGTGGGTAAATTCCCCTAACAGGGACACAACAGCAATAAAAACCTAACCAATGTTCTAATCCCTCTCCACTCTATCTAAAATTTTAAAAATGCCTTTACTTACATCTTAAAACAAAATTAGTGCACGTGAGTAATAAACTAAAGCTATGGAGCTTACTGAACTCAAACAGAGGCATCAAAACAATTCCTACACAGTTTAGAAGAGCCAAAGCAACCCTCATATCAGGAGGAACTTACCAGAGTAAAAACTGCAGATAACCTGTAAGGCACTATAAGGCTTTACACTGTTCCAGAATATAGCAGGTATTTGAGGTTCAGTTTCCATATGACTAGTAGGCAGGACTGGGCAAATTAGGAGTATTAGAGTAAAGAAAACTCTTTGTGATATTTGATAAACATTGTCTTAATCAAAGTTGGGAAAATAGTGCAGAAAAGTTAGAATTCCATTACATCTTGCCCAGCAAAAAATGATATACAGTATCTTACTAAACTCCCTAATCAGGGGAACATCTGTCAGCTTTAAACTTCCATCAATGTATAATAACTTTAATATGTCTACTCCCCAAGTACAGGATGACCAAAAACAGGAAAGGCAATGAAGAGTACATTCTTGAAAGAGAGATATAGACTATGTGGATATGTAATTGAAAGATTGATGCATAGGGGTTGATTTTCTAAAGACAAATAGACTGTTGCAAAGATCATTTTTCCCAGAGCTTAATGAATCAGGTGAAACTCTGCCGACTCCCATCGCCAATCATAAGCAACCAAAATATTTTTTCTTCTTTCTTTATTTAACTTTTGCATCCTTCTGTTCTAGAACTTTTTTGGTTGGGTGGTCAGTACTCCAAATTGAGGTGTATCATTAGATGGTTCCAAATTGGTTTTACATTTTTTCATTTGCCTCTGTTTCCTCTTAATTAAAATTGTAGGACCTCTATGCCTTTAGTGTTAAACAATTGAACCACTGCTCCACAGATTCTTTATCCAATAATCCATAATTTATAGGGACATTCCACCTAAATCTTCTGGGTACAATATTTTCTTATATATATTGTTCATGGGAGATTAAATCCCACCATAAATTAACTTTCTTTTCCATACGCTAACAAAAATTTCTGAAGGTGCTATTAAAATCTCCTAAATCTTGTGAGTCTTTTTGCATGAATATTTCATTTTGAAGAATCTCTGTTTTCTACAAATTTTAAATATGCCCATAGCAGCAGCACCAGCAATAACAAAGAGACAAGTAAAAAGCATAATATTTTGGGGCACTGCTACGGTGAGCTAGCTAGTGAAAAAACATTTTTGCTAAAAGTGCGTGAATTTCACTTTTCGCGGCTGGGTCCAGAACGTAACCCCCGCAATGGAGGGGGGTTTACTGTAGTTGTACACCCTGGAAATCCAAAGTTTCAGAGTTTTTTTTCTGATAAACAAGATCCTTAATAAAGGATAGATCTTATCCAACAACGTACAACTTCAGACTCTCACAAAAGCTGGAAGGTCTCTGTAGATCAGGAAGCTGTTAATCTCATGTAGCTCATACAAGTGAATCAGAAGAGGGGCTGTAAACAAGATCTACATAGATATCTGTTCATATCCTGCTGATATGTCAACAGGATGCTCCAAAGATACCGGTCACAACACTCTGGTACCTCCCAGGGATAACGAACTATAGGTATGCTGATACGAGTCGGTATACTATTTAACCAAGAGGGGACTCTTTCTCAAAAGAAGATTAGCACTGACAGGCTGAACTAACTAACTTACTATCATAGCATAGGAGTTGGGGCATACTTCCTTAATTATATCACAGGCCAGATACTAGATTGATTCTACATTATATTCAGTCACTGAAACTTATTCATTTCACCTTAAAGTAGAAGTCCAGTCAAATACTAATTAGGCTTAAACCTACTCCTATTCTAAGCCCTATTCTAACTACCCTGTAAAGGAAAGTGGGCACTCTGGTCCAATTTCATGATTGGCTCCCAGCGCTAGATTCAGTGTAGGGGAGGGACAGCCAACAAAGGATGCTCCATAGTAAGCCTATGGGTGATGTCACCACACAAGAATTGCAGCTATTGTTGGCAATCTCTCCACTTGACTGAAGACGGCCACTGGGAGATCCTGTGACCAGACTGGAGCGCCTTCAGAATAGGTAAGTATAGGCATCTTTTCTTTATTAATATAGGGCTTAGAATGGGGGTGGGAGCAGGTTAAAGCTTACTTAGTATTTGACTGGACTTCTACCTAAAAATTACCAAAAAATACCAGCTATAATGGTAACACATAAACAAAAAATATTTATAATTTCAGAGCAGTAAGTTTTCTTAACAAATAATTCCTCAGTCAAAACCGTTATGTTTATTTTCTGTAATTTTTAATTAAGCCATTGATAAGAGGTGAAGCAATACACAGTCTAGCTGTTTTTAAGCTGGATTGAATGACAGTCCCCTGTAAATGGCATCAGCTCACACTGCCAACCAACCATTCCATGGAAAAAACAATCTGACAAATCTCAAAACTTTATCCAATCACTATTGTTCCACCAGAAATAAGTCTGTGGAGGACTACATGTCTTCTCTGGACTCTTTCTTCCACAGGCATAAACACTCAAGCAGCCCAAGGATTCATGTTAATTCTTACATCTAACCAAATGGCTGCATCGAGCACATCTGGTTGTCATCTAAGGACTATGGCAGACGTTAGTAGTTTCCAGCTATAACTGAAAAGCACAGACATATATTTATAAATACTGTAAATCACCTCCATTACTCTCTACTTCTTACATTAGTGTGGAAACTGAGCAGTTAAATTAGCATTGCAATATCTGATTCTATCATAAAGTTTCAGAGAAAGAATTCATGATGATGGTGTGCTTAATAGAATGTGGAACATAGAGCTGTTAATGCATTTAAAGTAACACGTTTTCTTTGTTACAGAAATGAAGAAACTGCCATTATCACTTAGGCCTAGCTATGTATCAAATGAACCGGTTACAATGTCTGTCAATTGGAATTTGGTTGCTCCAAGAGCCCATTCAAATTATAAGATGATATTTGCTTCACGTGCACAGACAACACAATCCACTCATCTGCCTAAAAGACAGCTACAACCTCTAAAATGTAATTATTAGAAGATTACACAATATATTCAGTGCTTATTTGCTTTAATAAGCTACATGTGAGATGTGTGGTAAATTAAGCAGCAATATTACTAGATCCCAGCACTGGGAAATGAGGCGCTTGTCTTACTCTGATCTTTGGATTCAGCTGTGAAGATATATAATCGAAATGATATTGCTATACTCCATGGCTCTTTTTATTCTAAAATAGATTGAATTCACTGGCATTTTAAGACTTGGAAACATTCAAGCAACACATTTGTACATCTGTTTTTTAGGCATAATAAGTTTGGATCAATTATAAAAGTAAAGTAGGAAAAAGGGAAGCCTTACCATTTATATTCTTGAAGATGTTGAGGATGGGAAGAATCTGGCGGTAGTAAGGTACAAGAGCTTCACCCACCATTTCAGATGAAACAACCAGATGCTGCAGAACTTTGAGAGTGGTGCAGATGACTTGCCGGTTGCGAGTGTTCAAGGCATCTAAAGCATGATAATATTATCTTACTTTATACATAACGGTACAATTTGATAGCCATTTTAGACAGTTTGGCAGTCACAAATTACAATTGACAATTACAAATTACAGTTTTGTTACAGACAAATAAACTTGTACACAGTGCCAATGTCAGAATAAAAATGACTGGCAATTCTCTAAATATCAAGGCAACAAAGCAGGGGATATACAATTAGCAAGCATATACATAAATAATAAAACACTTCTCACTTGCATAGCTGCATTTTTCTTGTTCAGAAATTGTTTTTGCTAGAATAGAGAAAGTGCAGCATCTGCCATAAGTGTGAACAAAGATGTCGCTGTGTACAAGATTCAAAATAGATTCTTGTAATAGTATATAGTTGCCATAGATGCATTTTTAATACATTTGCCTGCTATGTGGCTCTGGTGTGTAGTCATACAACCACAAGGTTATGCTATTTAAAAAAAAAAAACAGAAAAACTGTCTGAACTTTTTGGCTTTAAAGTGGAATTTAAGTCAAATTCTAAGGCTAATCCTACCCCCATTCTAGAACTATTTTATCTACCCTGTAAGAGAAAAGATGTCTGAATTTACCCATTCTGAAGCTGCTCCAGTCTGGTTGCACATTTGGGTCCCAGCCCTGGCTTCAGTTTAGAGGAGAGACAATGGCTACAGAGCCTAGGTGATGATTACTGTTCTTCAAACTTATAAGGGGACTGGACTGTGGGCGTTGGGAGTTGGGAGAAGAAAAGATCCCAAAATCAGTAAGAATAAACAATGCCCCATCGTTGGTGTCAGTAGGAAGAATAGTGCCCAATTGTTTGGTGTCATTGGTAGAAACTGTGCCTGATCTTGGGTGTCATTTGGAGATATTCTGCACCTTCATTGGTGTCAGTGGGGGGGAATTATGCCCCATTGTTGGTATCAATGGATGAAAACAGTGCCCCAAGGGCCAGATAAAAACAAACGAAATGCTACATCTGGACCCTTGGCTGCAGTTTGGAGACCACTGTTTTACAAGGTAGATGTAATAGTCTTAGAATGGGGGCAGAATATGATTTAGCCTTCCTTAGTATTTGACTGGAATTACACTTTAAAGAACTCCACCACCCAACATATTGTTGGGAGAGAGTTGGTGTGCTAAACTATATATTTTTTTCCTTTGTGTGATTCTATACTATCTCCTTAACTGCCATTAGTAACAACTGAGAACTATCAAAATAGTGTGAGAAATATGCACTAACTTCCAGGGGGTAACTATATTTTACAGGGATTCACAGTAACCTTTTGATGGGGCCCTATCAGTGGCAGATGGGAGCACCCTTATTTTAACCTCCCTGTGAACTAGTGGTCAAAGACTGGGGGTGATAATATACCTCTATTTATAGCCATATTTACAACCTCTTGGCAATGAAAATCAGAGATTGACATCCTATAAAGGCAACATTTTAGCAGTCCTATTTACACTCCTTTACATTAGTGGCCACTGCAATTGAATATTTTCCTAATTAGGTACAGGCAAGACTCCTGAGAGTCTGTTTCTTCCTTGAAAGCAAGTGCTGCGCTATGAAATAATGGACAAGAGGTTCTCCTTTTTAGTCATCTAGGACTAAAGCCGGGTACACACGGGCCGAATGTCAGGAGACATTGGCCAGTTAAAAAAAAACGACCGACATTTGGCTCATGTGTATGTCAGTCTATCTGACAGAAGCCAGCCATTCGGCCAGCTTCTGTCGGACATGAATGCTGGAAAACTAGCAGCCATCCGACTCCCAATGAGCGCTCTCAGCCAATGGCTAACTGATCGGAGTGTTCTGGCAGGGGCTGTCCCCATGTCAGAACAAAACAGCTCAGCATGGTAGATTGCTGCACTAATGTCAGATCGTTACTACAGCGTCTCCGGCCGGTGCTGATAGTTTTGTAGCATCTTGCAGTGTGTTCCAGGCTTAAGCTTGCTCAGGGCAGATGCATTAATGTTCCAAAAATCGTAAGAAATGTTTAACTGGTAGGAGAAATAAAATATAGCTAGAGACATTTTTTAAATCCCCTTTAAGATGTTTTTTTGAGCCCCTGGGTGTGCATTGTCCGTTGCGCCCACGGGGGTCCCTGCCATCCTGCATATGCGTTCCCAACCAGTGATTGGATGAGTCTTTTTTGAACATACACGCAGTTTTCATTTTCATAGAATAACACATGTTATATGTGTATGTACATTTTTTAAAAAATATGATGTCTAATGGCAATTTTTTGTTTTATACAGAATCCATCTATAATACTTATTCATAACTAAGCTCCAGACAAAGCCTCTTTATGAGGCGAAACATGTTGAGCAATTGAATTATTACTTTTTGTCATCATCACTTGACCCTGGCTGGACGGTGCCTTCTATGGACCAACCATTGACAGGATCTCTTTGCTGTATTACAGTATAGTTTTCATATTCAGGACATGTTTAACAGCAATGTATTTGTGTGGAATCAAATTCATTAGAACTGCTGTATGTTATACATACGATTGTTGAGCCATTTTTGGGCCCCAATTGTTTTTTACTGTAAAGGTTTGCTTTATTTGTTTGTTCTGTTCTTTTTTTTATCTTCTATGTAATTCAAATAAATATTGATTTTAACTCTATCATGTGCATGGAAAATCCTTCCTTCCCAATCTTCCATGTTTTCCCTTTAAGATGTGAACTTGACCCCCTCGGCCTGTGGTCCATAGCAGTTGCATGGGCTGCTTTAGCTGTAGTTTTACCCTTTCTGACAGACACATGTTTCTGCATAAATGTTGGTCTAATACAAGGGGTTTCCAAACTTTGCAGTACAAGGGCCACTTGTTTTTACAAATATTCATGGGATGGAAACACGCAAAAGGTAAAAACTTCAGTAACAAAAATAAAGCAAAGAAACTCCAAATAAACTTGAGCCCATCAGAGTCGGCTCTTACATGAGAATCCCCACAGACTCCCCCATTACATCAAAGTCCCCATCAATGTCCCTCTTATATTTGAGTACCCCATACACCAGAGCCTCCCCTCTCCCCTTACATGAGAGTCCCCATCAGAGTTCTCCCTTACATCCAGGTCCTCATCAAAGTCCCTTCTTACATTATGGGGCTGGATAAAATCTTTGGCTTGGAGGCTGTGGTTTGGCAACCTCTGGTCCTATAGAAAACACAGGTGTTGTTTTACTAAAGGCAAATAGACTATGGCCTTTGTGAATCTGGCCTATGACCTTAGTGAATGTGGTGAAGCCCTGCTGAACTCCATGCAAAAATGCTGTTTATTTTTTTTGTTTCTTGCACCTGATTGGGTATTCTTTACTAAGGGAAGCTTTACCACGTTTACTAAACCCTAGAGAAATTAGTGCAACTGCATGTGCAAAGCCCACAGCCTATTTGCCTTTAGTAAATCAATCCCACAGTGTACTTTCTTCATTATTACTGGCTTTTGCTAATTTATATTTATTCAAAGGACATTATCTTTTCAAAAGCTGAACAAAATATACAGGCGCAGAACGGACTGAGAAACCACAGATGATTTTTCCACCGATAACTATAAACGTTGAACAACAATCACTGAAACATTTATGTGTGTTTCACTTTAGAATCAGAAGCAAGTGTTGGTCCGGTAAACAACTGTTTTTCTTTTTTTTTTTCAATAGCATTTATAGTCCTTTAGAAAATTTAATGAATTAGAGCCAGGGTTAAAATGTCATATGTTGATACAGAGCCCTTAACCCTTACCTATGTGGGCCAGTTAGAAAAATACTGATTATATTTTTCACGCTTGCATTTTTTTTTTCCTCGTTGATTGCTACAAAGCAATGTATTTCAGGCCCCCGAGGCACTGTAGGGAATTAAGCTGAACTCTGCTGGGAATTGTAAAAAGGCCTTTATTAGTCAAAGCCTTGAACGAAACCAAAAGATGGATTGCAGCCCTGATGTTATAAAATGCTGCCTTGTGTGACTGTTATTTGTTCCCACAGTTTCTGCTGACACCTCAAGCAGACCCCAAGAAGGCTATTCTTCCTTCACATTGGCTCTGTTATTAGTCTATTCAATAAGTAGAAAGAAATCACAGTTACTTTTTTTGGACACTATGACAACAGGAAGTCGACCTGTGAAGGGACAAATTCAGAATCTCTTTTCTTTAATGATTACATTTTGCAAACTTTACAGTTCTTCTCAGGAGCATTTGCACTGAAGCGATGCAAAAGACTTTTTTTTTTTAAATAAAAGGAACAAAAAATGAGAAGTGGATGTTTAGAAAAGGTCTTAGGTTTAAGTTTTAATTCAGTAAAAATATGCACTGATTTTCTAACTAATCCAGTCACTTGAGCAGCTATTTTTAAAAGTGTTACTGAAGGATTGCAAAATAAAAAATAATTCAGCACTAATTTCAACATGACAATAGTTTTCAGCTGAACTCCAGAATAAACAATTAGCCCTAGCTCACACTAATGCTATGCTGGAAAACAAAATGCGCCCCCCTCATGGCACACCAAAGTAATCGCACGGCATCCATGCCAGCTACTGCAGGTGTCAATGGTATCTTAACAACTTGCCGACCGCCCGCCAAATATATACTGCGGCAGGCTGGCTAGGCTGTGTGAATCACTGTACCTGTATGGCAATCTGCAAAAGTGCTCTTGGGGGAAACCGTGAGGTGCCGCCGCCGGCAAGCTCCTGCCCCCCACTAGGAAGCAGAGATGCCGTTCCATGGGACCGGCGGCACCAATTGTAAACACAGCAGACCGTTCTTCTCTCTGGAATGATCACAGAGCGCCTGTGATCCTCCTATATAGGAACACAGGTCTCTATGATCATTTCACAAGTCCCCCCCCCCACAGTTAGAAAACACTCCCCTAGGCTCACAAATTAACCCTTTGATCACTCCTAGGTTAACCCCTTCTGTGCCAGTGTCATTAGTACAGTAACAGTGCATATCTTTAGCACTGGTTACTGTAGTAATGTCACTGGTCCCCCCAAAAGTGTCAAAAAAGTCAGTTAGGGGTCCGATCTGTCCGCCGCAATGTCGCAGTAGCGCTAAAAATTGCAGATCACCGCCATTGCTAGTAAATAAATAAATAAATAAAAATGACATCCATCTTTCCCCTAGTTTGTAGATGCGATGACTTTGGTGCAAACCAATCAATACACGCTTATTGGGATTTTTTTTACCAAAAATATGTAGCAGAATACAAATCGGCCTTAAAGGATGAAAAATTTAGATTTTTACATTTTTTTGAGAATGTTATATAGCAGAAAGTGTAAAATATTGTTTTTTTCCAGAATTGTAGCTCTTTTTTTTATAGCGCAAAAACTAAACATCGCAGAGGTGATCAAATACCACCAAAATAAAGCTATATTTGTGGAGGAAAAGGACATCAATTTTATTTGGGTACAGTGTCGCACGACCGCGCAATTATCCATTAAAGTAACACAGTGCAGAATTGCAAAAAACGGCCTGGTCATTAGGGGGAAAATCTTTCAGTTCAGAATGGGTTAAATGAGTTGTAAAGGCAAAAGGTTTTCATCCTAATGCATTCTATTCATTAAGATAAAAAGCCTTCTGTGTGCAGCAGCCTCCCCAGCACCCCCTAATACTTATCTGAGCCCCATCTCTGTCCAGGGATGTCCAACAGTTCCTAGGTCATCCTGGAACTCTCCCTCCTGATTGACTGAGACACAGCCGCAGCGTAATGGGCTCCAGCGGCTGTCAATCAAAGCCAGTTGGCCAATCAGGAAAGAGAGGGAGCAAGGCTGAACAGCAGCTCCATGTCTGCATGGACACACAGAGCTACAGCTCAGCTTGGGTGCCCCCATAGGCAACTGCTTGCTGTGGGGGCACTTTACAGGAGGGAGGGGCCAGGAGCCTTGAAGAGGGACCCGAGAAGAGGAGGATTCCAGCTGCCCTGTGCAAAACCAACTGCACAGAAGAGGTAAGTATAACATGTTTTTTTTTTTTTTAAACAAGACTTTACAATAAATTTATTGGCACCCTGAAACAGATTGCAAAACACAGTTCAATTGTCAGAATCGCCCATGCGATGTGATTCAGGCGCAGGGGGAAAAAAGGGTCCTGCACCATTTTGGTGCGGATGCAATACAATTTTAGCCATACAGTACAACATATATGGCTGAAATTGCACTGCACAGACATCGCATGTAATGTGCACAGGATTTTGGTGTGATTCCTGTGTGAAGCACATGCAGTGTTTTCCACGTACCAGTGTGAACCCAGGCCTATTGTGTAAATACAAGAGTCAAATGTATTCTTCAATGAACCTTAGCGTGCTATGTGTGTTTCTTCCAGATCTATACAGTAATAGAGTGTGAAACTTTACTACAGTGCAGGAGTAGGGATGATCGAACTTTTAAAAAGTTTGGTTCAGCCAGAACACCCGAACTTCCCGAAAAGTTCGGGTCCGGATTCCAGAACCCCATTGAAATCAATGGGACCCGAACTTCAGTAATCAAAAAACACAATTTCGAAGCCCTAAAACCCAATAAATGCCCCTAAAACGTGCCTAGGGTTCTGGGTCATGCCGAAGGGACTATTAATCACACAAAAAAAAAGTTCTTAAAAATTGTCGTTTTTGATAGAGAGCCAATTATTGAAAAAATTATTGAAAAAAAAAAAAAGAGATTTCTTTGGATTTAGTGTCTGGGGGGAGGTCTAAAAAGTGTACCTGTGAAGTTTCAGCTCTGTAGCATGTCCAGAACCAGAAAAAAAGATAATTTTTCTCAGAATTTTTAGTAGCACAGGGATGGGGTTCCGTTCCTTTCACACCTGGGTGATTTTGTTGCAGGCGTTTGTTGGGCATCTTTTGGGCATCTTTGGAGGCAGGGATGACATCTGAACTTCTGTATAGGGGTATATATACACACACACACACACATATATATATATATATATATATATATATATATATACATATATACATATACACATACACACATATAGGTGTGAAAGGAGCGGAACCCCATCCCTGCGCTACTGACATAATTTCAGTAGCGCAGGGATGGGGTTCCGCTCCTTTCACACCTATATGTGTTTATGTGTATATGTGTATATGTATATATATATATATATATATATATATATATATATATGTGTGTGTGTGTGTATATATACCGTGTGTGTATATATACCCCTATACAGAAGTTCAGATGTTATGCCTGCCTCCAAAGACACCCAAAAAATGCCCAATAAATGCCTGCAACAAAAAAATGCCCAGGTGTGAAAGGAGCGGAACCCCATCCCTGTGCTACTAAAAATTCTAAGAAAAATTATCTTTTTTTTCTGGTTCTGGAGTCCAGAACCAGAAAAAAACAAATCATTTTTCTTAGAATTTTTAGTAGCGCAGGGATGGGGTTCTGCTCCTTTCACACCTGGGCGTTTTTGTTGCAGGCATTTATTGGGCATTTTTTGGGCGTCTTTGGAGGCAGACATGACATCTGTGTAATAAAGACCATTCACTGCAGCTCTTTTACCTTGTGCAGGGTGACTGGTCTTGTCTCCACCCCTTCATGTAGTTTTCTGCAGGTGACCTGTAGTGGGTGGGGCTTGTTGGGTCCCTTCTCCAGCTCTGCTTTCTGCACATAATTGATGTCACTGCTACTTTTTCAAGGGAATATCTAGTTTTAGCATCTGGTGCACACAACAAGTTTTCATTAAGCGTTAAAATAGGGAATAACTATCTAGGGGGTATATAGTTTAAAAATGAATGGAGCAGCAGGTCATTAAGAAGTGTAGTGTAGAAGTGCTGTAAAAATGGGCAATTTTCAGTGCTCAGTAATATTAAAACTTTTAGTTGTAGTCTACATATACTAAGTCCATCTGTCCCCATTCTATGTCACAGTATATGGCACTATGGTATATGGCATTTTACTATTCTACGGGGATATTTACTAAAACTGGTGCACACAGAGACGGGTGCAGCTGTGCTTATTAACCAATCAGCTTCCAGGTTTTATTGTCAAAGCTTAGGCTGGCCATACATTATACAATTTTCTTACAATTTTCTGTACAATTTTCTTTAGATTTACCTTCCACTATGTAGTACAAAGGCCTGCCTAATTGGATACAATTGAAAGTGTTATTTAGTTTTGACCTCATATTATATGGTTTTTGTTAAATCCAACAGAAAATTGTACAAGAGAATTGAACATGTATGGCCAGCCTTAGTGTCTTTGAGCCCACTGGGGCAATTAACCTCCCTGGCGGTATGATTATGTCAGGAATTATGTACCAAAAGCGGTACAATTTTTTGCATGGAAATTTGGCGTTATGTATTGAAGGCCTACAATTCTTAGTAAATACTTACTTAAAACTTACCAAAACAAGACTCTAGTAGACATCCCAGATGTGATAAATTTGAAACACAAACACATGAATTATAATCTAATCAATAATATAATTTTATTCAATAATGCAATGAAAAATAATGAAATTTGTCAAACAAAGAAATTCAATACACATCCTGAGTGTGAAACAGTTTGAAGCATGGAACTAGACAAAGTCCGACGTTGCAATCAGGACAATAGTACCTTGTTTCCTTTCTGACTTTTCTTCCATTGCCATCCTTCTTGGAACAGCAAACGACGCACATCCTGGTAGGTGCTAACTTTCTTGCGGTTGGTGGTGCAAAGTCTACAAAATGACGGCCTGTCAGGCATTCTGGATTCCCAACGTCAACAGCGAGTCGTCGGGGTCTGTTAGCAGATACTGATGGCGTCGGGTGGTTGACGAAAATCTGCTCAGCCACCTTCCAGATAAAGTCAAAATGAACAAGAGGTACGGTAGTGTTTGCTTTATAAAGGATATAGGCGTTCCAAAGGCATTGTTCAAGGAGATGCCTGAAAATCTATTTGTAGTACTTTTTCTGTTGCTTCCGCATAGCCGGGTAAAATGTCATTACCTGATTGGTTCAGTCGACACCTCCCATTGTGTGATTATAGTCGATCACGACTTGCGGCTTCAGCACATCTGTTCCGTGTTTTGTGCGAACCATGGCAGTGTAGGTGCTGTGCGCGGTGCTCATGAGACACATGTCCTTTTTGTCTCGCCACCGCATTGCCATTATTTTACCCTTTTGAAAGGCAACCATCTCTCCTTTTTTTACTTTTTTCCTGGTAAACATTGATGGCATGTCACGCCGGTTTGGCCTAACAGTACCATACCCATCAGTTTTGTTTAGGAGCAAAACTTCCTAAAGTTCAGGAGAAGTGTAAAAATTGTCCGTTGTCACGCAATATCCCTGGTTCATCAATGGGTCCAGCAGTGAAAGGACAGAGGATGTGGCCATCCCATAGCCGCTGTACCTGGGATTGAACTTGGTACCTTTCCCGGTGTAAATGATAGCATTCCATATATATCCGGTGGACAACTCACAGAGCATATAAAATTTGATGCCAAACCGCGCTCTTTTGGATGCAATAAATTGTATCCAGCTCAGGCGTCCCTTGTAGGCCATCAGACTTTCGTCTACACTGACATCCCTTTCTGGCACATAGGTCCGCTGGAAGTTGGTGACAATAATTTGGCCCACCTCCCAGATTTTTTTTGAGTTTGGGCGCAGAATGCGTGGCCTCATCAAACTCTTCGTTGTTGGGGAAATGTAAATTTTTCATGATCAGTGAAAAACGATATTTGGACATCACTGTGCCAAAAAATGGAGTGGCCAGCATCTTATTGGTGGTCCAATACCATTTCTGGAGGATGATGAGTCTCAGAAACTTCCAGATGTCCTCTTTACTGACCGGTTCCCATTTTCTGGATCTGGAAAATCTGGCACGCAGCGTAGCAGATTGCTGCTCATGGTAGCGGTTGGTTTCAGTGACGATTTTTAGAATTACCTCCTCAGTTAGAAATAAATTCAGGTACGCCAGAGGGTTGTCACTCTCCACATCAACCTTCATCCCAGGAAATCCAGGGGCGCTGCCTGGTCCGCATCGGTGTTTAGAGGGCACCAAGTGCGCACATCGCTTAGGTCAGGTGCGGGATCATTGGCGTCACTTTCTGGATCAGTGTCGGTGTCAGAGTCAGGTGACAAATCTCCCCACGACTCACTGTCACTCTGTTCTGCAAGCAACTCCATGTTACTGCCGATGTCATTGTCGCAGTCGCTCATCTGATCCAAAAGCGCATATGTAGGACAGCGCTTTTTTGATGCCATTTTCAAATGATTTTATTTCTCACAAATGACAATGGCAAGGGGCACTGAAAGGGTGTCTTTTACCAAGGTGATACAGTGTAATCCTCTCAGATTACACTGTATCACCTCCTTTTTATGTGTTTGTGTTTGGTGCAACTTTTGAATTTCCCTCCCAGTTCCGCTCCCATGCAGCATTGGCAGGGAACGGAACCAGGAAGTCATCATACCGACGGATGAGCGGCATGGATCTCGGCGGCAATCACAGCAATGGGGAAATCATCGCTGGATCGCGGGAGAAGGTAAGGAACCCCGCTGCATGCTCTGTCCCATTGCTATTTTGTCCCATTGTCATGTCATTGTCATTCACACCTAGTGTAGTGGGAGTGCACGTTTTTTGGCTCATTGTTCCCGCAACATGCATGGGGAAGCCAATTGAATTGAATGGGCTGCCCTACATGTGACAAAGTAACTCAAGGGACATTTTGGCATGTTGTTATTTGCACAATTTTTACTTTGCATTTTGCAGTGTTGGTTGCTCTTTTTTTCAAAATGTGTTTTTGCTTCTGTGTTTGAGGTGCTGTTAACAATTATTAGCACTAAAAGCGCAACTAGTTAATTTTAGGTGTATAACAACGGCCATGCACTATACAATCTGATTGTACAGTCTCTGTACTATCTCCTTTAGACTTAAAGTGGATATAAACCCTTACGTATACCCAGTGAAGTGAACAGCCTCAGATGATACACAGAGATTAAACAAATCTCCCTACATAACTTTTACATGCTAGTTATATTCTTTAGAAAGTGCACATCATGTTAGAAACGTTCTCTTCCTGTTCAGCACTGGGAGTGTAGTCTTGGCATACACTGTGTGAAAGCTGATTGGAGGAAAGGCACACGCTCCCCCTCCACATAGGCAGAGGAAGGAAGGAATTGCTGTGAATAGACCAGTTCTCTGCTAATATATTTATAGCACCCACCCCAACACAAAATTCAGCCTGGTTTTATCTCAGTTGACAGAGAACTTGTCAGAAGTTATAATGCTGATAACAGAGAAATGGAGCAGCAGAAACATATGCAGCTAAGGGCTTTGAGAGAGTTAAGAAAATACTGCAGATATTTGTGCCTAGGTCAAGTTTCATGAGTCAGGTTTATATCCACTTTAACAAAACTATATGATAAGAGGACACACATTTGTATCCAATCAGGCAGGCTCTTGCACTACATAGTTGATGGTAGCTCTAAAGGAGAATGTACAATCAGATTGTATGGTGTATGGTGTGCTTTACTGACATTCGGGGACACGCTGTTTTCAATACAATATCTTTGCTCCATATAGGCTGCTTGTGATCACTCAGCTCCTGCGCCCTCTGTCAAATGAATGATCTGTGAAAGATGAACAAACAAAAAAAATTGACCACTTGCTGTGTATTTAGTTAGAACAGATACGGATATATAGACTGATATTGAGTGTATGTGAGTACAGAAGTGGGTGGGAGCCATATCCTGGAGGGGGATGGCAGGTGCATGGTGTGTGTTAATGAGGTCAGTTGGTGAACTACTTCCTTGTACTGGTTTTTATGTCCTAAATACCAAATTCATGATGGGTCAGGAAATAAAGCAGTTTCTTTTGAACACACAAAGGGCTAAGGTAAGGCTTTGTCCTAAAAGACAGATAAAGCTTTTTCTATTCTGAAACAGAGGCACAATTAAAAAAAAAAAATAAAGGGTGTGAACAGTCAAGGCACTAAAGTTATGGAGAAGACCTTTTTAGAGTTCATGCATTTGTTTTCTTAACAGTATAAAAAAGAAAAAAAAACTTGCTGAATTGGGTCCAATGGATCAGCCAGTGGATTGGAGATTATCGACAATACTGTCGGCCAGAAATCTGCATGATCAGTTAAGAATCCAATGGATTGATTTGGTTATCTCTTTTCGAGACAAGGTCATCAATGGAGGATATTAGGACAAAGAATACCCACTGGAGACCAGGAATTAAAATAATGTAATTAGTGGTAAAGCATTGTCCATCAGGGACTTAAACAGTGATGGGCAGTCAATCACTTATGTTAGTGCTCTAATGTGTTCATGTGTGCAAATCCTTTAATAGGATTCTCCAGTGTGTTCAGTCATTGCCAGGTTAGTGAAACATTATTAGATTTTTTTTGTTAAAAGATTCAGATTTTTTAGTAGGACTTGTAAAAGATATGTCAATATTGGTCAGATTTAGTGTTGACTGATAACTAGCTCACGGCTAGGGTACTTTTTCTGTGCAGATGACAGTTTGCTTTTTAGTCCTGACACAGCAGGCAATGTGTACAGCTATTTCCAAGGCCTTTCAGTGTCAAGGTTGCTTTCAAATATGTTATATGTACATATCATAAACAGTTCTTTAAATGAAGATCCTCTAATAACAAGCACATTTCGTGTAGGATCAGCATCATTTTATATGAGCCTAATTTTAGTCTTCCTCTGTTAAATTGAAGTTTTATGTTTTTTAATAAATCGTTTAGTAAGAAGAGCTCTACTCCATTTCTGATAATTTAGAAATGTTCATATCACTCCCAGGTTTATGACTTAATGGAGACCTAGGGAAATACATTAGGCTGCCAATTGCAATAAACGGCAAAGTTGTTAATAATCATGCCTGCATTCAGAAACATCAGACGTAACACAATATCATTTCACAGCCAATGTCTACATGAAATATGGATCCATGGAGACAGTGTTTTAGACTGAATGTTTGGGGGCATTATCTGCACTATTCTGTGTCTCTCAAGCCAATGAGCCATATAGACTGCAAATGCCCTAAAGTAGATCTAATTATTGGGACTGCAAAGGGTGTACACTGTTGGCCTTATTTGAACAGTGCCAAGAGCCAATCGTTAAATGTATAATGTGGTATTCCATAGAAAACAATCTACAGTCCCTTTACTGTAAGTAGACCCCTCAGTGCCTTGGTTTTTAGGCAAAGTGTATACGTTTTTAAGCCTACATGTGATGACATCCTGGTTTTCATGAGCTATGAGAGGGAGTCTCAATTTAAAACTGACAAGGTTGTTTTTACAGCAAACTTGGTGACTAATAAATTCAGAGGCAAATGTAGCATCCTGCTGAAAGATGGTATTCACATAGTTGTCACAGTGTAGAAAGGGAACATAGCAATATACTGCTAAGCAAGGCAGATAGATAATACACTGGGCTGATCACCACTGGGTTAAAGTGACACAATTTTTTTCCTTAATATGTATAGTCCGCTTCCTTGCAAATATGTTTTTTTCCCCCAAACTGCTGCTCCTGCCTCCCTGTTTGCGTGTGTCTCCTGTGTCTACCTGGTTGCTAAGGAGGCTCCTTTGCATGTAAGCTCCCCAGCTGGGGCTCTGTGCACCTATTTAAACACAGCATCTGGCAAACCATGCCCTGCTCCTTCATCCCAGACAGCATTAGGAGACTATCACTTCCCTATTCTTACTCTATCCTCTATTACCCAGAAAGTTGAGTAACAGGGCAGATCATGGATTATCCAGGGCCACTGACAAGGCACAGCAGGTAGGGGTTTAAACACACGTGGGCACTTTGCATTAATGGTGTGAACGAATTAGGGTAAAATAAAAAAAAAGCTTTTAGAACTACTTTAAATTTCAACTATAGAAAAATTAGCAACACCCCCTAACCAACTCTTCTTTCCACCCCCACCCAACCAACCACTAGTATGAAAAAACTATCCAAACACATACTGTATTTTGCTTACCTGAAGCCTTAATCACATGACAACCCTCACCTCTTGTTCTGTATACTTCCTTGGGTCCTTATTCAGTTATATACACCAATGCCGTGTGATGTAGATGGCCAACACTTCCGGTCCTCTCTCATAGGCTCCAGAGGTGGGAGAACTCATGGGGCGTTGAGAGGACCAGTGCTCAAGAAGATAATGAGCTGGGAAAAATGCCTTCTTCCAAAGGTAGGAAATTAGCTTGTCTAGAAGGAAATTCAAACTTTTATCCATTACACTGCAGGTTGGTCTAGGAAGAGGAGTTTGGAATCAAGACGGAGGAGTGTTGTAAATGATGTACAATGCATTACCTAACTTTCATTTTGCTTGGGGTTAGGCTTTAAGAATGATGTGCTAAGACTAATAAAGTAATTGGTGTATTTCAACACTGCCTAAAATATTCCTGTATACTCTCTTTTCATTTATTAATTAGACAGAAGGTAGTCTGTTTCTTCAATTGATACCAGCATCACTGGGAACACAGTCTATCCACTGACTGCAAACCACTTAAAATTTTAGAATTAATGTTTTATTATATATTTCAAAATAAATTTGACTCAAAACTATTACAATTTCTATGTAAAACAAGATAAATAAGCTTAAATAAAATGACAAAGTAAATATTTGGATTTTAATTTTCTTTAAATAATGGCTGCAAACGTTTTGGTGCTAGTCATGCCCGACTTATCCTCCGTAAGTTAAATGAGGACACACCTTCAATAGGATACAATCAGATATCAACTAAGACAAACATGAACAAGGCTGTCGGGAACTGGATCACCTTCTGGTGGTCCTGTGGTTCCCAAATCTGAAAAGTGTTGTCCTGATGTCCCCCACCAGTTGTTTCCCAGTAACAACAGATCCCTGCAATTAGTCCCTACCTGACAATGGCTACTTGAAAGGTATTTAGCCCCTTCTCCAGCATTCCACAGTGCCTCAGTGTTTTGACGGTGTGCCCATGTGCTCTGTCCCTGTAAACCGGTAACCCTGATCCTGCTTGCTTGTACTTGCTCCTGTGTATCTTCTCCCCATTCTGGTCTATCCCTTACATGCTATTCCTTCCTCCTCAGCCTGATCTAGCTCTGCCCTATTTATCCTGCTGTTTGTACATAGCTTAGTTAGGTAGTTTAGGTAGGATGCTCATGTGTGCTGTAGCTTACATAGTTACATAGTTAGTGAGGTTGAAAAAAGACATCAGTCCATCCAGTTCAACCTATGATGTATGTGTGTGTTTGCTTTTAACCGTACATTGTATACCCCTGTATGTTGTGGTCTTTAAGGTGTCCATCTAATCGTTTTTTGAAACTATCAATGCTCCCTGCTGATACGACTGCTTGTGGAAGAGAATTCCACATCCTTACCGCTCTTACAGTGAAGAACCTCTTACGCACTTTAAGGTTAAACCGCCTTTCCTCAAGTTTTAGTGAGTGGCCACGTGTCTTATTGTGGGGGTTTTTGGGAGGTGTTGGTATGGGGCGCTACCACCTTGCACAGCGAATTACTTCGTTGTATGTGATCCAAAAATAAAAGTGCACAGTGCTTGTTGGTGAACAGGTGTTGTGCAAATATTAAATGTGCAATACAGTGCTGGTTTAAAATTAAATTAAAATTATAAAAACGGTAGTAATCGTGTATCAATTGGATTGTACCGTGTATGTATCACTCATCGGATGTAAACAATCATATAGTGACCAGTGCAAAAAAGTGCTAAGTGCAATATAGGTGATCAATAGATACTTTATTGTGGCCTCCTTTGAAAGAGGAAACTGACATCCGTGGTGAATATTACAAAACACTATGCAGTGTAAAGTGAGAGAGTAAAAACGCCTGTTGCGCGTGTTAGGAGTGAGAAGTGCTAATACCGTGGGTAAAGCACTTACCAAAAAGTCCTCTCCCTTCTCACTCTAATATACTGTGTCTCCCTTCTCCTGATGCCTGTGAGAGCTGGTTGTTCCGTGCATACAGTTGCGCTTGCATCTAGGGAGTCGGTATACAAAAGACCAAGAGAGCTTCCATTGCGTAGTATAGTACAGTATTGAGGGAAGAAATTAGCATCAACTCACTGTTAGGAAGTTCACCGTCAGCTTGTTTGGTGTGTCTCCAGTGTTCGGCCGCGCGGTACTTCCGCGTTCCACCGGCCGGAGCCACCTAACCAGAAGTGACGTTGACGCTGCTTTGCCGCTCTACGCGTTTCGTCACTGCGACGTCATCTGGGGCGGTACTAGGCTACGTACTCCCGGAGCTTATATAGGCCTGCGTATCCTAGCGACCATTATGTGTACCTCCGCCATCTTGGTACCCTCACGTGAGTCATACCGGCGGCCATCTTGGTATCTTTGGATATAATGGTCCGCAGATGCCGGATACCAGGTTATTTGTTTACATCACGTGAACTTCCTTATACAGCGGTTCCCACATATTAAATGCATACATCTCATAAACATAAAGTGACAGTAATTAGTGAAAAAACGTGCCATAAAAGTGCTGAGAGATGAGCCGAGTGGGTGATCCGCTTTTTAATAGAGAGATATAGATTGTGAAAAATGTGAAACTTTTATTATGAAAAAATTAAAAATGAGGATAAAAATGAAAGATTAAAAATATATATAGAAATATATAAAAATATATAAAATATATATAGAAGTACTCGATGGGAGGGACATATCGAGTATGCAGATTTCAGATAAATCCATAGAGGGTATTAAAACCATACTATCTAAATGGGACTGAGCGCCCAACAGCATGGCCTCAAGTTCCATTAATGGAGGAGAGGAGTTAGGTAATATGTGTGGAGGAGGAGCCATAATGTTTGAGTTGGAGGAGAAAAATTACAGACTTATTACTGTGTTGGAGCAACCATTGCGGAGGGATAAAATACCAGCATAAAATTTCAACATAAAATTAAAATAAAAATAAAAATAAAAAGAAGAGAAAAAACCGGTATGTACGCATGAGTTCTGGTGCGTCAACATACCTTAGACTGTGAAACCCATAAAAAAACACCCAATCTAAAAATTGTGGTGAAGATATAAAAATATAAAATTGCATGGGGTCACATGTCTGAAACTGCATAAAACTGCATAAAAATGCATAAACTGCATGGGAACCATGTCCCTTCTAGAACTTTTAAGATTGTAAAATCACAAAAATCAGGAGGAACATAAAAGAAGTGCTGGATATTAGATGTTCTTAAAAGTACTAAAAAACATAAAAAGCCCATGGTGTTAAAAGTCAGTGATAAAACAGTTTAGATCGATGTCTATATTAAGGCCTTCAGGCTGAAGTGATTGCAATAAATATATCCATTTTGTCTCATTGCGGGATACATTGATTTTCTTGTTGCTGCCCCTCCAGTCATTCTTGATTTTGTCAATTGCATAAAAGGTCATGACTGAGGGGTCTTTTGCATGGGCTATCTTAAAGTGACGTGACAAGCTATGTTTGTCGAAGCCCTTCTTTATATTTTTCACATGTTCCCTTATCCTTACAAACAATGGACGGGTGGTTCGACCCACATACTGCAATTTGCACGGACATTCCACCACGTATGTCACATGCGTGCTAGTGCATGTGATGGTTTCATTAATTTTATATTGCCTTCCTGTTGATGTGGACTGGAAAACGGTTTTCCTTCTTTCTTGTGCTCTGTTTGTTCTGCATGGTAAACATTTCCTACACCGAAAAAAGCCTTTTAGATTTGTTGGAAGTTGCACTTGTTTGGGGGGGTCTATCACATTATGCACCAGTATATTTCTGAGTGTGGGTGCTCTTCTGTATATGAAGTTTGGCTGATTTGGTAATATTTTCTTCAATGTCTTGTCTGCTTTGAGAATAGGCCAATGCTTTTTTATTATCTTCTCTAGTGCCTTATGTTGCCTGTTGTATCCTGTAAAAAAAGCAAATTCCATGTTCTTATATTTGTCTCTTTTTGGACCATTCTCTTGTATCATTTCCTCTCTCTTCATGCTCATTACTTTTTTCTTTATGTTAAGCAGTTCTTTTTTCTTGTACCCCTTTTCCATAAATCTTTCAATAAGCATGTCTGCTTGTATGTTGAAATACTCGGGGTTGCTACAGTTCCTTCTTATTCGCATTAATTGGCCCTTTGGGATGTTGCCAAGCCATTTTGGATGGTGGCAGCTTGTTTTTGGTATGTATCCATTTCTGTCTGTCGTTTTGAAAAAAGTCTTGCTTGCCAATATTCCATCCTGTTTGAAGACCTCAATATCAAGAAATGCGATTTTTTGTGCATGCCAACTTCCCGAGAAGGTAATACCATAGGCATTGTTGTTAATTTCATTGAAAAAATTCTGTAGAGACTCCATATCCCCTTTCCAGATAAGTACAATATCATCTATGTACCTCCGGTAGTATCCAATATTAGGCCTTGGTATACTGTAGATTTGTTCTTCTTCCCATTTCTGCATGAAGATGTTCGCCACGCTCGGTGCATATTTTGCCCCCATAGCCACGCCTTTAACTTGTGTATAGTACTTTCCTTTGTGCCAAAAGTAGTTGGAGTTCATGGCTATCCCCAGTCCTTCCAAAATGAAATTGATCTGTTCCTCCCTCATCTCCGTACTGCTATGTAGTGCCCACTCTACTGCTTCTAGACCATCCTTCTGGACAATATTTGTATAGAGTGAATTCACATCGATAGTGACTAATAAATCCTCTTCTGCAATCTCAATGTTTTGAATCTCTGATAGAAGCTGTTTACTGTCCCTTAGGTAGGACTTCCCCAAGGGCACTAAAGGTTGCAGATACTTGTCCAGGTATTCACTAAGTCTGGAATGCAGGGAATTGATGCCGCTGATTATGGGCCTACCTGGTGGTTTCTTGTCATCTTTATGGACTTTGGGTACATAGTACATGACCGGGGTTCTAGGTGCTTCTGGACAGAGATATTTTGCTTCTTTCTTGTTCAGAATACCCATTTCTTTACCTTTTTCCACGTATTTGTGTAGTGTTTTCTCATAATTTTTCTTGGGGTTTCCTCTCAATTTGATGTAGGTGTCTTCCTTGCTTAATAGGTTTTGGGGACCGCTGTATAAGGAAGTTCATGTGATGTAAACAAATAACCTGGTATCCGGCATCTGCGGACCATTATATCCAAAGATACCAAGATGGCCGCCGGTATGACGCACGTGAGGGTACCAAGATGGCGGAGGTACACATAATGGTCGCTAGGATACGCAGGCCTATATAAGCTCTGGGAGTACGTAGCCTAGTACCGCCCCAGATGACGTCGCAGTGACGAAACGCGTAGAGCGGCAAAGCAGCGTCAACGTCACTTCCGGTTAGGTGGCTCCGGCCGGTGGAACGCGGAAGTACCGCGCGGCCGAACACTGGAGACACACCAAACAAGCTGACGGTGAACTTCCTAACAGTGAGTCGATGCTAATTTCTTCCCTCAATACTGTACTATACTACGCAATGGAAGCTCTCTTGGTCTTTTGTATACTGACTCCCTAGATGCAAGCGCAACTGTATGCACGGAACAACCAGCTCTCACAGGCATCAGGAGAAGGGAGACACAGTATATTAGAGTGAGAAGGGAGAGGACTTTTTGGTAAGTGCTTTACCCACGGTATTAGCACTTCTCACTCCTAACACGCGCAACAGGCGTTTTTACTCTCTCACTTTACACTGCATAGTGTTTTGTAATATTCACCACGGATGTCAGTTTCCTCTTTCAAAGGAGGCCACAATAAAGTATCTATTGATCACCTATATTGCACTTAGCACTTTTTTGCACTGGTCACTATATGATTGTTTACATCCGATGAGTGATACATACACGGTACAATCCAATTGATACACGATTACTACCGTTTTTATAATTTTAATTTAATTTTAAACCAGCACTGTATTGCACATTTAATATTTGCACAACACCTGTTCACCAACAAGCACTGTGCACTTTTATTTTTGGATCACATACAACGAAGTAATTCGCTGTGCAAAGTGGTAGCGCCCCATACCAACACCTCCCAAAAACCCCCACATTTCTTTACCCTTGTGGTAAGTTGGAGGCAGCATAACCATCTGATCCCCACACTCTGCATTCAAAACTGTTGGTTCAGTGCTTGTGTTGCTATCCATAGCGCGGGTGCACCCCAAACCTCTTTTTTACTATGTCTGTGGATAACACCACCGCACCTGCAGCAATGGATATATTCAAGTACATGAACAACAGAACTGTCAATCTACAAGTCGTTTTTGACCAGGACACAGTCATAAACAGACAGGATATGGACAGCACTTTTAAGCAGCTCAGGCATAATATGGAGAAACAGTTGCGTGTATGGTGGGACATAGCCACCTTAGATAAATACACTAAAGAAAACATTACCCCCAGGAGACTGAGGTGGGATGTAGCACCAAATGACCATATTAATGATCCAACACACATGGATGATTGGCTTAAATTCTTCAATAAATGTGAAAAAGACCTGCTAGGGTTGCTGATTAAAAGAAGACAGCATAAGCTAAGAAAAGTGGAAGGAGTAATCACCCAACTTAAAGAGCAATTGGCCCCATCGGCAGGCACTAGGGAATATAAAGAAAAGGAAAAAATTCTACAAGAAGCAATCCAGAAATATGACCAAACGATACAGAGCAAAAAACAAAAAAAGTATAAGAGGGATGTGCTGGACTATAGAAACCAGGAGGTCTATAAATGGCAGACGGATGAGATATATGGGGGCCAGGCGACCCTCATAGACCCCATCGAACATAACTCCAGGGAACCTTCCGAGGCTGGAGATGATGATGACACAGACACCTGGATGGAAGTCAGCACAACCAGAAATCCCCAGAGGGAACGCACATTCAGGCCCACTAACCAAACACAAAATGGAGAAACCAACAGACAGAGGGATATAAGACACAACAGACCCTCTAGGGATGAGAGGGACTATGTGTCCACATACAACAGCTACTCGCCTCTGGAAAACTATCAAGAACCACAATACGATTATAGAGGTCCCCCACCAGCTAGGAGGGGTTTTTTTCCAAGGGGCAACAGAGGGAGACCACCAAGAGGGAGAGGAGGACCATATCGCCCACCAGGACAATGGAGGCAACAGAGAGAGAACGGATGGCACCAAACCTGGAACCAAGGCCCACAGGGAGGACAAAGAAGAAACCCTTGGAACCAAGGATGGAACAATGGAACGAGGAGAGAAGACACACAGGGATACCAAGAAAACAGAAACGGAAACCAAGAGGAAAACGAGGAGGGACAAAGAAAAAGAAGAAGGCAACATTAGGAGCAGGAATTTTTAATCTGAGTAACACAGTTTTTGATGAGGAGGAGTTGAAAATATTGGATCTAGGTCTTAAGTACGCACCAGATAAGAATCTGAAAAAATTCGAGGCATATATTGACCTTCAAAAATACGTAAGGAAGCTCAACATTAAGAAATTCTTTGCCCTTAAGAAAAATCAACAAACAAGTGTAAATGACTCACCATATAGACACACTAACTTGAAGAATCGCTCAACCACTAACCCTAAGAATATCCAGAATGAGAATCTGGAAGTATTCAAACGAATGGTAGAAGAGGAAATAAGAGCACTCAAAATAAAAAACAAGAAAGAGAAAAACATTTGGGAAACCATAAAAAAGCTGGAAAAGAAAAAAGGTGTGGTCATCAGACCAGCAGATAAAGGAGGAGGATTAGTGATTTTAAACAAGAAAGACTATGAGGAGGAAATGGAAAACCTATTAAGCAAGGAAGACACCTACATCAAATTGAGAGGAAACCCCAAGAAAAATTATGAGAAAACACTACACAAATACGTGGAAAAAGGTAAAGAAATGGGTATTCTGAACAAGAAAGAAGCAAAATATCTCTGTCCAGAAGCACCTAGAACCCCGGTCATGTACTATGTACCCAAAGTCCATAAAGATGACAAGAAACCACCAGGTAGGCCCATAATCAGCGGCATCAATTCCCTGCATTCCAGACTTGGTGAATACCTGGACAAGTATCTGCAACCTTTAGTGCCCTTGGGGAAGTCCTACCTAAGGGACAGTAAACAGCTTCTATCAGAGATTCAAAACATTGAGATTGCAGAAGAGGATTTATTAGTCACTATCGATGTGAATTCACTCTATACAAATATTGTCCAGAAGGATGGTCTAGAAGCAGTAGAGTGGGCACTACATAGCAGTACGGAGATGAGGGAGGAACAGATCAATTTCATTTTGGAAGGACTTTTGGCACAAAGGAAAGTACTATACACAAGTTAAAGGCGTGGCTATGGGGGCAAAATATGCACCGAGCGTGGCGAACATCTTCATGCAGAAATGGGAAGAAGAACAAATCTACAGTATACCAAGGCCTAATATTGGATACTACCGGAGGTACATAGATGATATTGTACTTATCTGGAAAGGGGATATGGAGTCTCTACAGAATTTTTTCAATGAAATTAACAACAATGCCTATGGTATTACCTTCTCGGGAAGTTGGCATGCACAAAAAATCGCATTTCTTGATATTGAGGTCTTCAAACAGGATGGAATATTGGCAAGCAAGACTTTTTTCAAAACGACAGACAGAAATGGATACATACCAAAAACAAGCTGCCACCATCCAAAATGGCTTGGCAACATCCCAAAGGGCCAATTAATGCGAATAAGAAGGAACTGTAGCAACCCCGAGGATTTCAACATACAAGCAGACATGCTTATTGAAAGATTTATGGAAAAGGGGTACAAGAAAAAAGAACTGCTTAACATAAAGAAAAAAGTAATGAGCATGAAGAGAGAGGAAATGATACAAGAGAATGGTCCAAAAAGAGACAAATATAAGAACATGGAATTTGCTTTTTTTACAGGATACAACAGGCAACATAAGGCACTAGAGAAGATAATAAAAAAGCATTGGCCTATTCTCAAAGCAGACAAGACATTGAAGAAAATATTACCAAATCAGCCAAACTTCATATACAGAAGAGCACCCACACTCAGAAATAGACTGGTGCATAATGTGATAGACCCCCCCAAACAAGTGCAACTTCCAACAAATCTAAAAGGCTTTTTTCGGTGTAGGAAATGTTTACCATGCAGAACAAACAGAGCACAAGAAAGAAGGAAAACCGTTTTCCAGTCCACATCAACAGGAAGGCAATATAAAATTAATGAAACCATCACATGCACTAGCACGCATGTGACATACGTGGTGGAATGTCCGTGCAAATTGCAGTATGTGGGTCGAACCACCCGTCCATTGTTTGTAAGGATAAGGGAACATGTGAAAAATATAAAGAAGGGCTTCGACAAACATAGCTTGTCACGTCACTTTAAGATAGCCCATGCAAAAGACCCCTCAGTCATGACCTTTTATGCAATTGACAAAATCAAGAATGACTGGAGGGGCAGCAACAAGAAAATCAATGTATCCCGCAATGAGACAAAATGGATATATTTATTGCAATCACTTCAGCCTGAAGGCCTTAATATAGACATCGATCTAAACTGTTTTATCACTGACTTTTAACACCATGGGCTTTTTATGTTTTTTAGTACTTTTAAGAACATCTAATATCCAGCACTTCTTTTATGTTCCTCCTGATTTTTGTGATTTTACAATCTTAAAAGTTCTAGAAGGGACATGGTTCCCATGCAGTTTATGCATTTTTATGCAGTTTTATGCAGTTTCAGACATGTGACCCCATGCAATTTTATATTTTTATATCTTCACCACAATTTTTAGATTGGGTGTTTTTTATGGGTTTCACAGTCTAAGGTATGTTGACGCACCAGAACTCATGCGTACATACCGGTTTTTTCTCTTCTTTTTATTTTTATTTTTATTTTAATTTTATGTTGAAATTTTATGCTGGTATTTTATCCCTCCGCAATGGTTGCTCCAACACAGTAATAAGTCTGTAATTTTTCTCCTCCAACTCAAACATTATGGCTCCTCCTCCACACATATTACCTAACTCCTCTCCTCCATTAATGGAACTTGAGGCCATGCTGTTGGGCGCATAGTCCCATTTAGATAGTATGGTTTTAATACCCTCTATGGATTTATCTGAAATTTGCATACTCGATATGTCCCTCCCATCGAGTACTTCTATATATATTTTATATATTTTTATATATTTCTATATATATTTTTAATCTTTCATTTTTATCCTCATTTTTAATTTTTTCATAATAAAAGTTTCACATTTTTCACAATCTATATCTCTCTATTAAAAAGGGGATCACCCACTCGGCTCATCTCTCAGCACTTTTATGGCACGTTTTTTCACTAATTACTGTCACTTTATGTTTATGAGATGTATGCATTTAATATGTGTAAGTATAAGGAAGTTCACGTGATGTAAACAAATAACCTGGTATCCGGCATCTGCGGACCATTATATCCAAAGATACCAAGATGGCCGCCGGTATGACTCACGTGAGGGTACCAAGATGGCGGAGGTACACATAATGGTCGCTAGGATACGCAGGCCTATATAAGCTCCGGGAGTACGTAGCCTAGTACCGCCCCAGATGACGTCGCAGTGACGAAACGCGTAGAGCGGCAAAGCAGCGTCAACGTCACTTCCGGTTAGGTGGCTCCGGCCGGTGGAACGCGGAAGTACCGCGCGGCCGAACACTGGAGACACACCAAACAAGCTGACGGTGAACTTCCTAACAGTGAGTCGATGCTAATTTCTTCCCTCAATACTGTACTATACTACGCAATGGAAGCTCTCTTGGTCTTTTGTATACTAACTCCCTAGATGCAAGCGCAACTGTATGCACGGAACAACCAGCTCTCACAGGCATCAGGAGAAGGGAGACACAGTATATTAGAGTGTGAAGGGAGAGGACTTTTTGGTAAGTGCTTTACCCACGGTATTAGCACTTCTCACTCCTAACACGCGCAACAGGCGTTTTTACTCTCTCACTTTACACTGCATAGTGTTTTGTAATATTCACCACGGATGTCAGTTTCCTCTTTCAAAGGAGGCCACAATAAAGTATCTATTGATCACCTATATTGCACTTAGCACTTTTTTGCACTGGTCACTATATGATTGTTTACATCCGATGAGTGATACATACACGGTACAATCCAATTGATACACGATTACTACCGTTTTTATAATTTTAATTTAATTTTAAACCAGCACTGTATTGCACATTTAATATTTGCACAACACCTGTTCACCAACAAGCACTGTGCACTTTTATTTTTGGATCACATACAACGAAGTAATTCGCTGTGCAAGGTGGTAGCGCCCCATACCAACACCTCCCAAAAACCCCCACATTTCTTTACCCTTGTGGTAAGTTGGAGGCAGCATAACCATCTGATCCCCACACTCTGCATTCAAAACTGTTGGTTCAGTGCTTGTGTTGCTATCCATAGCGCGGGTGCACCCCAAACCTCTTTTTTACGTGTCTTATTGTATCTCCTTTCTCTGAATAGTTTGTTCCTTATGCTCGGGTCGCCAGTACAGTATTTGTACATTGATATCATATCCCCCCTCAATCGTCTCTTCTCCAGAGAGAATAGGTTCAGTGCTTGTAGTCTTTCCTCATAGCTGATGTCCTCCATTCCCCTAATTATTTTTGTTGCCCTTCTCTGGACTTTCTCCAGTTCCAGCACATCCTTTTTGAGGACCGGTGCCCAGAACTGGACAGCATACTCCAGATGTGGCCGGACCAGAGTCTTGTAGAGCGGGAGAATAATCTCTTTATTTCTGGAGTGAATCCCCTTTTTTATACAACCCAGTATTCTGTTGGCTTTGCTTGCGGCGGCTTGGCATTGCATGCCACTGCCAAGCCTGTTGTCTACCAGCACCCCCAGGTCCTTTTCCATCCTAGACTCACCCAGAGGTTCCCCCCCTAGTGAGTAGCTTGTTTTCTGGTTTCTGGCCCCCAAGTGCATTACTTTACATTTTTCAACATTAAATCTCATCTGCCATGTAGTTGCCCACCCCGTTATTTTGTTCAGGTCCGCTTGCAAGGTTTCCACATCCTGCATAGAAGATATTGGCATGCCTAATTTAGTATCATCTGCAAATACTGAGATTGTACTCGATATCCCCTCCTCCAGATCATTTATGAATAAATTAAACAGGATTGGTCCCAGAACAGAACCCTGGGGGACCCCACTTTCCACACCCGCCCAATCCGAGTACTCCCCATTAATCACCACCCTCTGTACTCTCCCCTGGAGCCAGTTCTCTATCCAGGTACTCACCTTATGGTCCATACCTACCTTCCTTAGTTTGTACAGTAAGCGTTTGTGGGGAACGGTGTCAAAGGCCTTTGCAAAGTCCAGATACACCACATCCACAGGCTTACCTTTATCTAGGTGGCAGCTCACTTCATCGTAGAAGGTTAATAGATTGGTTTGGCACGAAGGATTTTTCATGAATCCATGCTGATTACTACTTATAATACCGTTTTCATTACTAGCTCGTTTGACTTCTATTGTTGAAGTTGACTTTTATGGAAGTTCACTGGTTGTTTCTATATTAGTGTTTATGGATGTTTCTATCAATTGCTGTGTTGTATATTACATGTCACTTGTGCTGTTTCCCTAAATATCTAATTTATTTTCACTTAGTTTTGAGTCTGAAGTTCTCAGTGCAGATTACTACATCTGGTCGCATCTGCTCTACAGGATACCAGCCCTTGGTATCCTAACAAAGACCTTACTTTACATTTTTAAATGCAAAACACTTTTGTTCTATGACTGCAAAAAAAATATTCTCTTACCCATTTTCTTCATTTATTTCATTATGTTTACTACCTCTTAAAAGAGAATCAATTTTCTGAATATGCATTGACTAAATATAATGGGAATATCCTTATAGAAAGAAAAGACATTCACTGTAATGATGTGATAATGTGAGTGATAGAAATATTACTATGCCAAATAAAGTTTCATGGTTTTGAATTATAATGTAGCGTACTGCAGGTACAGTACAGGATTAGAAAATGACTCAAGACTCAAAGTCTGGTTTGCCCACGTACTTACTTTTTATGGGTATAATGAGCTGAGGAATGACAGGCAGAATCTTTGGTCCTCCGTGCTCCAGCATGTCATGGACTCCCTGACGTGCAAAAAATTCATAAGGATGTGTCATTTCACAAAGACCATCAAAGAAGAGAGGCAAGTAGTGGTGATAATCCAATTTCTCAATCTCCACCTAAATAGAAATAAAGGATAAATGATGATGTAATAAACATTCATCAGAAGCACATGAGGCAAAAAAACAAAAACAAAAAAACAATGGTATAATGAAAGAGATGCCACAGCTTAAGCTATACTTAAAGCTGCAACATTATTGCAGATATAAACTATTAAAGACACGTTGTGGGGAAACAGATATTCAAAATTACTCTAATTGACTGAATACGAGTTTTAGTTTGCCTGAGGGGTTTAGCTCCACTGGGATGCTCGTCTAACTACTGAGGCAGTCTGTTTAAATCTTCCTGAGAATTCAAACCAGAAGAACAGACAAATGTATAGAGATCTTTTTTTTGTTTTTTACTTTTGACTAAAATGCTTGCTATTTTCAATGTATTAATGTATTTTGCTACATCATGACCTGTCTTTTAAGAAATTACTATTAAGAAATGATAATGGAATTTTCATTTACCCAGGTCCTCCTGATAACCATAAAATCACAATAAAAGAATATGCTACACATATTGGAATACTATTACTGGGCTATTATCAAAAAGTAACAATTTCAACCCGGGTAGCTTCTTATTAAGTCCATTGGGTGATTGATATTATTTGCACGTACCGTAACTGTAAAGATACGATATCCTCCTTTTTTATTTCACATACTCTATGTATGTTTTTCTTTGCATTTTAATACAGAAAAAGTGACAGTGATGAGGGTTTGGACAAACCACAACCCTGCTTTAGCAGTTGCAACAACAATTTGTTTTTTTAAAATGGAAAAACACAGGTCTTCATCTATATTAAAAGCTTTCACTCTATTGCAAAAGCATGGTAGTGCAAAACAGTCAAGCTTTCATTTCACACAGCAACATTCTTGACCATGGCCAACTGACTGAAAAAAAAAAAGAAAAAACAAATAGAATCTTGCATCCAAAAGTGGATGCAGGAATCTCCCCTCACTGCCACCAGGGTATTGTATTCTGAAAGCAGGGATTCTCGATTGTATAAAAAAAAACTGATCAGCAGATTGGCTATAAGCCACTAATCAAAGCAATTTTTTCAGCAGGTCAGTTCTCCAGCTTTTCCAGCAGGTCAGAAGCCAATCTAACTTGGCTTCTGTCGAAGAGAGAGGGATACACACAGATCGAAATACAGCCAGTCCCTGCTTAACACACTAAATTTTGATCAGTGTGTACTCAGGTTAACCACTTGACGACTGCAGCACGACTATTTACGTTGGCAGTCAGCCCCTCACAGGCAGAGCGACGTAGGGCTACGTCGCTAGCCTGTAAGGGTTTTGGGAGCGAGCGCGCGCCGCCAGATGCGCACTCCCGCTCCCGCTCGGTCACGGACCCCCCCGCCCGATGTTCGGACCCAAAAGAAAGCTCTGTTTGTGAGAAAAAAGGACGCCAAATTTGTTTAGGTACAGCATCGCACGACTGCGCAGAACTGGCCACGCTGTCGCTGATTAGCGATCACAGGATGGACCCAGTTTTGACGATCCCTCGCTTCCTCCTCTTCCTCCAGCATCAGAAGTGTAACTGATGCACAAAACAGAAATCTGTATTTGTCGGCCATTTTAAAGACAAAAAGCAGGAGAGCACACAGTAACACAACCTCACACAGACACCAAACACCACCACAAAATCCTGAGGAGGAGGAGGTCCCCTTTTTATGCAAACGTAAAAAAACCACGCTGCTTTTCATTGGTCACCTATGACTACACAAAAACGCCTGTAAAAAACGCCAATAAAAACGGCTGTAAAACGCTTGAAAACGCTTGTAAAAATGTCTATAAAAACGTCTGGAAAATGCCTGAAAAAGCCTATAAAATAGCAACGCCTAGATGTGAACGTAGCCTTAACCTTCCTAGCGGTATTCCCGAGTGTGACTCGGGGTTAGATTTTAGAGCCAAAAGCGGTAACCCCGAGTCACACTCGATAGGAAGATCGCTGGATGCTGAAAGAGGACTTACCTTTTCTCCGGGATCCAGCGAAGAATGCGGGCGGTGTGCGGCGGCGGAGCTTCCTCCCGATCGTCTGCGAGCCCCGGCTTCCGTCTCCGGCGTCGTGACGTCCGCCGGGGGGTGGAACCAGCGGCAAATTCGAATGTAAAACACACCAAACACACTGATACCGTTCAAAATAAAAAAAAAAATCACATTACATTGCCCCCCAGTGCCCTTTCCTGCAGTTTTACTGTACTTTTTATGTAAATATATGTATATATATATATATATATATATATATATATATATATACATATATGTATATATATATATATATATATATATATGCATAATTCTTGTGAATGAGCAGCCCAAACCAACTGTATACATATTATATATACATATATATATATATATATATATATATATTATATATATAATAAATGTATACAGTTGGTTTGGGCTGCTCATTCACAAGAATTACATGCAAAATAATGGTACCGCTTTCAGCACCTAAAATCCAAAAGAATCATACCGCCAGGGAGGTTAAAAAAAAGAGATGGGGTTGAAAAACAACTAATAGATTTTTTAAATATAATTTTAAATTAATAAAAATAAAGGATATTATATAAATATATAATATTGATATTGTTATACATGCTGTGCAAAGTCTGTAAATTGTTTTGTTCAAGAAGAATGTGTTTTGTTCAAGAAGAATGTGTCAATGAAAGGTCTTAAGTTGGCAACAAATGTCATTTGTGCATCTACCGCCAAACTGCATTGGTATGCCTCTAAAATGAGCATAAATCATTCAATTAATGAACTGATTAATTCAGCAGATTCATACATTCTGTGATCAGTCTTTATTTGACTTGATTGTTCACCAAGGGTATTACCAGCTCCTAAAATGAAACAGCCAGTCAGAGTGAGCTAAGAAAATCCACATCTGTTTTGGCCATTCACAGGCTTCCACAATGCAGAGATACTGACACATTTAATGTTTTTTTTTTTTTTCCCCACCAAAACGAACAAGAAAATTAATTACAATGATTAGTAAAGTGTCTTATTATCAAATGGGAAGACTGCTTTTAGTATCTGAGTGAAGATTCCATTTTAAATATATCTGTTCTTCACAAAGCCAAGCTATATGCCAAATTGCTCTGCATTGCTCGGCAATACTTTGTTTCAGTTATTTTACTGGTTTTATACAATAATTAAGCTTGCTAAATACAGTCATAAACTGTTATTTCATACAGCTACCTTACAGTGGTGACTATAAAACACTATTTTCTCTTTTTCCCTATGATATTTTGTTCCCTGTACATTTTTGCCAATAGCATATAATTTGTAGGACATCACAAACAGGAATAATGAATAATGTTTGTTTAATTAGCCATATGTTAATAGTTTACGAGAAAGACTGCAGAATCTGTTTTACGATCTGAAAGAAAAAAAAATGATAATTTGTGCTGTGCTGTGCCAAACAGTTTTTCTAAAATGTATTTGAGGAAAATTGCTGCAGTCGGAATGTTTGCTGGTAAAATGTAAGCCTTTGCAAGGATTAAAATCATCCTTATGATGCTCAAGCCCACAAGTTACAAATAAAATCATAGTTTTTGGTTTGTAATTCTTTGAGGTTTAAATGTTGAATTCAAATAAACATGGAAAGTAAATCTGCTTTTAGTGTTAGAAAATATACATTCATCTGTATTGTAGAATTTAAAGGGCAGTTGTACCCAGACTATGGGCATTAAAGTAATTACATATTGACACAGGATAAAAGAGCTTTAACCACTTGCCGACCGGTCACATTGACCACACTGCGGCAAAGTGGCTCGATATCGTCCAGCGACGTTGACCTACGTCGCTGGACTCCTCCCCTTGTGGGCGGCGCGCCGCCGGAGGCTCGCTCCCGCTGTGACTGAATACGTCGGGCCAGGGGATGAGTGGCGGTGATCACTGCCGCTCTTCCCCGATCGTGGGGGATCGAGTGTGGAAATCCGCCCGCTTGTGTAAACAAAGCGGGCGGATCTCCTAAGTGACAAACAGTGACAGATTGCAGGATTCAGCATAGCTGAACCTGCGATCTGTGCCTGTGTCACACAGTCCCCTCCCCCCACACACGTTAGTAAGCACCAGGCATACATTAATCCCTCCCGCTCCAATAAAGTTAACCCCTTCCCTGCCAGTGTCATTATTACAGTAACAGTGCATATGTATAGCACTGATTACTGTAGTAATGTCACTGGTACTCCCAAAAGTGTCAAAAATGTCAGTCAAGGGTCCGATCTGTCCACCGCAATGTCGCAGTCCCGCAAAAAAAAAAAATCGCAGATCGCCGCCATTACTAGTTAAAAAAAAACAATAAAAATGACATAAATTTCCCGTAGTTAGTAGCTGCAATAACTTTTGCGAAAGCCAATCAAAATACGCTTTGATTTAAAATTCTAATTGATTAAAATTGATTCTAATTGATTCTAATTGATTAAAAACATCTAAAAATTTAGATTTTTACATTTTTTGTGGGGGGGGGGATTTTTCTTATAAAAATTTTTTAAAAATATTGTTATTTTTTCAAAATTGTCGCTCTTTTTTGTATATAGCGCAAAAAGTAAAAATTGCACAGGTGATCAAATACCACCAAAAGAAAGCTCTATTTGTGGGGGAAAAAAATTTATTTGGGTACAGCTTTGCACGACCGCGCAATTGTCCATTAAAGTAACGCAGTGCCGAATCGCAAAATATGGCCTGGTCAGAAATGGGGTAAAATATTCCGGTCTTAAAGCGGTTAAAAATACGCTCATTGAGAATTTTTTTGTCAAAGACATGTAGCTAAATACATTTCGGCCTAAATATATGACAAAAATTGAATATATTAGATATTTTTTAACTGTCAAAGTAGAAAAATATTGTTATTTTTTTCAAAATTGTCGCTTTTTTTATTAATATCGCAAAAACTGAAAATCGCACAGGTGATCAAATACCACCAAAAGAAATCTCTGTTTGTGGGCAAAAAAAGGATGTAAATTTCGTTTGGGTACGGCGTTGCATGACCGCGCAATTTTCAGTTAAATTTGCACAGTGCCGAATCGCAAAAAGTGGCCTGGACGTAGGACAGCAAAATCCTCCGGTGGTAAAGTGGTTAAAACAAGTAAACAGTAACACAGAAATAAGAGCGGAATATAAATATATTACTAAAACATGACTCCCAAGCTTTAAAACAAGCCATCTATGACCTCTCTAGCTGCAGGTTTCATGAAGTGACTCATTCTGAAAGCTTCTCAAATCAGTTTAATTTGGAGAAGACCTCTTTCACACAGGAGGTTGAGCCATGGTTGAAGCCTACCATACAGTCAGAGGGGGCTGTTCCCATGCCACAGCAGCTACAGCAAATTTATTGTGGCATGTTGAGTTGTCAGGTGGCACCACCTGTTAAACCTGCCCATTCTAGGTATGGGGTCATGCCACATCCATGGAAAAAAACAGGCATTTATTAGGTTCCAGGATCATTGGGAAGCCATAGAGTGAAAGAAGCAGACTCAATAGAAGGATTTTGGGGCAAAGGTAGAAGCAACTGTATAGCAAGTTTCACAGATGTCTATGTATTGGAGGGCAAGCACAGTTGGCTGTTAAGAGTAAATTGCTATCTCTTTGGTGTGACAAGGCTCCTGTTCTGAAGATTTGGTAAATTCATTCCAATGACTGAAAGGACCCATGTGAATAGCAGGGAGAAAAGAAGGCTGTTGGATATTATGTTAGTGTCCAAATCTCAAACCACTCTCTGGATTTCTAAACCTTAGAGAGAGTGTGGCAAGTTTAAGGCCTTTTCCTTTATATATATATATACAGTGGGTACGGAAAGTATTCAGACCCCCTTAAATTTTTCACTCTTTGTTTTATTGCAGCCATTTGCTAAAATCATTTAAGTTCATTCTTCTTCCTCATGAATGTACACATAGCACCCCATACTGACAGAAAAACACAGAATTGTTGACATTGTTGCAGATTTATTAAAAAAGAAAAACTGAAATATCACATGGTCCTAAGTATTCAGACCCTTTGCTGTGACACTCATATATTTAACTCAGGTGCTTTCCATTTCTTCTGATCATCCTTGAGATGGTTCTACACCTTCATTTGAGTCCAGCTGTGTTTGATTATACTGATTGGACTTGATTAGGAAAGCCACACACCTGTCTATATAAGACCTTCCAGATCACAATGCATGTCAGAGCAAATGAGAATCATGAGGTCAAAGGAACTGCCTGAAGAGCTCAGAGACAGAATTGTGGCAAAGCACAGATCTGGCCAAGGTTACAAAAAGATTTCTGCTGCACTTAAGGTTCCTAAGAGCACAGTGGCCTCCATAATCCTCAAATGGAAGATGTTTTTTTTGTTATATTTTAGCAAATGGCTGCAATATAACAAAGAGTGAAAAATTTAAGGGGGTCTGAATACTTTCCGTACCCACTGTATATATATATATATATATATATATATTTTTTTTTTTTTTTATTATTATTTTTTTTAATACAGAACAATAATAAATAATGGCTCTTCAAGCCCCTTGAAAATATTACTGTAGATCCAATGCTTTTGACTGTTCTATGTAATGCCAGTTTACTAAGTCCCTATAAATAAAGAATGAAAAAACATTATTATTATTATTATAGAATGGTCAGGGAGGGATTTCAAAAGGTGGCATGCCTTCACATAATGCATCAGAATGTTTGTGTGTCCCTATTAACTTTTAAAGTCTCTGATATGTTGTGTGAAAATGTAAAGACAATAGGGTCCTGATGCTTTGTCAGTATATCATCAAGAAGTTATGACTCTCAGATAAGGTACAATAACAAGTTCACAATTCTGAAGCCTAACCAGCATTTTTAATCACAGACTGGCTCTTAAACGAATAATTGTAAATAGGCATTTTACTTTTTTAGACTTTGCTAGAGTTACTTGGTTGGCTGGGTCTGCAGAAGTGTTTGTCCAACTCCTACTGTAGCAACATGCAGATTGGTATTTGGTTTAGACAGCATGCATGAGAATGCAGAATACAGATGCTTTTCAACATGTTTGGACATATAAAGTAGTTTGTTCACTTTTCAAGGACATTTTTCCTTAGCTTAGTGAATGTAGTGAAAATGCACTTTGCAAAAAAGAACCAATCATGTGCAAGAATAATAATAAAAAAAACAAAAAACTGTTTTTCACATGATTGGATGTTGGATGTCAACAAAGCTTAACCACTTTAAGACCGGAAGATTTTGCTGCTTAATGACCAGGCCCTATTTTGCGATTCAGCGCTGTGTAACTTTAATGGACGATTGCAACTCTGTACCCAAACGAAATTGATGTCCTTTTTTTCCCACAAATAGAGCTTTCTTTTGGTGGTATTTGATCACCTCTGAGATTTTTATTTTTTGCGCTATAAACAAAAAAAGAGCGACAATTTTGAAAAAAAAAAACACACAATATTTTTCACATTCTGCTATATTACATTCCCCCCAAAAAATATATAAAAATCTAAATGTTTTAACATTTTAGGCCAAGCTGTTTTCTGCTACATATTTTTGGTAAAAAAAAATGCAATAAGTGTATTTTGATTGGTTTGCGCAAAAGTTATGCTAACTATGGGAAAGATTTTTGTCATTTTTATTGTTTTTGTTTTTTTTACTAGTAATGGCGGCGATCTGCAATTTTTTGCGGGAGTGCAACATTGCGGCGGACAGATCGGACCCCTAACTGACGTTTTTGACACTTTTGGGGGTACCAGTGACATTACTACAGTAATCAGTGCTAAAAATATGCCCTGTTACTGTAACAATGACACTTGCAGGGAAGGGGTTAACAGTATAGGTGATCAAGGGGTTAAATGTAAGCCTAGGGGAGTGATTCTAACTGTGGGGTGGTTGGGCTTATGAGATGACTATAGAGACATGTGATCCTATATAGCAGGATCACATGGTCTCTGTGATCATCTCAGGGAGAATGACGGACAGGTGTGTTTACATCAGCCATCTGTCCTTCTCTGTCAGTGGGGAAAGATCGCTGGTGTCAGGCGGCCATCAGAGCCGCCTGACACTCACGCCAGCTTCCCCGCTGATGAGCGGGGGTGGGTGCGCAACGCTGGTGGCACGCGATCACCCCCTAGCTCCTCCCAGGCGAGGGCCATACATGTACGGGGCTTTGCCTGGGAGAGCCAGCCTTCTGCAGTACATCTGCGGCGGCTGGACGTAAAGTGGTTAAAGAATAACTCAAATTTTGTTGATAAAAAAAATATTCCTCTGGGTAATCTATGTACATTACAAGGAGTATAACAAACTTTGTTGCAGATTCCTGCCTTTTGTTATTTTGAAGAAATCCATGTTTGTTCCTCTTTGCTGAGTGAGTCTAATTGGAGTGGTTTCATAATTATCAATCAGCTGCTTCACTTGCAGAGCACTAATGAGGAAAGCTGCTGGGCCTGCCTCCCTTTAGATGTGATTTTCTATTGGGAGTATCTCAATAAAAATGACATTGTTGTTGCAGGGGATGCCTGAAATCTGACTTGTATCTTAGTGCAGACTTCTGAGAAAATCAGTGAGCCAATCACACAAGCAGGAAATTACATATCTGGGGGGCCTTTTGTACACATGCTTTGTACAGAATGCCTACAGGCAGCCATATTGCATTGCATTATACAGAAAATTACAGAACTGCAGATTAAAAAGGAAAGGTCATTTTAAAAATTACTAATAAGATTTGCGTTGCAATTGTATACGCTATATTATTTTTTCTTTATTTGCAATTTTTTTCCCCCACGAAAGTGGAGTTACCATTTAATATTAAGTTAGGGGAAATTTTCCTTGGAAAGTGAAAATTCTCAAGCAAGGTCAGCAGCCTATCTGACTTTAGTAAATCAATACTGTAGATTCTCATTAGTCAGAGTAGAAGAGAATTTGAACCTGTGATTTAGAGCTCCTGTAGTGCAAACAAAACAACAAAGCCTACTGCAGGATCTGTAGTAGTGGCAGAGATGACACTGATGATGGGAGGTCTGATAAATTATAAATAAAGGCATTTTTTTGGGATAGAGTGGAGATTGATTTAAACACCTTTTAGGTTTTTAATATTGTCTGTCCTTTAGGGAGATTCACCCTCTCTATTTGTTCTGTTTACCATTATCATTTAAAGTGAAATTATCATTTAATGTAAAATAAAATCCCAAATTGCGTGTTGTCCCCAGAAAAGTAATAGAGGGTAAATCTTCCAACGTGGACACTAGTTGTGGTGACCTGGGACGTTCCATGGGATTCTCTTAATTTGCAGGGATTTCCTCATACTTCCTGTTTTGGCTATGGGACAGGAAGGGAAGGTAAGTTTCCCCAATGGGACACAGCAAAAAAAAAAAACTGGAAGGGTTATAACTTAACGTTATCTTTTGGATTTCATCAAAATTGGTTAAACTGCTGTACTGATCATGTGAACTATGTTTTTAATATTTTATGTATTAATAAACTGTTGATGTTTTAATACAGAAAAACCCTTTTGATATAAGATCTATTGATTGCTAGGCACTTAAAAATCTCTGCACCGCCCAGTCCAGTCTCTAATGATGAAGAACGGATGGGCGCCCTCCCTTTACAATAACCCTACCGTACTCTGTCCCAACTAAATTTTTATATATATATATATACATATGTGTGTGTTTAAATGGTGGTTATCCTATGAACAAGCTCTGCATAAGCATTCATTTTTCTTTGTTTTTCTCTCTGTGTTTATATGTCATTGCCATTTTATTGAAGATGTACATAATAAAGGTGCTTTTGGAAGTGGGCCAACAGGATTCTTTTCTTTTTCTACAACAAAGACTAAACTGCATGCGCATGAACGTAAGATGCGGGCTAACTAACAGGCTCTACAAAGTGTAACTGCTATACTGATTCACAAAACTTTAACACAAGGATACGGCTCCCTAATTTTTCTGTGTGCCTGAAATTTTCATCTCATTGAAATCAGCTGAAAATAACTGTTACCTGTTTGAAAATAAGTATACTTATCCTGGTGTGCTAGGATCATGATACATATTATAATCTGGCTGCACAATCTTTGTATAATCAGAATTAACAAATCTATGAAATATGAAGACCTACCTAATGTATTCAATTGGGCAGGTCTTTATTTTGCAGTTGGAAGTTGGTAGATCTAAAGGACATTTTACAATCAGGTTGTATTTTTTTGTGATAATCTTTAGCTTTGTGAATTGAGCCTAATGTGACCTTGAACTTCTGGATGCGTATGACAGGAAAAGGAGAGAGGATAGCTAGATCTGCTGAATTCCCTTTACTTAAATATAGTCCTGGAGACTGCTCTGGGTTAAGTTCTGGTACTCATAGAGTTTAGATACTTATAGCATTTTTTACATCTAGCAGTGAGAACATTTTTTAGTTGAGTTAAACAGTAATGTGCTTTTCTGCACGCTTTCATGCTAAAAAAAAAAAAAAAAAAGGAAGTACAACAATGGTCATACTGTTGAGTTCAGAGAATTATTGAATATTACTGTTCTGTGGCCTTAAGAGTGTGATAAAAGATGTCCTAGAGCTATACATTAACTGCACTAAGAGATAGAGATGTAACTCAAAGCCACGGGGCCCTACAGGCAAAATCTGAACAGCTACCCCCCTCGTAACTGAAGAACAACTTTCAGAGATCCCCTGTAATCACATTATACATATAACACTGTAAAATGTGCTATTTTATAAACACCCATATATTTAATTGTGAAATATTATTATTAAAATATAACTAAATGCTCTTAGATTTAGAGGGATATGTTTGAACCACTGTGAGGTTTTTATTACTCAATAAATGGTATAATCGTATAAACACAAACAAGCATCCAAGTAATGCCAAAAATTGATAGCAGCTGTACACTTGAGACCATTGTTACAATACCCCGCAGGATCAATATAAAACACAATAGTGCAGCTCTATATTCGTAGAAAAGAAAGCCCATCGACACTGAATGGTGCAAGAGATGTGCATTAAAAACAGCCACTCTGTGGCTCAATCCATGTGCAGTCTCCACCACATACAGCTGTCCACCTAAATAATTAGACCCCTGAGCCAACAGGTAGGTCATACATGCATGCCCATAAAGGGTATTAATCCTTGAGATGCAGTTACAGTAAGGGGTGCTATCCTAATCCATCTATACCATCCAGAAGCATGTGGTCACTTGTGAATCAGATGTAACTCTCATACAGGCATACTCAGGAATCACCTCCTTATAACTAGCACTGAAGTTATCTCTGTGGATAGATAATCCGTGTTCTCTCCTAAAAGTACATTTATTGCGGTAAAAAGTAAAAGACTTACAAAGCCAGCACTTCCACCAAGTACAAAGTAAAGAGCGCTCTATACACAAAATCCAGACGAGATGGCCGCGGTTGACGTCACGAGGCTCCTTCGCGTACGCGTTACGCCCCAAGGGCAGGAATTCGTCAGCAGGTTTTTATTACTGTCTGTGCCCCCCCATTAGGGAAATTTTCGGCCTAATTACCAATATCATCACGAAAGAAAGTGAGGGTAAATTCATCCACCAGAACAGGAATTAAAGGTAGATCTTTCAACGGGTACACTTGATGACAACTGTCTAAGAAACAGTTAAAAAGATAACTTCCTACAATGGCAACAGTTTTAACTCTCACCTACACTATCTAAAATTGTAATAAGAAACATTGGGGCTTGTGATATACTTTATATATTATCAAATATATTAGGTCATTCCTTAAATCCACAGCTTTTCCTCTAATTTCAATGCAAATAGTGTACTATTTTTCCACTCTGATGCCTATGAAATCCACGAGATAATAATACAAAACTTTTCCCCTAATACCTGAATCTACAGCTTCTGCAGGATAGGCGTACACATATGATCTTCAGAGTAGTCAATCCTTAATCTTGCAACCATTGGTAGACATAAATCTTATTCAAGTTCTGCAAAAATATATACATACACAGCAGACCCCCCCCCCCCCCAATGAGGTCACTGTGATGTAAAGCGTAGAGAAGAGTTTTTTGATGTTATCGTTCACTGGAGTCAGTAGAAGGTAGAGTTGGGTGGTGCCATTAGGCAAATGCCATTTTATTGCTATAGCAACTTTCTCAACAAGAATCCTCTTGAAAACATTGGCATAGTAACAAAACGGGTCAGAGGCAGAGCAACAGTGCTGGGCAGAAGCTACAGAATCTATCAGCGCCAGAGACCAGGAGCCTCTCAGACATAGAGCAGCTGGCTCTTAACTGGAGTGTGTTACAGCAGTGTGGGTTGCCAAGGTAGTATAGGAATTACTGTGTTTATATCCCATCTAACCATACCTGCTATACAGTATGTGAGTGTTTTATCTTGGTTTTGATTAAACATTTGGTTAAACATACTACACTATATGAGATTCTTTCTTTGAGCAATACTGTATGCAAGCTGTGAAGGTTGTGTCCCTGGTAACATTTTAAACCCATTTACCTCTCTTGAGAAAGACAGGCAAAGCAATCTGGTGAGTGCAGAATTTTCATTGTTGAGGGGGAACACAGTGGATTCTATGCATTAGGAGATAAATCACTGGGTGGAAGATTTAGTCATTATTTATTATCACTGAGAAATTGAAATGGTCATTGTGAATGCTTATGAACATTTTTAATTGTATGATCAAAAATATGATTTCATTTCACAGAATCATTTATTTTGTTCTATTTAATATTTTTTTGTGTGGTAAGGAAATGTATCTATGTTTGTGATGTTGTCACAATCAGGTTGATTTACTAAAACTGGAAAATGTGAAACCTGTTGCAAATGTGAAAGGTAGCCAATCAGCTTCTTAGTTCAGTTTGTTTAATTTATCTTTGACAAAAAAACCTGGAAGCTGATTGGTTTCTATGCAGAGCACTCTCCAGTTTTAGTAAATCAACCCCATTGTCTATAATCTAGAAGTAGATTTGAAGTTTTAGCATTGGGCTGAATGAATACATTTTGGCTTCATTGGTGTATTATTTGTTTAGAGATTATAAAGAACAGCTGCTGATTTTTTATATTAGCACTGCTTTAGGGGTTTGTTAATTTATACATTTTAGGAAAAGTGAATCTGTTTGCAGTGCAGTTGCTGAATATACGTCTTAAACAATTCAAATATTTATAAAAGTGTGGGTGGCAAGGTGCTGTCCTGACATTTTTCAGAGTAGACAAGAAGACAATACCAGTCGGTTTACCTTAATTTTGTCATCTTCGGGACAGCACTTCTAAAACAATCAACATGATAGATAAATCAGGACTTTTTACTCAAAACTGATGTTGTAGCAAAACAATGAATCCACATCACAATGATACATGAAGGATTGCAGTAGTCCACGAGTTGTCCATATAGCTGCTCAACAAGTCTACTTTATCATGGTGCCAGAATTCACAGAAGGTAGCAAAAGATCTGCTGAAAAAGGCTTTCGCTACGGTTCTGGTTTTTGTTTTTTTTAACACATTTTTTTCTCCAAAATCTTTAGTCATCCAAACATTTAAATTTAGGATTCAGGTTTAAAAAAAAGTGATATATATTTTTTTTTATATCACAGTTTTCATTACTTGTTAACAATGTTGGTATTACATTTAATATAGTGTCCCCACATTTGGGTTGGAGAGCCTACTGGGCTCTCCAAAAAAAAAAAAAAAACATAATACTTCCATTTTACATGCTTATTAATCTCTAAGAGATTGGTGACGGGAAGGGCAGTGTGTTCTTCATAATAAAAATAGATAATATGTGTACAAGAAATATGAGAAACTACCACTTTGAGTAGATTTTTCAATTTGAAATACCCTGTTTTCTTATTTTGTTATCATTAGGAGTATAACTTAATCCAATGTTTAATGGACTCAATAGCCTTCTCTGGTCTAGTAACTTGCCATTGGACCACTGTAGCCTCTCCAGATGGCATAACAAATACCCACAGAAGGGGACAGAATGGAATCATCCTACAATGCTTTCATCCATAGGAATCCAGTTAGCCATGATCTCGTAGGGACAGCTCAACCCTATGCATCATGACCAACCAGTGAAAGAGGAAAGCCACTGTATATTTATGTTAGGAGTAAATGTTATATATATATATATATAATATATATATTGTGACAGGAAGTCAGGTAAATCTGTAGATGTTGTCACAGACAGGAGATACATTCCCACCTGGTTTAGAAAATTCACCAATTACTATAGGGTGTCGGCTGCAGAGGTAGCCAGAAAGGTGTAGGGACGTTTAAAAGACTTCAGCTGTTCAGGATGAGGCAATTAAGGCCTCTATAAGTTATCCAGAGGATGATTACTGATCACTGCCTCCTGAAGCTGTGTGAGTATAGGAGAGAAGTGGGCTGGCTCCTGAAGCGATGCGCGCTGAGGAGAGCAGTCAGCTGAAGACTTCTCAAGGTGAGGTCATGGACTTTTTCTGTGTGAAGAAAAACAAATGGACATTTTGTGTGTGAAGAGAAAATAAATGGACAATTGATTGTCTGCTGTATGATCAGCAGTGTCTGCCCAGCAGTAGGTTGGGACAGACTCCCTAGGTAGGTTCCTGTGTGAAGGTAGATGCCCACAGTGGCCAGGATTTAATTTGTTTATTTTTGATTTATGCTGTTTTTGATGCATGCACTTGTTTGAAGAAATTGGAAGAATAAACAATAGACTGTTGTTTTCAACCACTCCTCGGCTATCTCCCTGTGTAACGAACCCCCCCCCCCCCAAGGGGTCATCCACACCCGCCACCGAGCGAATCCCTCACAATATATATATATATATATATATATATATATATATAGCTTATTTAATGTCTAATTTAAATAGAGGGGATGATCTTTTAGATGTGTTTTTGTGTAGAAAAAATTTTCAGTGGAGTTCTATTTACAAAATATCATTGATGGTTGAAGTAGTCTTTGCTCCTTTTCTCTTTAGTAGTTAAAAGTAAAAATACTGTGTTTACTGTGCATAAATATCCCATGCTTTTATTCAAATTTTAATTTTGAGGCATATTTTGACAGCTGCACCTTGCAAACATTTATGGCAAATAGTCTTTTCTACAGTTACCCTTTTTTATTTCTTTTGAGAATGGTCACAGTGCTTTTCATTTGACTGTAAATCCAATATAAGATGGCAAGTGTCATTTCAACTACTAAAGTGCTATTCATTTTAGTCTGCATTGGTCACTTTAAATAGGAATTTTTCAATTAAGAAATTGATCATTTGGCAAGGTTTCAAGGCCTTATTTCTGCACGTGTTCATATTCTGTAATAAGTGTTCCTATAATGTGACCTTTCAAGGTTATGTAAGCAGCTTGTTTAATTAACTACTTTAGTGCTGGAGGCAGAAGGGGATGGTTGAGAGTATAATCCTAGTAGAGGGCAATGAATATTTGGCCTTTCAGTATAGATTAAGGCTATGCTATGTTTTTTTAATAAGTGGTTTTCTTTCATACCTATGTAGCTTCACATTTTTACCTATTAGATGGCTAGTAACTTGGCTGGGTAAAATTATTTATTTTTTTTGGCAGAATGAAATGTATATTTATTATTACTGTTATTCTTCACAGTTTCCCAATTTTGATATTATAAAATAACACACACACAGACATATATATATATATATATATATATATATATATATATATATATACAAAATATCTATATAAAAATGTCACAAAAAATGTTTTATCACTACATTTATACATTTTAATTTGCCTATTGATTATCATGAACAGAGTAAGAAAAATTATGTTCAGTTAAAATGTAAAATGGATCAAATGTTCACTTTGTACTGATTTTTTTTTCTGATGTAGTGGTTATTAAAGTGGTTGTAAAAGAAAAAAGCGTTTTACCTTAATGCATTCTCTCACAATAGACACATACAGCCTGGCTTGTGAGCAAGCCCACACAAGTGCCCCCATAGGAAGCGGCTTCCTATGGTTGGCACTTAGTGGGGGGGAGCAGCCAGGAGCGCCAGCGGGGGACACGGAAATAGGAGGATCTGGGCTGCTCTATACAAAACCAATGCACAGAGAAGGTAAGTATAACATATTTGTTATTTTAATGAACTGAAACTGTAAGCTTTAGTATTACATTAAGGGTTGTCCAGAACTTGTAAGATTTGTAAAGTGTATAATAGTTTTAAAATCCTTAGCTGCGTTACTTCATGCCAGAACAAAATGAAATGAAGAGTATACGTGATGTATCTAGCCCTTCTTTTTCACAAAAGTACAAATTTTATGTCACATAATATTTGAGCCATGGTTTATCAAGTGCACATTTTAGTAACACATATACGAAAGTTACTTTTAGGGCACACAAGTGCAACATAATATCTATTTGTGAAATATAAAAGATAAGGATGCACCGAGTAAATAGATAGCCAACATGGTAAGCCTTAAATGCATGTATCCATGAAATGGCATCAAACTTTGGTTCCCTAAATTTTCCATAAGCAACATTTTAAAAGCCCCTAAAGGTCATCAGTGTAGTCAACAATGAATAATGGCCTTAGGATTATTACTCTCATTCCAGTGTGGACAGCTATTTGTAATATGTATCATGCAATCAATGTTTGCATAAGTAGGTACTCTGACGCATGTTTTCACATTGGCATGTGCATGCATGCAGGGGCAGGATGGGCTAAAACATTTTTGGGGGAAGGGTTTTTTAGTGCTTGGGTGTAACTTTATTATTTTAAATTTTTTTTCACAAAAACTTTATTTATATCAAATAAGGGCCAAGATTTCCCTATGTGATACCGTTTTGTTGTGACTGCTTCAGCCACCTGATTGCTTCTACCTGAAAGTCAACAAATGGCTTGTCACACTAAAGACGGCCACAGATGGTTCAAATCTCGACTAGTTCAACAGGGATCGGCCGAGATTATAACCATGTATAAGCAGGCTGAATGTACCCAAGTTGATTGGTCAATCAACTTGGGTACAACCAGAATGTCAAATTTTTCAAGTGATTCTCTCGACAGGGATGGCTCCCAGTACCCCCCACCAGGAGAACATAATAGCTCTATGGGAAAGAAAATCATATCATCTATGTCTGGCTTTACATGTATTCCTGGCTGCTGTAGCATCTGGCCGTGTGTGTAAAACCACCTGCTGCTGCTATAAAAGGGTCAAAGCCCAATTAAACTTTCAGTTTAAATTAGATAAATACATTCCAAGTGCATGAAAAAGGTGTGCAAAGTCTTGCAGCTTGTCTTCTTTAAAAATCAGTCATAGCCTTAGTAGAAAATTCAATCCCCTGACAACATGCTGTAGAGTGGCATTGAACACCTTTTATTTAATGCAACTAAAATGTATTTAGCTGATTTAAACTGAAATTTTAATTACGTTTTAAGAGGGAAAAATGTTTCTGAGGTTCCGAACATTTTTAATTGGATTTTTAAAATTTATAATATATTTGAAGAGAATCTGATTGCAATAAAACAACATCTGGCCATACATCAACATACTAATTAGATCAAATAATATTATTTTGTCAACTCTCACAATTTAAAGTTTAAATCCCCACAGGTTAACCCCTTCCCACCCAACGATGTCATATGACGTCACAGACTTTGAGTGGGATATCTGAATGATACCTGCAGCTACAGGCATCATTCGGATACATATTTTTTTTCATCAGGCGATTCCCTGCACTGTTAAAACAATCATAGCAGCTTTTCAGCCGCTTGATTGTTTTTACATGTGGTGGGAGGGGACATCCCTTCCTGTTGCCGCCCTCTGGTGCTTCTACCGGCTCGCATGTGCAATCTGCGAGCCAGAGAAGGAATCCACCAGTTGCGGAACTTCACCATAGAGAATACTACAGACCAGAAATATATAATGCTTGGAGGTTCTGAGTAGTTTTCTAGCAAAAAAATTATGATTTTTACATGTAGGAGAGAAGTGTCAGAATTGGCCTGGGTGGGAAGTTACTATGTAATACAAAATTCAGTGTTGCATAATTCTATGCAATTTTCAGGTACACAGAAGTGCTGAGCAATTAAGCCTATTATAGAGCTTTAGGGCCAGTTCACACCACATGCAGTCCAGTGTGTTTTTCTACTGCATCAAAAATGCATGGAAAGTAGGTTATATGGTTTCCAATGGCATAGTTCACACCAGTGCTTGCAGTTCCAGTGCAGTAGAACATGCTGCATTTTTCCTGCATTGAACTGTACTGAAAAGCGCATCACAAATGCACTGGAACGCACCTAAACACACCAAAAATGCACTGGCACACACATGTCCGTATTTAAGGTTAAAAATAAATGGGGGGGGGGGGTCCACTGGACTGCAACAAAAATGCACTAAAAATGCATCAAAAATTCACAAAAAACGTGCATGCAAAAAAGCATCTGGAACACATCCGGACTGCATTTCTATGGTGTGAACTGGCCCTTATTCAGGTTTAATAAATGGTGGAGAAAAATCCTGATTTTCTGATACTGATCAGGTGACAAAAGTGAAATTTAAAAAGTTACTTTAAAATGAACTTGTGCCAACAATTGAAAAATAAAAATATTTCAAGATTCCCAACAAAGCATAAATGATCTTTAAAACACACCCTCACTGATCCCTCTGGCTACATGTACTATAAAGGAAGTCAGCACCAAAGATCACAACAAGGCCTCGCTCATACAGGTGTATTTAATTGCACACCCATTTCAGGGCTGTGTTTGCCCACATAGGTGTTCCATGCATCCCCATGCAGACAGTCCCATTCATATCAATTAGGATACAGTGACCTTACGGACACAGCCGTCGCTCCCAGTCTGCCAGAGTGCAGACTCCCAAATGCAGAGAGTGTGCACTAGGTATAAGTCAGGTTTCAGTCAGTTTCTAACACATTAGCAACACCTATGGACATTTTTATGAACCAGTGAATGTTGCAGTCTTCAAGCTTTCACAGGTGGTTAATCAATCACTGTAATTTTTAAACACATGTACTAGGAAGATTCACCTGCAGTAAATATTTGGTGAATGTCACAGTCACTGCATGAAAAATATGCCCCCTTGTGTTTGTTTATATTAGAAAACTGTCCGGATGCCATTATATTTCTGTCGCAAAAAATAAGGGACTTTGTTAAACATGTTTACTTTGAATGAACACCAATCAAAGTGTAACCAGCTACAGTAAGTATACAGTTAAAGTTTATATGTGTGGATTGCCTTAAAAGCCAAACAGATTTGTGATTCTGCTTTGCTTCTTTCCTAGACCAAAAACCCTACCAGACACCATACAATTTTCTGATATTTTTACCTCTTGCAGCTGCAGTTAAAGTAATATAGCTTGGTCTAGGCTGTGATTTGACAGTAAAGGAGCAGAAGATCACTTATGAGGTCTTCCTTGTGATCTTTTCCCTGATCAGAAAAATTTCTTTGTTAGGTTCACAGCACTGTGCAATGCAAGAAAGGCTATTTGGATTTTCCTCCTAGTTTGAAAACTGATGAACAGATATTTGGTACAAAAACAGACCAAAGAACTAATTATGGAATGTATAATGGTTTTGTAAAAATTTTCTTTACCTAATATGAGGGCATCAACTTTTTTTTGAGTATCTTTTTTAGTTTAGTAACTATGATATATTGCATATTAAGAGTTGTTCTCCATTCATCCACATGATGGGGCACTAGTGTCCATTTTACATGTTAAGCATCCCGTGACTCTCATGACAGCAATGATCCATTCCATATTATGCCTGGTACACACATTCAGTTTTTTTTTTTTTTTTGCAACCTAGTGGGCTGAATACAAAAAAACTGAGAGATCCCTGCACTAACTAGGTAATGATAGTGCAGCAATCTCTCCTGCTGTGCCTTTGTGCTCTGACAGGGGGACGCCAGAACACACTAATCAGCGCTTGCAGCCATTGGCTTCGAGCGCTGATCAGATGCTGGTTTTTCAGCATGTCCCTTTGACAAAAGACTGGTTTCTGTCAAATGGACAGCTGTACACATGGTCTGAACGTGGGCTGGTTTCTGCTGAACAGGCTGATATTTGGACCATGTGTACCAAGCTTTATTTTCAAATCGTTTTTATTGGGTTTCATAAAAAGATAGAAATAAATTACAAATGACAGCGGACGCAGCCACGAGATAACGATTGTAAAAAAAAAACATGAGTACAAACAATAACGTGTATATATGGGTATCCATACAGGAACATGGAGGAGGATAAGGATAAACAATGTGAATGAATAGCAATATAACCATTGGATAACAGTAACCAGAAAAACAAAACTTAAAGAGTACTGAAAGAACACTTGTGGGAAGCTGTGGAGTATAGGAATGCTCATTTGCTGAGGGGACGTAGTATATTACCAAGTGGGGGGATCCATTACAGATGGTTGAGGACAAAATGTCAACAGCGAAGAAAAGTCTGTAGGGTAGGTTTGGCATAAAACAACTTTCAAGGTGTGTGACCAAACCAATCAACCCATGGTTTCCAAAGTGCTTCAAAGGATGCAAAGGACAAGGATCTTAGTGCTAAGAGGCATTCATAGTTGAAATTCAATTGTACTTGGGTAAGCACTTCTGAGGGGTTTGGGGTATGAGTGTTCTTCCAATGTCTGGCAATAATCAGTTTAGAAGTGTGTACCAAGCTTTAGATGGTTTAATCTGAGGTTAAATCTCCCTGGTGGTATTCCTGAGTGTGGCTCGGGGTGGAATTTCAGTGCCATTAGCGGTAACTCCGAGCCACACTCTGGGTACCACCAGGGAGAAGTCGCTGGATCCTGGAAGAGGTTACTTACCTTGTACCCGGGATCCCGCTATGTATTCCGGCAGTGTACGGCGGCCGGATCTTCCGTCTGATACTGTGTGCCCCGGCTTCTGTTCCCTGCGAGCGTCGCGTCGCAGGGGGGTGGATCCGGCACCAAAATCAAAATGTAAAACACACAAACACACTGATATATTGTAATCCTATCAGATTACATTACTAAATAAAAAAAATTGACCATAGTTTGCCCCCCAGTGCCCTTGCCTGCAGTTTTACTGTACTTTATATATATATATATATATATATATATATATATATATATATACGTACAGTATATATATATATATATATACATATATATATATATATATATACTTTAACTTATTTATAGTTTTTTATTATATTATAATTTATGATTTTGTGTTTCAAACTGTATCATACCCGAGATGTTATAAAGAAGGACGCACAGTAAAAAAAAAATCATATGTAAATAGTTGGTTTGGGCTGCTCGTCCTTAAGAATTACATGCAAAGTAATTGTACCGCTTTCAGCAGCTAAAATCTGAAATAATCATACTGCCAGGGAGGTTAATCAGACCCCCACATATTTGGTGAGTGGATTGTGCATACAGATGCCGGTGAAGGAGTGGACATTCTCACATGTCACGGGTGTTTTTTTAAGAGAAATATTTAAAAGAAGTCAGTATATATATGGGACTTACGGGCACTTTTTTACATTGTGTTTTAATAATAATTAATTGTTTTAATAATTTTCATTAATAATTAATTTCATTTTCACTGGTTGTTTATGAGCGCGGTCTACCTGCTTTTCACATACGGTACTTTTTGGCATCCATCTGCTTTCAGACAGGTTGCTCTAAGCCACCAACCATTAAATAATAGTATTGTTATTGTTTTTCACTCTGGTTTATTATTGGTTGCGCAAGTGCAGGAGTGTATGTGTTCTGCAATCTAAAAAAAAAAAAAGTTTTATTTACTGTGCTGTATGTTCAGCTAACCCATACTGACTAATTGTCATGTATTAAATGTAGAGACAGTAAGAAACTGTTCTGTATTACTGTCATACTATATTGTGGTTGCTTCCTGTAGGAACAGCTAAGATAGTGAAGAATAAGGATCGATAACCATACTGTTTTACGTCAAGATGATAACATTTACATGGAGGTTCATCGATAAAGTAAAAGCTTTTATGCAACAGCTGTTTGAGTTGTTTGTAAGCAATATCATTTTATGGCTAAAGTTAATTAAACAATGTTTTGGAAAATGATCTCTTTAGCAGAGCATTGCATTTTTTTGTTAGCAGGCCAGAATTTTTCAATATTAAATATATAAATGGTCATGGTTTATTTTGATGTTAATTAAGACTCCTTGGAGGCATAAAATAATTGAGGTTTGTGGTAAGGAAATATACGATCTGTAACAGCAAATGTTGGCTATGACGGTAAACAGTAGCGAAACAATACTAGAAACAAATTCTTATCCAAATTAATACACATTTGGGATAGTTTGCTTCAATGTAATATAAAAAACAGGAGTTGAGTATACTCCAAGCATAATAATGTGCTTAAATTGTGGCATGCAAATGCTTTTATACAACTATAATAGAAATCAAAACAGACTGTTTTACATTTTTTTCTTGCCTTGATTTTTTTGGTGAATGCTTTGTGCACATATGCTAAACACAGTTCAAATATAGGCCACATATTTTTTAAACCTGCAATAATTAGAAAAGCACAGAAGCGATGTGGAGAAAACCTTTTAACCACTTAAGCCCCGGAAGATTTTACCCCCTTCCTGACCAGGGGGTTTTTTGCGATTTTTTACTGTGTGACTTTAACGGACATTTGCGTGGTCGTGCGATGCTGTACCTAAATGAATTTCACGTCCTTTTTTTCCCACAAACAGAGCTTTCTTTTGGTGGTATTTGATCACCTGTGCGATTTTTTGATCATGCGCTATAAACAAAAAAAGAGCGTAATTTTTGCAAAAATAACAATATTTTTCACTTTTTTTTATATGAAATTCCCCCCCAAAAAAATGTAAAAATCAAAATTTTTTAACATTTTCGGCCAAATTGTTTTACGCTACATATGTTTGGTAAAAAAAAATCGCAAAAAGCGTATTTTGATTGGTTTGCGCAAAAGTTATTGCGTTTACTAACAAAGGGAAAGATTTTTGTCATTTTTGGTGTTTTTTTTTTTTAACGAGTAATGGCGGCGATCTGCGATTTTATTTGCGGTACTGCGACATTGGGGCGGACAGATCGGACCCTTGACTGACATTTTTGACACTTTTGGGGGTACCAGTGACATTACTGCAATAATCAGTGCTATATATATGCACTGTTACTGCAAAAATGTCACTGGCAGGGAAGGGATAACTGTATTGGACAGGGAGGGGTTAAGTGTGTCCTAGGGGCGTGATTCTAACTGTGATGGGACAGGTCTCCTAGTGTAAAAACAAAGATCAACGGTTCTACATAGTAGAACCGTCTGATCTTCATTTTTACACAGGGGAGAATGACAGGCGGCTTGTTTACATAAGCCGCTCTGTCTTTCTCCCGCTGTACCGGCGATCGTAGTGTGACCGGCGGACATCGGGTCTGCCGGTCACACGCCCGCACTCCTCTGTGAACGAGCCGAGGTGGGCGCGCGCCTCAGCGGGCGCTCGCTCGCCCGCTATTGGCTCTAGTAGCAGTGACAGGCGAGTGACGTAGATCTACGTCACTCTGCCTGGCCGGGGCTGACTGACGCAGTAAATATACTGTGCGCAGTCGGCAACCGGTTAAAAAATAAATATTGAGTCTCTATTTGCTGACCTTCTTTATAAATGATATTCTGGTTTACTGACTGTTATGTTGATCCTCTGGCTTCAGTCATTTATAAAATAATTATAAACAGAGAATAGTGTTGCACTGTTGGTGTGCTTGGAATGTACTTAATACATTAAAGGGCTACCGCACCGCCGATTAACACTAAAATGCATATAAGTGCATAAAACAAATCATGAAAATAACAGAATATGTAACTCCGTGCTTACATACTAAAAAATTCCTTTGAGTGCCAAGTCCAAAAGAAGTGGCATAAAAACGAGTTAACCAGTTCCCGACTGGCCACCGCCTATTTACTGCGGCAATGTTGCTCTGCTGCGCAAATCGAAGTAGGTCTACATCGGTCGCGAGCAGGCAGCTAGGGGGCGGCATGCTCCGGCCCCCACTTAGCAGTGGGGAAGCCAATGGGGAAGCCAATGAACGGGGCAGGTGGCTCCGATTGCCGCCTGACACCCGCAATCATTCCCGGCTGATCTAAACACAGCCGTCTGTCATTCTCCCTTAGATCATCACATCCTGCTATGTAGGATCGTATGTCTCTGTGATGATATAACAAGCCATGCCCCCTGACAGTTAGAATCACGCCCCTAGGGACACACTTAACCCCTTGATCACCAATAAAGTTAACCCCTTCCCTGCCAGTGTCATTTTTACAGTAACAGTGCATATTTTTAGCACTGATTACTGTAGTAATGTCACTGGTACCCTCAAAAGTGTCAAACATGTCAGTCAGGGGTCCAATCTGTCCGCCGCAATGTCGCAGTCCCGCAAAAAAAATCTCAGATTGCCGCCATTACTAGTTAAAAGAAAAACAATAAAAATTACATAAATCTTTCCCATAGTCAGTAAACGCAATAACTTTTGCGCAAACCAATCAAAATACCCTTATTGCAATTTTTTTTACCAAAAATATGTAGCAGAAAACAAATTGAACTAAAATGTTAAAAATTTTAGATTTTTACATTTTTTTTGAGAATTTCATATAAAAAATGTGAAAAATATTGTTATTTTATTCAAAATTGTTGCTCTTTTTTTGTTTAAAGTGCAAAAAATACAAATCGCACAGGTGATCAAATACCACCAAAAGAATGCTCTGTTTGTGGGAAAAAAAGGACGTCAATTTCATTTTGGTGCAGTGTCGCATGACCGCGCAGTTGTCCGTTAAAGTCACGCAGTGCCGAATCGCAAAATAGGGCCTGGTCTTTGAGCAGCCAAATCCTCCGGGGCTTAAGTGGTTAAGCGAGCCATACAGAACTGTAGTGGAAAAGCGCCGCTGTACCAAACCATACTGAACCATTCTAACATGTACCATGCAGTGTAAAAGCGCCAAACCGAGCCGTACCATGCAGTGGAAAAGCGCCTATAGAGTCCCCTCCTTAGCATGGCATAGCAGCAGAAATCTGGTTGGGATTTTTGGCAAGTAAAAAGGTAAGCAGCAATTTGAAAAATATTTTGTAAGTTACGGTACGGGAACATAATAAATAATAAATAATAATAATATTAAATTTAGTAGGTATTATCCTAATCTGGCTACAAAAGTGAAAATGCAGTTTAAAGGTCATCATATATACCCTTAAGGAAAGTAATTAATAGAAGTTTATAGAAGGTAAATAAAAGCAGTCACTACTAATTACCAAACAGGTGAAAGTCCGTGTGGAACAAATAAGAAATAGCATATTTTATGAATATTTATAGCTGCCTCTGGGCTCATTTGACCCCTGCAAAAGTGTATATTTGGCAAGGCTGAAACATCATAGTTCACTTAGTTCAACATATTTATATTAAGTCAAACACTGCTGACCCTCAAAGGAGTGCCTGAAGTAATTATTTCCACAGTTCTTCTATCTGACTTGCTTTATTCATATAATGTTTTTGAATATGCGCTCATTTAATATGGGAATGTACGAGAATGCTTTAAAAAGCACAACAATTTGTTTAAACAAGTATGTCTTTCCAATGCATTTATATATCATTCCTAAGACATACATCTAAAATAAGCAATTTGGCTTCCAGCATGCAATTTTATTTGCCATAGTACATTTGTCAAATGCATCAAAGGTTCATTGAAATTCAAGTTAAACACAATTACATTACGGCATCAAAGTATTTCTATAGAGTTCTGTTCAATGCTCTCGTATCAATGAAAAAGGTGTCAACATGACAACAAAGATGGACTTTTTGTGTACATAAAGGCATATTTATAAAGCAGTGAATATGACATTCACCCAACATTCACTGCAGATGAATGAAACACTGTGATTTTAAACACATGCACCCAGAAATGCACCTGCATTGAATGTCTGCTAAATGCCAAATTTACTGCTTTCTAAATATGCCCAAAGAAAACACTAGGAGTATTTTTAGAGACATTACAAAGCAGTGAGGTGTTTCAACCACCGTACATGTACCGCATTCATTTACAAGCACGGTATAGGAAATTAATTATATTTTAGCATTGAAATTCTATGTGTCTTCTAGAGAACTAGTCAGGTTATGTAGAAATATATATATATATATATATATATATATATATATATATTATATATAAAACATTTTCCAGATTTGCATTTTGAAAAAGCACAGCTTCTCAAGATGGGAATAAATGTTACTCCATTTTGTAAATCAATTTCTCAGCTCTCATATACATAATGTGATGAAATGTTTAGTTAAGTAGATGTTTAGGAACATCATTTTTAAAATATATATATATATATATATATTTTAAACAATGTGTATGTGTCGTTTTTCTGTTTTTGTGTGGTTTTGGTTGTCTTTGCATGTTTTCTTTTTATACCTAACTTTTACTTCAAATATCTATGATCCTGCTTGCATGTGGGCTCTCTGCAATGAAAATGGTAACAAGAAACTCTAGGCTAACAGCTTAATGTTCAATTCAAATATATATATATGTTTACTGTTTTTCCTATGAAAGGTTATACACTATTTAAAGCGGAGTTCCACCCTGGGAATACTTTTTTTAATAAAAATACCCCCGGGACAGTCAGGGCTAGTACATTCCACAATGGCTAGCCTCTGATCTGTCCCGGGTTGCACTTACCTTTTAGGAGAAATACTTACCTTGAAAAAGTATTGTCCAGCGCTGCCATCTCAGGTGTGGGCAGCTTGAAGCCAGCGCGATCCTCTTCTGCGTCCTCTTTCGTCTTCTTCGGTCCCACGATGCACTGCACCGGCCCCGACGTCAGTTCCGGAGCGCGCGCGTCATCCCTCCACAGCTTCTGGGCATGCCCAGAAGCTGTTTAGAAGGGAATGACGCGCGCGCCCCGGAACTGACGTCGGGGCCGGTGCAGGCGCAATGATTACTGGGAGCGATGACGTTCAGCTCCCAGGAATCATTGCAAAGCCAGGAAGTGACGACGGGCCGTGGCCGCCAAGGGGAGGAAGAAGGAAGTAAGGTAAGTATATTTTCTTCTATACAAGGTAAGTAAAAAAAAAGAAAAAATGCGATTATCCATTTGTTTTTCAGGTGACCCGGAGCGAGAAGATGGAGGTAAGTATAAATTTAGGGTGGAACTCCACTTTAAAGTGGTAATAAACTCTTTTCCACTGGCTTCCTACTCTGCCCCTCCAGTGCTTATTAGAGCACTGGGCTGAGGAGGAGGTGGGAGTGCTTGGCTCAGGGCTTCAGCACCTCACTAAGAGGCTGAGCCAGCTCCCAGTCCAAGCATCTGGGTGGATTCCCACATTAAAATGGAGATTGATCCAGAGCCTGAGTGACGTCAGCTGATAGCTTTACTTTAGCTTACGCTGTTGGCTGAAAACAAGTCACAAACTGCACTCCTGTGATCCACAGGAGAACAAAGGGCAAAAGAGCTTTGGCCCTACGTCTCCTTTAACATCTGTTGAAACCTAACCATACCTTGTCCCAAGTGTCTAGATGAAAGCTGTAAACATATATGCATGTCAAATATGGGTTTAGCTGTTTGCACAGAGCTGGCCTTTAAGCACAAAAAAAGGACAAAAAGAGAGAGAGGGAGAGAGAGTGCCACTCTCAATGTAGCATTCACTAAAAAAAATATAAAACCATATATATTGCACTCACATGTAATAGTGGTGTAAATAGCATTAATCAAAGAGTTTCACTAGGTGGCCATTTGTTTGTCCAGATAAACAGCATCCCACAAAAGGAATCCTCATAAGCCTGGTGGAATCCAACCAATAGGTGGTAAACCACGAAGTATAGAAAGAGAAACCATGTAGGTAATAGGACTTTAAAGGTAGCCACTGTTTATCCCATAGGGAAAATCTCCAGTGGACATCTCCATTGTCTCCCTGCTATGGGGAATTTTGCCACAGGTTGGATCGGCATGCAGAGGAACTGTGGCTCCCGAATAGCAAGAAGGAAACTGATATATAGTGGATATTTTCAATACAAGAATAACACCATCACCAACATCACTATTTCATAGTGAAAGTGAGAAGATATTTGATGCCTCGTGGCTACTATCCAAACAACAATAGGATCTCCTGCGGAAGCTGTTTAGTGAAATGCATAGCGATCCATTGGTATCTACACACTAGAACCCATATGGGCCCGGACATGGGAGGTCATTCGTTTCTGTGACCTACAGACATCAGACCCTGGCATATGATGGGCAATTTATGGGTTCTGTTTATATAGGACCATGCTGTTTAGCACCTCATGCATACCATTCATGTTGTAGTTTTTTGAATTTTTGATCATCTTGTTATAAATACATTTTTAATTTATATATATATATATATATAATCGAGTACTGATTTTTTCCCATATGGAATTAATAGTGGCTACCTTTAAAGTCCTATTACCTACATGGTTTTTCTCTCTATACTTGCATTTATTGGATGAAGTGTCACAACATAAAGGGTCACGTTTCAATTTTGTATAAACCAGGAAGTATACCTCACCAGGAAGGGCTGCGTCCTGGTCTCAGGTATGATCAGTTCTAGAGCTATAGTGGACCACACAGAAGCATGCGCAGTGAGCAGACCACCGTGATGACATCAAATTTCATGTAGTGGGCATGGCAGCACATTTCGGGACAATGAGCCCCTTTTTAAAGCTTAGTATTGGTGCCTTTCCATGGGCCTGTATTGGTTGTGATATTGTGTGATGAATCTGATGTTACCCACTTTCGATTTTTTCTTATTTTCGTACATGCAGGAGTGACCAGATATTGGCAGTATACTTTGTCAATTAAGGAATTAGAGTACTCTTTCTCTAGAAATGTTTGTTTTTCTGCCGCTCTTGCTGAGTTGTTTATCACTGCCTCCATAAGATCGCTGCTATCCTTCTTCCCTTTATAAAGATGGCTGCTCCCACTTCTGTCTATATAACCTGTTGGTTTTGTGTATGGGCTAGGCTTGATAAAGGGACTCCCTGCCCTTAAAAGAGCTGCTACGCCCACTACATGACATGTGATGTCATCACGGTAGCCCACCACGCGCCCTTCCTTGTCCACTAAAGATGCAGAACCTGTGATCATACACTAAAACAAATATTAGTGCACGCAAACACAATAAAATACCCTATTTTTGGTAAAATTTAAAAGATGATGTTACGTCAAGTAAATAAGTACCTACAATCTTTAATAGGTGACACTTTGAAAGCCTTTACAGGTTATCATTGTTGTTATTGTGTGTAACGGCCGATAATTGTTAGTCTCACTCTGATGTTCACAGTAATACTTCATATGTGTGGTACAACTTTTTCAGTTAACATATATATAACATGCAGGGCTTATGTGCATGGTCGGATTTGAGTGTGTGCACGTGGAGGGGGTAGTGATACTTTATATATTTTTTTTATTTTTAAAAATCTGTTTTTATTAACTTTTTTATACTTTTTATTACATATTTTTTCAATTTAAAGTGGTAACAAACAAAAAAAAAGTTTTTTCCATGCATCAGGGTAAAAAAACATTTAGCTAAGTCCACGCTCATTCCAACACTATCCCACTGGCAGCAACGCTACTCTCTCTTCCTGGTCTCACAGGGGACTCTGAGGGCAACTGGAGCCAAAGGCTATTGGTTCTAATTCTGTGAGGAGGAATCAGGGGTCATGGCTGAGACACTCTGTGTGTGTCTTTGGACACACAGCCCAGCCCAGGAGCACACAATGAGCTGTCCCTCATTACATGGCTTGCTAAAGGTATACCCACAGGAATGGAGGGGCAGAAAGTACTAGCAGGAGACTCCAGAAAAGGAGTTAAGGGACCAATACCATTGCACAGAGCAGGCACGTATGGCATCTTAATTATTTTATTAAAAATATTTTTGCCTTTATAATCAGTGTACCATTTTTGCTATCACAGGGGGCAAATAAAGCCCCTTTGTGATAGCTTTGGGAAGGTGGTGGGTACTCTGCTACACTCCATTGCAGTTAATCCAGCACAGGATGTGCTTGATTAGCTGCTTCCTTGGTTGTAGCAGCCAGGGAATGACAGCTCTAAAACTGTAAGTGGTGTTGCTTCCAGGCTTCATTAGTCACAGAAGAGAACGTTGTTTGATCTCCTCTGTATCTAGCTATTCCAGCCATTTATTATGGTCCCTGACTTCCCTGAAGAATGGGAGAGCCTGTGAAACACTGGGGGCGGGGTTCGGGGTATGGCCCTTCTCACTACAGTAAAAGTTATCAGGTGGCCATAGAGCTGCCCAAATCACTTTTACTGAACAATCATTCGCTGACTGCAAAAAAATAATGATACCAAGGCTCATGGCTGCAGATGTAGCCATGGGTTTGTTATAACCCTAACCACCTACAGCTATGATGATTTGTATGTTCGGTGTACAGCAAGTGGTTAAAGGAAAATTGTATTAAGAGAAAAAAGGGAATGCTGTGACAGTTCTGTTCTGTGACAGATGAGAGGTTATATTAAATTTCAAAAAAAGGTGCTTACAGTTGTGGCAGAAAAAAGAAAATAGGCAGACAGTTGCTATTTGGCTGCACAATCATGTATAAATAAATGTCACTTTGGTCGCAACCAAGACCCAAAATTGATGCTAACAGTTTTGCACACAAATGTCACATTAACATGCAACTGCTTTAACTAGTTCCTTCAGTACAAGTTTCCTATGGATTCACATATATGCGGTTTATAGTGTGTGGGGGGGGGGGGGTTTGCCCCAATGCATTTTGAGTCAAAGAAATATAATTGTTTTTGTTGCCATGATCAGTTTTATTTATGAAGTATGTCCAACTCTTTGTAATCCAAAGAGTTAGCTGTTGTATTGATAAGCAGACAGAGTGAAAGTGTTTCAGATCAGAAAGAAGATAAAGTAAAGAATTGGATTGTCTTAAGTGGATGGGAGATGAGAGGCATGAGGAGAAGAGAGTATTTGAACAAATAAGAGCAATGGCATTAAACATTTCGGTTCCCCATAGAGACTGCAACAGACGAAAAACCTAAGAACACAAAACTCCTTAGATGTGGAGGCTCATTCGTTTTTGTTGTTCAGGGCTGTTTTTCTTTATTTTCACCCAGTGATCCTATCAGTAACACACTTCCTGTCCTAGGGTGACAACGCTCACTCACTGTACTGTATTGTAACTAAGAGCAGCGTGGTCACCATAGGAAAGGAAGTGCGTTAGGACTTCAAACAACTCCACTTGTAGGTAGGTACAGTCTATTTTCTCAATTGCATGTCCCGGTTATCTGCAGCAGCAATGCACAGGGAGGAGGAAGACGGGAGGGACCTTTTTTTATATCTATGTTTTTTTTGGTCTTAGAAAGGCAGCATCCAAGTGGATGCTGGCACCCCATTTGACTTCAGCTGCCATCTTGGGTCAGGCAAAGTCTATTAGAACCCTGGCTCCCAGATTTCCTGTGCATTTTGCAAGTGGCTAGAGTAGGGATAGATCCCCCCCGTCTGTCAGGGACAGTGCTTAGTGTCAGGGAAAGGTTCTGGAGGAGTAGGGAAAGTTCAGGGACATACAATCCTTCCTAGAAACCTCCCCATTTGGATACGGACTTCTGCCACATCACTGTTACATCTTGTAAGTGTTTAAAGTTGGGTTGCCTTCCTGCTGGGTCTGTTATGTATTGCTAAACTTCTGTTACCATACATTTTTATTTTTTTACCCTTGGGCTCTGCGTGTTTTCTGCCTCCTGTATAATGTACAGACCCACACTCTCTTTATAACATAAGGTGGGGGCAGATTCTGTAAGGTGGGAGGGTGGATTCCGTAATCTCTACAGCTTCCTAAAAACATTGTTTGAATTAACACAGAAATGTGCGCAGGACAGTACTGAATATCTCACAGATCTACAGGCCATTTTTCACACTTATTGCATAGATATAAATAAACCATTTAATAGTAAATTTACAAACCCAAAGGGAGCATGTAAGAGATGCTCCTTATCAGGGTTTATATACACTTTAACTCTAATACTGGCCATGCACATGACAATAAATGTACAGTCGATCATAGATTTGATTGCTTCAAATGATCTTTCTTTTAAATACGATTGTTGGATACAACAAAGAAAAGATTGATTAGGTTGACCTCAATGGGATTTTCAGTCTTTTTGGATCAATCTTTTTCATGGAAACCAATTGGTTTATCAAAACTATCATTTAGTGTAATAGATTTTTGAAAACTACAGACCTGGACCTGTTAGACTAGAGTACTCATGAGCAACAATCATAAACATGCATGCTCATGTGATCAGACCATGTAGGTCTTTCAGGAATAAGTCTTTTTTAAAACAGATATCTAGGGGCCAGATTGTGTCCATACATGCGACTATTCTGTAATGTCTGTCTTTATTTTTTTTTTTTTAAACTACACTATTAAATAGTTTTAATACTTCATTAAAATAGAAATGGCAGCTAAATAGAGAACAGTGATAGAAAGCAGCAGTGCATGCCAGTTCTATACTAATTGAAGTGGCCAGTAAACATGACTGATAAACATGGAATGCACTCCAGAATTGTTTGCACAAGGTAAATAATAAGCCCTTATCTTGGCACCAGTCAAATGGTTTCTCTTGTATGTAGATTCCATCAGAAATCAGTTGAGCCTTTTAAAAGGTGTCAATCACACATTCATGTCTGTTGTTTAAAAATAAAGAACGACAGTTTGTCTTTGCAAGATCCAAAACCTTTTTGTTCTAACAGCTACTGTTCTACATATAAATCGAAAGCTCGAAACACAATGGAATTACCCTGTGCAATTGTCTGACATTGTGAATTTTAGAATGCAGTGAATACATTATTATTTGCTGTAAAAGTAAGGTCAATAAAATGTAATATTAACCCAACCAGTGGCTATACTAGTTTAATCTTTTTATGGTATAGTACAGGACATACCACAAATGTTAAAACAATAAAAGCCCGTAGAAAAGTATTTCCAAATTAAATTTTGAAGGCTCATACAGCAGGTAAAACAGAAACTGCAGTTAACAACTGTACATATAAATGAACTATAAGGCTGCAAAAAGGGCTCCACCACTTCTGTGGGAAGGTGGATGTGGTGACACCCAAGTGAGTAATACACACAGTTGCAGGTAATATTTTGTGAATCTAGATTTCTGCATTATTATTATTTATTTTATCCAGAAAACATAGTCTGAGCATCATCTAAGTTCTGCTTATTTAACACACATAGACAACATATTGCATTTGTTGTAAATTTTGAACAAATTGTGTATACAATCACAATCACCAATAGAATTAAGTGTGTAAACTTTTAGAATATTGACACCCAGAAAAGAGGGCAATTTGATGCAGATATTTCAATCAATAAAATACCATGCCCTGTAAAAAGGCACATAAATGATATTTACTGAACATCCACTGTTCTCGATAAAGATGTATTTATATGGATCAGCCCCTCATAGAAAATACACTGCTCAAGAAAATTAACCAGTTCCAGACTGCCCACTGCATAAATACTGCGGCAGGGTGGCCCGGCTGCGCAAAATCACGTACATGTACGTGATTTTGTGCAGGAGATGTCGGCGGTGCGTGCGTGCCCCCGGAACGCCGCTCCCGATCAAATTTGACACAGCGTATCCGGCAGCAAACAAGGCAAACCGCTGTTCTGTCAGAGCGTAAAAAAAATATATATATTTTCAAAAATAATGGTTCTTTTTTGTATATAGCACAAAAAATAAAAACCGCAGAAGTAATCAAATACCACCAAAAAGAAAGCTCTATTTGTGGTCAAAAAGGACGTATTGGGATACAGTGCTGCATGGCCCCACAATTGTCAGTTAAAGCAACAGAGTGCCGTTTCACAAAAAATGGCCTGGTCAGGAGGGGGGTCACTGGGGCTCTGCTTTTCACAGATGAGAGCAGGTTCACCCTGAGCAGATGTGACAGGCATGAAAGGTCACTGTGAAGAATGTTTTGCTGCCTGTAACATCATTCAGCATGACCAGTTTGGTGGTGGGTCAGTGATGGTCTGGGGAGGCACATCCATAAAGGGACACACAGACCTTTACAGGCTAGGCAATTACACCCTAACTGCCATTAGGTATTCGTATGAAATTCCTGGACTCATTGTCAGACCCTACACTGGTGCAGTGGGTCCTGGGTTCCTCCTGGTGTGTGACAATGCCCAGCCTCATGTGGGGAGAGTATGCAGCCAGTTCCTAGAGCATAAAGGAATTGATACCATTGAATGGCCCCCACACGCTCGCCTGCCCAAAATCCAATAGAAAACCTCTGGGACATTATGTTTCGGTCCATCTGACAAAGCCAGGTTGTACCTCAGTCTGTTCAGGAGCTCAGTAATACCCTTGTTACAGAGGGAGAAAGGCAGGTGGCTAATGTAAACATAGCCGCCTGTCATTCTCCCTTGTGTAAGTGCAGAGATCATACGGTCCTGCTATGTAGGATCGTATATATCTGTAGTTACACAACAAGCCACATCCCATAACAGTTAGAAGCATGCCCCTAGGGACACACTTAACCCCTCCTCCCCCAATAAAGTTAACCCCTTCCCTGCCAGTGTCATTTTTATAGTAACAGTGCATATGTATAGCACTGATTACTGTAGTAATGTCACTGGTACCCCCAAAAGTGTCAAAAATGTCAGTCAAGGGTCCGATCTGTCCGCCGCAATGTCGCAGTCCCGCAAAAAAATCGCAGATCGCCGCCATTACTTGTTAAAAAAAAACAATAAAAATTACAAAAAACTTTTCCTCAGTTAGTAAACACAATAACTTCTGCGAAAACCAATCAAAATACGCTTATTGCGATTTTTTTTTTTACCAAACATATGTGGCAGAAAACAAATTGGCCTAAAATTGTAAAACAATTTGATTTTTACATACATTTTGGGGAATTTCATATAAAAAATGTGAAAAATATTGTTATTTTTGCAAAATTGTCGCACTTTTTTTGTTTATAGCACTTGATCAAAAATGGCACAGGTGATCAAATACCACCAAAATAAAGCTCTGTTTGTGGGAAAAAAAGGACGTCAAATTCGTTTAGGTACAGCATCGCACGACCGCGCAATTGTCCGTTAAAGTCACGCAGTGCCGAATCGCAAAATAGGGCCTGGTCAGGAAGGGGGTAAAATCTTCTGGGGCTTAAGTGGTTAAATGGATTAAAATATAAAAAAAACAGTCACCGAAGTAAGCAGCAAATGGTGTTCTCTATTACAAACAATCAAAATATGTATTTCACACTTATAAGATATACACATTTTATTAAATGACGTAACAAAATGTCATTATTTTTTGCTTCGGAGTCTATTTTACTCTGTGAGCACATTCAAAGCCTGAATTTTTACACCATTAGCCCATGTACATCAGGGTGAGAGGTTTTATATCCTGCTTCAAAAACATGTCAACAATGGAAACATCCATATTCCTATCATATAAGGTTCGTTTAAGGGTGGCCAGACATATAGGCTGTTAGGGTGTGTCTGGCAATGACTCCTCTCACTGAGCTAGGTGCGGGACAGCACCCTGTCTGATCCGTTGGACAGCCCTGCCTTGTACATTGACTTCTGCTCAACCTTTAACTCTTTGCTCTTACTTTGAACTTTCTGATTTAAGACATGTCTCTGCGCTTCCAGTTTGGCAGATTATTGTGCTCTCTCCAGCCAATTTCTTGCTCTTGTCTTCCCTGCTGCCATCCATATTTTTGCTACCACTCGTTACCAAACTTTGGTTTGTTTCTTGACTACGCTTCTGCCTGATCCCAACCTGAAACAACTTATTACCCACCTTTGGCTTGTTTACTGACTACGCGTCAGTTTGATCCTTTCCTGCCATATCTGATACTGGACCCCCGGCTTGCTCACCTCCTGGTGGGTCAACCCTTAGGGCCGTGACCTGGTCTGAACACGCAACCAGACCAATCTCCATCAGGGTGACCTGCTTGTATACCTATCCTGCTGGTCGGTGGGAGTCCCCCTACTGCTAAAGCTACTGGTCCCTGATCATGACATAGGCATGAATCAACCATTCTCATGCACACAAACATGAACACAGAAAATAGAGGAAGAAATGCTGATTACACTTTCAACATTGGCTTACCAAGGAGAAAAATATATTGATTGGATTAGACTTTCGGAACTGTTTGATCTGACCAGACTTTCCTTCAATAAGTCCCAGTCATGAATGCTTAGAATGCCTTTACCCCATAAGAAACCTCAGAAAAACCAGACAGGCAGTAAATGCGCAAACACTGGGAGAAGACATTCTAAAGTATAAGGGGAAATATCTAAATACAGCACCCAGTCTACCTAGCATCCTCCATACAAAATAGTAGTTTTAAGCAAAGATCTTTCTTTCACTGTCACTTCATATTTGTCTCCAACATACGTTGCATCATAATGCAAGTTAGCAGACCCTCCACCACTTATATGAAATCTTAGCTCCTGTCCCAAAATAATGAATCATCATAATTTTAACACGCTATAATGCACTGATATTCACATTTGATGCCCTTTGTGGGATAATCAACATACCGTATTTATCGGCGTATAACACGCACTTTTTCCTCCTAAAAATGGAGGAAAAAGCAGCAGTGCGTGTTATACGCCGATATTAAAAAAAAAAAACGGCCAGGAAGCAGCGCCGAGAGCAGAAGGGGCAGGCCGGGCCGAGAAGAAGGAAGGACGAGCTGTCATAAGAGCAGAAGGGGGCGGGCCAAAATGAGGAGAAGGGAGAACGAGCAAGCGCAGTCATCGGAAGTCCCGCCTATGACAGACGTCACACGATGACTGCGCTCGCTCGTTCTCCCTTCTCCTCATTTTGGCCCGCCCCCTTCTGCTCTTATGACAGCTCGTCCTTCCTTCTCGGCCCGACCCGCCCCTTCTGCTCTCGGCGCTGCTTCCCGGTCTGTTTTAAAACAAATGAGGTCAGTTCCAATGGCGCTTGCGATGCTGCTTATATGGACACTTGGTGGGCTGCATGTATGGACACTTGGTGGGCTGCATGTATGGACACTTGGTGGGCTGCATGTATGGACACTGCTGGTGGGCTGCATGTATGGACACTGCTGGTGGGCTGAATTCATTGACACTGCTGGTGGGCTGCATATATTGAGGCTGGATATATGGACACTGCTGGTGGGCTGCATATATGGACACTGCTGGTGGGCTGCATATACGGACACTGCTGGTGGGCTGCATATACGGACACTGCTTGTGGGCTGTATATATGGACACTGCTGGTGGGCTGCATTTATGGACACTGCTGGTGGGCTGCATTCATGGGCACTGGTGAGATATCATTTGATTTAAAAAAAAAAAAAAATGTTCTGAATTCAAAGCTGTTTATGTTAAATTTAAGCTTTGTTCCTGAAATTTCTCTCCAAATATTGGGGTGCGTGTTATACGCCGGCGCGTGTTATACGCCGATAAATACGGTATATTGATCTGTCTTGGTCATGTCTTTTCCATTTTAGAATCACTATATGTAATTTAAATGTTGTATATTTAATACAAATTCTGTGTAAATTTTTTTATAAAAAAGCTTTTCCTTTTTTGTATGCATATATAGTTATTCTAGAGGCACATTTAAATCCCCCTTGTTACAGCTCTACTGACCTGGTGGATCTGCAACCCCCCCCCCCTTTTTTTTCCTGATATGAGTATTTGCTTGACCTGCAGGGACAGATTAAGCCCTTATACTATCAATTGCTATCCAATGCAAACTAACTTTCTGGGATTTCAAATTATAAAAAAAAAACCCAAACAAAAATGCCTCAAAAAGAAAAACAGAGAAGACTTTATGATGCATAAAAAAGCCCACTGTTAAACTGCTACTAAGTTCTTTCAACATGTATGGCACAGGTAAATGTGGGAAAGTATATTTCTTTATATTTCTTTCTTTGTCTTCTCATCATTCTAACTCAATAATACCTCTCAAGCATAACATTATGTAAGTGTGGTGTACGTGTCTACTTTAAACTTGAAAAAATGTTTGTGCTAAGGTTACCCCTCTATATGTGATTCATAAATGTTTTATGTGTAACCAAACTAAGTACTAAAAAGTCTGAAAAGGAAAGCTGGTGTACTGAAAAGTCAATGAAGAAAATGCAAAATATAAGAAACAACTGTTTCCTGAGCTACATAGTTTAAGAAGACAAGAAAACATGTACCAATATATTTATTCCTCTTAGAATAAAAAGTAAAAAATCTTCTTTTGCATATTTGTTTTACATTATATTAAATAAATCATATAGATGCTGGACTTCTTTGCAGTTTGATAAAATAAAGTTTTGGAGCTCAAGGCATCATCTTTATATGAATAGTTGATGTTGTCAGCACAGTCAAATGGACATAAATGATATGTAATTCACCAAATTACTGAATATCTCCTCCTAATAGCCAGTTCAATTTATTAGTGTCATCCTAGTGACAAATTATAAAGGGCTTGCACCATTGTTCTCCTTATGGAAGATAATGGAGACATTTATCAAATGGAAATCGGTGACCCAAAGGCAAACATACTTATGAAAGTTTTAAACCATTATATTATAAAAACAAAATTAACACAGGAATGTTTTATTAGCTACATTTATCTATACCAAATGGACTTGAAAATAGTGTAAAACTTTAATAAACCCTCTGGCCAAATACAAAACAAAATCAAGTTAGAGTCTTTCCTTTCATATACTGTATAAATTGTATACATAAATATTGTATGTAGAAAACCCTCTGTGTTTTGCCTCCATGATAATAATCTATTGCAGTATCCAACTGATATATTATCTAAATCAAAAAATATACGCTTCACTTCTGTGTCTTAATGTACACATTTGGTTGATGTACTAAGCAGGAACATAAATACAGAATAGCAACAAAAATAGCTTTTTTTTTTTTTTTTTTGTTACTTTTTCTCAACCTTGAAATATCTGAAAAATAAAGTATATGAAAAAGAGCCTCTGACCCTCAGTTTCTTATAAGCCAGTGAATATCAAGAATGTCCTTGAAGTTATACTGTCAACAGCATATTACACTACATTAATATTGAAGGATGCTAAGATCATTATGTACGTGAACAAATTAATGACACACTGATACACCTTTATCACCAATGCTCATGGTATTCAAAGCCTACTTTAATAAATCCTTTGTTTTGAGTTTAGGAACCTCTGTACAATTAAAATTTCCCTTTTTATGATTTCCTTTTTTTTTTTTTTGGGGGGGGGGGGGGTTCTTAGAAAAAAGCCAAAACTATTTCACTGCTTTTCATTACGGAATGTATATCATGATGATTCCATTCTCCTAATAGATTGTAATTTGTATAAGCGTAATTCCATGCACAAGTTTAGGGACATGATGTCATGTGCTTTATCTCACACATGCACAACATCACAATAGTGCATGATTCCACGAGATCATGCAGTGTAGGTACAAGATATCCCTGAAGGAGATGGGGATGTTGCTTTCCCAGAGGACAACTGTACAGACGGGGCTACATCACCACTGCTTTCAGGGGTACCAGGATGTGGAAACCATTACTTACCAAAAGGTAAGTAATGGAAAAAAACATTTTTTTACTGCTAGATAATTGCTGGGTGGTGAATGTCCTCTACCCAATTCTATTCAAATAAACTTGCAATGTTAGAAGACCTGAAAGTGTATGATTGTGCACAAAACATTTGCCACAGGTGTCTTTTAAAGGTCAGCTTGAGGTTGCACATTCGGCTTTCCTTCATTGTCTAAGGCCACCCTAGAACTACTAGGTCCCCTAGGCATAAGAGGGTGGAAGGAAAAAATGTGTAAGCATTCCTAAGAGATACAAGTTAGCATATATCAAAACTGTAATCTTAGGGTAAACATTTATGAACTTGCAATACATTTTAGAAATGATCAATGAGGTCAACTAACTTTTCTAATTTTAAAATATGTTGCATTTTACAAAAATAATAACACCAATTTACAATCCAAAAATGTACTCCTGCTCTCACTTATAATTGATTCTGCCTAACCCACAAGCAATTATGAAATGATTCTATCGGATTTCTTAACAGAGGTATTCACTGATAATATCCCACTTTGCTGGAGAGCAGAGATAATATGAAAAATTCGCTATTTCTATGTCTAACACAAGATCCCTCCCCCCCTTTTTTTTTCTTCTCCTCTTCCCCTCTTTTCTCTCTCCCTCCTCCCTTAATTTCCCTCCCCCCTTCCCTTGCACCACATCGCTTCAATACCCACACGCTATTCAGTTTCCTCAACTGTATACCAACTGCACTATACAGAGACAACCGATGCATTTGACAACGTCTACAATTGTTACTGACCTCAGAGACCCTTCTAGGAACCCGAAATTATCCCATACACACCTGCAGGACCAGCTCCCTTGATCCCCATCCTTACCTCACACTTCATCCCCCTCAGCACGTTGATACCCCGGCTCCTACAGACACTACACTCGCTAAGCCACACCATAAACCCAAATTCAAACTAAATTGAGAGGTTATTTTCCTTCCACCCGCAGGTGATGTAACGCTAGCAGATTCTATCCTTGGTGGTTAACTCCAAAAGATATAATATGTTACTCTTCCTGACCTTGCAATCATCATTGTTTGTTGACTCACTTATATTGCATTAGTTTGTTGTAGTACTCTGTACTACTATACGTTATGTTATGTTTTATATACTCTCAATAAAAAGTTTGAAACCAAAAATGTACTCCTGTTGTAACTGCTCTCCATGTACAAGTGGTTACAGCATCACTAAACAATTTCAAATAGTGAAAGCTATCAGTTAGTATAGCATGAATGAAGATGGACTTTTCCACACCATTTACATGTCTTTTTGAAGTGTTTATACCATTAAAACACGCAATCAACAAATGCAAAAACAAACAATATACCACAAAGTAGACATCAGCTTCAATATGTAGGTACTAGTGATAAAAAACACAAAATGTAAAGTTGTTTAATTATAGCTAGCAATATTAAATTATAAACGTGAAATAATATTGTGTCTGTAGCTTCAGTCAAAGGCAGAAACATGATACAAATAACTAACCACAGATTTACAGGATGACAGGTGGTGAGTGGTGAGTGGTGACTAATACAGACTGCCCTTAAGCTCTCCAAAATCTACGATCAACTACTTTGTAGTATGTCTGTAAGTCACAGCTAAAATTACTCATGACATCTAACTGATATCTGACCTACAAATTTCAAAATAGATTTAAGGCAAGGGGAAACTGTTTGACACAAACATAAAACGAAAACATAGACATGTATTCTAAGCATCCCTAAGCATCAGTTTTAATAAATTATTATTAAGGTAAGGAGATAGTAAAGCTAGTATGTGCAATATGGTGCAATTTGTAGCAACTGGTTAATCATTTATGCAAAAAACCATCATTGGTTGCTGTAAATGACCTAAGTGTACATAATGCAATGCAATGTTTTTCTAAATAATCCTGTACATGTCTATTTGGGTCCATTATTTAATGTCTTTGTTTGGTGTAAAGTAGTCTTTTCACTTGCACACAAATGCACATCAAACTCAACATGTTACAGTGGGGTTGATTTACAAAAACTAGGCAGTGCAAAATCTGGTGCAGCTCTGCATAGAAACCAAATCAGCTTCCAGGTTTTTTTGTCAAAGCTTAACCGCTTGCCGACCATATACTGTATATATAAGGTAGCAAGGCGGCTCTCCTGGGCAAGATCACATACCAATTACGTGATCCTGCATTTCCAGATCTGGGGACACGCACACATGCTGCCGGTGACCCGCTCCCGCTGTGATTGGACACAGCGGGATCAAATAAGCGGGTCCGACAGACTCGATGTCCGTCGAGACCCACTGATCATTAAGGACACAAGCAGAATGGCAGTCTATGTAAACAAGGCAGATTACTGTTCTGCCCGCAGGGAAGGTATTGATCCTGTGTTTCTGCAAAGCAGGAAAATGGATCACTAACTTCCCCTAATACAAGCACCTCCCACACAGTAACTAAGCACTGGTTAGGCACACAGTTAACCCCTTGATCACCCCTGATGTTAACCCCTTCCCAGCCAGTGTCATTAGTACAGTGACAGTGCATATTTTCAGCACTGATACCTGTATTAGTGTCACTGGTTCCCAAAAAAGTGTCAAAAGAGTCACTTGGGGGGAAGTTACTAAAACTAGAGCACTCAGAATCTGGTGCAGCTGTGCATGGTAGCCAATCAGCTTCTAACTTCAGCTTGTTCAATTAAGCTTCGACAATAAAATCTGGAAGCTGATCTGGTTTCTATGCAGAGCTGCACCAGATTTTGCACTCTTCAGTTTTAGTAAATCTCCCCCTTAGTGTCTAATTTGTTCACTGCAAAGTCACAGTCCCGCTATAAGTCACTGATCACTGCCATTATTAGTAAAAATAAATAAATAATTACAAATCTCATAAATATATCCCATAGTTTGCAGATGCTATAGCTTTTGCGTAACCAATCAATATACGCCTATTGGGATTTTGTTTACCAAAAATATGTTGTCGAATACATATTGGCCTAAATTAATGAAGAAATCAGATTTTTTTAAAAATGTTATTGGATATGTTTTATAGCATTATAGCAGAAAGTAAAAAATATTGTTTTTTTTTTTTCAAAATTGTTGGTCTTTTTTTGAAGAACACAGTGGTGATCAAATAGCACCGATAGAAAGCTATATTTGTGGGAAAAAAGGACATAAATTGTATTTGGGTACATCATCGCACGACCGCACAGTTGTCAGTTAAAGTACCCAGTGCCATATCGCAAAAAATGGCCTGGTCAAAAAGGGGGTAAAACCTTCAGGAGCTGAAGTGGTTAATTAAACAAGCTAAAGTTAGAAGTTGATTGGCTACTATGCACAGCTGCACCAAATTTAGCACTTTCTAGTTTTAGTAAATCCACCCCACTGAGTTTTATACTTGCTAAAATGATTCCTTTTTTATCAGCAAGAAACTATTCCTATAAATACTTATGAAAGTGTTATTACTTCTTTAGTGGAATTGGTCATGCTTATGCTCCTGAAAACTAAAACAGGGATGTCTGGGAATATTCCCTAATTTATCAAAGAGTCTTGATTGGCTGTGAATAGCCACATGAAGGTCATGGTAAATGCATTTACTGTGACAGGGAAGAAAGAGCATTTTTTTAAATAAACATTTTCATGAACAATGACTCCATTTGAACATGGCAATCCCACACTGGTTTACATGTGTGCAAATTTAGTGCAGTTAAATGCAAGAAAAACTGCACACAAAATAAATGAGATTTCTGCCATCATCATTAATGGCAGTTACAATGCATTAAGAGAATGCACATTTGTGTTTGTGCAAATTACCGGTGTAGTTGACATTATGTGGTTTTTCTGCATTAAAATGTATTTTACTGCTCTATAATGTGCAAGAGTGAACATGGATATAGATTATTATTATTATTTTTTTTTTGCATTATAAGTTCCTATAAAATAATTCTCCAGAAAATAACAGAATTTCTGTTTTTATTTACCTACAATTGGTTGCTAAAAATGTAGGCATGCCTAGATAACAGTGAAGTACAAATGATCACAGAAGAAGAACTGCAAGAGAAATATCTTGTAAACTGGATTAAATTATTTTTTACCAATAACCCAATTTTTTCTAATTTTAGTGAAAAGATAAGTTCAGCATTTCATGTCACAACACATGCTCATAGGATTAGAAGAAGAATGCAAGTTTGTCAGGTGAAACTAAAATCTTTATGCAGTTGGGTCATTCCATAATGTCATTTAACAGCTGGCCGTGCACAAGAGGCTCTTTCTAAATAAGAAAAGTCTGTGAAGAATTTCAAATATCAAAACCAAAATAAAGAAACACCGGGACATAACCTCAAACTAGTTTAGAACTTTCCTTCAGTTAATCTTAAAATGCATTAATTTACTAAAAGGTTAGTTGATGCTTGGAATAAACTACCAGCAAAGGTAGTCAGGCAGTCAACAGTAAATGGCTTCAGACATGCTTGGGATAAACATAGATCTATTAGTCAGACAATAACGTTAACAGGAAAAATAAAAATGGGCAGACTCGACGGACTACTCAGTCTTTTTCTGCCGTCACTTTTCTTTGTTTATGTTATGCAGAGCTGCACCAGATTTTGCACTTTCCAGCTTTAGTAAATCAACCCCCATCAAATAAACTATTCAATTTCCTCTAATATGTTGTCTTGTGTTGTAAGTACTCTATAGTACTCTTCCCAACTTAGAAGTCAATCCATACAGTGGCTGCTTGTTGTGTATGATGGCCCTGTGGGTGACTTTAATGGTGATCTGAATTTTCCAAACAAATGCTGTTGTGGAAATTGTATTAGGACTTATGTGGACTAATGTGGACACTGACTGATAGGATGTGTGTTAGTTGAATTGCCATTATGCCTCCCAGTGTCAGTTCACCGGTATTCGCTATGTACAGCGAAAATGGCTTTAACCGACATTGAGGAAAGACAGTTGGACCGTGTGGAAACCTTCCATTAAATAGAGACCGCATACCACTCGCCTGATCATCCCGGCCGGCGGGCGCTCTGAGCGGCTACCGCTGGAGCGAATGCTGGTCCAGATCTTTGGAAGCATAAGATGAGGTCCACCACACAAATGTATGCCAGTCAGCTGGGGCCCCATTATTCACTGACGGAGATGTTTGTGATGTGGAATTATTATCATTTTGATAAGTATCTGCCCTTTTGCTGGAATAATGGCTGGTAGCTTTCTGTTATGCTCGATCTGCATGATTGGAATACTGCTGCTTTTTTCTTTGCAGATATTGTCTCATTTACTGGAACAGTAGCATAATCACTATCAAATATAGTTTTTATGAACTATATTATTTGGATTCGCTCTAACAGGACATGAGGGGAGTGCATGCACATGTATTAGCAGGACAGCATTCATGAGATACTCGCTAGTTCCATTATATAGTGTTTGGCGGGCATTTTACTACACGTGGGTCTCATTGTTAGCTATAGTGCACGGTTCCTTGTGCACCCAATGGCCGGAACTCATGCACGCTGCTCAGCTCATTCATGAACATACACTCCCCCTTCTATCGAATTTTTGAATTTATAAATGTGTGTGATTGGTTGTTACTTTGTATAGAGCTCATGTTATGCAATCGTACACCAGAGGCTGATTGGTTGTGTTGTATAGCCCTCACCTCCCACTGTAAACCCCTGTTTTCTGGCCATAAATAAATGAGAGCCCTGTGTTGGAGCCGGCCTTTTTTCCTGTTGGCAACGACCACGACACAGCTTGTGCCTGTTTTACTCTTTGCCGCCGAGTCCGCCGGAGAGCTATATATTATCCTTTCAGTACAAAGGGTTAATGGTATTTGGCGTGTATTAATATCCTTGATTGCTCTTTTAAGCGCAGTGAAGTTCTCTGCGCACCCCAGTTCTATTAGTAGCAAATTTATATGCGCCAAGCCCCATTTCCACCACAATGCCCCCAGTATTTTCCTTGGCAAGTGCTTTCTTTGAAACTTACTCAGGGCTTGGGCATGGGCCATTTGGCTATGAGGAGACACTTTGTGTAGGGGAGGGTGAATGCCCTGGCTTCAGTGTCCCCCTGTGGCTTTTATGGATATTGCAACTACTGTCAGGCTTTGGTTTGTGTGTGTCATTGCTAGAAAACCAGTTTTGATATTCTCTATGGGCACCTGTTGGGCTGAAACTACTTAGAACCCTCATTATAGAACACATGCTGGCGGTAAGGAGGATGGGCGTGAATCAGTGTCACTGCACCTATCATCAGTAGTTGACCTGTTACCTATGGGGATTTTTTTGCCACTTCCAGATCATGGAAATGCAGCTGCATTTTTTTCTTCTGTATGCAAATTATGCAGCTGGATCCTGTTCCCAACCACTGCCTAGTGGTCAAGGGAAGTGCTCTGAAACTCCTCATTGGCTCTGTGCTATAGGTCTGACAGTCAGCGGGCAGGCCAGTGGGTGAGGAAAGAAACTGGCAGCTGCATATTTCACATACAGTAGGAAAACTAAAATAGGCAACATGGTCCTCAAGAGAAATAGGATCTTGTCAGGTGGTTACCTCTCCAGCAGTTGCCCAAAAAATAAAATGTTAGTTTTGAGTAGACTGGCCATTTATTATGACTCTGACACTAAAATTCTCTACCATTCCTCTACCTTAAAAATTAATCAATTAACCACTTTGCCACTGAGTACCGTAGTACTACTGCGGCAAAGTGGCTCGTTATCGTCTGACGACGTAGACTTACGTCGTCAGACACCCCCCTTGTGGGCGGCGCTCACGTGCCGCCGGAGGCTCGCTCCCGCTGTATTCAGTCACAGCGGGAGTCAGGCCAGGGGAGGAGCAGCAGCGATTGCCGCTGCTCTGCCCCGATCGTCGGGGATCTAGTGTGGAGATCCGCCCGTCTGTGTAAACACAAGCGGGCGGATCTCCCAAGTGACAGGGAGTGACAGATCGGAGTGTTCAGCATAGCTGGACATCCAATCTGTCCCTGGATCACACAGCCACCTCCCCCCCCACACGTCAGTAAGCACCAGGCATACATTAACCCCTCCCTCTCCAATAAAATTAACCCCTTCCCTGCCAGTGTCATTTTTACAGTAACAGTGCATATATATATAGCACTGATTACTGCAGTAATGTCACTGGTACCCCCAAAAGTGTCAAAAATGTCAGTCAAGGGTCCGATCTGTCCGCCGCAATGTCGCAGTCCCGCAAAAAAAAACGCAGATCGCCGCCATTACGCGTTAAAAAAAAAAACACCAAAAATGACAGAAATCTTTCCCTTTGTTAGTAAACGCAATAACTTTTGCGCAAACCAATCAAAATACGCTTATTGTGAATTTTTTTACCAAACATATGTAGCAGAAAACAAATTGGCCAAAAATTTAAAAAAATTTTGATTTTTACATTTTTTTGGGGGGAATTTCATATAAAAAAATGTGAAAAATATTGTTGTTTTTTCAAAATTTACGCTCTTTTTTTGTTTATAGCGCAAAAAGTAAAAATCGCACAGGTGATCAAATACCACCAAAAGAAAGCTCTGTTTGTGGGAAAAAAAGGACGTAAATTTTGTTTGGGTATGGCCGTTGCACGACCGCGCAATTGTCAGTTAATTTCGCACAGCGCCGAATCGCAAAAAGTGTCTCAGACGTAAGACAGCAAAATGCTCTAGTGGTAAAGTGGTTAAATTTGCCAATAATTTACAATGCAATGACCCAAATGATTGGATAGAACTTGTATGGATTGTTTAGGTAGCTCTTTCCTTTACATTCGTGTTGGTAAATCTAAAAGGGATTGTGTGGAGACTATACAGTCAGCATTAAATGTGTGATTACTGTAACAATGGCTTGATTACTTAAGGTTTATTCCTTAACACTTAACTGCTGGTACTAAATTGACTCTTGTTGGATATGACTGTCCAATGGATGAAGACCAGAATGGGGATTAAACTTGGAGTGTAACACTGTGCACTTGACAGGAATTCTTCCTGCATAATACAGAGGAATAGTATCTATGTAGTGCCATACCTCTATTTACTTCTTTCTTTTTAATATAGAAAAAAGGCTGTGTGTGGAACAAATACAATCTAGAAATGTAGTACTAGAAATGTAGTACTAAACAAATTCATATATGTAAATCATGATATATGGTGTCACTATGCAATACCATATGTAGATTAGTCTGCTTTGTCTTTCAGAAGCTAATTTTGACCATAAAGACAAGGTCAGCTGAATGTTGACATGCAACATTGCTATCTTTATGCACAAGCTGTGTTTATTAACAAGAAACAACTTAATTAATCTAGGGAACAGCTGCTCAATAGGTTTGGCAGGAAACTCCTATTGCCTCAGGTTAACAGTGTTCCCTAGACTGGTGGTAACAGGGAGTATTGCATAATTTGCTTCTATTCCTAAGACCCTCAAGGCAGTAACAGAAGGTAAGTGACCTGTAAACAGCTATAAAATAGTGACAGCAAAAAGTTTTAGGAAAAGCAATTTTAGGAGCATATGGAAAGCTTCAATTAACAATATTTGTATATCACTGGAAAGAACGTCTGAAAGAATATGTATGTGACATGTCATCATAGGGTAATGAAGGTTATATTGTATCTTTAGCTGATCTCTTTACTAGTCACTTCAGCACCAGTTTTCTATGTCTTTTAAGCTTTTTCTAAGCTTTCTCTGTCAGTGAAAGGGTCAAGACCATGGGTTACAAGTCATATGGTGAATGAATGAGACTGACTTATAATGAGATGCAATTTCAGTGAGTGACATTTGGCAGATCTCCAAGGCTTATGTTAGCTTAGCCTCAAGTTAGTATTACTCTTTTTTATTATTACTTATTTATAAGACAGTAACATATCTTACACAACTGTAAAAGCCATGAATCATGTCATTTATAAGATACATTGTTATAATAAGACCACGTCACAAAGTGCAAACAAAAATAGAAAAGAAATGACACCTAGCATGATTTGATATGTTTTAAGATTAAATGCTGGCTGAATAAACAGTCCCAAGGGGCAACATGCAAATGATATGATATGCTAGTGGCAATACATTTAGCTGTAGACTCTACATACTACTAAATTAATGACAGAGTATGCACACATTAGCCATTCATGCAAGCAGAACATTTAGACTCTATTCACACTATGTCAGATCCGACTTCGGGGCGACCTGTGAAGTCGCGTGCAGCGTGACTTTGGCGCGACTTGCATGGACTTCATAAAATGAATGTCTATGCAAGTCGATCCAGGTCCCCCCAAAGTAGTACAGGACCCTTTTTCTAAGTCGGAGCGACTTGTGTCGCTCCTATTAGAACCGTTCCTGTACTACACTATGGGACGCGACGGACCGCGACTTGTCAGGCTGACCAAGTCGCGGTCCAAGTCGGATCAGTGTGAATGGGCACTCAACTGAAATTATGTTCAACAACAATAACATAATGACATATATTTTGAAAGTATAATAAACAATTCACAACACACTAAATAAGAGATAAACATTATATATATATATATATATATATATATATATATATATATATATATATATATATATATACCGTATATACTCGAGTATAAGCCAACCGGAATATAAGCTGAGGCACTTAATTTTACCACAAAAAACTGGGAAAACTTATTGACTCGAGTATAAGCCGAGGGTGGGAAATGCAGCAGCTACTGGACCCAACTGGACCACCACAAGACCCAAAACAGGGGCTGCGGGCATGGTGCAGGGGCTGCGGACATGGTACAGGAGATGCAGGGCTGCGGGCATAGTACAGGAGATGCAGGGCTGCGGGCAGAGTACAGGAAATGCAGGGCTGTGGGCATGGTACAGGAGATGGTACAGGCATGGTACAGGAGATGGTACAGGCGATGGTACAGGAGATGGTACAGGCGATGGTGTAGGAGATGGTACAGGCATGGTATAGGAGATGCAGGTCTGCGGGGATAGTACAGGAGATGCAGTGCTGCCACCCATCAGTGACGTATTTATATAATTTTGAAAAGAAAGGGGTGCGCTAACCTTCCAATTTTGTGGCAGCACTAGAGTTAAAAAAGGTGAAAATAGAAAATAGTGTAGTGCGCTCAACAAGAATAAGAAATGCAAATAAATTCACATCTAAATAATCCAAATTGTTGGTGATTCCCACACAATATAAAAAACCTTTAAATGACGGTGTAATGAAAAAATAGTGTACAAATAAACATATAAACAGGCATGTTATCCATAACACATATAGGATGACTAAAGGACCCGTGGCATGGCGTGACAGCGTGGCTGCTCCCTCTGACGCGTTTCTCCTTATCAGGAGTCAGCTAGGACCAGAGCACCTTCTCCACTTCTCGCACAGCAGGCGGCCCCGTTTTTGTATCTTGGAACCATTGTTTGTGCTTAGTTCCTCCTCTGCCATATAAGTGTGTTTTTATTTTTAATAAAGTTTTTTAAAGGATAATGCACTATTGGCACATTATATTTTTTTCCACCATGGGGGAGCTAGAGAATATTATTACCAGCCGCATTTGCAAGTTGGATAAGGTGTAGCGGAGGAATCCCTAAGTAAGGTAATATGGACCATATTGTGAGTACCTGGATAGAGAACTGGCTCCAGGGGAGTGTGCAAAGGGTGGTGATTAATGGGGAGTACTCGGATTGGGCGGGTGTGGAAAGTGGGGTCCCCCAGGGTTCTGTCCTGGGACCAATCCTGTTTAATTTATTCATAAATTATCTAGAGGAGGGGATATCTAGTACAATCTCAGTATTTGCGGATGATACTAAACTAAGCATGCCAATATCTTCTATGCAGGATGTGGAAACCTTACAAGCGGACCTGAACAAAATAATGGGGTGGGCACCTGCATGGCAGATGAGGTTTAATGTTGAAAAATTTAAAGTAATGCACTTGGGTGCCAGAAACCAGAAAGCAAGCTACTCACTAGGGGGGGAACCTCTGGGTGAGTCTAAGATGGAAAAGGACCTGGGGTACTGGTGGACAACAGGCTTGGCAGTGGCATGCAATGCCAAGCCGCTGCAAGCAAAGCCAACAGAATATTGGGATGCATAAAAAAGGGGATTCACTCCAGAAATAAAGAGATTATTCTCCCTCTCTATAAGACTCTGGTCCGGCCACATCTGGAGTATGCTGTCCAGTTCTGGGCATCGGTCCTCAGGAAGGATGTGCTGGAACTGGAGAGAGTCAAGAGAAGGGCAACAAAAATAATTAGGGGAATGGAGGACATCAGCTATGAGGAAAGACTACAAGCACTGAACCTATTCTCTCTGGAGAAGAGATGATTGAGGGGGGATATGATATCAATGTACAAATACTGTACTGGCGACCCTAGCATAAGGAACAAACTATTCCGAGAAAGGGCATACAATAAGACACGTGGTCACTCACTAAAACTAGAGAAAAGGCGGTTTAACCTTAAAATACGTAGGGGGTTCTTCACTGTAAGAGCAGTAATTATGTGGAATTCTCTTCCACAAGCAGTCGTATCAGCAGGGAGCATCGATAGTTTCAAAAAACTATTAGATGGGCACCTTAAAGACCACAACATACAGGGGTTATACAATGTATGGGTAACAGCAAACACACACGCACTTCATAGGTTGAACTGGATAGACTGATGTCTTTTTTCAACTTCACAAACTATGTAACTATGTATGTAACTATGTAAGTCCACGTATTGGAGCTGCCATTGGACACCTTTCACCGGGCGCATCCATACATCAATATTGGTTCATGCCTACCCTCTTCATAGTTCTGGTAAGAAGTTTGCACTAACACTGATCTTTCACTTTATTCACATGTGGAAAGTGCTTGTTCACAATTAACCTTCCTAGCGGTATTCCCGAGCGTGACTCGGGGTTATATTTCAGTGCCAAAAGCGGTAACCCCGAACCCACCGTGACGTCCGCCAGGGGGTGGAACCGGCGGCAAATTCAAATGTAAAACACACCAAACACACTGATATCATTCAAAATAAAAAAAATTCACATTACATTGCCCCCCAGTGCCCTTTCCTGCAGTTTTACTGTACTTTTTATGTAAATATATATATATATATATATATATATATATATATATATATATATGTATATATACATATACATACATATATATATATATATACGTATATACATATATATGTGTATATATATATATATATATATATATATATATACATATATATATATATATATAATAAATGTATACAAGTGGTTTGGGCTGCTCATTCACAAGAATTACATGCAAAATATTGGTACCGCTTTCAGCACCTAAAATCCAAAAGAATCATACCGCCAGGGAGGTTAAGGCTCACATTGCAACGTTATCTGTTAAGGGGCTACTCCCTCTACTTCACATATAAGGATATATTGATTCAATAATGACTGGATTGAAGATCTCCTGATTCATTGAAGTTCATTCTTTGGCTGTTTTGGGATCAGTGTGAATGATCTGAGGACTTTACTCATCCTATATGTTTTTGGTTGAACCGGATGGACTTGTGTCTTTTTCCAACCCGACTAATTATGTAACTATATGTGTTATGGATAACATGCCTGTTTATATGTTTATTTGTACACTATTTTTTCATTACACCTTCATTTAAAGGTTTTTCATATTGTGTGGGAATCACCAACAATTTGGATTATTTAGATGTGAATTTATTTGCATTTCTTATTCTTGTTGAGCGCACTGCACTATTTTCTATTTATATCATTTACTGACAGAAACTAAGAACATTTTTTAATTAACATTTTTGGTCTTTTTTCTTTTTTTTTTTAGCAAAAAATAAAAAACTCAGCTGTAATTAAATACCACCAAAAGAAAGCTCTATTTGTGTGAAAAAAATGATAAAAATGTCATATGGGTACAGCGTTGCATGACCACGCAGTTGTCATTCAAAGTGTGAAAGCTCTGAGAGCTGAAAATTGGCCTGGGTAGTAAGGGGGGTAAAAGTGCTCTGTATTGAAGCAGTTAAATGTTTTTAACATTTTAGGCCAATTTGTTTTCTGCTACATATTTTTGGTAAAAAAAAATCACAATAAGCGTATTTTGATTGGTTTGCACAAAAGTTATCACATCTACTAACTACGGGAATTGATGTCATTTTTATTGTTTTTTTTTTTTTTACTAGTAATGGCGGCGATCTGGGATTTTTTGTAGGACTGCGACATTGCGGCGGACAGATCAGACCCCTGACTGACATTTTTGACACTTTTGGGGGGACCAGTGACATTACTACAGTAATCAGTGCTAAAAATATGCACTGTTACTGTAATAATGACACTGGCAGGGAAGGGGTTAACACTGTAAGTGATCAAGGGATTAAACGTTTACCTAGGGGCGTGTTATTAACTGTATGGGGACGTGGCTTGTGAAATGATCACAGAGACCTGTGTTCCTATATAGAAGGATCACAGGAGCTCTGTGATCATTCCAGGGAGAAGAACGGTCTGCTGTGGTTACAACAGCTGACCATTCTTCTCTCTTAGTGGGGAACAATCACGGGTGCCAAACGGCAATCTGAGCTGCCTGCCCCGTGCATCTGAGTCCCCGCTGACGAGTGGGGGCGGGAGCGCGCCGCGGCGGCGTGCGCTCGCCCCCTAGCTGCAGGCGCACGACCGATGTATACCTACGTCAGTTCGCGCAGGGTGGCTGCCCTGCCACAGTATAACTGCGGTGGGTGGTCCGGAAGCGGTTAAACTGTTGGAAAAAGCTGGCCACACACCTTACAATCTAATTGTGCAGTCTCATTTAGATTTAACAGAGATACATTGTGATGACTACCTTATTAGATACAAATAAAATGTATTGGTAAGGTAGATGCTTGCTTTATAAAAGTTGTCTATATGGTAGGTATTTGTGGACTGATGTTTTTCATTTAAAATCTGGCCATCCCCAAGTGTCTTCCTGTATATCCTGTAAACAGAAACACTGTGTATGAGTGTCAGGGATGACCAGGGCTTTTGTGTGTTATTTCTATTGTCATTTCTATCTAGGGCCTGAGTCACATGCTCAAAGACATCTGCAAAACTGGAAAATTGTAATCAAAAATCTAAAGGCACCTATATTTATTGGTAAATTGTGAGTTGGCCACATGAACTACAACTTGTTTGTATAGCCTCCTCTAGATTTTTTTAGATGGACGGCTGTCACTAAATGGTAAATCAAAAAGGTTGAGAGTGATTGTACAGAGATTGTACATCTAGATTGTTAAATGCGTGGCCAGGTTAATATGTTGATGCTATACAAAAAAATTAAATACATAGGTAATTTAGTACCTAAAGCACAGGACTCTGTTTGATGTTCATACTTTCTGTCTTATACAAGTGTTTGAATTAGCATTACAAAATCCTTCCCTGGCATGCATGGCATGTGTCTTATCTACTCTCTGAACTATAACAAAGCTCTTATTGTTGACCAGCCTTCTAGAACACCGTCTCCAAGCTAACTGGCTTGCAACCCAAACCTTGTCCCAGACTGCATAAGCTGACTTTATAAAGAAAATGAAGCATTATGCAATTTCTACAGAAAAGTCATGCCATTTTCAGATTCTGGTGACCTTTGTCAGGCTACCTTGTCATCCCTGATGACACCAATGGAAGTATTGCAGAAGAAATGGAGCCCCTTAATTGTGAGTGCAGTAGAGCTAGGTGCTAAGTGCCATCATAAGTGACAGTATATTGAGGGTTGTCTTCACTCCCTGCCTTAATGTAACCATTATCATTCATCATAGACAGTGAATTTGCTAACTGCCAGTACTCAGTGTGAACACAAAAGAAAACATTTTTTGTCTATTTTCATCAGAAAAAAAGAAAAACAATAACCCTACAACAACTCATACTGTGATATTGTGCAAATCAATGCGGGTTATTTTGCAGGAAGTTGGATTGTGATGAATATTTGGCTGAGCTGAATGTGAAATGGACATTAGGAAGATCATTTATGAATATTCTCTCTTCTCTGTTTTCTCTTATCATTCTTTAAATCTCATCTCCTGCCTTTATTACAGCAGATTTATGTGTATGACCAGTTTACAAGGTTCAGAATAACAAAAAGCTGACAGAAGTTTATTTACATTACTATGCATTACACATGCCACTATATTTTTATATATATGTATATATATATATATATATATATATAAAATATATACATATATATATATATATAAAAAAAAAATATATATATATATATATATATATATAAATACACAGAGTATATATATAATATTTACTGGTGTCAGATTATGAGGACATTTTTTTGTTTTTCAAATCAGGTGATATATCAGGCTTCATGTCAGTTAGCAAAATCTATTTGATAGTTTTTATGTGTTAAAAAAAAGCACTGGATAAAAACACTATTGTTTCAGAGTTTTTTTGCTGGCATTTAGCAGTGTTAACAGAGTGTATAAGCTACATTTAATAGTGCTAGCACTAAGGAGCAGAGCCACCGGTTTCCTTAACAACCAGCTATAAACTAGTAAAGGAGTGGGTTAGCCATCACCGTGTCCATGACCCAGGGCCATCATGTCTTTACCAACAGAGGAGTCATCAGCTGCCAGCGGGAATCCCCACTGACAGTTCAATGTGAAAAGCCAATTTCTGGCAATTAAAAATTGTGAAAAAACAGCATGCCCCCCCCCCCCCCCCCTCCCAATTCATACCAGGCCCTTTGGGTCTGGTATTGATTATAAGGGGAAACCCATGCCAACATTAAAAGAATGGAGCGGGGTCCTCCTCCCAAAATTCATACCAGATCCACTTTCAAACATGCAACCTGGCAGGCCAGGAAGGGCCTCCTGAACCACACCTGGCTACTTGCCCTCAACATGGGGGGGGACTGCTTTGGATCAAGGGGACTCCCTCTCAAAGCATCTTGTCCCCATGTTGATGAGGACAAGGGCCTCTTCCCCACAACCCTGGCCCAGTGGTTTTGGAGGGTGACAGATCAGAATCTAGAAGCCCCCTTTAAAAGGGGACCCCCAGATCCTGCCCCCCCATGTAAATGAGTATGGGGTACATTGTACTCCTACTCATTCACCAAAAAAGTGTCCAAAAGTAAATAAAAATCCACGCTATTTTTGACCAGTCCTTTATAAAAAAAAAAACAAAACAAAAACAATGTCCCCCAGTGTAGATCCATCGCCGATCACGATAAATGCTGGCTACCAACCCAAAGATACAGTAGATGAAAACAAAAAGGTCCGTGCCTTAAAGCCCTGTGGCATCCCATCGGTAAATGCACTAAGGTGTGGGGCCATCAAGTGACGTCACCGGGTGACCCCACCCCTTGTGACGCCATCTACCTAGCATGTCTCGGTTGATATCACAAGGGAGCGGGTCACCCGGTGATGTCACCCAGTGGCCCTGCCCCTTAGTTTATTTAGTAGTGGACGATGGCGGAGCTGTCAAATGGTAGAAACCTTATGTTATACCTAAAGGGTTTCACATGTACTGTTTCTTTAAGGCTGGCTCCACCCAGGAGTGATGACAAGGGTCAAGGGGCAGAGTGGCCATCTTAGAGACATGTAAGAGATGCATTGATATACAGAGCTGTCCTGTAATGCATGTTGTAATGTACAGTGAGTCCTGAATAAACATCAGTTGTTCCAGACCAGAGTCCTGTGTCTCTCACAGCACGGAGAATATAACAGTGGCGACGAGGATGGGATTTACAAGGTTACTATCCGTGTGAGAAAAGAAAAGAAGAAAAAAAAAACTCTGGATTGTCACCTGGATACAAACACCCACAGAGCCCAGCAGGAAAATGTCATTGATTGGGACATTAAGTGATTTTGATGGAGAACAGACAACCTGGATTTCCTGGATTGAGAGACTGGAACAGTATTTCTGTGCAAATGTCATCCCAGGCGACAGGCAAGTAGCAGTATTTCTGACACTGGTTGGTGCTAGGACATATGACACTCTTTGGGATCTCCTTTTCCCTGAAAAACCAGCAACTAAGACTTTGGCAGAGCTCCTGACACTGTTAGGGAATCACTTCCAGCCTAAACCACTAGAGATTGCAGAGAGATTCCGGTTCTATCAGCAGCAGCAGCAGCAGCAGCAGCCGGGTGAAGATATTAAGGCTTATGTGCTCGCCCTTTGCAGACTAGCCTCAACCTGTTCTTTTGGGGAGTACTTACCGACTGCACTGAGGGATAAGTTTGTCATGGGACTAAATAGTGAGTCTAGCCAAAAGAGACTGTTAACAGAGAAAGACCTTACCCTTACAAAGGCAATTGAGATAGCTTCAGTGATGGAAATGTCTGTGAAAGATACAGAGGCTTTGAACCCCCAGAGTAAAAGGGAAGAGATTAAAGAGGAAGTTTTCAGAACAGCAGTCAAGCCAACTGCAGCTAACTGTAAATATAGACCCTCACCAAGGCGGTAGTCAGCTTGCTACCGTTGTGGGAATACAGACCATGATCACAAAGTGTGCCGGTTTAAGGATCAGCTCTGTCATAATTGTGGTAAAGCAGGCCATCTGAAACGAGTCTGCCGTAGTAAGAAGGTGCGAAATAAACAACCTCTGAACACCAGGACAAAGGCATATATGGTGGGAAGATATACATCGTCATCTGAATCAGAGGATGAGGAAGTGCTCCACAGATTGGACATACATCATATGCATTCAGCACCCTCAGCAATGACTGTAGAGGTAACCATGGAAGGAAAGAAACTCAAGATGGATGTAGACACAGGAGCAGCAGTTTCAGTTATCACCCAGAAGCAATGGAGAAAACTTCTGATCCGAACAACTGTCCGTTCAACACCAATCAAACTGCAGACATACTCAAAGCAGATACTCCACCCACTGGGGTACGTGAACGTACAGGTATCCTACAAGTGGTCAGATGAAGAGAATGCCATTATATATCCTAGAACATGGGGGACCCCCTCTCTTTGGGAGAGAATGGATTGCTCACTTTGGCATGCCAGACATCGCCATAAACCCCTGCAACACCATGACCATCCCATCAGGGGATGAAGAGGGATCGGTGGAATCCCTGAAACAGCAATTCCCACAAGTCTTTGATAACCATTTGGGGAAAATAAAGCATGACTGTGTGAGACTCAGGCTGAAACCCAACGCCCAGCCTAGGTTCTTCAAAGCTCAGACGGTACCTTTCGCACTCCGAGCAGGTGTGGAAGCTGAACTAAGCCGGCTGGAGGAACAAGGTGTCATCTCAAAGGTAGAGCGCAGCGAGTGGGCATCACCTGTTGTACCAGTAAAGAAAGCGAATGGGGACTTACGTATTTGTGGCGATTTCCGCATGGCACTAAATTCTCAACTGGAGATAGACCAGTATCCCCTACCCAGAGTAGATGACATTTTTGCCTCTCTTGCAGGAGGTCAAAAGTTCACCAAGCTTGATCTCAGGCAAGCTTATTTACAGTTTGAGGTCCACCCTTCGTCCTGCAAGTTTCTAACCATCAACACTCACAAGGGACTGTATGAATACAATCGGATGGTGTTTGGTGTAGCCTCCGCCCCCGCCATTTGGCAACGCAAAATGGATGAGATTTTGGCGGACATTCCTTTCACACAGTGCCTGTTAGATGACATGCTCATCACAGGCCTGACGGACCAGGAACACAAGTGTAACGTGGAACTTGTGTTGGCGAGACTCCAAGAGCAGGGTCTAAAAGTGAACTTGGTGAAATGCCAATTCATGGTACCGAAATTGGAGTTTTGTGGCCACCTTGTGGATGCCGAGGGTATACAAACCACGGAAGCCAAAGTTGATGCTTTAGTAAAAGCTCCAGCCCCAACCAACGTCCAACAGCTGCGATCATACCTGGGCTTGCTGAACTATTACCACAAATTCCTGCCAGATCTAGCACACACTTTGTTTTCTTTGAACAAGCTTTTGGAGAAACACTCCAGATGGAACTGGTCGGCTGCATGCCAACGTGGTTTTGAAGCTTCTAAGCGAAAGCTGTTGGCGTCACGCATGCTCGTGCATTATGACCTCCAAAGGCCTCTCACCTTGGCTTGTGATGCCTCACCCTATGGTCTAGGGGCTGTGCTATCTCACGTTTTACTAGATGGGTCAGAGAAACCTGTGGCATTCGCCTCCAGGTCCTTGACAAAATCAGAAAGCAATTACTCTCACATTGACAAAGAGGCTCTAGCGCTCATATGGGCAATTAAGAAGTTTCATCTTTACCTGTATGGTAGGGAATTCACCATACTGAATGATCATTGATCATAAACCACTCCTTCAGATCTTTAGCCCTGACAAAGGCATCTCCCAGACGACTGCCGCCCGTCTTCAACGCTATGCCCTATTCTTGGGAGCATATAGCTACAAAATCCAGTATCACAGCCATGATGCCAATGCTAATGCGGACGCCATGTCCCATCTGAAAAAGGACATTACCAGACTCTTCTTCACCAGTCAAGAGTTGTCGTTACACCAGCTTGTCCTTTCTGTCTTCTGGGGAGGTAGCAGCCCATACAGCTAAGGATGCCTTCCTTAAGACAATACTCTCCTGGGTACAGTACGGTTGGCCTGCAACTGTCACACAGGATTATGAACCTTACTTCCGTAGGCATCTGGAATTAATTGTGGCTTTTATGGGGAGATTGAGTGATCGTTCCACAGACCCTCCGGAAGACACATTCTGGACTTGCTACATACTGGTCATCCCGGGGGCACACGTATGAAACAAAAGGCCCGAGGCTATGTGTGGTGGCCGAACCTAGACTCAGATATCACGACATATGTGAATGTGTGTGCTGGATGTGCACAAACTGCAAGAGACCCTCCTCGAGGGTGCGTCCAGCCCTGGACCTGGCCCACAGTTCCCTGGTTTCGCCTACACTTGGACTTTGCAGGCCCGATCAGAGGACACACCTTTTTGATCATTATTGATGCCCATTTAAAGTGGCTTGAGGTCATTCCTGTTACCCAGCCGACGACTAAGGCGACGATTTCCATACTGTTACATCTCGCTGCTACGTTTCGATACCCCAGAGAAATTGTCACAGACAACGGTGCACAATTCACAAGCCAGAAGTTTCAGAGTTTCCTGACTGCCCACAACATCAAACACAAGTTGACCGCACCTTACAACCCGGCTACAAATGGTCAAGCAGAAAGGTTTGTACAGACCTTCAAACGCTATTTCAAAGCTACTGTGGCTACAAGTAAACAACAGTCCCTGTCACCCCAGCAGCTGGACTCCTTCCTTTCTGCTTACAGAACCACACCACATGCAACCACTGGGAAAACTCCAGCTGAACTTCTTTTGGGTCTGCAGCCATGGACTGTTTTGGACATGCTCCGCCCTCAAATGGTCCAGGAACATGTATGGCAGTCCCAAGACAAGAAGGTCGAACATGACGAGATTCCCCGGTTTACAGCCCAACAAAAGGTATGGGCTCGATCTTATGGCGCTTCCAACACTCGTTGGCTTCCTGCTATCGTCGCAGAGACTTTGGGACCCAAAATGTATAGGGTCTGCCTGGAGGATGGTTCCATTTGCAGATGGCATGCGGACCAATTGTGTCCTCGTTCTCAGCTGCCCGAATCCCTGACATCGGCTGCACCTCCAGTGTCTCAAGGATCTGCTCCTACCGGATCAGGAGGCATTGAGACTGATGCTTGGGGGGACTCTGAACTTTTGAACTCAGCTCCAACAGAGCCCTCCAGCCCTGGTCCAGAGGTCGGTTCACCCTCTGAGCTAGGAGATCCCCTCTTGGCCCAGCCAGTGTCCATTCCGGCCAGCCCTGCTTCCTCCGGCCCGAGGCCCTGGATGCCCGTCCTCAACTACGCTGTCGCCCTCCTGACCGGTTTCAGCTGCAAGACCGGTTATGATATAAAAGAGAATAATATCGGCGCAGAATGGACAATAATAGATCGAAAAGCAGCTGCACTCCTCAGGTCAAAATACAATTCCTGTGTAAAATAATATGTAATGCAATAAGCAGCGCTAAAAACACACTAGTAACATCATAAAATCATAAAAACCATTAAAATATAAAGGGAGAAATCAGAGTCCATGCACAAAGCCCGTGATGAAAAGTGAACACACTTTCTGGCAGGATCGACAGGTGCTCTAAGTGTTAGAATCCACCACCGAGTGAAATGGCCTCTCACCTTAGGCTTATTAGATATAAGCATATGACTCAAAAACTCTTATAGCGATCTCCCCTTAACATGAACGGTAGATGGGATGCACTCCTTCTTGTACTTCACCTCCAAGAGACCTCACACTGAACAGACGCAACACCACAATGTTCCCAGAGCGGACTATGCACTGCTCACAGATAGGCTTCAGCCAGCAGCTCCCCTTGAAACCATGAAATAGGGAAAACACCGGGCAAGCCCATAGCGTAACACTGATAAACTTTATTCAAAAATGAAGTTAAAGACAGCCTCTTACTTGTATTTAAAGGTGAAATCGCATCAAACAATCATGCCGACGGGTCCCGTAGGTACCTCACCGGATCTCCAGACAGCAGTGGGCGACGTCTGCAAGCTCCTTCTTCCCCCCGGACGCGTGTCGTCCCCCAATGGGCGGGGACTTCTACCGCTGAAGAAGTCCCCGCCCATTGGGGGACGACACACGTCCGGGGGGAAGGAGGAGCTTGCAGACGTCGCCCACTGCTGTCTGGAGATCCGGTGAGGTACCTACGGGACCCGTCGGCATGATTGTTTGATGCGATTTCACCTTTAAATACAAGTAAGAGGCTGTCTTTAACTTCATTTTTGAATAAAGTTTATCAGTGTTACGCTATGGGCTTGCCCGGTGTTTTCCCTATTTCATGGTTTCAAGGGGAGCTGCTGGCTGAAGCCTATCTGTGAGCAGTGCATAGTCCGCTCTGGGAACATTGTGGTGTTGCGTCTGTTCAGTGTGAGGTCTCTTGGAGGTGAAGTACAAGAAGGAGTGCATCCCATCTACCGTTCATGTTAAGGGGAGATCGCTATAAGAGTTTTTGAGTCATATGCTTATATCTAATAAGCCTAAGGTGAGAGGCCATTTCACTCGGTGGTGGATTCTAACACTTAGAGCACCTGTCTATCCTGCCAGAAAGTGTGTGTCACTTTTCATCACGGGCTTTGTGCATGGACTCTGATTTCTCCCTTTATATTTTAATGTTTTTTATGATTTTATGAAGACCGGTTATGAGACTATCGACGGGCCCGTCGAAAGTGATCCGCTGCCTTGTTCTCCCCGTAGCGTCCCTGGAAGTTGTTCTCACATCCAAATCTCCTGAGTTGGAGGGCTGCATGGGACAATTATTAGTTACTGTTTTATGCCTGTTCTCGTTTTGTTGTGTTTTTTTTTTTTTTGTTGTTTTTTTTTTAGGGATGGATGGAAGGTGTTATACCTGAAGGGTTTCACATGTACTGTTTCTTTAAGGCTGGCTCCACCCAGGAGTGATGACAAGGGTCAAGGGGCAGAGTGGCCATCTTAGAGACATGTAAGAGATGCATTGATATACAGAGCTGTCCTGTAATGCATGTTGTAGTGTACAGTGAGTCCTGAATAAACATCCGTTGTTCCAGACCAGAGTCCTGTGCCTCTCACAACATGGAGAATATAACACCTTAGTCGGGTGTGGACTTTTTTTTCTGGATCGGCATTCATCCTGATTCACGATGGATCTACACCAGGAAGATTGTTTTTTGTTTTTATTTTAATAAAGGACTTGTCAAAAAACTGTGTGTGGGGGCCCCCTTATTTAGGGGGCTTCCAGATTCTGATAAGTCAACCCCCACATGTCTGAGCACATGATTTAAGTGTGAAACACGTCAACAGTTTGTCCTTTCTTGCTTTCCTGACTGTTCAGACATTAAAGTAATTATTTTGCATCAGTCCTGTGGTGGTGTGCAGCCAATTTCTCTTTATCCCTAACCCCCACACCCCACAACCACTGGCCCGAGGTTGTGGGGAAGAGGCCCATGTCCTCATCAACATGGAGACAAGGTGCTTTAGGGGAGAGGCTCCCTACTCAAAAGAATCCCCCCCCCCCAATTTGAGGGCATGTGGCCTAGTATGGTTCAAAAAGAGGGGGAGCTCGCTCATCCACACCTTTCCTGGCCTGCCACGTGTGCAAATATACCTATAGGACTCCTGCAATAAGCCTGTAATACACCTGAAAAACAAATGTAAAATGCCCCAAAAATGCCTAAAAAAATACACTTCAGAGTCACCTGGAATATACTCTGCTTACGCTCTGCTCAGGTGGGAATGCAGGCTAAGAAGTTCTCAGGGGCAAGTTTTATTCTGTCACGGTGCTATTTTAGAGAAGTTGGGGGAACATTTATGAAGGAAGCTGCATAAATATAATAAATTTGTCTCAGCTCTTTAACCCCCCCAATGGCTCTTTTTGGACTAGGCCTCTCGAACTGGACCTCAAAACATAATATTACTCATATACTCATTGTGGCTCGCTAATCGAATTCCTGGCTTTGGAAACAAGCCAATTCCCCTACTCTCCGTAACACCGTTGATATTCTTAATGACCATCTAACAGTGGAATTCCTGTTTGCAAAGGCACAGCTGACACTTGATATATTCTATCACCATTGGCAATTCTGGCTATCAGATCATAGAGCTCTCTCTGCCTTGTCCTTGACTATACACCAAATGGCTACATCTCACCCTTTGGGAGACTCTATATCTATCTATCCCCTGGAATTAAATGAGCCTTGAGGGTTTGACTACTGAGAAGCTTACTATACTATGCTCTCTTATGCTATTGAGTACTAGTCTGCTCATCATCTATACCTCTTTCTCTCCCTCCTATACCTCTCCCCCCTACCAAATCCCGCCCCCCTCATGCTCTCTTTCTATGCGATATGTAAGGGGCAGTGCCACACATGTTGGTATTTACCTGGCACTGTACGCCCTTTCTTTAATGTTGATGTCAATTGTTAAAATGTTACTACACCCAGATGCTGCCTTCCCTCTATCTGGTCTCCCACAGTACACAGACAATGGAAATGCAATTATTTTAGTAAATATAAACTGATAAATACCTTTTCTTATCAGCTGTTTATAGCAATTAGAGCAATCTTGTGACTTGTATCAGTGAGTGCTGACAGTTTGTAGGTAGAGTTTTCATTTCTCCCACGATTGTCCTATTGGGCTTCAGGGCCCCTAAATTCTCTGTCTGAACATGTCTGGACAATGCTGATTGGCCCTGTGCTGATCACATGTACCCTCCCAAGAAAATAAAAATCATCCATCAATCAAGATGTGAATATAAGAGGGTGCGCTGATATATAAATGTGAAGCTGCTACCAAAGATCCAAATACCTGATATGGAATAAAGTATTGAAAACGTGATAGTCTGGTGCGCTAAACAAATAAACAAATGATATGTGTGTGTTCACAAATTATACCATGTGACACTATTATCCAAATGTAAAAAAAATAGACTGTGTGAGTATACAGATCCACAACGAAGGTTATTCCAATGTGGGGTACCCCTGTGTGGGGTGTGAATACAATAAAGCAAAGTCCGTGCTTAAAATAAATTATTATGTGACGACTTCAGTCTCTAACACGAGGGGTGCATAATAGTATCATCTTTCCTCCACAGTTTAAGGACCCACCAATCTGAAGTGTAATAATTTCTGCCTGAAAATCTCTATTAGCTGGTGAGAAGTGAATCCTGAAGGTGTAGGGAATCTTATATGTTTCACATAACACTGGGTGGATAATTCCTTTAGATTCAACTCATCACTGAAGTTGTCACATAATAATTTATTTTAAGCACGGACTTTACACTGTGGACTTTGCTTTATTGTATTCACACCCCACACAGTGGTACCCCACATTGGAATATCCTTCGTTGTGGATCTGTATACTCACACAGTCTATTTTTTTACATTTGGATAATAGTGTCACATGATATAATTTGTGAACACACACATATAATTTGTTTATTTGTTTAGCGCACCAGACTATCACGTTTTCAACATCAATCAAGATGTGACATCCCACCCACTGTGTTCTTTTTTAGTTACCGGGTATGGAGGAGGAAGGGACTGGGCTGTCATTTAGGATCTGTATACATGCCCAAATGTGTGATGGTATTACCATGTGACCTGAATAGCTCAGCTAAAACCAGGAAGTGTTCTCTGAGCAAGAGAGACCAAACTGAGCATGTGCAGCTGAACTACATTTATTGTGTGTTATCTGGACTTGTCCAGAGTGAACGTGCAGGAGGGGGAGGATCTGTGCATACAGGATCACACAGCCTTTTTACACAATGCAGAGGATTACTCCCTTAAGTTACACAGTGAGTATAACAAGCATGCTATTCTGCATCTATAGACAGATTTTAATGTTGTGGGTTTAGTAACACTTTAATCATTTCTCTCTGTTGAATTACTGTACATCTCTTTATTGCTTTTCTCAATAAAGAAATTTTGAAACTAAAATAGAAAAAAAAAATCTGTCTCAGATCTATCTCAAATTTGCCTCACTGCTTCTGTTTAGCATTATCTAGCTTTGTGACAGAATTGATAAATGTGCCCGGTGTGCCTTTTTTCAATGCAAAGACTATCTATAAATGCATTGTTTAAAAGAGTAATTATTGTAAATAAAATATTTAATGGAAAAAAAGCCAGAATTGGAAGTAACAAACCTCAATGTGTTCTGTCTACTGGGAAGTTTACCTAGAGTTGCCTTTTATAAGAAAATCAAAAATAAAATTCACTTAACTTTTGTCACTAAATACTTAGTATGAAAAAAAAAAAATGATATATGAGCGTCGTAAAAATGTGGGGTATACAAATATATTTCTTTGAATTCCTTTATGGAATGCAAAATTCAAAAAGCAAGCTGAAAAATAGACCCTTATTACAAGAATATAATGGCCAGAGATTATCTCCTTGGCTTGCAATTAGCTTCCCCACCGATTCAGTGAATGTGTTTTGTTCTGATTTTGCTATTTTCTGCATGTACATGATGAGACAACTAAGGTATAATTGTGTTGGGCGTCACAGATAAAAAAAAAGCCATTAAGCTTCATATTTCATCTATAAAACACCTTAATTTACATTTAAACTTTAATCTCTAATCATTTTCTTTCAGCTGAGCGATGAAATGGTCAGCTTTAGAGTGAAAAGGTTCAATAGCACACTGCAAATTACCTAAAAACATTCAAAATAGAAAAAAAAATGGAAAAAACACTTTCTATTATAATTGCTTGTTTTATGTTTGTTGAGTAAATAAAAAGGGATTTAAAGAGAAGTTATCATAAGATGTGGCCTGCTACTATTTATTCACCTAAATGTTGTTTTATAAAACATCAGCGGGAATTGTTGAAGCACTAAATACAAACTTTAGAAATTATTTTCACATAAACTACATTGAGAAACAAAGTTGATGATAAGTTGGCTAATTACTTTCTGACATTTTTTCAATTGATATTCAAAGTCATCCTAAAAAAAGCCAAAATGTATAAACACACCCAAATTGTGCAATGTCTGACCTAATGTTGTGCTGAAATTGACATCTATTTATGATCTCCTCCTTATCCAACACGTTTCAGCTGTTCAAACTATCTTATTTCACAATCTCTTTACATATTTTATAAACACACTATTCATCACAATGCCATATGTTCTGCTGTTAAACTAAGGTGTTATAGATACATAGTTATATAGTTGGTACACCAGCCCATCCAGTCCTTGAGTGTGTGTGTTTGTATGTATGTGTTTATGTCACTACCATTTTCAATATCCCTGTACATTGCATTCATTAAGAAACACATCTAAAAAAAATGTTAACCACTTCTGGACCGGAAGGTTTTATCCCCTTAACCACTTCAATACAGGGCACTTTCACCCCTTCCTAACCAGGCCAATTTTCAGCTTTCAGAGCAGTCACACTTTGAATGACAATTGCGCGATCATGCTACACTGTACCCATATGAAATTTGTATCATTTTTTTTTCACACAAATAGAGCTTTCTTTTGGTGGTATTTAATCACTGCTGGGTTTTTTATTTCTTACAAAAAAAAAAAAAAAAAAAGAGACAGGAAATTAAAATAAAAAAAGGTTTTCTTATTTTCTGTGAGTAAATTTTGAAAATAAGTAATTTTTCTCCTTCACTGATGTGCGCCGGTGAGGCGGCACTGATGAGTACTGACAGGATGCACAGATGGGCACTAATGAGGTGGCACTCATGGGCACTGATGAGGTGGCACTTATGGGCACTGATAAGGAGGTACTAATATGCTGCACTGATGGGCACTGATAGGTGCACTGTCCTTTCAGGCTCACATCCAATCCCTGTCCAAATCATGCCGCCTTAACCTCCGAAACATTTCTAGAATATGCCCCTTTTTAACCAATGACACCACCAAGCTTCAAATTCCCACCCTGGCTATCTCTCACCTCGACTACGGCAACTCCCTCGTCATTGGATTACCTTTACATAGACTGTCCCCCCTTCAGTCCATAATGAATGCTGTTGCAAGACTCATCCAGCTTACCAACCGTTTAGTGTTCTCCACTCCTCTCTGCCAATCCATTCACTGGCTTCCACTCACCCAACGAATAAAATTTAAAGTACTAACAATAGTTTACAATGCCATCCACAACTCTGCCCCCAGCTACATCCCTAACCTGATCTCAAAATATTATCCAAGCTGCTCTTTTCGGTCCTCCCAAGACCTCCTGCTCTCTAGCTCCCTTGTCACCTGCTCCCATGCTCGCCTCCAGGATTTCTCCAGAGCTTCTCCTATTCTTTGGAACTCTCTACCCCAATCTGTCCGACTGTCCCCTAACCTATCCATCATGTGTTACATGTTCCACTCGTTTTTAGGGTGGAATATGTAACATCTTTCCACTCCTGCAGCTGCTCCCCGATCCCCCCCCCCTGTGACAGTGGGCCTGAGATCCCACATGGCTACGTCATTCAATCAAAGAGTTCTGTAAATGAATAAACTACAAGTACCCACACTCTTTGCCACTGACGGCTTGTACCTCTTAATGAACTACCAGGGCTCTGTTGAGTGCTCTAGGTAATTCAATGATTTTTCCTGTCATTGTGTAACTGCTTGCTTGTACAAGGTATGAGCAGACATCTTACACTGACAGTCTGTAGGAGCCCTGTATTGCACCCGTGATTTCCTGATCATGGGTGCAATGCTTTCCAGGCTTCTACTTAAAAAAAAAAAAAAAAGTAAATGCATGTGTTTTTTTTTTTTAACCTGCAAAAAAATGTGTTTTTTTTTTTTAAAAGATAAACTTAACCTTTAAAAGGATGGTCTGGTCAACCCATAGATCTATGGGTTGACAGACCTATGGCGTTGGCACCATCCCCATGCTAGGGAATATACCTGTCACTCCGCCACTTATAAAACCTTTTCTCGAATTGACTTAATGTTTACAAGTGGGTCATTACTATCTCGGGTGCGGGAGATTCGGGTTCTTCCTCGTGGGATCTCCGACCACGCTCCACTTCTCTTAAATATGGAATTATCTGGTAACCCCTCTCATAGATTATGGCGTTTATCCAGATATTGGATCGCTGATTCTGATATAAACCCTTTAGTCGAACCCCAGATAGCGGCCTTTTGGGAGATAAATCCGGGCACGTCATCAGCGGCTATGGTCTGGGAAGCTTTTAAGGTTTGCACCCGGGGGTATTATCAGACAGCTATTGGGAAGATCCAACGATATAGGCGAACAAATCTATTGCAAAAAGAAAAGGAAGCTAGAGATATGGAAAATTTATACATACAAACTAGAGACCCCACTCACTATACACGATTTCAATCCTTGACTAGGGAGGTAATGGGAATACGCACAGCCCTTACACAGAAAAAACTGCTTTCTCAATCCCAACATATTTTCGTACATGGAGAGTATAACGGTAAAATGCTGGCGCAAATTTCTAGGGAACAGACAAGTGGGTATAGTATAGCACATATTCAGGATCAATCAGGTACTCTTCACTCTAATCCAGAAACTATTAATCATAACTTCACTGATTATTATCGGGCCCTATATAATACTAAGGTTAATTATTCAGGAGATGAACTCGATCATTATCTACAGGCAGTGGACTTTCCAGTCTTAACTGATAGAGATAGGGCCAAATTAGACGCCCCTATTACTCTTTTGGAGATCCAGGAAGTGGTGGCCTCCCTACAACTTGATAAAACACCAGGACCGGATGGAATTCCTGTTGAATTCTATAAGGCCCATATGGACCTTTTGGGCCCGCATTTATTAGCCACTCTTCTAGGATCTCTAAATGATGGGAAACTCCCTAAAACAATGAGCGAAGCGGTTATTGTTGTGATCCCTAAACCAGGGAAGGACCCATCATTATGTTCATCATACAGACCTATCTCTTTATTAAATGTTGATGGGAAGATCCTTTCAAAGGTCTTGGCCACTCGACTTAATAGTGTTATTACAGGCTTGATCCATCCGGACCAAACTGGATTTATACCTGAACGGGGTACTGATATCAATATCCGGAGATTGTTTACACATATGGCCTTGGCGTCGGGGGGGGGGAGCAGGTGTGGTCGCCTCCCTCGACGCCGAGAAAGCATTCGATTCTGTTGAGTGGCCATTTCTCTGGAGGATCCTACCTAGTTTCGGGTTTGGCCCTAATTTCGTCTCATGGATTAAGCTTCTCTATGAGAACCCTACGGCTAGAGTCCGTACTAATACATCTCTATCGGATAAATTCCCTCTACTGAGGGGTACCCGACAGGGATGTCCGTTATCCCCAGCCTTGTTTGCCTTGGCTTTGGAGCCGCTCGCGATTATGTTGCGAGCGGACCCACAAGTCCGAGGCATTAAGGTGGGGGTCATTGAAGAGAAGTTGTCTTTATACGCAGACGACACCTTGATCTATTTGGCGGATGCTTCCACATCATTACATAGGGCCCTACAATTATTTGACATCTTTGGTCGTTTTTCAGGTATAAGTATTAATTGGTCTAAGTCCGTCCTCTTTCCACTACACCCATCGATACCTTTAATTGATACTCAGACACCGTTGAAATGGGTACAGGATATGGTGTACTTAGGCATCAAAGTGGGTCCAACACTGGAGGTATACCAGCAAAATAACATTGACCCTTTAGTTTTACAATTAAATAAAAAGTGTGCGTCTTGGCGCATGCTTCCCTTGTCCCCCGTTGGCAGAATTAACTTAATAAAAATGAACTATCTTCCGAAATTTCTGTATCTTTTTCGTAATTCCCCCATTGATATGACTAGAACCTTTTTTTCGAGATTAGATAGTATTGTAACAACTTTTGTATGGGCCGGGCGTACTCCACGAGTCGCAAGACGCACGCTATATCTTCCTCTTGCAAGAGGAGGTTTAGCGCTTCCTAACTTTAAATTGTATTTTTGGGCGGCTGTTCTGGTGACGGTCCGGTGGTGGTTCTCCCAGCCCAAAACTAACTCCGCAGTTACACTAGAAGCAGCACTACTGGGTTCATATGCGGCCCTTAGTAATCTTGTTTTCCGGGGGGAACAGGCACATCCTCAAATAACCAGTCTGATGAAGACTGTCCTGCGGATATGGACTCGGGCGCGGGTGATATATAACACACCATTGCATATATCCCCCCACACTCCGTTGTGGGGTAATCCTAATTTAAAACATTTATATCATCTCCCTGATCCACAGTTATGGGCTGCTAGAGGGATTGTGACTATGAAACATGTTATTAAAGATGGAAGACTTCAAGGCTTTAATGTTCTTCAGTCTACCCATTCATTACCTCCCACCATGGGGTTTCGTTACTGCCAGCTTAGTCATGCTATGCGGGCTCAGTTCCAAGGCCCTGTTGTCCTGGAATCAGACCCCTTGGAGAAAATGTTAACTTTTAAGGTAATAGGGAAAACTCTCTCGGCTATATACTCCATACTCTTAACAGATCATAGTCAGTCCCCTGAGAAAATCTATAACAAATGGAAGGAGGACATTCCAGATCTGACTATTGAAGAGTGGGAGGACTCGGTTAATAATTATATCCCCTCAATGATAGCGGCTAGGGACAGATTTATACAACTCAAATTCTTACATAGAGCATATTATACGCCGCAACGTCTTGCCAGGATATATCCCACGAAAGATCCTTTGTGCATTAGATGTGGGCATGAAATAGGTACATTCTTACATGTTGTTTGGTCGTGCCCTGACCTGGCAACTTTTTGGAAAGAAGTGACGGACACTATTGGTGAAATCTTTGACATCATGATTCCTTTGGACCCAAAGGTAACTTTATTGAGTAACCTTACAGAACTGGCTGGGGACAAATATGCTAAAATGTGCATTACATATACCCTGTTTTATGCCAGGAGAGAAATCCTTTTGCGATGGAAGTTACCCGAACCTCCCACCCGATTATCGTGGATAGCTGCCGTTACTAAGACACTTCCATTCTACCGTTTCACATACGGTAGTAGGAATTGTCCAAAAAAATTTGATAAAGTCTGGTCAGCTTGGATTGACGCTGTATGATATAAGTAGGCACTTATTATTATTATTATAAATTTTTTTTTTTTTTTTTTTTCTTGTTCCTAAACTGGTTTATTGATATTCCCCTTCCCTTCCTCTCCCTAAGAATTTTATTTTTTTTTTTTTTTTTTTTTTTTTATTTTTTTCTTGTTCCTAAACTGGTTTATTGATATTCCCCTTCCCTTCCTTTCCCTAAGAATTTTATTTTTTTATTTTTTTATTTTTTTGTGTTTGTTTGTATGGATAATATTATTCCTTGTGCAGAGTAATGTATTGTATTGGAATATTTGTGTTGTTTATATGTTTAACAATAAAATAAAAATTTAACTGTTAAAAAAAAAAAAAAAAAAAAGGATGGTCTGGTAAGAATGTTCTATCATAAATTTATACTGGTTACTACCAATAATACAATTTTCATCAGCAAATTCTTGGACATGGTCCCTTATCATTCCTTTAAAAAGGAATCTGTGAATGAAAGAACTATAAGTCTAATCTTCCACCATGGCAGATGGCTTGTGGTTCTCAATGAGCTGCAAGAGCACTGATGAGTGCACTTCTGGTTTATTCACAAGTCCTGCAGCTTTAATAGAGAGGTAGGGCAGAAAGTTTTAGGGCTTGTCTGCAGGAGCTTGGCATTGCACCCATGATCCACTGATCATCGGTGCAAAGCTTTGCCGGCTTCTTTGGGAAAAAAATAATAAATGGAATCTCTTTTCTGGCAAAAAAAAGATTTCCCAAAAGGTGAACTTAGCCTTTAACACTGCCATTCTTAAAGTTAAACTAAACATTTTTAAAAAATCACGCAGGTGGGTTTTTTATTGCAGAAGAGACATGCAAGGTTGCATCATATTGTTACATACAATAAAATAATGTGATAAATCACACAAGACTGGAGCACTATACAGTCATGTAAGACTGATTGGTATTACATGACTCCACGACTTCTCCTCCATAGAAAGGCTTAATTGTTTGTTTAGTCTGGGCAGGTTTCAAGCATAGAAATACCTACCTAAATCTATATTGCTCCATCAAAAGCTGGTACTTTCCTTTGCTCTTCTCAACTCCAGGTAAGTGACATAATCATGCACCAATGTGAGACCACTGCTCCTGCATGACATCAGAGAGTCTGCGACCGCATGATTGGCAAAGAACGGTGACTTCATGGAATGGGTCATACAATGAGGTGCAGGAGTGAGTAGTAAGGTAAGTACTCCTCAGCTTAAAACCTCCCACAGACTAAACAGGTATCTAATCCTTGCTGGGTCAGAAACTCTCAGTTTGCACTTACACTTAATGCTGCACTGCTGTGGTGCAAAATTAAAATAAAGAGGGTTTTTTTGTTTTTTAACTATGAGGTATATTTTATATATTTGAAAAAGTATGTAAGAATGTAGATAAAATAAAATGGAGATATGTATCACTTCAAGAAAATAACATTTTCTTATCACATTTTGCTGAGATGTGTGTGACAGCATTAAACTATACTTGATCTTTGTCTGTCTGTTTTAGGCAATCTTTAATCTGCTGGCGATGCCCTTGCCACAAGCAGATAAATGTGTTCAGTGTACTCAGGGAGTGCACAGGACTGGAACTGATTGAGCAGATCTGGACACAGCTACAAAATGTATTTTTACAGTTTAAATGAAAGCATTTGGACACTAAAAAATTAAATATTTTATGAATTGTGCTCATATTATTTTAGGATGGCTTAATGGATAATCCCTACAATTAATGAATGTATATAATTATGTTTTCCACTACTTAGGTACTTAACTAAATGAGCACTTGTGTGAAAACAAATGGCAAGTTCTAATTGTAGAAAAAGTAAAATATTCAGGTAATCTAAGTTACACCTTGGGTTATATTTATTTTTATTGATTCATATAGTACAATGATCAGCAATGGTCATGTACAAAATAGTCAATACAAAGAAGGGTAAGTAATAAAGAATACAAAACTGTATAGACATTTCTAAAGACAAATACATACAGTATAGCAATATAGCGTGCAATAAATAGATGCAATAGAAAAGAGAGCCCTAATTGTACAAGCCTACAATCTAAAATAATATGGTTTAGAGATGTAGGTTAAGGGCATTAAAGTGGAACTAAACTCAAAAGTGAAGATTTGCTATGTTTTAGGGAACATCTGGGGGAGCTAATTATGCCTCAGCTGTACCCTAACAAGTTCACAATTTATCTTGAATTTCTCCTGAAAAATAGCAGTGCATTCTTGGTATGTGAGTGTGTCTAGGACTCTAGGCACTCCTGTGCTTACAGCCTCATAGCTGTATATCTGCAGTGTGATATCTAAAGCACTGTTTCCTCTGACTACTAGGCTCAAGAGATTTGGAGTGAGATTTGGTGATGTCATTACTCTGTTGTCCACTGTCCTCCTTGCTCGAGGCTCTTACATGAGAAAGCAAAAACTCTGTCTTTTCCAAAATGGTGACCTCAACACAGAGACAAGACTAGTAACTAGTTATTTGCTCTTTGCCTACATTTTTTTAGTGGGACACAACCTCTAGAGATCAGGTCCTCTTCACTAAGTAGGTCCAGTGCTACTTCAATTACAGGAAAGAATATGTTGGGGCACAATTTCTAGAGATCAGTTCCTCTTCACTAAGTAGGTCCAGTGCTACTTCAATTACAGGAAAGAATATTTTGGGGCACAATTTCTAGAGATCAGTTCCTCTTCACTAAGTAGGTCCAGTGCTACTTCAATTCCAGGAAATAATATTTTGGGGCACAATTTCTAGAGATCAGTTCCTCTTCACTAAGTAGGTCCAGTGCTACTTCAATTATAGGAAAGAATATTTTGGGGCACAATTTCTAGAGATCAGTTCCTCTTCACTAAGTAGGTCCAGTGCTACTTCAATTCCAGGAAATAATATTTTGGGGCACAATTTCTAGAGATCAGTTCCTCTTCACTAAGTAGGTCCAGTGCTACTTCAATTACAGGAAATAATATTTTGGGGCACAATTTCTAGAGATCAGTTCCTCTTCACTAAGTAGGTCCAGTGCTATTTCAATTACAGGAAAAAATATTTTGGGGCACAATTTCTAGAGATCAGTTCCTCTTCACTAAGTAGGTCCAGTGCTATTTCAATTACAGGAAATAATATTTTGGGGCAAAACTTCTAGAGATCAGTTCCTCTTCACTAAGTAGGTCCAGTGCTATTTCAATTACAGGAAATAATATTTTGGGGCAAAACTTTTAGAGATCAGTTCCTCTTTACTAAGTAGGTCCAGTGCTACTTCAATTACAGAAAAGAACATTTTGGGGCACAACTACAAGAGATCAGTTCCTCTTTACTAAGTAGGTTTAGTGCAACTTTACAATTACAGGAAAGAATATTTTTGTTTAAAGTACATCCTGTTCAAAAGAGATGATGTTTCAAGATGTAGCGAAATTGTAAATGTGTGTGTTTAATAAAGAAGAGGAAAGCCTGTAAAAATGAAACAGGAATTAAATCAGGGATGAAGCATGAACAGAGATAAGGAAAGATATGTGAAGAACAGAATAAAGAGAATGGGAAACAAGCTGCTTGAGAATGTAAGCCAATATATATATATATGGGGGATGGGGGGGGGGTGGAACATTCTTGAGTTTCTCTTTCTGTATTAGCAAATCCTTTTAGAACCGTTCTTCTTCATCACTGTGTAGCTACCAGGTACTGCCTCTCCAATATTTTTCTAAAATGTACAGTTCCTGGATTGCCATTTGGTACAAAAAAGTAGATATTGCTCAAGTGGGGGAACTGTTTACTGCATACGTTTATACATCTGTGTCAAATGATATGGCAAGATTAAATGATAGTTAATGTTCAAATATTACAATTAAACAGCGAGAAAGGAAATTTCTCACTGTTTAATTGTAAGAGGGGATAGGAGATGGGTCAAGGATATGACCATCACTGTAAGGAGGAGTAGAGGGTTACTGTGTGAAACCAAAGTATAAGGTTAGTGAGATATCCTCAGGGGAAGCAGGGCTAATATTCCCAGTCTTAATGAGAGGCAGCATAAATACACACAGGATAATCCTTAACAGAAAGGAGATAGAAGGAAGGTAATTTAAACAATAGTGCCCAGAGAGTAAATGTCAATTCCACCACATTTTTACATATTTCTCCTGGTCAGGAAAAAGGCTAAAATGCAGTCTTCCATATAAGAATAAAACAGGCAAGACAGTGCCAGAGGGAGTAAATCACGTATGAGTGAGGCCTAGTAAAGTAAGACTTTAGAAATGAAAGGACCACTTATGTGGGTAAGTTTGTCACTTGCCAAACTGGAATTCCAGAAAACCCAGGTTACAGGAATAGGAAGTAAAATATATGTGAACAAGGGTAAAGTGTATCTCCATACAGGTAAACCTATTACTATAGTCATTAGCGTACTTCACTGGCACGATCAACAAATCTTTGATAGATTTTTCAGGGGAACTGAGAGAAAATAAAAATGCAGGTGCACATATAACTAAGTGCTTTATTTGTAATGGAGGCTATAGTTCGAATTTAAATGAATGCTATTTTATTGTATTTTTTGACTGTGACCTCATTTCATTAGACAACTGATCATAAAAATGCTTGTCAATAGTAATTATAGTGAAGTAACTCAATGTATATTTTTTTCTGTTTTAGTCGTGTTTTGTGGTCCTGGATAAAAAGCTTTACATCTTCCAGTCTTTCACTACACGTTATTTAGTTTTCAGTCATGACATATTAGGATTCATATTGCCAAATGACAAATGACTTGTATTCTCGATTGGGCACAACACAGATTGATCATCCTATTTGGAAAGCAGGGTTATGTTTCAAGGTGAAAGAATCAATGTATGACCTTTCAATCAATAAAGCCCAACAAAATTCCACTGTGGATATATAGATAGATAGATAGATAGATAGATAGATAGATAGATAGATAGATAGATAGATAGATAGATAGATAGATAGATAGATAGATAGATAGATAGATAGATAGATAGATAGATAGATAGATAGATAGATAGATAGATAGATAGATAGATAGATCACACAGTGATTTATTTTTACTTTATCATTGAGCACATCAAATTCAAATGAAACAGAGTTAAAATGGGTTTCCTGACCGGCATATTAGTTCTGGATTAGTGATTCAGAAACTACTGAAGCCACTGATTTGACAGGGAGCTAGCACTTTCAGAATGAGAGGTCAGCAAAGGCAGCTTCCATCCACCCTTAGTAAAGGTTTTGTATAACTAATGCCTAACTGCATTTCAATATGTTAGGAATTATCTCACCAAATACTTTTTTTTTCTTTTTTACTGATATCAAAGTTGCCTGATTTTTTTTTTATTAGTTCAGTTGCTTCAGAGTGAAGGAATAAAGGACATGTTTACCAGCTTAGTGAATGAGCTAAAACTCTGCTGCAAAGTGAACAGCCAATTTGCTTTTCGTAAATCAACCCCACTGGGTGGCAATGGATGTTTCATTGCGAATATAGCCAGTGAGACATCTACCTGTCGTCAAACAACTGGTATGATTTCTGGGCCCCTGCAATCTACTACTTGATTTAGGCACAAGACAGATAAGGCACATGGACAGCAAAATAGTATTTGTGTTTTGAAAAGATTTACCCACAAAAGATCTTAACTTGGAATACCAGGCATATGAGCAAAATGATTGTGATTGTACAGACATAAAATAATAATTGGAGGCTCAAGAGGAAAGCCCATATTACCAGCCCTCCCTCTTTTGAAAAAATAGACTGCTGCTAATAGGCTGTATGCTTTCTGCACAAAAAGAACATATTCTTAGGCATGCCTTAACCACTTGACCTCCGGAAGGTTTTACCACCTTCCAGGCCATTTTTTGCTATTCAACACTGCGTTACTTTACTTGACATTTGCTTAGTCATGCAACACTGTACGCAAATTACATTTTTATTATTTTTTTTCACACAAATTGAGCTTTCTATTGGTGGTATTTTATAACCCTTTGGTGCCGACATAAAGGAAAAGAGACCGTAAATTTTAAAAAATAAATATATATTTTCTAATTTCTGTTATAAAACATATCCAATAAAAAAAATCAAAAAAATCGAATTTCTTCATAATTTAAGGCCAAAATGTTTTCTGCTACATGTCTTTAGTAAAAGCGAAAACAACAAAAAGTGTGTGCATTTATTGGTTTGTGTGGAAGTTATAGTGTCTACAAACTATGGTATACATACTGAGATTTACACAGGTATAGACGCTATACTGTAATGCTGGTGATTAGCAACTTATAGTGGGACTGTGATGCAGTGGTGGGCAATCTGGTGCTATCTGGTAGGGTCACTAACTGACAATGATGTCGGTTGTGACACTAATACAGTGATCCGTGATAATACCGTACACTGACACTGTATTAATGACATTGGCTGAGAAGCGGTTATTATCTAGGGCAATCAAAGGGTTAACTGTGTACCTAACAATGTGTAATGTATATAAAGTGTGCTGCTTTTACTTTACTTTACTAAATGCATGGAGAAGAAACAGACAGTTCAGTGTTCCCTGCACACAGAGTTCTGTGCTTTTGTAAAAAAAAAACTCTGTGTGATTGGACACAGCTGATCAGATCATTTCAGTCCAAATAAATCATTGGCTAAAATCTGCTGCTGAACTCATACTGTGACCAATCGCAGCACAAGTCAGCAGGTGGCTAATCCATAAGCGGTGCCAAACCCAGAAGAGGCCAGCCACTCGCAATATATTTACTGTGTGTAGTCAGCAGGTGTTTAAAGTATAATTAAAGGCAAAACTTTTTTTTTTTTTTTTTAAGTTTTGGATAGAGTAGAGGGGGATTAGAACACCTTTAAGGTTTTATTACTGCCTGTGCCCCCATTAGGGACATTCACCCTCTTTATGTTTCCTGTTTATCATTATCATTGAAAATGAAAGTAAAAAAAAAAATCCCACATTTTGAGTTGACATCAGAAAACTAATAGAAGGGAAATCTTCCAATGGGGACACTACTTTTAAGTTGTACAATAATACAATATGAATAATATATGCTCTATCAATACAGCATGTAATAATAGATATAGTAGTATTCCTTTATCTGAATTGGTGCAAAGTGGCTGCTAAATATTGCCCACTGGCCATCTGAGTTGCCTATTTTTGAAGATTGCAGGCACAGGCAGTGACAATGCCCATTGGTGTGCTGAAGAAGGCAGAAAATGCTAGCAAAAAGCAAGAGAACAATTGGTTGATGACAGCTCCACTGACATAGCAGACAGATGTTAGCTGTAATGGTGTGACATAGCAGAGGATCGGTTAGCTTTTCAATGGGTCAGTACCTGCAAACTTATCATTCCAAAGTTTAGGTAATTTGTAGAGCTAAACACTGACTGTCAAATATATATTTGTATTTTTATGAAAGTAGTTTATATATTTTTTTAAATAGAGTATAGTCTGTTGACTAACGTCTTGCTACCCATGTAACTCCAATGTAGAGCAGGAAGGCAGGTAGGACCCTAAAGCCTACAAGCCACATATACATGTCCCTGGTGTCTGAGGTGTGAGCCATCAGCATCTAGTCTCTAGTAGGGATGATCGAACGGTTCGGGTCCACCATCGGTTCGGCCCGAACATTGGGTGTTCGAGGTTCGGCCGAATTTAGAACTTTTTGCCCAAAAAGTTCGGAATTCGGCAACCAGAACCGCCCAAAATGCAATGCTTCAGGAAATGGGCTTTAAAAGCCCGTGATTGGACCAGAACCATTAGCAAAAGCCAATTGAGGGGGCAGAAGAATGCTAGGAATGTGATTGGAGTGACTAGGGGGTCCCTAGACCAATCATTAGTGAATACGCCCCCCAGTATATAAGATCGCCCCCGCCATATTCCCAGCATTGTTATACTGGACATGGAAGAGAGTGGAAGCAGTTCTGTTAATTTTACTTTAAAAGTGTCATTTAGCTATTTTTAGTGTGAGGAAAGGGATATCTAGTGTAGTTAGAGTGCTCCTTTACACTTAAGTTAGCTTCAAAAATTTAGTTTCTGTAGGGAAAGTGTTAAGTGTCAGGGGACCGTAGTGTAGTGTAGGGTTAACTGACAGTGACTGCTATGGCAGGGTGACAAAACCCTTCCATAGCAGGGTGACCGCTATAGAGAAATGATCATTTCTCTGCTTCGGGACAGGAATGTGGCTTCTCACCAGCAAGCATTTTTTAATGCTGCAGGGGCTGCCACTGCCAGTGCTTTTTTGAGGACATGTTTGATGTCAGACATGACATCTGAATATGTGTATAGGGGGTATATATAGACATATATGTCTGAATATATACCCCTAGACATATATAGGTGTGATAGTAGCAGAAATAAATGCTTGCGCTAATGAAATCATTTACAGTAATATATTTCTGCTACTATCACACCTATATATGTCTAGGGGTATATATTCAGACATATATGCCTATATATACCCCCTATACACATGTTCAGATGTTTTGCCTGCCTCAAAAGAACCCCAAAAAATGCCAAAAAAACGCTAGTGTCAAAAAAAAAAATGCCCAGGTGTGTTTTTGCTGGCATTTTTTGGGGGGTTTTGGAGGCAGGCAAAACATCAGAACTTGTGCACAGTACCACTATACACAAGTTCAGATGTTTTGCCTGCCTCAAAAGAACCCCAAAAAATGCCAAAAAAACCGCTAGCGTCAAAAAAAAAAATGCCCAGGTGTGTTTTTGCTGGCATTTTTTGGGGGGTTTTGGAGGCAGGCAAAACATCAGAACTTGTGCACAGTACCACTATACACAAGTTCAGATGTTTTGCCTGCCTCAAAAGAACCCCAAAAAATGCCAAAAAAAACGCTAGCGTAAAAAAAAAAATGCCCAGGTGTGTTTTTGCTGGCATTTTTTGGGGGGTTTTGGAGGCAGGCAAAACATCAGAACTTGTGCACAGTACCACTATACACAAGTTCAGATGTTTTTCCTGACTGCAAAGAACCCAAAAAAATGCCTGCTATTAAACCGGCAAGGTGTTACAGCAGAGAAGCCATATTCCTGTGCTTAAAGTTTTCTAATACAAACGATCTTTTTTTTTATGGTTCTGGACATGCTACAGAGCTGAAACTTCACAGGTACACCTTTTAGACCCCCCAGACACAAAATCACACAAAAAAAGTTCTTAAAAATTGTCATTTTTGATAAAAAAGCCAATTATTGAAAAATTAAAAAAAAAAAAAAAAAAAAAAAAAAAAGAGATTTTTTGATTTTTACTTTGGATTTAGTATCTGGGGGGTCTAAAAAGTGTACATGTGAAGTTTCAGCTCTGTAGCATGTCCAGAACCCCCCAAAAATTAGCATTTTCTTATAATTTTTATTAGAACAGGAATACGGCTTCTCTACGGCGCTTTTTCTTGCATTTATCGGGCATTTTTGGAGGCAGGCATGACTTTTTTTGGATTTAGTGTCTGGGGGGTCTAAAAAGTGTACCTGTGAAGTTTCAGCTCTGTAGCATGTCCAGAACCAGAAAAAAAGATAATTTTTCAGTAGAGCAGGGATGGTGGGACCCCTCTTTTACACTTATATGATCTTTTTTTGGGGTTCTGGACATGCTACAGAGCTGAAACTTCACAGGTACACCTTTTAGACCCCCCAGACACAAAATCACACAAAAAAAGTTCTTAAAAATTGTCATTTTTGATAAAAAAGCCAATTATTGAAAAATTAAAAAAAAAAAAAAAAAAAAAAAAAAAAGAGATTTTTTGATTTTTACTTTGGATTTAGTATCTGGGGGGTCTAAAAGGTGTGCATGTGAAGTTTCAGGTCTGTAGCATGTCCAGAACCAGAAAAAAAAAGATCGTTTGTATTAGAAAACTTTAAGCACAGGAATATGGCTTCTCTGCTGTAACACCTTGCCGGTTTAATAGCAGGCATTTTTTTGGGTTCTTTGCAGTCAGGAAAAACATCTGAACTTGTGTATAGTAGTACTGTGCACAAGTTCTGATGTTTTGCCTGCCTCCAAAATTCCCCAAAAAATGCCAGCAAAAACACACCTGGGCATTTTTTTTTTTGACGCTAGCGTTTTTTTTTGGCATTTTTTGGGGTTCTTTTGAGGCAGGCAAAACATCTGAACATGTGTATAGGGGGGATATGCTCTACTGAAAAATTATCTTTTTTTCTGGTTCTGGACATGCTACAGAGCTGAAACTTCACAGGTACACTTTTTAGACCCCCCAGACACTAAATCCAAAAAAAGTCATGCCTGCCTCCAAAAATGCCCGATAAATGCAAGAAAAAGCGCCGTAGAGAAGCCGTATTCCTGTTCTAATAAAAATTATAAGAAAATGCTAATTTTTGGGGGGTTCTGGACATGCTACAGACCTGAAACTTCACATGCACACCTTTTAGACCCCCCAGATACTAAATCCAAAAATCTCTTTTTTTTTTTTTTTTTTTAATTTTTCAATAATTGGCTTTTTTATCAAAAATGACAATTTTTAAGAACTTTTTTTGTGTGATTTTGTGTCTGGGGGGTCTAAAAGGTGTACCTGTGAAGTTTCAGCTCTGTAGCATGTCCAGAACCAGAAAAAAAGATCATATAGGTGTTAAAGTTAAAGGAGGCTCCCGAACCACATCCCTGTTCTACTGAAAAATTATCTTTTTTTTTTCATGGTTCTGGACATGCTACAGAGCTGAAACTTCACATGCACACCTTTTAGACCCCCCAGATACTAAATCCAAAGTAAAAATCAAAAAAATCTCTTTTTTTTTTTTTTTTAATTTTTCAATAATTGGCTTTTTTATCAAAAATGACAATTTTTAAGAACTTTTTTTTGTGTGATTAATAGTCCCTGGGGCATGACCCAGAACCCTAGGCACTTTTTAGGGGCATTTATTGGGTTTTAGGGCTTAAAAATGGTGTTTTTTGATTACAGAAGTTCGGGTCCCATTGATTTCAATGGGGTTCTGAAATCCGAACCGAACTTTCGTGAAGTTCGGGTGTTCTGGTCGAACCGAACTTTTCAAAAGTTCGATCATCCCTAGTCTCTAGTTATGATTGGGAGCTGAGGGCTCCTGACCATGTGTCCTTTGTGACTATTACAGTGGTCACTTAATCAGCAAGTCTACTTCCCTCTCCTCTCCTTGGGATCCAGTTAAAGGGCTCTGGGGTACAAAGAGAAATTAGTTCATCATTCAATGTGGAAAATCAGAGGCATCACTCACCCAAACTCAATTGCAGTTTTTATTTTTTTATTTACGTTAACCTACTTTCCAGCCACCTAAAAAAAATGGTCCTAACCTCAAAAAGTAATTTACAGTAAGGATTTACATAGCAGATGAACAACAAGCATCAGATGACAAATGTAAGTTATTGCAAATAGAAATTTTCAGTAGAAGCTCCCTTATGAAACTCCGAAATATATGTGTAGACGTTTTCTTAATTTTGACAAATTAGAACTATTTACTACTGTTTTTAACATCTGTAATGAAGCAAAATACTGCCAACTGTATTATACCATCTAAAAAGGGAAGACACTAAGCATATGTTCTTTATTAGAATTGCTGGACAGGGGGCAGACTGCACTGTGTGTAAACAAAGATATAATCGAACACTTTGTGCCGGTTCACACTAGGTCGCTCCGACTTCGGGGGCGACCTGTGAAGTCGCGTGCACCGCGACTTCGGCGTGATTTGCACGGACTTCATATAATGAATGTCTATGCAAGTTGCTCCAAGGTTGCTCTGAAGTAGTACAGGACCCTTTTTCTAAGTCGGAGCGACTTGTGTCGCTCCTATTAGAGCCGGTCCTGTAGCACTGCATGGACCGCGACGGACTGCGACTTGTCAGGCTGACAAGTCGCCTGACAAGTCGCGGTAGTGTGAATAGACACTTCCAGTTCCAGAAGATTGAAAAATAGATTTTAGTAACAGTTGTTTATATTTTTGACATAGGCCAGCTTGTATTTTAAAGTTTCCAGTCTGGGGGTACCTTTGTGTGCACTTACACTTACACTTGCACTTATGTGTCCTTAAGGAATGAAGCTGTTTAGCCAACAACTGTTTAGCCAGTGCAAGCATTCAGTTATAATATGATCTTCCTGGAATTGGGTTTTAGACCATGGAATAGCACATAGCATAACATGATGGCATAAGCCAAGGTATAGATGGAGCAACAGGAATTTGATTATTATAGCACAAGAAACATATGTTCAAAGTCCAGAAGGATGGGGTGACTGGACTTCATCTTACAGCAGTTATGTTAATAACACTAAGCTTGTTGCTATCTACTTGCCATGGATTATATTTTAACAGTAATAGATGCAGACATTTAATTAGATTGTACTTTAAACAAGAGCACGTAACATCTTTCTGTGGTGAGTAAACATTCAACAGGCCTTCTTACTATATACTCGAAACCAAGAAAGACCCACATCACTTTAACTTCTGCATAAAGCATCAGTCCATGTAGTGTATATATATCTATAAAAACACATCAATAATTCAGTGATTTATTAGTTGATAGTATACTGTATATAGAAAATAGGAGTAAGTATAAAAACACCCACTCAACCCAGCGCTAATATAAAATAGAAAATCTAAATACAAAGCAGCCGCTATAAATTCAATTGATAACAAAAGGTGTATAATGAGAATCGGAAGGAGGCTCACACACACTAGCAGCGCTAATTACAATAACTTGTGTATAGAAACAATGGATCAAAAAATTATTCTCTGCAAGAAAATGTCCATTCAAAGTGATATCCACAAATGCTGAATGATAAAGTTCTTATATTGAATAGGATCCTGGAGTGCAAGCCCGTGAACCCTCAGTGGCACTTCCTGTTTAGATGGACAGATAGCGCGCCCTCGGTAGAAGTCCGTGTGACGAAACATGTAAGGGCGTGAGCACGCATCCATCAGCTGTCACGCAGAGTCGGTGCGCTGGAGCTCTGGCTTTCCCTAAACAGGTAGCGGTGAGTTTACCGGCACACGACGGACTCCACATTTATTCTACATGCTACTATTTAATTTTAACATTGTGAGTGTATCTTATATGGGGGATTGGGAATTCTAATAAAGTGTTGTTTATGGAATCACACTATGGGTCCTCCCCCTTTCTTTTCCCATACATGATCTGAGGTGTCTGGTGCAGTTTATGCTGAACTGAAATCCTGATTTGATATCAGAGTTTGGGCAATCCGGAGAGTGTTTACCTGGAATTCGTGTACCACATTGTGGAATTATACCCCATACAAGGCGTTTCTTTTCCCATCCTGTGGTGAGTTTTTACTACCTAGGGGGGCACGTTTTTTTGAGGTGTGGTGACGGTGGTCCATCTAAACAGGAAGTGCCACTGAGGGTTCACGGGCTTGCACTCCAGGATCCTATTCAATATAAGAACTTTATCATTCAGCATTTGTGGATATCACTTTGAATGGACATTTTCTTGCAGAGAATAATTTTTTGATCCATTGTTTCTATACACAAGTTATTGTAATTAGCGCTGCTAGTGTGTGTGAGCCTCCTTCCGATTCTCATTATACACCTTTTGTTAGTATACTGTATATAGCGTCTCTGATGTGGAGGGATAAAACTTTTGGTTTTCTCAGATCTTGACAAGTTGGAGTCTTTGTAAATCTTTGGGTGGAAATAAGGCTTCATTCGTAGGTCTATTTTTACCTGGTAGCCAGACCTCGCTATTAGTCTCAGCTGTCTACAGGCCTTGTAGGATGACTAGTGCCCTGTACACACTATAAGAAAATAAGGTGAACATTTTCGTCCAAGGAACGATCGTACCATTTTCTGATGGTATGTACACAACTTTCGACAGCTGATTCTGGCCTTCTGAAATAAAATTTCTGAAGGGAAAAACTCCAAAATGTTTCTCATATGAGAACAGAACTAACAATTTTCATTTCATGTGTACTATTTCCGTACGATTTTCATACAAGAAATATCACATACGAGAGACATAACAAAATACGAGAATTTTTGTAAATTATTTCTATCCTCGGTCCGACTTGCTGCTAAACATCAAGGAAAAACAGCCAAAGGTTTGCCTGATTTTTTCATAGTGTGTATGGGGCTTAAGGCTCAGTTCACACTGCCGCGACTTGTCATGCGACTTGAGAGTTCAAAGTTGCATGACATGTTGCACCCCATTAACAGCAATATAACCATTCTAATCCGTGCGACTCAAGTTGCAGTGGCTTAGAAAAAGGTTGCTGCACTACTTTGGCGTGACTTCACCACGACTTGCATTGACTTCTGTTAATGAAGTTGAAAGCAAGACGCAATGTAGTCGCGTGGGAAAGTCACACCTTAAGTAATGCAACTGCAACTCAGATATGGCCAGAGGGGACTATGTAGAACTTTTAATAAATAATGCTTGGGTGTTGTGTGTATTATTAATATTGTTTATAGCACTTAAAAAATGGAATGGGGACTCTGGTTGAAAAACATTTTCTTACATAATAATTAAGCAATACAGTAAGTGGAAAAGTTGGTCACCTTAAAGGTTTCATGGTTTACCTTAAATAAGTAATTTTACAGTACATGCCATATTAGTAATAAGTGGGGGTTGAAAATTTTTAGCTAGACGATAATTGTATGGGCATGTTCATTATGGGAAAAAGTTTGTAAAGGTCGGAGTGTTACCTAAAGGCCAATAATCATGTAAAGTCTATGGGTACATTCATTCTTAGTTACCATACATTAGAATTCTGTATATTTTCTATGAACAATTTATATGTACCTACACTATAAAAACTGCACTTAAATCAGGCAACACCAAATTCAGAACAATCAAGTATTTTAATTTGTTCTCTTTTACCTATATTTGTATATTATTAATATTATTATTATTATTATTATTAGTATTATACAGGATTTATATAGCACCAACAGTTTACACAGCGCTTTACAATAAAAAGGGGGATGGCACAATTTACAATACAGTTCAATACAAAAGGAATAGGAGGGCCCTGCTCATGGAGCTTACAATCTAAAGAAGGGGGAGGTGGTACAAAAGGTAGTGGCTGCGGGGGATGATCTGATGGAGATGACACAAGTACAGATCTTAGGTGGAGGTGGGGTAGGCTTCCCTAAATACGTGTGTTTTCAAGGACCACCTACAAGTGGACAGGGTAGGAGTTGACTGGACATACTGGAGCAAGGTAGTTGCAGAGGATGTGAGAGGCTCTGGAAAAGTCCCGGAGGCGAGCGTGGGAGGAGGTCCTGGGAGGAACGGAGGGGATGATTTGGACGATATCTGCAGATTAGGTTGGTGATGTAGCTGGGAGTAATGTTGTGTATGGCCTTGTAAGTTGTGTTAGTATTTTGAATTTGATACGATGGGGTAGGGGAAGCCAGTGAAAAGATTGGCAGAGATGGGAATCAGTCACGGATCGGTTAGTAAGGTGTATTAATCTGAAGTGAAGTGGCAAGTATGTTCCTTGCAAGCCGAGGGACATATATATGCATGTATATATACACACATATATTGGCACTAGTGATCGACCAATATCTTTTTTTTAGTGCCGATACCGATATTTTGGTCATTGGATATCGGTATTGGCCTATATTGGCCGATATTTTCGGACATTAAAAAAATGTTTTTATTTTTTTATTTATTTTTTAAAGGTACTCTGGTAGAGGAATCTGGGGGTCTAAAATACCCCAAACCCCTCCTCTGCACTTAAAAGCATTCAAAACCCCAAGTTTGGCTGTTTTGAATCCTCACTTTTTTTTAATTTGCTGCCGAGAACCCAGAAGTGATGTCATGACATCACTTCCAGGTTTTTACATGGAGACCCGATCAGAGCCGAATGCGGCTTTGATCGGGTCTTCTGTTCGGCGGCCGTGCAGGTAGTATGCCTGGGTCTCCCGGTGGAACGGGAGACCTGGGAGACCGCGGAAGGTGGCGGAAGGGCGGAGACATCCCTTCCCGCTCCTTGTAATTACAGCTGAGCGGCTTCTCAGCTGCATCGGTTGTCATTACAAGACAGCCGACCGTCAGCTATTGATGCCGGTAACAGGGTGATGCCTCTAGCTGCAGGCATCACTCCAGTACAGCACTTTCCAGAAATATTGGCAATATCGATGACCTCAGGGGCCGATTCCGATATATTGGGGAAAGTGCATATCGGCCCCCTATATATCGGCATTGCCAATAATCGGTCGATCCCTAATTTGCACTTTTCAAAGGAATTTTCCCCAGAGCTTAGTGAATAAGGTGAAGCTCTGCTGACTTCCATTTTCAATAAAGTGCAAGTAAAAATGCTGTGTTTTTTTTTCCCTTGCAGGTGATTGGATATTCTTTGCAAAGTAAAATTTCCCTTGCAAGATGATCAGTCTATTTTCCTTTGTGTTCAACCCCTTGTTGTCTTTAAATTACTCAAAAAGCCTTGTTAGAACTTTTGCCCAGTATATTTTGCAAGCAGTTCCCTTGGAAAGCTTGTTTATTATGTCCTAATATATTTTTTGCATTATTTGTAGATATCGATAATCTGCATATTTATAACTTATTTTACATCATCTATTATTTTAAAATATTGCCAGCTTTAGGATGAAACTTTTAGAGAATCTATTAATGAATTTGTTGTTTTTTGTTTGTTTGTTTTCATTTTAGGTGCTTGCCCTTATTTGTAGATGTATGTCAGACTGATCCATAACATGAAGTGCCATATAGAGAGGATCATGAGCCTGCCATGTGAAGAGCAGGTTTAATTTGGTTTTATTTACCCTTTCTATATAGAAAAACATTATTTATATTGCAAGTACATCAGAGTACCTGACAAGAGAAAGCAGGTCAAACTTGTTTTCACTCAACCTTTAAGATCAATATCAACTTTGCACCAGCCATCACACTTCCCTCTGATCTCTGGTCATCTTCTACAATAAGAAGTGAAAAAAATCAGACACCTTGAGCCGTTTAAATGGAAAAAAAAAATGGGTTTTCTTAAATGCATTACTTTGTCATCTGTATGACCCTCAGCAATTACATCAGAAGCAGTGCAGGGAAGCAGGGAAAAACAAGTGGTTACACGACAATGGATCACTGCCCAGACAATGTCTTTCTGAATTGATTTATCTAAAAATATGTATAAAAGACACATGGTTTTAAAAAAGTTTGAAACAAAAATTACGTTTTTGTATTTTTCTGCTCAATCTGCGACAGTTAAAAAAAACCTGTATGCAGACTTTGGGTAATAAAAAAGACCTACACTTGTGAGGTCAAAAATGTTCACAAGGTTGGAATAAATTGCGACTTTTTTGTTTCCACCTTTGAGATTCTCTCTCGTTCCTTTCTAGAAAAAAATGGAATCATCAGCAACATACAGTAAACTGAGAAATACGTACTTCCATTTAGTCCTTGGAGTCTCATGAGCCTGAATAATATTGAGGTTATCAGTCCTAACGCAAGCAAAATGTTCTGCTAAACACATATCTACAGCTATATAACATCAAATAATCTCAGTAAATAAATAAAAAAATCCTTGCTTGAAAAAAACCCTCACTGATTACACAGTCCTCAAAAACCCTAAAACTGAAAAAATGTAAACCTGGATGGGTTTATTTTAGTTATTAATAAGCACAGTACAATTCACATATCATAAAGCTGAGTGCATACAGACAACATTATGTTTGGTTGTAAGGTTTTATGGGGTCATTGACTTGTATAAGAAACAGCCCCCCAGCTTCAGTTCAGATGTCAGTTTTAGCAAATGAATGAGATCAGCCAACAAAATATAATTTCTGTTTGGTAGATATCAAATAATAAAAATTACTGCTGTTTGTAGGATATAAAAATACAGTTTTAGTGTATTGCAAATGGTAATGTTGTGTTTTGTTCATATGTGTCTGGGCTCTACTGGTAGACTTCTGCCTAATGGCCCTGTCAGATAAATGCCGCTCAATCAGCGGCTGCAGCCAATGACTGCAGCATTGACCTGTGTATTCTGATAGTGGGGGAGTCTCCCCGCATTGATATGGGTATTTTGATAGCGGGGGAGTCTCCCCGCATTGACCTGTGTATTCTGATAGCGAGGGAGTCTCCCCGCATTGACCTGTGTATTCTGATAGCGAGGGAGTCTCCCCGCATTGATCTGTGTATTCTGATAGCGAGGGAGTCTCCCCGCATTGATCTGTGTATTCTGATAGCGAGGGAGTCTCCCCGCATTGATATGGGTATTCTGATAGCGAGGGAGTCTCCCCGCATTGATCTGTGTATTCTGATAGCGAGGGAGTCTCCCCGCATTGACCTGTGTATTCTGATAGCGAGGGAGTCTCCCCGCATTGATCTGTGTATTCTGATAGCGAGGGAGTCTCCCCGCATTGATCTGTGTATTCTGATAGCGAGGGAGTCTCCCCGCATTGATCTGTGTATTCTGATAGCGGGGGAGACTCCCCGCATTGATCTGGGTATTCTGATAGCGAGGGAGTCTCCCCGCATTGATCTGTGTATTCTGATAGCGAGGGAGTCTCCCTGCATTGATCTGGGTATTCTGATAGCGGGGGAGTCTCCCCGCATTGATCTGGGTATTCTGATAGCGGGGCAGTCTCCCCGCATTGACCTGTGTATTCTGATAGCGGGGGAGTCTCCCCGCATTGACCTGTGTATTCTGATAGCGGGGGAGTCTCCCCGCATTGACCTGTGTATTCTGATAACGGGGGAGTCTCCCCGCATTGACCTATGTATTCTGATAGCGGGGGAGTCTCCCTGCATTGATTTGGGTATTCTGATAGCGGGGGAGTCTCACCGCTATCAGAATACACTAACGCAGCAGAGAGGACAAGGGAATTGGTTCAGTTTTCTTCAGCCTGCTGAAGAAGTGAGTGAAAAAAACTGAACAATGTATGACCAGCTTATGGGAAGACTAGAAGCCCAGTTCTGCTTCTTATTCATTTCTGTGTCCCTTTTGTAGATGCGCAGGCAATATCCAGTAAGTGTCTGAGTAGATGTGCGCAGATGTATGCATATGCATGCGTCCATGTGTACGCGCATACCTGAGCGTGCACATGCCTGTCACTAATACTGGTGATGGGCTATTTAAACTGAACTGCTGCACTGGCTCATTGCTGTTTGATCTACAGTATTGCAAGTCCTCTGTTGCTTGTTCCTGTACCTAAATTCTGTTCTTCACCTTGCTTGCCTCTAACAATGCTTGATCGCCACCTGCCCTGACCTCAGCTTGTTTCTGGAATGTGCTCTTGTCTACTGGCTTGCCAGATCTGTCTCTCTGTTGCTGACCTCAGCCCGTGTCCTGATTTCTCTTCTGCCTGCCCTCTATGCTTGATCTGATCAACTGTTACCAACCCAGCATGCCTGATCCTGCATACTGTTCATTATGTCTGGCACGATACTTTCTGACCAGTATGCTTCTTGCCTGGTTTCTGTCTGCCTGCTTAGTATCAGTCACCTGTCACATATCATTTTTTTTTCCAGCTGTCTAATCCCTTCACTGTAAAAGTAATCCTAGCGATTATAGAGCTGCTGGATTACTTTTACAGATGGCAGAAGGTGGTCCCCCCCCCACTACCGCCGCAGCAGGGGGCGTCAGATGCCTCAGGTCACATCCTTACCTGGTTCTCCCGAGTGATTGAGGAACTGGGTAAGGATGTGACTGGTGACATTTGGTTCCTGGGAAACAGTGAGTGGAACTGACTTTGTTCTAAAAGACCCCAAGATTTCTCCATAAGGAGGACCTGTCATGGCCCATGTTGAGAGATTTTGTTCATCTCTTTTGTGATCATAAAAGTGATACCAAAATGTTTGGTATCTACTTACTTGGCATAACATCATCTTTTATATTTGACCAAAAATGGTATTATATTGTGTTTTTGTGCGTAAAAATTTATTTAAGTGTATTTTTCTAGAAAACTGCTGTGCAAATATCATGTGGCATAAAATTATGCAACACCCACCATTTTGCTCTCTAGACCTCTATTTAAAAAAATGTATAAAGTTTGGGAGTTCTAAGTAATTTTCTAGCAAAAAAAAGAGGTTTTGTACATATAGGAGAGGAATGTTAGAATTGGCCTGGACTGGAAGTGGCTAATTTGGTAATAAAGAATTACAATTGACAAGCCAATACATCTATCATTCTAATCACATTCAAGATTCTTATTTTTTGTGCTGATTTCCTATGATGCTTGACATCTGTAATATGCCTAACTAACAAAATATGCCAGCTACTAGGGGGCACTAAGGAAACCGTTTGGGTACAATATTTGCTTAACTACTTCCGGACCGCCAGCCGCAGTTTTACTGCACCAGGCAGCCCCTCCTGCATGAACCGACGTAGCTCTACATCGGCGACGTAAACACAGCTGACCGTTCTTCTCTCTGGAATGATCACAAAGCGTCTGTGATCCTTCTATATAGGACCACAGTTCTCTGTGTTGATTCCACAAGTCCCTCCCCCATACAGTTAGAAAACACCCCCTAGGTACACATTTAACCCCTTGATCACCCACTGTGTTAATCCCTTCCCTGCCAGTGTCATTATTACAGTAACAGTGCATATTTTTAGCACTGATTACTGTAGTAATGTCACTGGTCCCCCCAAAAGAGTCCAAAATGGCAGTTAGGTGTCCGATCTGTCTGCCACAATGTCGCAGTCCTGCAAAAAATCGCAAGTCCCCATTACTAGTAAAAAAAAAACAATAAAAATGACATAAATCTTTCCAGTAGTTAGTAGACGCGATAACCTTTGCGCAAACCAATCAAAATACGCTTATTGCGGTTTTTTTTAACAAAAATATATAGCAGACAACAAATTGGCCTACAATGTTAAAAAATTTAGATTTTTAAATTTTTTTTTTTGGTAATGTTATATAGCAGAATGAGAAAAATATTGTTTTTTTTTTTTTCAGAATTGTCGCTCTATTTTTGTTTATAGGGCAAAAAATAAAAATCTTAGAGGTGATCAAATACCACCAAAAGAAAGCTCTATTTGTGGGGGAGAAAAGGACATACATTTTATTTAGGTACAGCATCGCACATCTGCGCAATTGTCCAATAAAGTAACCCAGTGCCGAATCGCAAAAAATGGCCTGGTCATTAAAGCGGAGTTCCACCCTATTTTTGAACTTTGCACCTTCCGTTAGATTAAACGATTCTGAAAAAGAATTGGATAGTTATCATTTTTTTTTTTGTTTCACTTACCTTATTTTTTCAGAAAATTACCTTACCTTTCTTCCACTTCCTCCTCCTGTGGCCGCGGCCCCCGACGTCACTTCCTCCTTTGCATTGACTCCTGGGAGATGAGCGTCATCAATCCCAGGAGTCAATGCACCTGCACCGGTGTCCCTCTTCATTTCTGGCGCAGGCGCGTCATTCTCTGCCGATGGGTTAGAACAGCTTCTGGGCATGCGCAGAACCAGCTACGGGATGATTCGCCTGCCCCAGAAGTGACGAGCAGGGCTTTCTTGGACTCCAACATCATGGAAGAGGACACGAAGAGGGACGCCTTGGCTTCAGCTGCCCACACCGGAGATGGCAGCGCTGGACAAGACATTTTCAAGGTAAGTTTTTCTTCTTACAGGTAAGCTAAACAGGGGACAGTTCAGAGACTATCGTTGCCTAAATGCACTAGCCCTGACTGTCCTAGGGGTATTTTTTGTAAAAAAAAATTTTTTAGGGTGGAACTTTGCTTTAAGGGGGAAAATCTTCCGGTTCAGAAGTGGTTAAAATAACATTTTCACCTTAGTTTGTAGCAGGAACACTCTTGATTGTTTTCGCAAGACACAGGTGTGGCACTAATGGTGTCTGCTTAGTACATGTTAGCATACTTGTCTGATTAAAAAATATTTGGTGATCCAGACACGAGCTTACGAATATATTCTTTATAGTCAAAGAAATACTCAATAAAAATATGGGTACTGACATCATATTGGCTGCAAATCCTACTGGCAACATTCAAAAGTACCATTTATTTAAATGCTCCCTTTCACACTCCTTATGAACTCTTACTTCACCAGCCACAATCACAGTTGATAGCTGGTTTCTAGAACTGTGAAAGAAGACAAAGGCTCCAAATATCACATGTAATGAAACCATCATTGCCCTTATCAATTTAAATATATTTGCACATAGTGCTCACAGTCATTTCTGAGGGTAGGCAATTTTCGAATAGTTAAGTAATAATAAATGTTAATTAGCAAATTAAATGTGATTAGTGTGTTCTTATAGTATTTAAAGTAACAAGTCAAGTATACTATTTTGTGCTGCTTCAGTCAAAAGTAATAAGAAAATCTATCTGCTGTGTGTCTAAATATAATGGAGATATCAAAGAGAAATCTTTCTTAATTGTCAGAACAGAACAACTTCAAAAGACATCCCGAAGCATCTAGTAATATAATTCCGACAAGCTCCTTATCTATTCCGAGTTGTCGAATTAAACTATCTTGTCATGAATTCTAGTCTCCACTATTATAAATCAAAGGCCTGACATACTTCTGATCATTGAGCTGTTACAGTTAACATCACTATAACAGGTACAAGACGGATCACATACAGCATCTACCTCTTTATTATCCAAGTGAAACAGTGTCAGCTGCTGCATATAAAACATCTAGCAATGTATTCATTAAAACTTAACCCTAGAACGAGTCATGGCATTCTGGAGTGTGCTTTGTGCCAAGTGATGTGTTGCAGTTCACAAAGTTAAAATCAGATTTAATCCACAAATCTTATCACGGAATACATATTTACCTTTTTTTAAAGCTGTATCTTTTCAAGCTCTGTTAGAGATAAAATGTTGCTATGGAACAGATATTGTGAAATCTATTACATTATCTCTTTAAACATTTTTTATAAGATTTAGTAGCTATTTCGTAAAACGTTAGTCTGTGCAGGTTAAGTCTAAATTATTTGCACTTACCTCGGCATTGCTTCTTACTGCATTAGGAAACAAGCAGGGGTTATTGGTATTTGGGCTCATCTGATACTCCCTTCCATTAATCAGTACTTAAAAAGGAGCTTCAGTCAGTTCTGCAAAAATAAAAAGTCAGCAGCTACATAAACTGTAGCTGCTGACTTTTTTTGAACACTCACTTGTCCATCCAGGGAACCAGCGTTGTCCTCCCCCGGGCTAGTTCTTCGCCGGTCTTTGGGTCCCCGGCTTCCCACTGTGCATATTCAAGCTGCACAGCAACCTTTGAAAAGTCCCACAGCCCCCTGGGACCTGTGACATATCCCAAAAGGTTGGGGGTGGGTGGGAGTTGCAAACTTCTGCTCGGATCGCCTAGAAGCGGAAGTGGCTACCTGCCAAAACTAGGTACCTTCTAAATATGGCGGGGGGTTAAGTTCCACTTTAGCGCCTAAGCCTTGCAGGTTTAGATTTTCTAGTTGAGAACACTGTAACATTGGGATTAGCAAGGTAGGCCAATTTAAAGTGACTCTAACTCAGGGGTATTGAATTAAAATTCATGGAGGACTGAATAGTAAAATCACATATCATCTGCACAGCACTGCCCCTATCACTTCCCCCGCAGAGCACTGTCCCCCTTTACATGACCACCCCCCCCCACAAACACACACACCACTGTCACCTCCAAAGCACTGCCCCCTTCATATCCCCCCCCCCCACAGCACTGTACCCTTCACACCCCCCCTTCCCCACAAGACTGCCCCTTTCACTTTCCCCACACAGCACTGTCCCCTTTTAGATCACCCCCCCTACACACAGCACTGCTCCCTTCACATATTCCCCCACAACAATGTCTCCCTGCACATATCACCCCCAAAGCACTGCCTCTTTCACATCCCCCCTCACAGCACTGCTCCCTTTACATCCCCACAGCACCGCCCCTTTCACTTCTGCCCCGCACAGCACTGTCCCCTTTTACATCACCCCCCCACACACAGCACTGTCTCCCTTCACATATCATCCCCACAGAACTGCCCCTTCACCATACCCCACGCAGCACTGCTCCCTTCACAAATTCCCCCACAACACTGTCCCCCTGTACATATCACCCCGAAAGCACTGCCCCTTTCACTTCCCCCTCACAGCACTGCCCCCTTCACATCCCTCCCCCCACAGCACTGCCCCGTTCATATACCTCCCCCCACAGCACTGCCCCTTTCACATCCCCCCCACAGCACTGCCCCCTTCACATCCCCCCTACAGCACTGCCCCCTTCACATCCCCCCTACAGCACTGCCCCTTCACATACCTCCCCCACAGCACTGCCCCTTTCACATCCCTCCACAGCACTGCCCCCTTCACAACCCCCCTACAGCACTGCCCCCTTCACATCCCCCCTACAGCACAGCCCCCTTCACATACCTCCACCCACAGCACCGTTCCTTCACATCCCCCCCAGCACTGCCCCTTTCACATCCCCTCTACCCAGCACTGCCCCTTCACAACATTGTCCCCCTTCACATGTCACCCCCACAGCACTGCCCCTTTCACAACTCCCCCCACAGCACTCTCTCCCTTTACATCACCCTTCCCCCCACACACAACACTGCCTTCCTAAAACATCACCCCCACAGCACTGCCCCTTCACATCCATCCACAGTATTGCTCCCCTTTACATGACTCCCCCACACACAGCACTGCACCCTGTACATGACCCCTGCTCTCCATCCTTCACAAGTTCATAGCCATGTCCTTTCCTTCCTTCGCTCTCCTACCTTACAAAGAGCAAGGAGAAGGAAGTGGGACAATCCTGAACTGAAGGCAGATGCACTGGATGGGGCACGGGATCTGCCAGGTTAACCTTTCATATTAGCAAGCTGGCGATTGGGGGCTAGGACCGCCTCCTAGCAGCCAATCACCTCCTGGTTAATGTGAAATGTTCATTCAGGCAGCTGCTTCTCTCCATGCATTACTGGTCCCACCCCTAGTCCAGAATTGTCCCGCCTCCAGATCTGCTCTGCTAATGACAGCGGCAGAGGCTGGGGACAAAAGCGTCAGCTAAATGGCGCGGTCACGGCAGTCCAGATAGAGCAGTAGCTCTGGACGGACGCGGATCATGGTCCGCCATTTAGTGATGCCCGCTCTAAATGATACCCTTATTTTCCAAAAATAATCTGTATACATTTACTACCTAATGACCATATAATCCATTTTTTCATTAATTATTTCCTACTGTATTTTTGTGATTATGTGTAAAGTCCTCTGTGAGCTTCTGAACCTTACATTGTGCTATTTACCATTTATTTCTGTTTGTTTGAAACAAACAGTACACATTAGATGCCGTCATGTACACAGCTCTATGCACACTAGAAAATTCCATAGTCAACAGCCAATAGTTTTTAGCCCATCTCAGGAGCGAGCAAGAGAGGGTAACTATATGCCTACATACAGTGGGACCATGGGGAAGGTGATTTTAGTAACTGTAATAAACTGTTTACTCTAAGGTCCATGAAGAGGACACACAGCCATGTTTTGAGGTTAGAAGAAAGGAGGTTTAACATTAGATTAAAATGATTCTTTACTGTTAGAGCAGTTAAATTTCCCCCATAACTTGGTGGTTAGGGGGAACTCTCTAAGGTCAGTATGCCCCCTTGCTGCTTAATATAAACTCTTGTGTTGTTGGTCAATGATAGTAATGTTAGTTTTAGTTTCTCATTGGTAGATAAGTGATTGGCAGCACAGGAAGTGGAAGGGTAGGGTTTGTTGGCATTTTTTTGTTTAAATTTGTGATCATTGTGTGATTGATTCACAATTATCACAAGTTACAGAGCCAATTAGATTGGCTTTGTACATATTGTTTGTGATCTGCCTCCTCTAAGCTGTAAATAGAATGCAGTTTACAAACAGTGCTCCATCTAGCTGCCATTTTTTTCCAACATGGTGGTAACAAGGTGGTTAAGGTCCAAGGTTTAGTTGTAATCAGCATTGACAACATTTTAATCACAGGTATATAGAAAAGAATGCAGACTCATGCTCTCAATTTCTGTATCCAATGTTGTAAGCAATTTCCTTTGGACCGAAATAGTTAAAACTGGAAAAACTGATGACAAAACTTAATGTAGTAATAATAGCGGAACTAGAAAAGGAGGACATGGGGGTTTGAGCCTACGAGATTGGGTCGCTAAGTGGGTGAGGGATAGAAGAAAGGTGAGGTTAATTGCTTATTAGGCTATCAGAATGACATTCTGGGGTAAACCACTTAAATACTGTAAAATATCAGTGTGAAATGTTTCAACCAGAAGCTTTCTGAGGTTTTAAATGCCAGTCAACATGCCCATTTCTCATAGTATTTAGACTATTAGCCATTCCTTTAATGTTGAAGCTGTTTGTTGTATCCAGATTTTAGAGAGTGCTTTTGGTGACATTGAGAAGGAATGGAGTACAGATTTTTTAACGACCAAAATATATTTTAGTATATTAAACAAAAAAATAATCAGATTTGCAGTGGATATAGAGACAGTAGTCAAAGTTTGATTTTTTTTTTTCACGGGGAGGGGGAGTGAAGGCCTCATGCTAAAATTTTGCACAGAATTTAAAGGTGATCATAATGGCATAGATATGCATACACAATCAGACCACCCTCAACTACCAGAATAGGGTAGCACTCTCCTAATTAAGAGAGAGAAGAAGAGAGAAGAAGAGAGAAGAAGAAAGGTGCTGGTGGAGACTACTGCACTGCTATTCATAGGGAAGAACAATAATGACCAGGACAGGTTTTTTTTAACCTTCTGTGGGCAGTCCATGCCATATTGACTTCTACTGTGCCAAAAATGTAAGAAAGGTACTCTGAATACAGTGGTGCCGTGTAAATCCAAGATAAGATGATAGCCAGCTGTCCAACAATGAAGATAAAGACCTTTACTGTGGTTTCATAGAAATTAAAGTTCTGAAGGACATGGAAGGATTTCTCAAGCTAGGGAAAAGTTCACAAGTGAAAATCCAAGATAAGCCAGCTGTCCAACAATGAAGATAAAGACATTTACTGTAATTTCATAGAAATTAAAGTTTTGGGGGACATGGAAGGATTTCTCAAGCTAGTGAACAGTTCACAAGTGAAAATCCAAAATAAGCCAGCTGTCCAACAATGAAGATAAAGACCTTAAAGCCTCGTACACAAGCACAGATTGTTGGCCGACCGATCGGTCGTCTTTTGTCCAGTGTTGTTTGTTGGTTGAAATGTGCTCTAGACTTGCATTGGACTTTTGTTGGCCAACAAAAAACACTTCAGAAGTGATGTCATGTGATGGTTGACTTTCCGTGTGTTTTTTCTTCTCTGAGCATGCCCAGTCTTGCTCATCTGATTTTTGTCTGCTGAAATCTGTACTGACTGAGGAACAATCGGCCGTTCTGTTGTTGGCCAACAAAAATTTTATAGCATGCACACCAGATTTTTTTCGGCCGAAAAGTCGCAGTTGGTTGTCGGAAGCATCATACTAACAAGCCTACAATCGGCTGATCGGACGTTGGCCGACAATTTACGGCCAACAATCTGTGCGTGTGTACGGGGCTTTACTGTGGTTTCATAGAGATTAAAGTTCTGAAGGACATGGAAGGATTTCTCAACCTAGTGAACAGTTCACAAATGCATATGAACACCACATATGACACAACCAACAATCACTTTTGATCTGGTTCACCTGGAACCTCCCATCTACAAAATATATCATTATAGCTTCTCCAAGTTCTTCCCATAAGAGGGAGGGAGCGCTGGTTATTGGCTTATGTTTTTTAACCAGTCAGATCAATTGTTCCTCCAAGTAGGAATATTATTATTTATGTTACTCAAAGAAATCTGATTGTTGCTAGATCCAGCACTTTAGGCTGCATTCACACTTGAGCGTATTTTTTACCGCGATCTTTACCACGATTTTCAGGCGTTTTTTTTCAGGCGTTTTTGGAGGCAGGCATTGACATCTATCAAAAACGCTGGTAATCAGCCCAAAAAGAAGCTCATGTACTTTTTTCAGCTACAGGCATTTTGCTTCAGGCATTAAAACGCTCAGATGTGAACAGGGGCCATTTAAATGAATGGGGTTTTACTTGTTGGACGTTTTGGAACGTTTTTTTGAGCGTTTTTTCAGCTGAAAAACACTCAAAAATGCCCAGGTGTGAATGGAGCCTAAAGGACACATTTAAATCAATTATTTTTTGGCTTTTACTTTTCAAAACGAAATTTATAATTATAAACAGTCTTGACTGACTATCAAATAACTAGGGATATGTGCTATATGAATACACAAGGGTATAAAAAACGAGACACTGCACAATATTTAACAGTGCAAATTATAGCTTTAAACATTACATTAACACAGCATATTAGAATGAGTCACCTTGCACCTGCAATAGGTATTGTGTTACTTCACCCTGTCATTGCTAAATAAAGACACTGCTCTAGGCACAAAACCTTCTGAAGCCTATGTTATGACGTTTTTTTCAGTTCATACATTGTTTAAAAAGAATTCAATGTACTTATAAAGTAAATGTAAAATGTTCTCTTTCAATATATTTATCTCTGAACTACACCGCGCAGACCCCACAGATGAAGTTCTTACAGCTGCTCTGCACTCCGAAGGCAGAAAACATAGGATTTAGGCTTAACTTAAATCAAGGAAATGGGAGTGAGTGGATTTTTTTAATGCAATGTCAAACAGGCACAGGGGACACCGCTAGTTATGGATGGTCAGTCTCTCTTCTTTTTCATCAATCCAATTGTGACTAGGATCATTTAATTTGCTTCACCAGATGGGCATCTAAATGTCCTAACATTCTACCATTTCAAACCATATGGTCACATCTGCTCATCGCTATGATTGTTTAGCTACAGACCCTGTCACTTATTTTGTCTGTAGAAATTGATTTTCTTTCTAAGATCTGTTCTTTTAGGCAAAATTCCTTTGAGATGTCATTACTTAAATGATCTCAGATTTATGAAGGCTCAAAAAGCTGTGTCTCAGAATGAAAAAAAAAATGAAACAGACCCAGTTTATTTTTCAAAAACACTGCAATATATTTGTGTATGTATACCAGGTGGCAAGAAAAGGTCAAAAGAAAGGATAATTTGCTTTTAGGATGAGCATATGTTTAAATGGACTCAAAGCCTAAGGTAGGGGTGGGCAACCTTTGAGAGATGAATATCATGAAAGAGATCAAAGTGTGCAGCATGCTTTAACCGCTTTACGTCCAGCCGCCGCAGATGTACTGGGCAGGCTGGCTCTCCCAGGCTAAGCCCCGTACATGTACAGCATTCGCCTGGAGGGAGCTAGGGGGCACTCGCGCGCCGCCGGCGAGGCGCTCCCGCCCCCGCTCATCAGTGGCTCTAATGGCCGCCTGACACCAGCGATCTCTCCCCACTGACAGAGAAGTACGGACGGCTGATGTAAACACAGCCGTCCGTCATTCTCCCTGAGATGATCACAGAGACCATGTAATCCTGCTATATAGGATTGCATGTCTCTATGGTCATCTCACAAGCCCAACCCCCCCCCCCCCCACAGTTAGAATCACTCCCCTAGGCTTACATTTAACCCCATGATCACCCATAGTATTAACCCCTTCCCTGCCAATGGCATTATTACAGTAACAGTGCATATTTTTTGCACTGATTACTGTAGTAATGTCACTGGTACCCCCAAAAGTGTAAAAAATGTCAGTTAGGGGTCCAATCTGTCCACCGCAATATTGTACTCCCGCAAAAAATCGCAGACCGCCACCATTACTAGTAAAAAAAATGAATTAATAAATAAAAATGACATAAATCTTTCCCGTAGTTAGTAAATACAATAACTTTTGCGCAAACAAATCAAAATACGCTTATTGCGATGTTTTTTTACCAAAAATATGGAGCAGAAAACAAATTGACCTAAAATGTTAAAAAAATTTAGATTTTTACATATTTTGTTTTGGGAATGTTATATAGTAGAATGTGAAAAATATTGTTTTTTTCAAAATTGTTGCTCTTTTTTTGTTTATAGCGCAAAAAATTAAAATCGCACAGGTGATCACATACCCCCAAAAGAAAGCTCTATTTATGGGAAAAAAAGAACATTAATTTTGTTTGGGTACAGCGTCGCACGACCGCGCAATTGTCCAATTAAAGTCACACAGTGCCGAATCGCAAAATAGGGCCTGGTCATTAAGCAGCAAAATCTTCCGGTCTTAAAGTGGTTAATAAGGGAGATAACCTAGCAAGATCCATAAAAATAGGGAAAGTTTGAGGAGGCCAGGAGTCAGTAGTAAGTAACACAGAGTTCTGAGGTCAGTAGTATGTAATGAAATGTTCAGAGGTCAGTAGTAACAAATACTGCAGGGGTCAGGAGTAGCTAATGAACATTTTAGGGGTCAGTAGTAAGTAACACAGAGTTCAGATGTCAGTAGTATGTAATGAAAAGTTCAGAGGTCAGTAGTAACAAATACTGCAGGGGTCAGGAGTAGCTAATGAACATTTTAGGGGTCAGTAGTAAGTAACACAGAGTTCAGATGTCAGTAGTTTGTAATGAAAAGTTCAGAGGTCAGTAGTAACAAATACTGCAGGGGTCAGGAGTAGCTAATGAACAGTTTAGGGGTCAGTAGTATGTACCACAGAATGCAGGGTTCATTAGTATGCAATACTGGGTTCAGAGATTAGTTGTATGTAAAGTAGAGTTTAGACATCAATAATAAGTAATGTAGAATTTAGAGGACAGTAGTATGTTTTGCAGAGTGCAGAGGTCAGTAGTATGGAATGCAGCATGCAGGGGTCAGGAATCTGTAACACAAAGTGTAGAGGTAAGTAGTATGTAACATGTTGTGCAGGGGTCAGGAGTAAGTAATGTACATTCCAGAGGTCAAGAATAAATTAGAGCAGGGGTCATTATTATATATTGTAGAGTTTAAATAGAGACCACTTATATGTATGACCCAGAAAAGACCAGTGTGTACCCTTACATGCCCCCTGTGCCCAGATGACAGCATACCCATTTACACAGCATGCCCCCTCTGCAATAGGTAGGTTCTTCTGCTGTCCCACATGGTCCTTTCTTGGCCCTATAGCAACCCTGAGTAGGCAATGATGGATGTCTGCTATTTCCAGCACAGTAAGCAAGCATCTGTCACTCACTTACTGCTATCACCACAAACTGAATGCCATACGTGGGACACTGTAGTACGCTTTAAAAAAAAGATTTGTGCATCTACTAGAATAAATAAACACACAAGAATAAGAATTCCACGTAGTATCTCACCACATTAAGATTGGAGAGTGGTAATAAAGAACAATAGCCACCCTCTGCCGTGTGTACAGAATCACCCTAAGTGGATGGGCGTGACCCTCAAAACTCAAAAAAACATCAAATAAGAGGATTAAAGATCCACAAGATAGTCTATATACAAGGATTAGTAAGTTTAAAAAATACACAGCTTTATTAATACTTTTAATGTATTACATCCATAATAAAAAAAACCTCCACCACACCAAGGGTAAAACAGACAACATTGTCAAATGCTGGCCTAGCAGCTGCTCACAACACGCACTCATACACTCACATTCCCATCAGAGTAGGCAGATGTAAGTAAGGACGCCCCAAATTGCAATATAGTAGTCACAAAGTTACCATCCAATACATAGACCTAGTTAAGGATGATGAATGAAGTATGATGTTGCTGGGATGCGTAAACTAATCCCTACTTGAATTCCTGGGCTGTGTGTTAATCAGGAAAGTCCCAAATGGGTTGTGTACAGAAGAATGGGATAGGAGGTATGCTGTGAGGACATGTATTCATACCACACTACTAAAGCTGGGGGGAGAGGAGTGATATCCTGTGAAACAGTCGCAGTTATATAGTATGTTCATCTTCATTTACAAATTCTGATTCCTTTATGCCAATCATTAATATTTTAGCTAGACTTTTTTATTATATCAGTTCCACAGGTGGTGCAGTTGAAGATGCGAGTTACGCTTAATATGGATACCAAATTGCTTAAAACAAGGCTTTTTAGAGAAACAAATATGTAACATAGATAGCAGAAATTATCCTGCACACAGGGCTATTTAATATTCACAATCAGAACTATTCTAAAATATAGTGATTTAATAATGTAATTGTAATGATTTGCTAATGACAGTATATCACAGATGATGTATAAGATATTAAGGCATCTATGGTAATCTGGCTCCTTTTAAATTACAAACCCCAGCCTGCCATGCCAGCTCAATTTGCTCAAATGCATCTCCTAATCGAGTATACATGTGCTTTATAACAACTTTTTTTTTAAACGCTAAGAGGAAACGCTAGGACTTTAAAATGGTTGTAAACCGCTAACATATAATATGAACAAAGCATATCCTTCTATAGTGTGTACTTGTCTCAGTCCAGAGCACTAAGTGTCATTTCTGTCCACAGCCTGGTTTTTCTGCTATCTGCATGAGTCACTTCTGACAAGTTTTCCTGACACCAAGAGGTAAAAAAGGTGACAGGGGAGTAAGCTCCAGCACACAGTCTGTGATTGACATTCTCAGCTCTGCTCCTGTGTTCTGTGTGAAGGGGGTTTGTGTCACCTCCTTTTAATCAGCTCCCAGCTCTCCTCATTCAGCTCTGCAGGGTGTAACTCAACCTTTCCGCCCCCCTACTTTCTGGACGTTCAGGTAAGCTGTACAAATTCTGGAGTTTGAATGACTGTAGAGGATGGAGAGCTACAGATAAACAGATACAACTTATGTAAGACGATTTATTTCATCTCTTTGTATCACTTAAGGCTAGTGACTTCACTAGGTATATGTGAGGGGTTACAATCACTTTAAGTTCCACAGATGCCCAGGAATGTGGAATTTGGCATCACAAGTATTCCCGTTACACATGGGTTGGTTTACACTGTTTGTAAAAATTTGCTGCTAAAACTATTTTAGAATTTAATGTTATTAATGACTACCTTCATTTAAAAATGCATTTATTTTTTTATTTTTTTTAATAGTCACAAAATACATGTTGCACCCCTCCCCATAAATTTTATTTTCCCCTTGTGTCTAGTTTACTGCTTTTCCCAGAAGTTTGCATTGAGATAAAGGTTACGTTGGAGAGTTTAATGTAGATATAAGCTCAATCACTAAGCCTGGCCATACATTATACAGTTCTTGTACAATTTTCCTTTAGATTGACCAAAACCATATAATATGAGGTCAAACCTAAACTCTTTCAATTTGTATGCAATCAGGCGGACACTTGCACTACATAGTTGAAGGTATAATGTATGGTCAGACTAAAACCTCATATAATCTTTAGCATGTTATTGTATTTTTTCAAAGTAATTTGAATATTTTTTGTATTAACAGCTTTAACTACTTGCCAACCGCCCATTGCAGATATACTGCGGCAGGCTGGCTCGGCTGTGCGAACCGCTGTACCTGTATGGTGGTTCGCAGTAGCACTCCTGGGGGCGCGCATGCGCTTCTGGAGGTGCATGCCTACCCCCATTAGGCAAGCAGGAAAGACGATCCATGGGGCCGGTGGCAGCGATTGCCACCGGCCACCCGCGATCGCTCCCTGTGGAGATAGAACGTCGGTCTGCTGTTGTAAACACATCTGACTAAACACAGAGCATCTGTGATCCTCCTATTTAGGATCACAGGTCTATGTGTTGATTCCACAAGTCCCTCACCCATACAGTTAGAAAACACCCCCTAGCATACACTTACACCTTTGATCACCCCTTCCCTGCCAGTGTCATTAGTACAGTAACAGTGCATATTTTTAGCACTGATTACTGTAGTAATGTCACTGGTCCCCCCAAAAGTGTCAAAAATGTCAGTTAGGGGTCCAATCTGTTCGTCACAATGTCGCAGTCCTGCTAAAAATCGCAGATCGCCGCCATTACTAGTAAAAAAAAAAAATATATATATATAAAAATGACATAAGTCTTTCCCCTAGTTTGTAGATGCAAACTTTTGCACAAACCAATCAAAATACGCTTATTGGGATTTTTTTTACCAAAAATGTGTATCAGAATACAAATTGGCATAAAAGAATGAAAAAATTTGACTTTTAAATATTTTTTTGGGAATGTTATATAGCAGAATGTGAAAAATATATATTTTTTTTCAGAATTGTTGCTCTTTTTTTGTTTATAGTGCAATAAATAAAAATCGCACAGGTTATCAAATACCACCAAAAGAAAGCTCTATTTGTGGGGAAAAAAGACATCAATTTAAATAGGGTACAGGGTTGCACGACCACGCAATTGCCAGTTAAAGTAACGCAGTGCCGAATCACAAAAAATGGCCCGGTCATTAAGGGGGCAAAACATTCCAGAGCTGAAGTGGTTAAATAAAATTATACTTGGTAATCCTGTCATAGGGTCCCTTTACAAGAACTTCCTGTTATAGTGTGGCAACATTCTGTCCCTGCCTCTTATTTGGTATTCTATGTTTGTCACTTAGTCACATACAGAGACTATAAACGACCTTGCTGAAACTCACTTTAAATGCATGTTTCTCCATTGTCACCATCAGGAAGCCCATCCTGAGCAATGGTATTCAGCAACTGGAGCACATATATGTAGACAGGAAGTGGCTGAAAAGTGGCTGAAAGCGATCATTAGCACCAAGATGCAAAGAGGTTGATTTACTAAAGGTAAATAGACTGTGCACTTTGCAAAGTGCAGTTGCACTCTATAATAGCAGTTGCTCCAGAGCTTAGTAAATGAGTAGAAGCTCTGCTGACTTCCATCATCCAATCGAGTGCGTGCAAAAATGCTGTTTTTTATTGTTATATATATATATATATATATATATATATATATATATTTATATTTTTTTTTTCTTGCATGTGATTGGGTATTCTTTGCAAAGTGAAGCCTTACCTAATTTACTAAGCTCTGGAGCAACTGCACTTTGTAAAGTGCACAGTCTAGTTTCCTTTAGTAAATCAACCCCAAAGAATGCATAACCAAAGGATCTTTCAAAAAAAAAAAACATAGATTTACCTAAACCATATAATATGAGGACTATATACATAGTGGACTTCATCTATAAGATAACTATTAGCATAGTAGAACAATAAAAAAAATTTAACAATAATATTAATACACTAATATTATAACTACTGTATATACGAATACCTTTTGTGTCTGTATACAGTACAGCTCATCATTTGATTCCACAAGAAAAAATGATTAAATTCCCTTTAGTTCTCAACACTTACTAAGCTCAAGAATGGAACTTTATTCCAGATGGAAAATTACAGGTAATTTAAGATATAAAATAGAATGTTTTTCTTCCAGATTTGACATCAGACAGCCAGTTGACGATCAACCTTTACCTTTCTACGTGCCTTTAGGTTGAACCAGCAGCATCTGATATATTGCTCACATATTTTATCCCTCTAGTACAGTGATAGTTTGCAACAAATAGAACTAAAATAAATTCTCAGGTAGATTGTGCTGCTACTTTAAATTATAGTGTGTGCAGTCGATAAAATGGTTGTTGGCAATTTTACCAATGGGCTAGGCAATGAGACGTATCACACCATATACTTTTATTACTGATACAATGCCATTACTGAAGTCGTAAACAATGCACTTGCTTTTGATATCTTGGACACTTGTAATTTTATTCAGTTTAAGCAACAGTAAACAATACTAAGGAAAATACTATTTGTTTTTCTTTGACATAGTTTATTATAAGAAAAAATACTATGCTTCTCTCTTCCAGTGTAGCTGTTTTTGCCCTATGTGATGTTTGAACGTGGTCAATATCTCAGGGGACAGTATGGTAATAGGAGGGGAGGGGGGTAAAGGGAAGGATTTTGAACTACAATAGATTAGATACAGTCAGGTCCATAAATATTGGGACATGGACACAATTCTAATATTTTTGGCTCTATACACCACCACAATGGATTAGAAATGAAACAAACAAGATGTGCTTTAATTGTAGACTTTCAGCTTTAATTTGAGGGTATTTATATCCAAATCAGGTGAAAGGTGTAGGAATTACAACTGATTGTATATGTGCCTCCCACTTTTTAAGGGACCAAAAGTAATGGGACAATTGGCTGTTCAGCTGTCCCATGGCCAGGTGTGTGTTATTCCCTCATTATCCCATTTACATGGAGCAGATAAAAGGTCCAGAGTTAATTTCAAGTGTGCTATTTGCATTTGGAATCTGTTGCTGTCAGCTCTCAATATGAGATCCAAAGAGCTGTCACTATCAGTGAAGCAAACCATCATTAGGCTGAGAAAACAAAACAAACCCATCAGAGAGATAGCAAAAACATTAGGTGTGGCCAAATCAACTGTTTGGAACAACCTTAAAAAGAAAGAATGCTTTGGTAAGCTCAGCAACACCAAAAGACCCGGAAGACCACGGAAAACAACTGTGGGGGATGACCAAAGAATTATTTACCTGGTGAAGAAAACACCCTCCACAGCAGTTGGCGAGATCAAGAACACTCTCCAGGGGGTAGGTGTATGTGTTTTAAAGTCAACAATCAAGAGAAGACTTCACCAGAGTGAATACAGAGGATTCACCACAAGATGTAAACCATTGATGAGCCTCAAAAACAGGAAGGCCAGATTAGAGTTTGCCAAACAACATCTAAAGAAGCCTTCACAGTTCTGGAACAACAACCTATGGACAGATGAGACCAAGATCAACTTGTACCAGAGTGATGGGAAGAGAAGAGTATGGAGAAGGAAAGGAACTGCTCATGATCCAAAGCCTACCACCTCTTCAGTGAAGCATGGTGGTGGTAGTGTCATGGCGTGGGCATGTATAGCTGCCAATGGAACTGGTTCTCTTGTATTTATTGATGATGTGACTGCTGACAAAAGCAGCAGGATGAATTCTGAAGTGTTTCGGGCAATATTATCTGCTCATATTCAGCCAAATGCTTCAGAACTCATTGGACGGTGCTTCACAGTGCAGATGGACAATGACCCGAAGCATACTGCAAAAGCAACCAAAGAGTTTTTTTAAGGGAAAGAAATGGAATGTTATGCAATGACCAAGTCAATCACCCGACCTGAATCTGATTGAGCATGCATTTCACTTGCTGAAGACAAAACTGAAGGGAAAATGCCCCAAGAACAAGCAGGAACTGAAGACAGTTGCAGTAGAGGCCTGGCAAAGCATCACCAGGGATGAAACCCAGCGTCTGGTGATGTCTATGCGTTCCAGACTTCAGGCTGTAATTGACTGCAAAAGATTTGAAACCAAGTATTAAAAAGTGAAAGTTTGATTTATGATTGTTAATCTGTCCCATTACTTTTGGTCCCCAAAAAACTTGTTTGTTTCATTTCAAATCCATTGTGGTGTTGTATAGAGCCAAAAAGATAAGAATTGTGTCAATGTCCCAATATTTATGGACCTGACTGTATAATCTGCTCACTTGTGGGGGTTTCCAAAGGTGATAATCATTGGCTGGGGAACCATATCACAGCTACTAATAATGTGCCTAGGTTTAGGGCCCTGGTGCCAATCTGCAGCTCTTTGACACTTTTTGAGTACCCTGTAGTCTGTGTGTTTTGCTGCTTATCAAAGCCAGACAAAAGAAAATATTCTTTACGGCTTGGTTTATTTCTTTCTCAGTATGTTACTTTTTTGGTACTTTTCCCCGCTCTAATCTTTCATAATGGATCCTGCTTAGGAAAGTATCAAATATGGCACAATATTTAGGAGGGCCGTAGGAGGCACAAATGTGAAAGCATTTATTTGTAAATAGTTAGTTAAAAAAGTGGTCCCTAGTAGACCCATTGTAACATGTCTCAAGTTTATCAATGTCTGCTGAAGCATGTCCCTATCATCTATTACAGCCTCGTTGCTGACCATCTTCTGCAGTAGTCCCATGACCTTTCACCATCTTGTGTTGCCTGTATGAAATTTCTGATCTGTTTCTGTTGCACTACACTTACTTAATATGTGCAGCCCTTTTGTGATTTCAGGGGCCGCACTTGAGGTCCCCTACATCAAATATAGTTACCACCATTGCATTAGGAAATACAGGCTAGCCACATTCTAATGCATACGAATAAATGTTTAATGGTTAATGACTTTTGCCTATAGGTAAGCCTATAATAAGGTTTACCTATAGGTACTGTAAATATCTCCTAAACGTGCACCGTTAAGGAGATATTTACATTGCATGCAGCCGATGACATCATCGGCGCATACGCTCTGAAGGAACGTCCACCCGTGCCATTCCTTCAGAGCCCTGTGCCGTGAACGGTGACTCCTTCCCAATCAGATGACCGGAGGATGCGTACAAGGAAGAGGGACGGCCAAAAATGTCTGCCGTGTTATGGTGAGCGGGCGGCACTGCGGGGGCTTCGTTCTAAGGTAAGTATTTCATAATGAACTAGTATGCAATGCATACTGGCTCATTATGCCTTTGTCTTTCGAGTTTTTATTTTATTTTATTTTATTTTCTGAGGTTTACAACCTCTTTAAAGAGTAGCTCCATTTTTGTGGGAAAAAACAGTAAAGGAAAAGAAATGAATAAAGCATATACAATTTCCACACAAGCACCGTCATTTTCTGTAAAACTGAATGCAAAATGGCAACCTGCAGGCCTTCTGTGCACAGTTGGTGAACAGAACTTCCCCAAAAATGTAATTTCCTGCTTGTGTGATTGGTTCGCTGATTTTCCCTGAAGTCTGCACTAAGATACAAGTTTCATTATAAGCATTCTTTGCAACAAAAATGTAATTTTTGGTGAGATACTTATAGTATCTCACAAAAGTGAGAACACCCCTTACATTTTTGTAAATATTTTATTATATCTTTCCATGTAACAACACTGAAGAAATTACACTTTGCTACAATGTAAAATAGTGAGTGTACAGCTTGTATAACTGTAAATTTGCTGTCTACCCACAAAATAACTCAACACTCAGCCATTAATGTCTAAACCACTAGCAACAAAAGTGAGTACACCTCTAAGTCAAAATGTTCAAATTGGGCCCAAAGTGTCAATATTTTGTGTGGCCACCATTATTTTCCAGGACTGCCTTAACCCTCTTGGGCATGGAGTTCACCAGAGCTTCACGGGTTGCCACTGGAGTTCTCTTCCACTCCTCCATGATGACATCACAGAGCTGGTGGATGTTAGAGACCTTGCACTCCTCCACCTTCCATTTGAGTATGCCCCACAGATGCTCAGTAGGGTTTAGGTTTGAGAACATGCTTGGCCAGTTCATCACCTTTACCCTCAGCTTCTTTAGCAAGGCAGTGGTCATCTTGGAGGTGTGTTTGGGGTTGTTATCATGTTGGAATACTGCCCTGCGACCCAGTCTCCGAAGGAAGGGGATTATGCTCTGCTTCAGTAAGTCACAGTACATGCTGGCATTCACGGCTCCCTCAATGAAATGTAGCTTCCCCAGTGACGCCAGCATTCATGCAGCCTCAGACCATGAAACTCTCAACACCATGCTCAACTGTAGGCAAGACACACTTGTCTTTGTATTCCTCACTTGGTTGCCGCCACACACGCTTGACATCTGAACCAAATAAGTTTATCTTGGTTTTATCAGACCAAAGGACATGGTTCCAGTAATCCACGTTCTTAGTCTGCTTGTCTTCAGCAAACTGTTTGCAGGCTTTCTTGTGCATCATAACTACAAGAGGCTTCCTTCTGAAACAACAGCCATGCAGACTAATTTGATGCAGTATGGGGCATATGGTCTGAGCACAGAGAGGCTGACCCCCCACCCTTACCTTAGAGCAAGGGTGCTCAGCCCTGTGTAAAATTTGTGGTCCCAGTTTGCACCTGGGACAAAAAATAATAACTGCATATCTTAAAGAAAATGTTGCTCCAACAGTTCATATTCCTGATATATGGTTGCTGTACCATATACTTGTGTTAAAAGTATCCTGCTCTCTTTGCATTACTTCATTTGTGTAAAAATGCCTGGTGTTCCTGCCAGTCCTCTTGCTTTCCTATTGCAAACTGACCACACTTTTTTCTATTTTATTAACTAATAGTTCAACTTTTTTTCTAATTTTGTTTGCTTTTTTTCATTTATATTTACCACCTTTTACATATTTACACGTATCACACTGAAAATAGCGCAACATTGAAAAAAATGCACTTTACTTAATTTGTAAATAACTTTGCAATGCTTTGCACCAAAATCATAGTTTTAGCGCTGTTTTAAACAGGACAAAATACAGAATAGAATGCATTCTTTATTTATGTATGTGCCGTAACACTATTTATGTTAAAATGAACACTGCTCAAAAAAAGAAAAAATGCCTTTTGTTTAGTTTTATTACGTTTAATTGTCTAAGGATTGTGAAAAAAAAATTATTGTTGCAGGACAATATTCACAAAAAGAAAGCCGTTGTTTGTCCTAAAAAAACCTGTATGTATTACGTTATGTTAAGTAATGACAAAATTATTGCTGAATAAATAGGCTTATAGCAGAAATGTGAAAATTGCTCTGGTCCATAAAGGGTAAACAGGTTTAAGAGCCGAAGTGGTTAATAGGTGCTTGCAGTTTCAGTACAATAGATAGACAATGACAATTTGATTGCACTATCATGAAAAATAAATATGTTGCTTTGGTCAGAAAATATGTCTAAAGATTAATGCTAACATTTTGCAGGAAAAATACACAATAATGGATATGCAACTGCTTTAATAGATGCTTTGCATTGTGCTGGCATTCTCTTCTGTAATCATTGCAGTACAACTATGGCATTCAGCTGCTGCTGGAGTGCACATTCATATGAAATTAGCTTATGATTATTGGATGTTGCTGGTTTGAAAGATGGCAAAAAATGAGAGCATAGGCTAATTGTAGACATTTTGCACTGCACATGAAATGTTCCTAGCTTCTGGTGGGTCCCAGCACTCATGTAAGTATGGGCAGATATCTACCAGCCAATAGTTCCAATAGTTCAATAGGTCTAATGGCTTTTTAGCACCCACCACCACCCTACCTCTACAGTTAATATTTTTATTTCTACTTTAATTCATGCACAAAAACTATTGAATTTAGTGGATGTGAAAATTTGACACCTGAAAATTCCAGATCATAAATATGTTAATCAAATCAATCTCCCCAGTACATAGTTAATCATTATTCTCAAAACAATTATCGTACATAATAATTTAGGAAACTACAGTAGCCTCTTCAGTGCTAAATTTAGGTAGACAAGGACGGAACACCATCAGAATACGAATATGCACTGCATTCTGCTGAAGTAAAAAGAGACACATTAATCATCTGAAGCATGATGAGCATTTGTTGTACACCATGAAATGAAAAAAAAAAAAAAAAAAAAACTAAACACTAAACTAAACAAAGCATGAACTGCTTAATATGCAGGCTCTGTGGTATTCAGACCCTCAGTTATAGTAACAGTAGTAGGAGCCAGTTTGGAATTTTCAAGTTTTTACTCAAGAATAAAATTCTCTCACTCACCTCCCTTTTAAACATAGGTTTAGGCTTATAAAACCTGAGGGAAGGGTGTTGCTAGCTTATGAATCAGTCAGATGCTAACTATCTTTTTTTAATGTGCATCATTTAAATTATAGTTAAACAAACTGGCTGGCTCCATGTATCAATACATTACCTTTCAAAATAATAAAAGTCCCTTCATATTCTCAGGAGGAAAGTATGAATCCACAGGCTGTTTCCAGTCTTCATAGATGAATGTTTTTTATACTGAGTTTATTGGAAAGGTCTTTGCAGCCCTAATAGCGCTAAAAAACCATATTCCTAAAACAACAGCCTGATCATCTACAGGGGTAGAATCCACTACATGAATAGGCTTATCCAGTACTTCATTTAAAGCTAAGTCATATGGAACTTGATGAAATGTAGGTTCTTCAGAAGAAGGCTGTGAGCATCAGGCACACTTAGAGGTGGAGGTCCAGTAAATGCCAAACTAAAGTCTGTCATGAATGGAGCTGTAGTGCACTTAGAACTTCCACAAGAAGATTGCTGCATTAGATGTACATAAACCAATAAAAAATGCTAAGTGGATATTAAAGGTCTTGCGGACATGTAGATCTCAACCTCAAGCTGCAGAATTTTGATGAGGATGAGCCTATATTAGCAGGGGTTCTAGGATCAATGTTGCCGACTTTGGTCCCATCTGGGGACCAATAAATTGCTCATGTCAACAACGAAGGATTATGGGCTGAGGTCAGCCCCTGAAATGAAACTGTCCACTGTGCGTCTATATAAAGATATGTTGCGCTGTATAGCAGACAAACAACTAGCCCCAAAAGGAGGCAAGGCCTTATTTACTTACAAACCTAAGCAGTTGATGCTGAAAAGAGTCATAGACAATCGAGTCACTGGAAACAGGCAGTGGCGTGAGACTAAAGAAGGGAGGATCCACAAAGCATTTCCAAAGCAAGGGTAGCAGCGGGAAGTTGCTTCCCATAGGTTGAATGTCAGAAGAAAGAGTGCAAAGCATGAGCAACACTGACTTAGTGGAGGATGTTCCCTCAGCCTAAACATTTACAGTGGTATGATGGTGATAGCAGGTACTTTAAAATGAAAGATAGCTCTTAGCGCTTTAGCCTGAATGGCCTTACTCACTACGTGAGATCAGGTCACACCAGAGACTATGCCATGGCTCTGGACCTACAGAGTGCTCTGCAGCTAACACAGTGTACAAGGGTCTGGAATGCAACATAGTGCAGGGCCCACTGCCAGAAGGTTTTATTCCAAGCTAACTCTGCATTCTTCAGTCCAGCAAGGAATGAGCACGAGTCCCAAAGGTGTAGCTGAAGACACACCAGTCCGGACAGCTACTGTGTAAAACAAGCTAAAGCAGTGTTTTCTTAATTGAAGTCACAAGAGAAAAAATATCTACAGATTATTTTGAAGAAAATAAAATGAGGATAAAAAAGCAAATACAAATATTGTTTTTCTCAGCAGAGATTAAGGCATCATGCCTCTGATGCCAATAGTAAATACTGAAGCATGATGGTTGAAGACAGGGTTATAAAGGGGCTGGCATAGCATTTTTTGTTTGTCAGCATCCCAACCTCTTACAGGTTGCAGTATAACCCATATGTCCAAGAATTTACAAAACTCGTGTCCCTCAATGAAATATGAAGAAAAAAGATTTTAGATTTACAGACTTAATTATTAATTTACTCATAATTTATAGACTTTAAAGCTAAACTCTAGACAAATTCAACAGACAAACAAAGCTCTGGCATTATTATTTATTATTAAATTTATGTTTTAACTTCTACCGCCTGCAGTTGCAGGCCGTTTTGTTCTAAAACCTAAAGCCTATTGTAATCCCTATTCATTGAGACTGGAGTGTAAAAGAAGAAGCAGTAGAAGGAGCCAATCAGTTCATGTGCTGAAAAGGAGCATGATAATAGGAGGAGAAAGCAAAGTTATTGAGATGTGGGTTGTGCTTATTCTGCTTTCTCTGTCTAGTCTTAGACAGGGGCAAGTCCAGGATGGTCTGACGAAGTGGGTTGAATGATGCAGGATTTAAAAGTATCGCAGGACAAAGCTCTGGACTGAAATTGCATATAGCAACAAAAGCTGTTTTTTTTATTTATTTTAATGAGCTATTCATTTTTATTTTGATCATTCTGGCAGCAGTTCTGTTTTAACTTTAGAAACCTCTAAAAACCCCATAATCATGAACACTAAAGGGTTTTTTAGGCCAAAAATATGTAATTATAGATTTTATGTGTATTGTCATCAGCTGTTAAAAGCTGAAAATTCACTGTGAATTGAAAATTTGATGACTCCCAGGGAAAATCAAAGTTTTTGGTTATATAGGAGGAAAGGAAGTCCAGACAAAGCCAGCTCAGTGAGGAGAGCAGTGGCGGCCGGCCGATAAGGGGCGCAGGGGTGCCGCCCCCCCCCCCCCAAAAAACAATAAAAAAAAAGATTAAAAAAAAAATAAATTATTTGCCCACTAGGGGCGCCGGACTCATTGGTGGCTATGGGGGGGGGGGGTTTCCACCCGGCAGAGGCGGTGATTGGCGGCCTTCTGGGGTGTAACCAGGGAGCAGAGCACTGCGATACAACACCCCCCTTTTGTGATGTCCTGGATCATGATTGGTCCAGACTCCAGCCTGGACCAATCATTATTCAGGACATCATTGCTGGGGGGCGGTGCGGTCACCTTCCCGCCGTCAGATGGTCAGAGCGGGCTCCGGGATGGCACGCATCGGAGGAAGAAGAGAAGAGGACGTCTTGTCTGCACTCCACTCTCCAGTCCCGACTGGCCGACTCCCGAGAGCAGCAGCATGCCAGGCAGCAGTGACAGGTAAGTGCCTCAGTCAGACAGACTCAGTGTGGTGCCTCTCTGTCCTGTCTGTGTGCCTGTGTGTGTGTGCAGACAATGCAGATTGCAGAGTTAGAGGAAACACACAGGCAGCGACAGTGCAGCTCTCGGGAGAGGTCTCACTCTGTGTGTTTTGCAAGAAGCACATGTGGAATGATGAGAGAAGAAGCTGCTTACCGTTCAGGCAGGATGTACTTTCATAGAGGCAGGCAGGAGAGGGCAGTGCTCATCCCTGCTGCCATTCATCCTATTCCATCCCATCTGCCACCCATCCCATCTGCCACCCATGCCATCTGCCACCCATCCCATCTGCCACCCATGCCATCTGCCACCCATTCCATCTGCCACCCATGCCATCTGCCACTCATCCCATCTGCCACTCATCCCATCTGCCACCCATGCCATCTGCCACCCATGCCATCTGCCACCCATCCCATCTGCCACCCATGCCATCTGCCACTCATCCCATCTGCCACCCATCCCATCCCTGCTTCCACTCATCCCACCCCATCCCATCCCTGCTTCCACTCATCCCACCCCATCCCATCCGTGCTGCCACTCATCCCATCTGCCACCCATCCCATCCCCGCTTCCACTCATCCCACCCCATCCCATCCCTGCTTCCACTCATCCCACCCCATCCCATCCCTGCTGCCACTCATCCCATCTGCCACCCATCCCATCCCTGCTTCCACTCATACCACCCCATCCCATCCCTGCTTCCACTCATCCCACCCCATCCCATCCCTGCTGCCACTCATCCCATCTGCCACCCATCCCATCCCTGCTGCCACTCATCCCATCTGCCACCCATCCCATCCCTGCTTCCACTCATCCCACCCCATCCCATCCCTGCTGCCACTCATCCCATCCCATCCCTGCTGCCACTCATCCCACCCCATCCCACTCCTGCTGCCACTCATCCCATCCCATCTTATGCCTGCTGCCATTCATCCCATTCTATCCCTGCTGCCACCCATCCCATCTGCCACCCATCCCATCCCTGCTGCCACTCATCCCATCCCATCCCTGCTGCCACTCATCCCATCTTATCCCTGCTGCCATTCATCCCATTCCATCCCTGCTGCCACCCATCCCATCTGCCACCCATTCCATCCCTGCTGCCACTCATCCCATTCCTGCTGCCACTCATCCCATCCCATCCCTGCTGTCACTCATCCCATCCCATCCCTGCTGCCACTCATCCCATCCCATCCCTGCTGCCACTCATCCCATCCCATCCCTGCTGCCACTCATCCCATCCCTGCTGCCACTCATCCCACCCCATCCCATCCCTGCTGCCACTCATCCCACCCCATCCCATCCCTGCTTCCACTCATCCCACCCCTCCCCCCCACGTCTGCCACTCATCCCATCACCGCTGCCACCCATCCCTTCCACCACCACCGCTGCCACCAATCCCAACCATCCTCTAGCATGTACTGTAAGTACTATATATATATGTACGCATCACTTACCTGTGTACCAAGAGCTACCTTGCTGAATTGCATGCATTATATCTAGCTGGGTGTCTTTGTACAATATATGCCGACCAACAGTATCTGCTCACCTGTCTCTCTTTAGCACTAATGCAGACCAATCCATCTGTAATTTCTGTCTTCCTGTCATTTAACTGTCAAAAGGTGACTACCTAAACTTATGGACCTCCCCAGCATCTGTCCTCCTATCTACAGTACAGTGCTCCTATCTAAAATACCTGTCTTCAGTACATGTCTTATCTACAATGCCTGTCCTCAGTATTTGTCCTCTTATGTAGAGTACCTGCCCTGTCTATATTACCAATCACCTCCAGTTATCTGTCCTCCTATGCAAAGTACCTGTCCTGCATAAAATACCCATCACCAGTATCTGTCCTTCTATGTAGAGCACCTGTCCTGTCTATAATACCCATCATCAGTATCTGTTCTTCTATGAAGTGTACCTGCCCCCCTGTGTGCACCCTTCTGGGGGAGATCACAAGTCTAAGGTTATAGCGGAACCTGCAGAGAGAACCACACTGGTCTCTGTGCATTGAAAGGGGGCACGATGATCTCTGCATTGAAGGGGGCACACTGGTCTCTCTGCATTGAAAGGGGGCAGGCTATACCTTAATTACTGAAGGCCCCTTTCACACTTTTGTGACCTCAAAGTCATGCAATTTTTTACAGGGTTTTTTGCCGCAAAGCAATGCCTATTACATTTTTCTGTTTGCGCCCCCCCCCAAAAAAATTTTGAGCACCAGCCGCCACTGGAGGAGAGAGGAGAGTGAAAAGAGGTTCAACAGCTGAGGAGCCTGGAATTAACCCCAGCAGGAGATGGCCATTTTAGACCTGGAAACAGTGGTGAAAGGTGGTAGGAGTCACCGCACAATTGTATTAACTGAAATCTACAAGGGTGAAGCACATTTAACGGAAAAAATATCTGAAAGAAGAAAAGCACTACTAATTGAAGTACAGTCATCTGGGACAGTCACATTTGTTGTATTTATTTAATTTTTTTGCACACTAGAAAAGCATATAGGGGGAAAAAAAAGAGAGGGGTTAGACGATGGGACTGTAAGGGTACAGTCTTATGACCAATAATATTGAAGAAAAAACTGATAGAATATATAAAATTCCAAACTTTTACTACAAAAAAGAAAATAATATTACATAGACAAGCCAAGTGTACACAGACACTGAGCAATGAAAAAAAACACTGTATATGTATTGATATGAACCAACTAGATTGTATACGCAGACTACACCAGTATATTCATAACACAGAATTAATTCATGAATTAAACACATTGTTTGTTTATTCAATATTTTCTACTCACCCTGTTTTCTATTGTGTTTTTGTATCCTAGTATATGTATACTGTATTATTATTGTACCATCCTCCCCCCCCCCCCCGAAGAAGCGGGTTTCCACGAAACATGTCAGGCATTATGGGCACCACAGTAGCTACATCTGCTCCCGAGTCAGTGGGGGTATCATTCTGTGTTATGAATATACTGGTGTAGTCTGTGTATACAACCTAGTTGGTTCATATCAATATATACATATACATTGTTTTATTGCTCAGTGTCTGTGTACACTTGGCTTGTCTATGTAATATTATTTTCTTTTTTGTAATAAAAGTTTGGTATTTTAAATATTCTATCAGTTTTTTCTTCAATATTATTGGTCATAAGATGGTACCCTTTAAGGCCCCTCATCTAACCCCTCTCCTTTCTTTTTACTTATATGCTTTTCTAGTATTTAGGGATGTAGATACTCACACTCGATTCAACAATCTTATTCTGAGCTCCTCTAACAAATTTATTATACACTAGAATGTTTGTCACTGAATAATGATAGCAGTTTTGTGGTTTGAAAGTAAGGTTTTGGTTTAAAAACATTATTTGGATTGCACACGGATAGGTGCAGCCAACATTTTTGATTTTATTTAGTTATATAAGGAATTTTTTTTCTATTGGCCCCCTTTAAGGCTTTGGATACCAACCTATTATAAATACTGCTCTATTCTGTTGTATATAGCCACATAAACAAAAATATAACCATAATTTGCATCACAGCGCATACTCAAATGTCTAGTAAATTAGCAATGAATTTCTATTGAGAAAAGGTGCATTTGCAATTCCTAGGCAAATTCCATTTTTCCTAATCTTAATCATTGTTGCAAGTATGGTTTCTTGGCTAAGCAAGGCTCTAGGCACCTCAGATTACTCTAAAGATATCTGTGTGATTTTTATAAAGGTAGTTGTATTTCAAAGCTAAAATTTCTATTTTTTCCGCTCACTCTGTTTTAAAACATGATATCATTTCATGTTGAAAGTAGTCCATTCTACCTGATTTCCCACATGGTGAAGATAAAAGAGTAACTCAACAATGCCTCAAAATAAAAATAGAAAATAAAACAGACAGAAAGCTAGCAATAAACAATAATAATTCTATGCATGGTATAAACATTTAAAAAATTGTAATACAGGTTTTTACTTCTTTACCAATAATTCTGCTTTTATAGCTATGTATATAAGAATAGCTATAGTAATGATAGCTACATAATGATGTAAGAAAGCTTGACTACATTTTCTGGAATGGACATGATGCTGTCAATCAAAGATCAGACTCAGGGCTAGCCATGGGATGGGTCACTTCAAACTGATATGTTAGTGTAGCCATCAATCACTGAGAAATATGAAGGTCAGCCAAGCCCAAAAGTTCTTGAAAGTCAAAATTTCAACATTTTATAAATTCGGCAACTACACAATAGTCATTGAATACAACATCAAAGTTTTCTGTTTCCCAACAACTGTCTAAAAATACATATAAATGCATAAACCTCATAATAAATAACATGCTAGGAGGCATGTTGCCATCAATAATGCTAAATGCCATCAATTTGCAAATGACATATTTCTAAGAGAAGGCAAAAAAATAAATTCCACATTTACTGGAAAGGTAAATGGCAAAATAAATATAGTGACCGATAATTGACAAAAAGTTCCAATTACATTTTTCCGACTGAGGCTGACCTGCCACATTCTGCTGTGTAAGGTGGCATTTCTAGTCTCCTAAGATGTATCTTGAAAACTTTGCTTCACCTGCATGTTTTTGTTTCACATCTACATGGTCTTTTCAGGGCAGAATCCTAGTTGAAAAGGCAAAGGGCTCGCAAGACAGGAAAAGAACTAACACAAATTGGTTGTTCCTTCTTGTGGCCATGAATCTTTAAATTATAGAATACATTTACATTTAGATGCAATTTGTTTATTAATATAATTCTAACAGTCACCAGTTGCTAAAGATATTTTTTGTCTTTTTTATTTACGCAACGGTATGTTTGTATTAGAGCCAGTGTTTATTTTAAAGGAAATCATATATTTTACTGATGTACAATGTTTACAAAGATAACAAAGTGAGCCTGACGTTTAGAGTTTTACGAATGCTTCAGCCCGAGTTCAGGCCAAACATTGGCTGTTCCCCCATTCAGCGAACACCTGAATTGCGGGGGCGATCCACCATTTATTCAGCCCGCCAAACAACCACAATGCACTGTGGTGCTGCTCAGTCCATTCGAAGCCATGATTGGCTGAAACAATGAAAGCTTTGCCCAATCAGGGCACATAGCACTCTTAGAGCCATCATTGGAGAAAGTAATGATGACTGTACACAATCATGGCTCATTGCTCTTAGTTCCACCCACACTATGAAAATATTCTCCCCATAGCGGCCATATGCATTGTGATATTGGCATGGAGAGAGATATAACAGGGCTCTGTTCAGTGATACTAGTTACAAGCTAAGAGTTAGTGTGCTATAGTGTGCTACTGTGATTCTATTGTCAGTGTAGAATATCAGTTTAGTGTGAATCTAGTGATAATGCAGTGTGAGTGTAGTGTGAGCATTCATTTTTACTTGTCAGTTTGTTTTGTCAGGGCAGGTTACCTGCAGTATACTTCAGTGCATTAGTGCACATTTAGTGCAGTATATTTCAGTGTGTTACTGCACGTTTAATGCAGTATATTTCAGTGCATTAGTGCAGGTTTAATGCAGTATATTTCAGTGCATTAGTGCAGGTTTAATGCAGTATATTTCAGTGCATTAGTGCAGGTTTAATGGGAATATATTTCAGAGCGTTACTGCACATTTAGCACCGTATATTTCAGTGCGTTAGTGCACGTTCAACGCAGTATATTTCAGTGCATTAGTGCACGTTTAATGCAATATATTGTAGTGCATTAGTGCACCTATAATGTATTACATTTCAGTGCATTGGTGCACGTTTACTGTAGTATATTGCAATGCGTTAACGCAGTATATTTCAGTGCAGTATACTTCATTGTGTTATTGCAGTTTTACTGCAGTATATTGTAGTGTGTCACTGTGTAGTGAGTACTCAAGTTAAAGTGCCCCATTGATCAAAGTGCATCCATGTACACATCTCCCCATCTTTCTTACATTTTGTTAATAAGCACCCCCACCACCCATTATTAGCTATATGGGACTTTTTTAGCACATGTGCAGCCAATTGCACTATTGCAATTTGCAAACTTTGCCTCAAGCACATCAAGCATGGCAAAAACACCAGCCATTTGGGTACCACATGCTTGACAGGGCATTTAACCTCCCACCACTCAACCTGTTGGCAATGTTTTCTCTCAGGACATGGTCCTTCACAGCTCCTGCTGGCTTCTTCTGCTGACCTCAATGCTACTACTGGGTCCTGAACTACATGAAGGTCAGCTGGAGGAATCGGTGAGGGCTGTGGGGGACCCAGGAAGTGTCCCTATCCTAGAAGAGTTCAGGGGGCCATTCTGACTGAGCACTAAACAAAGCAGCCTTCTGTGGCACAGGCAGCAGGAAAGGTGCACTTTTTGCAGCCTTCTTTACAGTTATGGACTTCCTTAGTACCTTTTGTATAGCGACAGGGTCAAGTGTGGAAGGTATTTTAGTGTCTGAAAAGCATCCCTCAACCTCTTCCAGATGTTAGGTCTAACAATTTATGGTTTTAAAAGATACAGAGCAAAAGTACAGTACCTAGCTAAACAAAATAGAACACTGGTGAGTAAGCCTTTCCCAAAGCTTGTCAACAAAAATAAAAAGAGCATTAACAAAGATTAACTTAAGTGAAAACTACTTTTCAAAATGATCAGTAGATTCATAGATATAAGCAATATAAATTATATGTGGATGTCAAGTTTCCCTGTAATTGTTAAGCATGGCTGCACTCTCCTCCACCACCTAAGCCTCTTTATTGATCCTTCAATGTGATGGACAGCCCCACTAACCTATAAGTAGGCTCTGAAGGAAAGAAACATTAAGGCCTCTTTCATATGGGTGTCATCTGTTCAGTCACGTTTTTGCTAAGAAAAATTTATTCAGTTTACATCAGTTAACATCCATCTTCCATTTAGTTCCATTCTATTTACATCAGTTTTTCATCCATTTAAATTCATTTTTTGTCAGCTTCTATTATTTTTTTTTTTAATGGAACAAAAATGCCGACTTGTTCTGTTTAAAAAAAAATATGGACCTTATCGAAAGCAGACAAAAACCTGATGTAAACGGACAACATTCATTTACATCTGTTTGCCAAAAGGTTTGCATTGCTGTCTGTTTTTCATCTGTCAATAGACGTATGAAAAACGGACAGATAGAATGCCCATGTGAAAGGGGCCTACGTTTGTAATACTACTTCAGCTGCCTTTAACTCTGGCACTGTTTAATTTTAGTTTTCTACACATAAATACCCAACAGGCATTGCTCATTAGAGTCATCTCTGGACATGCATTAGGTGAACTATAGAAAATATTTTTATCTCTAAGCCCTAGGATCTTTAACCTTTATAATTTACCTGTTCACATTTTAACCCGATGTACAACTAGAAGATTACTTTCCCCAAACAATAAAGCTGTAAAATGTGAATTCAAAGGCTGTATGTGCTATTATACTCCACAATTGTTAAAATGTAAATCTTGTATGATGAAACATTTTGATTATATATTTAATGCTATATTTGATACTTTTTTTATTATTATTATTATTATTATTATTATTATTAGATAATCTACATTAGTACCTTATTGTATGTTTAGTGTAGCAGCTAGGTAAACTGTGAGTGAAATGGAACTGCATTTATAGTATTACAGAAAAATAGCCTTTATTTGTGTGCTTCTATAGATAAAAGGTGACGATTCAACTAATGTTCTTTGTTGTAAAGCTTTTTCTGTCTCAGCAGGAAGCAAGTAAGTAGCAAAAAGCTATAATATGAGTTCATCAAGTAATATAACCCTGATCTGCAGGGATCATGTTCTTTAGTGGTGCGATGCAATTTGGTTGGTGTGTTAGTTCACTTTCAGTCTTCCCCTAAACAAAGCCCATCAATCATGTCTAGCTGTGGAATTATTCCTCTAGCTCAAACCTGTAGTGCACACTGGAGACCATGCTGATACTATCAAACTCATTTCATTTAGGACTTCAGGCTACATCCCCAAAGAGAACATACACAAACGTTATCTCTCATGCCACCCAGTTTTTCTTGTTGCTGGAATAGATTGCAGGAAAAAAAATGATGCCTTCGTTTTTTTACATGTAGTGGAAAAGACAATGTCTACTTTTGAATTACAGAGATAACAGCAGATACATCAAGAATGTGGTATTGGATCTCTTAAACTTTCAATATGTGGGAAACCAAATGTCACAGCACTGAATAAGAAGTGTAATTGGTCTCTGGAGAATAAAAGAGTGGCCTCTGTAAAAACTGTGTGATAAGACTGAAGATCTCCAAGGGAATTCTAATTCTCTTCCTATCTGAGATGCAAGAATATGGAGGCAAAAAAAAATGTTTACTAACTATAAAATAACAGAGATGTATACCAAAATATATTTCTTAATGCTGCCTACATAGAGCCCTATATATGTATGTACCAGTGTTAAGAGATGCAGTAAAAGGTGCAAATATATGTGATGCAGCTCTATGGCTAAATCAACAGAAACTAAATCTGAAATCCACACTATTTTTTAAAGTCACACCGAATTTTCAGTGTTAGATCACCTAAAAACATTACAGATGGTTTAAAACAAAAGATGGAAAAAAGTCATACAGTTGGTTTTCTTTCCAACAAACTGTAGAGAAGAACCCTTGCTCTCTGTGCGAAAACAGTAGTCTTTCTGTTCAGGTTTGACATGCCACTTGCTGAAAACAGGACTAGAGCTCTCTAATCGGCAGGAAGCATGCGCTTTGTTGACTGCAGAGCTATAGCTATGACTTAGCAGTGGACATGCACTTGGACCTCTCCAGAGACTACTGCTTCCTCACAGGGAGCAATGGTACTTTTCTGCTGCATGTTGGGACAGGCTTTTCTACTCAGACTGAGGCTAATTTCTAAGGAACATGGACTCTTAGACTTTGCACCTTTTGATTTGATGCACCTAGAATATATTCAGCTAAATGTAACTAAAAGTTCAATTGGGTTTTAAAATAAAAGTAACACTTCAGCATTCTAGTTGCTTAAGTAAGTCCCCATAACAGTTAATTGTCTGCTAGATCTATAGTTATGTGCTTGGATTCTGGTTCTACCTGTAAATTTGTCATGAAAGAATTTAATGGGTTACACTGTTGACAGTGTTCATTATATGGGTGGCATGATTCCACAAAAGCTTTAATATTTTGTATTGCTTACCTGGAACTAGTATGTGGATAAGAAATTTTAGAGGAAAGTCCGTAATACTTATATTCAAACTTATACTGATTTACTAATCAAAGAAGCCAGAAAGTCAACATAACAGCCAAGCAACTAGCATTTTCTGAAATAGGGGGAAGTATTAGCAGCCTCCACATTTTCCCATGAGAACTTTATTTTATAAAAGACAATGCAAAGCATCCAAGGAGCTCTGGAACTTAGGTTGCTCTATTACGCAAGTCTCAACAAAATTCCCTGGTTGGGCTAGGTTCCTACTAAAATTGCTTAACAATGTTTGTAAAAGCACTGCTTTCTTTGTATTACATAAAGCAAACATGGGATTTGCTCATGTAGGTGAAATCAGTCATTTCAATTAATAACAGCCCTACTAGAAGCATATAATCACATTTCCCCTGCCCTATTATTGGGAGTGAAGAACAATACCTGATAAGGAATGCCCATGTTATAGGAGGACTCACCACCCTTATTCCCATGTGAATGTTGGTTCTTGGCTGCTTAGGGGCTCTTTTAGGGATAGATAGATAGATAGATAGATAGATAGATAGATAGATAGATAGATAGATAGATAGATAGATAGATAGATAGATAGATAGATAGATAGATAGATAGATAGATAGATAGATAAAGCATTCATAAAGTATTCAGACCCCCTTCGCTTTTTTTCAATTTTGTTATGTTGCAGCCTGAGACTACAGTTGTTTAAATTATTTTTTTTCTCATAAATCTACACTCAGTACCTTGTAATGACAAGTGAAAACAGTATATAAAATTTCAGTAAATTTATTAAAAATAAACAACTGAACTATCACAGTGGCATAAGTATTTAGAGCCTTTGCAACAATGCTTGCAATTTAGCTTAGGTGCCTCCTTTTTTTCTTGATCGCTCCTGAAATGTTTCTACACTTTAATTGAAGCCCATCTGTGGTATATTTAATTGATTGGACATGATTTGGAAAGGCACACACCTCTATATAAAAGGCCTCACAGCTGAAAATGTATATTGTATTAGAACAAAAGCCATGAGGTCAAAAGAACTGCCTACAGAGCTCAGAGATAGGGATTTTCCAAGACACAGATCTGAAGAAGGCTACAAAAAATATTTCTGCTGCACTGAAGGTTCCCAAGATCACAGTGGTCTCCATAATTCTCAAATGGAAGAAGTTTGGCACAATGAGGACTCTTCCAAAAGCTGTTCGCCTGGCCAAACTGAGCAACCACGAGAGAAGGAGAGGTGACCTCAAGCACCAGATGGTCACTCTGACTGAGCTCCAGAGCTCCAGAGAAGTCCTGCGCTGGGACAAATTTCCAAAAGGACAATCATCACTGCAGCCCTCCACCAATCTGAGCTTTATGGCAGAGTGGCTAGATGGAAGCCTCTCCTCAGTGCAAAAACACAAGAAAATCTGAACTTTTTTGCAAACTCCCGGTAGGCTTTCAATAAAAAGTGAGAGTAGTAATTCCCTCATATACTTTCCAGTCAGTTACAGCTGTATCTGGAAGAAAGTACTCATGACTGAAGTCTTCAGAGACAGGGACAGGGCAAACCCTGCCATAGCACTGGTCCTGAATTCTCAGGAAGGAATGTCTAGAAGGACCAGCTTGATCTGATAGTGAAGTCCTGCGCTGAAACAAAGAGAGAATGTCACTGAGGACCCCGGGATGGTTATAGAAATTAGCTGGTGAATTTCACAAAATATTGTAGAGAGGAAGTAGACACCATTCACCTAAGGACACTAAGCTTAACTAGAAAGCTGTGTGATGGGAGGGGCTGTAGCCTTTAGAGGGCTGTAGTTCAGTTTTTTAATGTCCATTTATCCTGTATGCAGCAGAATAAGCCTTGGTTGTGCATTACCATAAAGCTACAGTATGTCCCACAATGGAAGACAGAGCAAGAGCAATTACCAATCTTAAAAAAAAGTGACAATCTGACAAAAAAAGATAGCATTGTAAAAAAAAAAAAAAACATGATTTTTACATTCAGGTCTACAAAGCACTCTATGACTTCTGATAAGTAAGAAGAGTATATCAGGCGCTCAACGCATACTACAATTTTATATAGCATTACATCTGCACTGCACAATTATTGTGAATTTTATTCTCTGGACATGAATCTTCAGGCTTGCTGATAAACATACACTCCTTAGTAAATAATGCCCACAAGGTTTTGAAACCAGTTATGTTTCTTTACCTGATTTTTTTTAAACTATTTAGAAAATGCTGAAACCAAAACCAGTTAAAGTATAGTGACAGCAACATTAAATATGATCTCTCTTATGTTTGCAACAATGGTCCTAGATGTTTTCTTCCTTAGGCATAAACATAACATGAAAAAATGTATGTTTTGCACATTTTCCTGGTTGGTGGGCAGTACATAATTCTGATTAGAAATATATCATGCAAGCTACATAAGAATTTACAAACTCAGATACCTACTTTTTCATTGAGTTCAGTAATTCTGCCCAAGGCTAAAAGCAAAAAAAGAGATTCCAGATTATGGTATTAAACTGTGTATTCCACGTGAAGAAGAAAAGCTCATAATTAAATAAACCTGTGGTCTATCTAAGGAAAAGAACAGCAATCGAATACATTTAGGCACTTTTAAGCTAAAATTCACAAAGCTGAATAATGTGCTTGTGTTTGTTAAACTGTATAATTTTGCATCAAAGGGTTCAGTCCAAATACAAATCACATAGAACAAAAGCCATTTCCCCCACGAAATAGGCATTCAACTACTGAAAGCCTCCATTAATCATACTTTTTATCTAATTTTTTTTGGCTACTCCTTAAATGGCTAATTTTCCTGCTCTCCTCAACAAACACCTTTTTCAAACTCAGTGGAGTTGGTTAATTAAAGGCAAATAGACTGTTCACTTTGCAAGGCAATTTTCCCCAGAGTTTAATTAATAAAGTTAAGCTCTGCTTACTTCCATTCTTGCGCAAGAAAAAATACTGGCTTTTGTTTCGCACTTATTTGGGCATTCTTGCAAAATTCACCCCATTTTCTAAGCTCTTAGGAAAATTACCTTGCAAAATAAAATTCCTTTGAAAGTGAACAGCCTATTTGCCTTTAGTGAATTAACGTCATTGTTCTTATAAAGTTAGGTATATTTTAGGAACAAAAATGGTGTAATAATCTTTGTGAGTTTACTTTATAGAAGCAAAATGTTGAAAATGCCAGTAATATAACATATATGGTAATTTCAGTGTATATATATATATATATATATATATATATATATATACACACCGAAATGACCATATATGTTATATTACTGGCATTTTCAACATATATATATATATATATATATATATATATATATATATATATATATATATATATATATATATACTGTATATATTAGAAGTTTTAGTGAATTAATAAAGAAGAATCCATTATCAAGCAATGCATGGGGTTTTGTTTTGTGAATTGGGGCTAAGGTCTAATGTGTTCAATTCTTGAACTTCTGTGAAATGAGGTTTCATAAGCACTGTGCCTACTATTAATTTGATCCATGCATTCTATTATCTTAACGGAATTGATTTACAAAAATCGAATAGGCAGTTCACTTTTCAAGGGGATTTTCACTTTGCAAGTGAATTTGCTCCATTATCCAACCATGTGCAAACAAAAATATTTTTTTCTTTTAAATTTTCCCTGAACACTAATGGATATTATTTACAAAGTGATTTTTTACCATATTTACTAAGTTAACGAAAAATGTACTTGCAAAATGAAAATACCTCTGCAAAGTGAATAAGTAAATTAGTAAATCAACCCTAAAGTCTCAAATATTAAAATTCCAAGGCCCAATTCACCCAAACTCCACCTACAAAATGTGTATATTTACATAATCCATTTACATGAATACATGAATTGCTTTAAAAAATACACGTGCTCCTATAAAAGAGTATTTTAAGTGATATGTATTTTACAGATTATAAATGAAGTAGGATTTTGTTCTAAAGCCCAAGAGAGACAAGACTAAAACAATTTTAGAGAAAAAAAAGTTTTGCTGTTAGTGACATATGTCCTTTAAACTTTTTAAATTCTGGCCATGGATGGGTCAATCGTTTGGTCTACATTGAAGTTTAAGGCAGGCTATATATTATGCAGTGGGTTAGAAGAAAGAAAATTTCTAAATTCCCTCATCAACACAGCCAGCAATGATGGGAGAATCCCTCCTATGGCACTTTTGTGTTATGCCAGTGGGGAGGATGGGGAGCTTTTCGACAGTGCTTTGATCAATTTCAGTGCAACCAGCCTGCCCATAGACAGATAAAAATTTGTCTGGTTCCTGCTGAACCAGGCAACTTTTGATCCCTCTATGGCTGGCCTAAATCATTCCTTCTCTGAGAGAACTGATAATGAAGGTAGATGAACAAATCAATTTCTTCAAGCTAAATTTGCTATTGGGCAGGATCACATACAGTAGATATCTTTCTCAATATGTCAACAGATTTGGCAGGTTTATATGCCAGTTTGTTTACTTTCAATTAATGATTTAGAAAATGAATCCACCTTCCAAAAGCTTCCAATCAAACACAGTCCAGCTGGTTTTACATGTTCTGCCTGCTACGATGATCCAGCTTGAGAAAGGGCTTTCAGCGGTAACGCTTCTAAAACCCCCGATGTTCTAAGTTGACGACAAGCACCAGGTCTCTTCCACACCATCGCTACCATAAGAGTTTGTGCATAATTGGGGTTGCCTACAGTGAAATACCTATGCTGTTATTGCATGTCCTGTGGATAATTGTTCTATTAAGCACTTAAGAACTGCCCTACATACATATACTATGGCAGGGCGGCTCTTTAGCGCAAAATCACATACCGTGATTTTTTTCTTCGGATCTGGAGCGCGCGAGCATGCCGCCGTCGACTTGCTCCCGCTGTGATTGGTCAAAGCGGGATCCAATCAGCGGGTCTGATGGACCGATGTCCGCTGTCACCCCGAGATCATTCCAGAGGCTGCCAGAACTGAGGTCCGCCTATGTAAACAAGGCAGATCGCCATTCTGTCCGAGGGGAAGATGGAGATCTTGTGTTTCTGCTAAGCAGGAACACGGATCTCTGTCTTCCTCCACTCAAAGCATCCCCCACACAGTAGGCAAGCACTCTCAGGAAACACATTTAACCCTTTAATGGCCCCTAATGTTAACTCCTTCCCTGCCAGTGTCAGTACAATGACAGTGCATTTTTTTTAGCACTGATCACTGTATTGGTGTAACTGATCCCCAAAAAGTGTCACTTAAGCCCCGTACACACGTACTGATCGTCGGCCGAACGATCTGCCGTCTTTTGTCCAGGGCTGTTGTGTCTGATGAAAACTGCAAAAGACTGCACACGAATTTTGTCGGCCAACAACAGCCGACTGCAGAAGTGATGTCATGTGATGGTTAACTTTCCGTGTGTTTTTTCTTTTCTGAGCATGCCCAGTCTTGCTAATCGGCTGTTTGTCGGCCGAATTCTGTACTGACTGGCGAACAATCGGCAGTTCTGGTGTTGGCCAACAAAAATTTTAATGCCTGCACACCAGATTCTGTTCGGCCGAAAAGTCGGAGTCGGTTGTCGGAAGCATCATACTAACAAGCCGACAATCGGCCGATCGTTCGGCGACCGAATATTTACGGCCCACAATCGCTATGTGTGTACGGGGCTTTAGAGTCATATTTGTCTGCTGCAATGTTGCAGTCCCGCTAAAAATCTCTGATCGCTGCCATTACTAGGAAAAAAAAACAAAAAGTCCATAAATCTATCCCATGGTTTGTAGACGCTATAACTTTTGCGCAAACCAATCAATATACGCTTATTCGGATTTTTTTTTTACCAAAAACATGTAGCAGAATACATATTGGCCTAAACTGATGAAGAAATTGGATTTTTTACATTTTTGTTTGGATGTGTTTTGCAGGAAGTAAAATCGGATGTCAGCGGTGTCATCCGCTGACATCCGCAATCCCCATAGACTAACATTATGTCCGTATATCATCCGCAAACGGATGGGATGATATGCGGACATAGGGACCGGATGACACAAGTGTCTTCCGTGTCCGTAAAAAAAAAAAAAAAAGTGCCGCAGCAGACAAAAAAAAACGGAGCGGCCGTGTGAAAGAGCCCTTATAGTGCAAACAAAAAAAAACACAGAAGTGATCAAATACCACCAAAAGAAAAAGGGGAAAAAAAGGAAATCTATTTTATTTGGGTACAGCTTCACATGACTACGCAATTGTCAGTTAAAGCAACGCAGTATCACAAAAAATGGCCTGATCAGGAAGGAGGGTGAACCTTCCAGAGCTGAAGTGGTTGATTACAATGCAATATTGTTTTATGGAGGATTATGTAATATAGAGCATACGCTCAAATATATATGAAATCAATTCAGACCTTTCCCAGCTCTCCTCTTTCCATTTTATTAGAATAGAGCAGAGTTCTTTAGAGTGGTCAATATTGACCCCCAAGGGTATCTCCAGCATTCAGTTTACACTAAGTTCAGCTATGAATAGCACTCATTTGAAAGTCTAAATGAAAATGCAAACTTACGCATGTACAAATGATATTTCTGTACTTTTGAAACAACAAATGAAGGAAAATAAAATGTATTGGAAGACAATGAAGAATCTAACATTTTATGAAGGGGTTGATGAGAAAAATGGTTGAGGACCAACCCTGGGACAGAGTTAAAAAAATGAAGGAGTCTTTTGTCGTGCATTCCTCTGCCCAGTCCTGCCCTCTTGTTCATTAAAAAGGGTCTGCAAAGCAAATACTCCTCTTTTCCAAAAGCATACTTTCTCCAAACAGAAAATGATTGCCTCTATAGTTATTCAGTCTTATAAATGACACGGATTCTTGTGGGATTGCAACACTTTCATTCATAATTACTTCAATAAAGCAATAAGAATTACTGCAGATTACATTGTATATGGGATTGGGAGTTGATCTTCTTATATCTATAAAGGTCCGAGAAGATTAACACATACCACACGTGCCCTTGAAATTATGATATAGTGCAACAGTAGAATATGATGGTGCTATATAAATCTAAGCTAATCAAAAATCATATAATAGCATTAAGGCTGCCTATAGGAAAGACAAGCATACCTCTACTGTACATGGTCATCAACTGGTACCATTATTTTTCTAAGGCAGTTTATTATTTGACAGCTGGAATCTGATTTGATGGCTATATTGTACACAGGAACTTTCTTTACAGTTTTTAATATTTTAAATTTATTCTTTTGTATTTATTCAGAGCAATAATTGGTTAATTGTTTTTTTTTTTTTTTTAAGATAGAAAGGGCAAAAGAATGTAGAAACAGACAAAGCTCCTTACTACTTATTTGAGCACACTCTCTCAACAGTGTACAGAATAAACTTTTTACAGCTCCAAGGGATTATTAGATTAATAATTGATTTTGTATTCATTTAAAAATATGCATAGTAATGAGCTCATTTGTTATTTATGTGGATGTCACAAAAATGTGCAGAGGCATTATGCTGCAGTTTAGTATTCAGAAAAGAACATTTAAAACATCACTCACTTTTAAATACATTTCATACAAGATGACTAATAGGCTATTATCTTTGTTTATTGTTAATCGCATTTATCTGATATACAGCAAAGCACCATACTGGTCTGCATCACTGACACATCAGGCAGACATCAAGAGCAACGTCTTCAATTTATTTAATGTATAAACAAAGGTTACAGTTTACATATCATTTATAAAAATGCATTTTTCTAGCAAATGCAATGGGCAATAAAGAAAAAAAGCTGTAGTCAGTGATACATAACAAATCATTCAGTATAAAATATTTAATGATGCACACATTATGAGCAAGAAAATCCTTGCATCCTGAGGAAAATTCACTACATATTTCCAGTTCTCGGATTTCTAATCCCATTAATGTAGAGTTTACTGCACATACAAAAAAATCATAAAGGTTTGAATTTTCAAAGCAAAACTGTGGGCAAAAGCAAAAGTGACAGATATGATGCAATTTGTCAGTAGTAGTTTGTCATTTTCAGAGTTTTATTCACTGCGGTTCCTGTCGGTAGACTTGTTTGTTTATGGTAATAGGGTGACAACACTGTTTGTTCTGCAGTCAAATCATTGCATTGTTGTCACCCTGTAGATAGGGTAGTCAAAAATCGACACGTAGTTTGAAATTAACTTTAAGAAAGTGACAAAAAAAAAAAAAAATGAAAGCCCCATTTCGGGCAAAATATGAACACCCTCTAACCCCTCCCTTCTACTCCCCCAACCCACACTGCAAGGTTTTTAGTTGCTTTTAACTGATGAACCACCATCTAGGTCCCTTGCCAGGGCAATGCAGGGGATTGCTAACCTAACACTGCATATGGTCCCCTGCTGATCAGTACCCTAGTGTCCCCTTGCTCTGACCTCACTGGATCATAGACCCGGCTGGACAGCAAATAGGAAGTGTCCATGTTACCCGGGCAGTGATGTGAGCACCTGAAAAAGGCCATGCCAGGTATAAGCAGAGATGGAAAAACAGGCTTGGGACTGGAGCATCACATAACAACAGCATTTTTTAAATCCAGAGACTGTTAAAAGAGGGAAGGGAGGTTGGATAGCCTAGTTCCAGAGATGGGCTTTAAAGCCCAACTCCAACTAATAGTTAGTCCAACGTGTCACATTTGTTGGCAGCTTAGCCTGCTGGTATATGTGGAAATAAATATAAAAAGGTCTGTGAAATAAAAAAGAAATTGATATACTGAATATTACAGGTATTAATCTCATACACTTTAACCACTTTACCCCCAGCCACTGTGCTGCTACTGTGGCACAGTGGCTCATTCCCGTCCAGCGACGTAGACCTACGTCGCTGGACTCCTCCCCCTGTAGGCGGTGCGCTCCCGCTGTTTTCATTCACAGCGGGAGTCGGGCCAGGGGAGGAACAGCGGCGATCGCCGCCGCTCTTCCCCGATCGTCGGGAATCGAGTGAGGAGATCCGCCCGCCTGTGTAAACAGAGCGGGCGGATCTCCTAAGTGACAGGGACTGACAGATCGGAGTGTTCAGCATAGCTGAACATCCGATCTGTCCTTCTGTCACTCAGTCACCTCCACCCCCCCACACGTCAGTAAGCACCAGGCATACATTAACCCCTCCCTCTCCAATAAAATTAACCCCTTCACTGCCAGTGTCATTTTTACAGTAACAGTGCATATATATAGCACTGATTACTGCAGTAATGTCACTGGTACCCCCAAAAATGTAAGTCAAGGGTCCGATCTGTCCGCCGCAATTTCGCAGTCCCGCAAAAAAAAATTGCAGATCGCCGCCATTACTCGTTAAAAAAAAACACCAAAAATGACAGAAATCTTTCCCTTAGTTGGTAAATGCAATAACTTTTGCGCAAACCAATCAAAATACGCTTATCATGATTTTTTTTTTACCAAACATAGGTAGCAGAAAACAAATTGGCCGAAAATTTTAAAAAAATTTGATTTTTACATTTTTTTGGGGGGGGGAATTTCATATAAAAAAATGTTAAAAATATTGTTATGTTTTCAAAATAAACGCTATTTTTTTGTTTATAGCGCAAAAAGTAAAAATCGCACAGGTGATCAAATACCACCAAAAGAAAGCTCTGTTTGTGGGAAAAAAAGGACGTAAATTTCGTTTGGGTGCGGTGTCGCACGACCGTGCAATTGTCAGTTAAAGTCGCACAGTGCCGAATCGCAAAAAGTGGCCTGGACGTAAGACAGCAAAATCCTCCGGTGGTAAAGTGGTTAAAAAAAGGTATTATTTACTATAGTGATTCTTTAAGTTTTATGAGGTTTGTAGCAGAAACTTATTTTGGAAAAAAAAAAAAAGAAAATTGGTACACAGGTCATTTTCAGAATCCATAAACGTTGTAAAAACCTTTAGAAGATAAATGATAAACTATTCCTTAGCTATATAAAAAAAACAAAAAAACAAACATTGGGGGCGATTTACTAACACTGGTGCACACAGAATCTGGTTCAGCTGTGCATACTAACCAATCAGCTTCTAACTTCAGCTTGTTCAATTAAGCTTTTACAATAAAACCTGGAAGCTGATTGGTTACTATGCACAGCTGCACCAGATTCTGTGTGCACCAGTTTTCGTAAAGTCTCTCCATTGTGTCCCAAAATGAATTTAGGGAATGAATTCAATGGTGAGTGCAAGAAATCTTTAGAGGGACATAGCATATTCACAAAGCCAATGGGATATCCACAAGAGGTACCCATGAGGGGCAGTGGGGCATATGAACAAACAAAACTAGGTGAGCTCAAGACCACAGGGGATGAAACTGGGACGTAGGGTTTAGCCGCCAGGTAGTGCTTGCACCTAGCTTCATCCTCCTGCAGGTGATGGTATGAATCCACTTGTTTTCTGAATAAACTGTGCCCCTTAATAGACCATAGAGAAGCAGGTTTTTCGTTTGCACTTATTTGTATGATTGATATGAAAGCAGGTTCACTTTTTTTTGCAAAGTGAAAATTCTATCAGCCATAAAAATGTAAACAAGGGTTAACATTGATAGGTTTTGGGGTTAAAAAGATGCATGCATCATACATTCTAGGAGGAGAACAACTGGGGTAGTCAATGGTCATTAAGGTTTTGAGTGTTCTGGTAGATCATAGACTTAATAATAACATGCAAGTCCAGGCTGCAGTTTCTAAAGCAAGAAAAATACTTTCTTGTGTTAAAAGAGGTATAGATTCCAGAGAGGGAGACATCATTTCCCCCCTACATATATAATTAGTTACACCTCATCTGGAATATACAGTTCAGTTTTGGGCACCAGTTCTCAAAAAGGATATCGGGGAACTAGAAAAAGAAGGGCAACCAAACTGATAAGAGGCATGGAGGAGCTCAGCTATGAAGAAACTGAGCTAAATGTATTCTCTCTTAAAAAGAGGTGATTAAGAGGTGATATTATTACCATGTATAAATACATACATATTGTGAAACCTGGTGTGGTTACTCAATTTAAAGTGGTTGTAAAGGCTCAGGTTTTTTTTACCTTGATAATGCATGAAGGTAAAAAACCTTTTCTGTGCAGCAGCCCCCCCCAACCCCCCAATACTTACCTGATCTTCCTCCAGCACTGTGCAAGAGAGCCTAGGCTCTCTGGGGATTTTCCCTCCACATTGGCTGAGACAGCAGTGGGAGCCATTGACTCCCTCTTCTGTCAATCACAGCCAGTGGGCCACGAGGAGAGAGAGGGTAGGGCCGAGCCATGGCTCTGTTTGTGAATAGACAACCAGAGCAGAGGATCAGTAGTGAGCCTGCCTGGGTGCCCCCATAGGAAACTGGTTGCTCTGGGGGGCATTCAGCAGGAGGGAAGGGCCAGAAGCATTGGTGGGGGACCCCAGAAGAGGAGGATCAGGGCTGCTCTATGAAAAACCACTGCATAGAGCAGGTAGGTATGACATGTTTATTATTTTAATATAAAAAAATTAAAAGAGGGGGGGAACTCTTTATGTCTGCAGAAAATGAGATTTAGTTTCCACACATGGAAAAGCTTCTTCACAGCGAGAGTTGTAAAATATGGAATAGACCTCCTCAGACTCCCTCTACTCTGGCTAGCTCAGTAGATAATTTAAAAAAAGAGCTGGATGCATTTCTAAATGAACTAAACATAACTGGAATTAACATTTTATAGGTAATAACACCGAAGATTGTTGATCCAGGGAGTGTCAGATTATCTTCTGGGGGATCAGGAAGGAATTTATTTTTCCCACGCTGGAGCAAATTGGACCATGCTTTATACAGGTCTTTTTTTTGCCTTTCTCTGGATAAACTGTGGGTATAGGGTTCTGTATGTGGATGTTTTCTATATATGTACAGTATTTGATTTTTTCAACCTGAGTAACTATGTAAAACGCTTCTTCTGTGCCTGTCACTGATTTAGTTTCACATTGTTACAGAGGCCAAACATTCTTTGACTTCATAGTTAAGCCTTGCATATGTCCAGTGAAACTGCCACAATAGCCATTAGGGGACTTTTCATTTTTGATATGAAGAACAAGAAGGAAGCAAAGTACAAAGGAAGGAAGTAAAAACACAAAAATAAATCTCTGCCCAAGGGACTTTAAAGAGCCACACCCCAACATAAAAAAAGGGAATATAAAATGTACAAAAAGGTTTATTTGCCCCGACAATATAACATACATTTTCAAACATAGTCATACAAAATTGTCAGCTATCTGGGTACATTAATGAACACCATAAGAACAATTAGTATTGGACGCCTTCCATGAAAATTGATAATCTGTGCTGATTTGTTCTCTAGCTCACTTCCTCAGGAGAAGCACAGGAGAGAATCTAGAAATAACAAATAAGGAAGGGAAGAAGTTAAAAAAAAAAAAAAAAAAAGAAAATTGTTTTGATATGAAGTTTTTTTCTAACTAGAATTTTTGACTTAATACACTTTTGCCACTAGAATAACTGTCATAGCATTTATCACTGTGATAATACAATATTAACCACAGTGATATTATACATTTCATCTGAGGTTTAAGGTTAGTATTAGGTTCAGATTCAAGCTTAATCTTTGTGGTGAGGTTTAGGGGAGAGCGGAATTAAACCCATCAATTTTACGGTTTCCCAAGACAGTCAAGCCATGTCATGAGTGAGAGCTCTCATAAGTGCTTGTGCTCTTAACTGGTCTGTCAAGCTGTGAAATGGCTGGTGTCATAATTGATCACATGTAAAGCGTGGCAAATGCAGATCAAACAGAGGCTAAGATGGCAGCTTCCTTGGCTGTAAAGGAGAGGAAGGCTTAGTTCTGCTTTAAGGGTTAAATTCATGGGCTAGACCGAAGCTAGAATTGACATGGCTGAAAACTGCACATTTAAAGTATGACAAAAAACAGCCGACTCTCCCTAGGACCCTAGCTGGATCTAAATTAGCTTCCCCCACTCAGGCTTTTATTTCTCTCTAAGTGGCCTCCTCCTGCGTAAAAAGTCTCACCACTGAAATCTTCTGTGCTGATTGCATTTGCACAGTAAAACTCAATAGACTTGAATGCAGCCATACTTCTATTGCCATACTTTTGGAGTAAAATCGGCCATACTTGGATTGAAATTTAGCCAGTTCAGCAAGGACCGGCTGACTTTCAATCCATGTATGGACAGGCTGGTTGAGCAGAAGTCGATTTATCTATTGACTTGTGTACAACCAACCTGTTAGGTTTTTCCCGAACAATCAGTGCTGCTGGCTATAACCGGAAACACAAATTATTGTATTCTAATGACGAGAAGGTTCTCCACTGTCAGAGTACATTACCACAGCAGAATGGATTCCCCCATCCACATCGAATCTGTAGATGGGGGAATCAAGGCATTTTCCTTAATTCAACCCGCTGGCTGAATGGAAAAAAATGCATAATGTATGAGCTGCCTAGGGCTTCATTTTATTATACTGTATATTGGGAATTGATGTTCTTATTTCGGCAACAAGGCTGTAAACCAGTAGTGATCTGTTTACTTGCTACAGAGGCCTTAGGTGTGGCCCCTGACATCACCAAAGGATAGCAAATAATGTACAGCCAGAGGTTGGACATACTACAGTAGATGGTGAGAGACTGCGAGGATGTTGGAGGAGAATGACAGACATGCTACAGATGTTATTGAAGAAATAGATTGTAAGAAAAACTGAGATGTGTTAAAAAGACTGTCAGAAATCACTGACATTACAGTCAGTGCTCCCTGGAGCAACTTTAAAAATTTACTGGCACATATCTGTTATTCCTCTGAGCATAAAATACAAAACATAGAAAAAAATATTAGAGTACAGAAGTTACAGTACTGTAATCTTGCAAAATTCAAAATCATTTAGCTAGGAGAATCCCAGGTTAATGCTTTTATTTTGCTTCACTTTTCCTAATTAAGCACTCAGTCAAAAGAAAACACCAACTACTACCTGGTGTCATCCAAATGCTGCATGTGGCCAAAGGTTGCACACAAGGGTTGTAAGCAAAGGAAGAGGACACCGGTATCAGAATTAGGCAAGTTGCCATTTTTTAACTAGTTGTAAATTAATGTACCAGTTAAAAACATCAGTTGAGCTTGGTTAGCTCCAATAACACTGCATTTAGAGTTGTTTTTACATTTTTGTTCATTCAGATAAGATGGGGTGTATAAACATAGTGAATACCTGCATGCCAGGATTTTAAAGAGTAAGTAAACTTCCCTCTGTAACTTTTACCTATAGGTAAGCCATGATAAGGCTTACCTACCTATAGGTATTGTAAATATCTCTTAAACCTGCTCCGTTTAGGAGATAATTACTTTACATGCAGGCAGTGACAGCACTGGCGCATGCGCTCTGAAGGGTTAGCCGCCTGTGCCATTCTCTCAGAGCGCATGCACGGGAGTGACACCATTGCAGGTCCAGCCAATGAGAAGGCTGGAGGACGCGAACCCGGATAGAAGATGGGTGAATATGTCGGCGGTCTCAGCAGTGAGCTCATTATGTCTTTGGCTCCTTTCACATGGTGATTCGATCCGCATGTCAGTTTCTCAGGCGGACCTGATAGGATGCTCTATGCATCCCTATGGGGCAGCGGGTGTCAGCAGAGACATCTCCGCTTACACCCGCTGCTATCTGATTCTGATCCTGTCTGTGAAATCTGAACAGATGGAAACCCTATTTTCCATCCGCCTGGAGGATTGGATCGGATGGGATTGGATGAGAACTGACAGTCGGTCCGTTCTCATCCGATCTCCCCATAGAGGACATCTGGGATCTGACAGCTCCGTCTCTGCACACAGAGTGGAGACAGAGCTGTCATCCACCTGTTCAGCGGGGATTGGCGGATCGATTCCCCACTGAGCAGAACGGACTCCATCGGGCGGTGCGCCCGTGTGAAAGGGGCCTAAGAGCCCATTCACACTAGCACGACTTGTGAGGCGACTTGTGTAGCCCCAGGTCGCTTGACATAACAAAAGCAATGTTAATCAATCAGTGCTGTCTTAATTGGCACTACTGAAGTCGCTCCGACCTCAGAAAAGGGTCCTGTACTACTTTGAGGCGACCTGTGATCCGACTGTCCCATATACTTCAATGGGAGTCGCCTCCTTATCTTAATTGACACGACTTGTGATCAGACTTTCCAGGAAGAAGAAAGAGATTAGCCAGGCATTCCCCACAGACAAAGTCGCCTGTCTCTTCAAAGTAATGCACAAGTCTCTTCAAGTCTCTTCCAAGTCTCTCCCAAGTCTCTTCCAAGTCTCTAAACAAGTCTCTTCAAGTCACAGGGCGACTTTCTGGTCGTGGTAGTGTGAACCGGCTCTAAGTCTTACAGGTTTTTTTATTTATTTATTTATTTTTAGGAGGTTTACAACCTCTTTAAATGGAGGACAATTTACCTTGCTTTACCCAAAAATGATGAATGCATCTTGAAACCCCAATGAAAAATATGAAATACTATTAGGGATTCTCAAGGATGACAGATAACATTTGAATGCAAAGCCATCCATTTTTACAGGTTTATATACATCCACCTGGGACTTTGCCTGTTTTAGTAAACCCGCTTTGGATGTTTAAGTGGTTAAAACCTTTTCTTAGAAGCGTGCAACTGATTCACTTTGTTTATTTACTTAGCTGAAATGCGGACACAACATTGTATTATGTAGGATAATTAAATGCTTTATTAGATCAGGCAATGTTTCATTGGTCTGGATAACAAGCAAGCAGCTGAAAACAATAGTCTAATACCCAAAGTCATCATCATGTGCATGGAGCGAGGAAAACATCACATTCATGCTGATCTAATTCTTTGACCATCCCTATACTCTTTGCATTGGAATACAAATGAGAAGACAGGAACATATTACAAAGGTTCCCAATTAACTAATGTATTAATGATATTAACATTCTGAAGCTGACAAGTTATTTTATTACATAGTGTGTGTTGGTCTCTGCCATACTTTATATTTCAGTTATTGTATGGTAATATCAGCTGTAACAAGCTAAAAAAAATCAGGTAAGACATTTCCTATTTCCTGCCGTAAGTAGGAGTATGGCTTGCAGACTGATCAAAACCATGTTTTAAACTCGAAAGCATATGAAATGCGCATGCTATCATTCACAGCTAATAAAATATTTACTTTTTAATTTTCACTTTCCATTTTTCTGGTACTCATCGTAGGAGTGCTGTCAAATTTATAGCAGGTCAAAGCAAAGACTGATTTTCTGAAATGTAGTACAGGAAACACTGTTTTATTTCCATGCTACGTAGCTTTGGTAATGATGCATAAAGCAGATCTTATTTGCATGGAAATTCTTGCAGAGGGAGAGGAGCAACATTATCTCACAAATAGATGTTTTTAGACAATAACAAGGCAGTCAAACAGACGGACTCCTTGAATTTTTGTTTTTATGAAGATAGTTATTGTGCAGCTTATTCGAATGCACAGACATCTCATCACAGTATGTAAAGAAAACAGCAATGCTCTTAATAATCTTGCGCAATCATTTATTGCACATTAATGACCTTTTATCTTAGTAATATTAATACGTTATTAGAATATTCAGTAGCGTATTCATATCATATATAGTTATTGCTCAGTATAACATAATTATAACAATAAAATAACTTGGTTTGGTAATATGATTAACCACTTAACCTCCCTGGTGGTATGATTCTTTTGGATTTTAGGTGCTGAAAGCGGTACCATTATTTTGCATGTAATTCTTGTGAATGAGCAGCCCAAACCAACTGTTTACATTTATTATATATATTATATATATATATATATATATATATATATATATACATATATATGTATGTATACATACATGTATGTATACATATATTATGTATACATATATATATATATTATATATATATATATACGTATATATATATATATAAATATATATATATATATATATATATATATATATATATATATATATATATATATATATATATAATGTATACAGTTGGTTTGGGCTGCTCATTCACAAGAATTACGTATATATATATATATATATATATATTTACATAAAAAGTACAGTAAAACTGCAGGAAAGGGCACTGGGGGGCAAACTAATGTGATTTTTTTTTATTTTGAATGGTATCAGTGTGTTTGGTGTGTTTTTACATTTGAATTTGCCGCCGGTTCCACCCCCCTGTGAACGTCACGTCGCAGGAGAAGGAAGCCGGGGCACAGAGACGATCGGGAGGAAGAACCGCCGATAGACACCGCCGGACACATCGCTGGATCCCGGTGACAAGGTAAGAAACCTCTTTTACAGGATCCAGCAATGCTTCTGGCGGTACCCCGAGTGTGGCTCGGGGTTACCGCTTTTTGGCTCTGAAATTTAACCCCGAGCCACGCTCGGGAGTACCACTGGGAAGGTTAAGCCCCGGATGATTTGGCTGCTCAAAGACCAGGCCCTATTTTTCGATTCGGCACTGTGTGAATTTAACGGACAATTGCGCAGTCGAGCAACACTGTACCCAAACAAAATTGATGTCCTTTTTTTCCCACAAATAGAACTTTCTTTTGGTGGTATTTGATCACCTGTGCGATTTTTGTTTTTTGCGCTATAAACAAAAAAGAGCGACAATTTTGAAAAAATAACAATATTTTTCACATTTTTTTTTATATGAAATTCTCATAAAAATGTAAAAATCAAATTTTTTAACATTTTAGGCCAATTTGTTTTCTGCTACATAAGTTTGGTAAAAAAAAATAGCAATAAGCATATTTTGATTGGTTTGCGGAAAGGTTATTGTGTTTACTAACTACGGTAAGGATTTATGTCATTTTTATTGTTTTTCTTTTTATTAGTAATGGCGGCGATCTGCAATTTTTTTTGCGGGACTGCAAAATTCGGGCAGAGAGATCGGACCCCTGACTGACATTTTTGGGAGTACCAGTGACATTACTACAGTAATCAGTGCTATAAAGATGCACTTTTACTTTCAAAATGACACTGGCAGGGAAGGGGTTAACTTTATTGGTGATCAAGGGGTTAAGTGTGTCCCTAGGGCCGTGATTCTAACTGTGGGGGGGCGTGGCATAGCAGGATCGTATAGTCTCTGCACTTACATCAGGGAGAATGACAGCTGGCTGTGTTTACATCAGCCATCTGCCTTTCTCCCTCTCCTGCGGGAGATCGCGAGTGACCGGCAGACATCGGAGCTGCCGTTCACTCGCGTGGGGATGCCTGTGAATGAGCGGGGGCGGGAGCGTGCCTCCGGTGGCCCGTGCTCGCCCCTACAGGCGACTGAGCGAGTGACGTACCCCTACGTCACTTTTCCCAGCAGCGGCTGCCTGCCGCAGTATATCTGCGGTGGGTGGTCATTATGTGGTTAAACAGCAGAAGATAATATTAAAGGCTATGTACAGTATGTGAATTGAAATGCACAACAGTTTTTTGTTTTTTTTTGTTAAACAAACGGGTTGCACAATTTCTTTACACATGACTCTTAGGACCTTTTCACACCATTTGTCCGTTTTTTTATCCATCCGTTGACGGATGAAAAAACGGACATCAATGCATTCCTATGGAAAAAGTATGGCAATGGATGATCATCCATTTTCATCCGCTTCCGTCAATATCCGTTTTGTTTGAACAGATGAAAGCCCTATTTTTCTTCCGTTAAAAAAACAGATCAGATGAAAAATGGATGTATATGGACAAATGGTCCATTTTTCATCTGTTTTTGCAGTGGTAGTGGATGTTAAAAAAACTGCTGAAAAACGGACGAAAAACGGATGAACAATGGATTAGTAAAATCCGGCGACCCATTCAAACGCAGCTCGCGACCAACCAGTGGGTCGCGACCCACAGTTTGGGAACTCCCGATCTACACAGTAAAGTACAGTTAACAAAATATAAAATAATGTTAACATTAAAGAAAGTACAATATACAATTCATTGGTAGAGACATTTTCTGGGATTTACTATTTCTTGGGGAAATCAGCTACAGCATACGACCACTAGTTAGAGCTACTACACAGGGGGTATCAAACTCACTAACAACCTGGTAACACCTTAAGAGGAATGCAACAACTCATAGTAGTGGGGATGGAGCTATGAACTCATATGCAAGGACTTCCTTGCTGCAGTCTGTAAGACTTAAGTCAATGGTTTTCTACAGGGTACTGAGGGTGATTTGAGTTCACTCTATCCTTGATGTGGCCCACCTGAATCTACCGAGTGCTGCAATACTAGCAGAAACTTAAAGGTGACCATGGGTAATTTTTTTTTTCCGCTAAGACAGAGAAATTATGAGATGCACATATCTGTTGAATGCGTGATCTAAGCTTTAATATCAATTTTATACTATGTAATGCTATTTTGTAAATCATGCTTGCTGAACTAACTGTCCAGAATAACTATGAAATGTTATTATATATTCATTGAGACATTTTATTATGCTATGATACAGTAGGTTAGCAGTGATTTTTACAAAAGAACCTACTTATAAAATGAATAATGCTATCCTACTGTTTACCTACAGTACAAAAATATACAATAAATGTTGATAAAACCAACCAATAGCTATTTTGTCTGTATGAGCCAACAAAGTAATGAATGCTGATGCTTTAAAAAAGTCTCCTTTTCCCCTTGATGATCTAGGTTGCTGTTATATTTCTAACAAGTCTTGAATTTTAACACAGAATGTGACAATAAAATCCATTTTCTGCAAATGCATATACAGTTCAACGGGAGCATTGAACTGAAAATTGCAATAGTCTATGGCATTTACATGAAAAATCTAATAACTCAAGCTGCCTACAAAATGTTATTCTTGATATTGCCAATAGGTTGCGAATGAAATAGGACAGGGCATAGCTGCTACGATTTTCAATGCTTTTGAAAGGTTCTTTGAAGTTGAAAGCAAATTCTCTCTTCAACATTGTCACAAAAAATGAAAACAAAATCCTGGGAACACTTGAGATACAAAACAGGTCTTTTCTAAGATACTTGCAATTAAAGTGGTGCAGTCATGTAAAATGAGGGAACTGAGATGGTTCTAAATGCTCGCCAGCCCTTCAGAATGGCCATGGGATATTTTAGCTTGCTATTCTAAGTTGGTAGGTATCAGCATTTCCAATACTTACCCTTAAGTAATACTAAAGGCATTTTTTAAAATAAATAAGAGGTTATACTTATCTGCTTTGTGCAATGATATTGCACAGAAAGGTCCCTTTCCCCCTGTCCTGGCAGTCTCCGCCAGTGCTGTCTATACCTTCCTCCTTTGGGTGCCTCCTGTAGTAAGCCCCATGCTAAGATGGCACCCGTGTGTGTGCATGCTCCTGTTGGGTCCTGAGCCAGGCTGTGTGTGCCCATAGACACACATAGCACCGGTAAGCAATGCCCCTCTCACAAAACTATTAATGGCAGCAGAAGGAGTCTATGCATTCATTGCATTTAGTTTTTCCTGTACAAGCAGGGGGCAAGGGGAGTAGTAGTGGAGGTGAAGCCAGGAATGCAGCAGTGACATGGACATAGGTAAGTGTTTAGAAACAAATGGGGGGTAAGACAGGTAAGGAGGCATTATTTACCTTAAAGTGGTTCTATAGTCTAGGTTTTTTCCCTGCATGCATTGCCTGCATTAAGGTGGAAAACTCCTCACTAACTACCCCCCCCAACACTTACCTGAGTCCTCTATCAATCCAGTGCTGTGCCTGGCTGCAGCAGCTTTTCTCTCCCCTCTTTCACACATGGTTTGCTATGGGCCACTCATAAGAAGGAGGGGAGAGTGTTGGAAGGGGATCAAAAAAGAGGGGGTAAATGACCAATATTGTTGCACAGAGCAGGCAAGTACCCTCCCTATTTTCTGCTTTAATTAAAAAAAGAATATATATAGTCCTTGGAACCAATTTAATGCAGTGAACACCGCCCTGTGGCATTATGCGACCAGCATGAAGACTTTGAAAAAAAGAAGTTTAAAAAAATAACATAAATTACTACAAAGGGCGGGACTAAGAGCCATGCAGGTGTTCTACATGCATATTTGCTAGGAGGGAACTAGCTAGCAAAAGAGTGGTGTAATCCATTCTCATCCATTCTCAACAGAAAAAGTGGTGTCATCCATCTGGCTGTGCTGTGTGGCAGGGCTGTATAAATCTCAGGACTGGAATGACAGAATGACAACTAACTTGGCAGGCAAAACGGATTCCATATCTTCATTTCATCTGTGTGTTTAAATGTTAGCCTGGCATTTCTTTCTTTTAATCAGTAACAGTAAGCCAACACCACATCCCTGTTCATTCCCTATAAAGTGAAACTATGTGCACAATCAAAAATCATTTCTCTGATGCAGTCTGGCACTAGCTTAGCACAGCAACACAGCAGGGAGGCATGCCCCCTGTAAAATAGTTTTATTACCGGATCTTCCTTGCGGCAGATCTGTTGCTTTTCCACTTCCTGTAACAGACCAAAATGTCCACTAAAAGTGGCAGTAACATGAGTTTGGACAAGTAATATAAGACTGGTAGCGATACGTTGTAAGGTTCTGGCACTCTCAGTGCCTCCTATCACATTTATTCCGGGTGATTTCCATCTACCTAGACAGAAGAAACGCATATAGGTGTGTTTCCCTTTAAGGCTGAAGCTGTCATCACCCAGCGCCGGACTAGATGGCTATTTAGGGCGTCGGTTCTCACTCACATGTGTTCGTTCAAACACCAGTACCTGGATACTAATCTTGCTTGAAGCTTCCATGCTTGCAAGCTCTCCTCGCTGACGAACCTCGCTGCGCTGATCCCTGCATCCTGCTACTGGATCATCCGCATCTCCTGAGCGATCCTTCGGCTATCGCTATTAGTGCTAAGTACCCCACAGGGGAAATCTCTATAGACTTGTACTAGGCTTACACTATTTAGCTCTGCATAGCAAGGACTGTCTTTTACATCTGCATAACTAGATTGCTAGCTCTTGAGGCTACTGCTACTATTTCCTGCACTGGGTTGATCTCTCCTGTATGCACCTGCTACTCTGTCATCTGTTATCATACATGATCGCTAACCCTTCCTGCATCCATCTGCACTGTCTCACCTCAAGTGTCTGTCACCTACCACTTCCACTCAAACCTATCCCTAAGACCTTTATCATTGTCTTACCACATGTATATAAAGTCACACTAGGAACCAGCTTAATTACTGTGTGTATTTACTGGCTGAAATAAGACCTTCCATACATGATGAGTCATTGAGGTTGGGATTGGTATCTCAGCATATCTCCTACATGACTACTGACGTGGAACTACTTCTGCAGCTGAAAATCCACACCTTATAAGAAACGCAAGGAGCGTTACAGATTGAACGAACCCAAAAAATGGATTCAGCAGAAGTAGCCACTCAGGTGACACAATTAAAACAGCAGGTATCTGCGTTAATACACGCACTTGCTGAATTGAAATACGACAATCAGGCTCTGTCGCAGCAGGTAATTAGACTGACACAACTTACCTCTGCACAGTCTCCTGAACTCAAGATAAATCCCCCTTTGGTATTTACAGGCGATCGCAAAAAATTTCGCGAATTTAAAAACGCATGTGAGTTACTTTTTTTGCTAAAACCTCGTACCTACCTTACTGATCACATTAAGGTTTGTACTATTATTTCTTACCTATCAGGCGATCCTCGAGCCTGGGCAGATTCTCTTTTTGAAAAAAACGACCAGCTTCTCAACTCCTATGCCTTGTTCCTGGCAGAGCTCACTAGCCTATATGATGACCCCAATAGGCAGAGTACTGCCGATCTTCAGTTAAGATCCTTGAAACAAGGAAAAAGGCCTGTAGAAGACTTTGTCGCAGAATTCAAGAGATGGACCCTTGATTCAGGATGGAATGATGCATCTCTGAAAACCCAATTTAGGCTTGGCCTATCAGAAGCCGTCAAGGACGAGCTCGCCCGAGCAGAGATGCCAAAAACCCTGGATACATTGATACAACTCAGTATCACCATAGATAGAAGACTACGAGAAAGGAAGTCTGAAAAAATGGAAATGCCATTATCCAGTTCTTCTCAGAATTCAGCTATTGACCCCACTCCTAAACCCGCTCCAGGTAACCACAGACCCCGGCTACCTAAGGAAAAAAGGAGACCTAGTAGATATGGTGATCCTGCCTGGTCATGGTCCGAGCCTGCCTCAAATAGTCGACCTTGTCACTCTGACACATCCCATTTGGACCCTGATCCTACAGAGATGGATGAGGAGTCTATGGAGATTGGTGCCATACATGCTAGGTTGTCCTCACAAGAAAAAAGAGATCACAGGAGAATCTGTGGCCTTTGTTTTTATTGTGGTGAAGGGGGACATTTCATTACATTCTGCCCAACCAGACCCCATAGGCCTAAGGCTCTCCCAATGGAGGCCAGGCGAATCCGAAGGGTCTTCCCTGAAAAACAGCCTGGAAATTATCAAGGCTGTTGCCAGCCCTGTCCCCGTTCTATATCAGTGAAGGACACCCAGAAATTTACAAATATTGGAATAGATATTCCTTCAACTCCAGTGAACTTTATACCACGTTCAAAAAACCCTCCTGTACCACCTCCTGAGGATACTCCTATTTTTGCAAGCACATTTCTGGCTTCCAATGAAAATACAGAGATTCTTGCACCTGACTGCGTACGTGCTTCTAATGGCACGGTGGTATGTAGGAAGGATCTGAGGATGTTTGAAGAAGCATTGGTTGCTAGGTCTACTAGGATTACTTCGGATGGTTATGCGTCCGATTCTAGTGAGGGGTCCATGTAGCAGACACCCTAACAACAAGTGATCCGATTCTCATCGGTTACCAACCTGATCCGATTTTTATATCGGCAACAAGGGATCCGATTCTCATTGGCTACCAACCTGATCCGATTTTCATATCGGCAACAAGGGATCCGATTCTCAGATCGGTTACCAACCTGATCCGATTCTCATATCGGCAACCATTTTTTTTTTTTTTTTTTTTTTTCCGATTTTCATATCGGAGACCAGTCTTATCCGATTCTCGTATCGGCAACCAGTATTATCCGATTCTCATATCGGCAATCAATTTTTTTTTTTCTTCCCGATTTTCATATCGGCAACCAATCTTATCCGATTCTCGCATCGGAGACCAGTCTCATTCCGATCCTCATATCGGCAACAAAAAAAAAAAAAAAAAGAGAATTTTTTTTTTTTTCCTTCCGATTTTCGCATCGGCAACCAGTCTCATGTGATTCTTATATCAACAACCAGCCTTAGAGGCCTTCCGGAGCCGGCCTTACGGGGGGGGTAATGTAAGGTTCTGGCACTCTCAGTGCCTCCTATCACATTTATTCTGGGTGATTTCCATCTACCTAGACAGAAGAAACGCATATAGGTGTGTTTCCCTTTAAGGCTGAAGCTGTCATCACCCAGCGCCGGACTAGATGGCTATTTAGGGCGTCGGTTCTCACTCACATGTGTTCGTTCAAACACCAGTACCTGGATACTAATCTTGCTTGAAGCTTCCATGCTTGCAAGCTCTCCTCGCTGACGAACCTCGCTGCGCTGATCCCTGCATCCTGCTACTGGATCATCCGCATCTCCTGAGCGATCCTTCGGCTATCGCTATTAGTGCTAAGTACCCCACAGGGGAAATCTCTATAGACTTGTACTAGGCTTACACTATTTAGCTCTGCATAGCAAGGACTGTCTTTTACATCTGCATAACTAGATTGCTAGCTCTTGAGGCTACTGCTACTATTTCCTGCACTGGGTTGATCTCTCCTGTATGCACCTGCTACTCTGTCATCTGTTATCATACATGATCGCTAACCCTTCCTGCATCCATCTGCACTGTCTCACCTCAAGTGTCTGTCACCTACCACTTCCACTCAAACCTATCCCTAAGACCTTTATCATTGTCTTACCACATGTATATAAAGTCACACTAGGAACCAGCTTAATTACTGTGTATATTTACTGGCTGAAATAAGACCTTCCATACATGATGAGTCATTGAGGTTGGGATTGGTATCTCAGCATATCTCCTACATGACTACTGACGTGGAACTACTTCTGCAGCTGAAAATCCACACCTTATAAGAAACGCAAGGAGCGTTACATACGTATAGTGGTTAGCTTTTATTAATGTGGCTTATATCTTTTATTCCCAAAATAAAAATTAAAAAAAAGTTATAGAAACTGCTTGAAAGGTGTTAGCTGGAATTGAGTTTAAATGTATTGTCTCTTACATAAACTCCATTTAAAAATGCATTGCCATTCCATCTAAGACTAATCTTCCTACAGGGTGACAATGCTGCTATGTAATTTCATTGCAGAATGAACAGTGGCATTACCCTGTCAAAATGGAAAAATAATGGACCCACTGGCATTCTCAACAGGTAATAAAGCATTACACGCAGGGCAAAAAAACAAAAACTTATGTTTTAAAGAGATACTGTCAACTTGCCCAAGATGTCCAAAGTGACAGTCCCTTTATAAAGGCGCCTTCTTAAACCAGTCATACTCACTTTACTAGTGTTCCCTTTTGCTCATGCCACAATCTGGGATACTTTGGAGGAGAATTTGTCCTGCTTTCAGCCATTTGCTAGGTCAGAACACTGTCACATGGCTGGGGGATTGTCATGATACAGATACAATGAATCCTGGAGCTGCAAGGAAGGGTTGGTAGGGTAAATATAGCTGGGGTGGGGAGGTTCTTTACAAAGTCACTTTGTCCTCCAAACAATGTTTCTTCAAGCTACTGACAGATTGCATCACATATTTAATGAATTAATTAATCTTATATAAATGTTATATAGCCATGCTCAATTGAATGATTGAATGATGAGTTATGCTTTAAACTTTTTATTTTACTGAAAATCTCCCGCTTTGTAACAGACATTTTTGCTGTCAAGGATGTAAATTTCCTCCCATTGTTTTTGAGTTGTGAGAATATTTTTTGGTCGCACAGTATTTTGCTATTCTGATATATTTCTTTCTTGAGTTTGCTTTCCCTGTATACATCTGTTTCCTACTATGTATATGTTATGTCCATTGTGCTTAAATCTTATATGTATATTTTTAGTTGGTCTGGGAAACTAATTTTGCATCCCCTTTATGAACTGTATATAAGCTGTCCTGAGCAGAATGCTGTTGAATACAGACTAAAAGACCATACCTGTCTGGATGTCCTATTTTGTATGCTCGTAAATCCTTTACAGGTTGAAGGGACAGCAGAAGTATACCTACCAAGGGGTATTAACTTTCAGAACTGGTGATCAGAAGTGGGAAGTGACTTCGCCATCAGAGGTAAGTGAGACTTCTTGTCTTACGACACCCTGATTGCGGGCACATTTCAAAGAACCCTAGTGCTGTGGGAGCACAGGAGATAGGTCTGTTTGAGCGGATGTAGCTCACAGACAGATTATTAGCCTAGGCAAATTTAAATAGTGGTAGGAATGCTCCATTCAACCTGTTAAGAGTGATATGCATGTTTTACTTATTGTGCTTTTATAAGATTGCCTATTGTGCTGTTGTTAGAATGAAATGTTAGAATTTGTTGTACTCTTGATCTCCTCAAGACGCACCGTCTCTTTGGCTAGCTTAATGACCCAGAGAAGGTGAAAGCAAGTGGGGAAGAGATGGAGTGTTAGGGGTGTACTGAATTCTGTCTGATTAAAGCCATAGCTGTGCATGTGCTGTTGAGAAGTTTTTGGTGGAGGCTCTACGTGAGTGTTGTCAGCTACTCCAGCACAAAGAGTATCGGGCAGATTATCGATAGGAACCGCTTGCCTAACTGCTTTTTTGCATTCAAAAGGATGGAAAAATCCCTAGGTAAGGGGAAACCTAAGCCCCCTAGAAAGGTTCTTAGAGAAAGAAAACTTTTGCGTAAACTTGGTAAAATCCCAAAATCAGCTCCAAAACCAAATCCTGAAAATTTAACATGAGATAAAAACAATACTTTTTTATCTCTTCAATAAAGATCATTAGATCTTAGTCTATAAATAGGTCTTAATCCTAGTCTATAAATAAGAATTCTTTGAATTTTGAAAATTATACTTGGTAAATGATAGGTTGGTTGTCGTGTTTTGGGAAAGTATTTCCTTCCTATATTTTTGCTGAATAAACTGAAACAGTAACAATGCCTCTGCACCAATTATAAATATGGTTCCAATACATTAGGGCACTAATGGACCATTTACTAGAAACACATTATTCTCAGCCCAATTTAAAAAAAGCAAACCATTTGTTGAATTTCATGTAAACAAAAAAAAAGTATTTTACAAGTTTAAATGTTGCAAAAATAAAATGGATATTGCTAATGTATTTTAACTTAAATACGGATATGAATAACACTTAATTTACAACATGTGGTAATCTATCTGCAAAATAGCCATTGGTTAAATTATTGCAGGTCTATGAAAGCATTTTCTTTGCAAATTTTATCTTTCACCTATGTTATTCTAAGGCCCATACAGACTTCTGAATTGTCCATTTTATCCTAAATAGAAAGATATGTTTGTTTAGACTCAGAGTACTGGCATAGCAACTAAAGGCCCACTGCTGTTTGCAGAATAAAATCCTAACCGATATCAGGATGACGTTCCATAGACACAGCTATATCTATCACTACCACCTAGCAGTAAGCAATACTTCCAACACTTCATGTTGGGTATGGTGGAAAGAGCGAAGGCAAGAATAATGGAAAAAAGATAAGCAATCATTTCTTTTTACAAAATAAAGAAAATAAGAAATCTATCACCAGGGTAGAGTCTGAACACTAAAAGCAAATGTAAAAATTCTCTGCTTATGCAAGTACAAGTACTATTTAGAAATATAGTTACAGATATGCTCAAAGAAGAGCACAATGAGCGATGCAGATCAGTAATATTTGGCATGTAAAAGGTTGCTTAGTCTTTTGACAGAAGTACTTCCTGTTGTATGGTATGGATTGTGCCGTTTCTATGTATTTATTTATTTTTTATTTGAGGGCCATTTCATGAATATATTTATAGCATAATTGTAAAAAGTTCGGTTTTATCACTAAAACTATCTGTTATAGCTGCATCTGCAGACAATAGTGCCAAACTAGTATGCACAAATCGAATGTAAGTTCAACAGGGCAGACCTAGTTTGCATGTTTTATTATTCTGTACAGCTGTATTTGGTTGTTGAAGGTTTAATATAATTTAGGAAACCATTTAGTCAATGTAAGACAAAGTGCAGTGTTGGACGGGAACCTTCCAATAGAAACATAATATGAAAATATGCACTAATCTTTTTTAATGCACAAAGCCTAATGTATTTATAATGGCAAAATTGTCTGATAAAGTAGTGGCAAATTACTCCTCACTGATACAACTAAAATAGCTACAATGAGTCTGCTGTCACCTTTGGAACACAAAATGCTAAGCATAGGATTACAATGGCTAATAACTCAAATATCAATGATCTGACTGCACTAAGATGAAACAAATTGGTTATTACAGTTTCAAACAACCTGCAAATATAATTGCCTAAAATTGGGGTTGCTTTACTTAAGTCAAATAGACTGTGAACATTGCAAGTGCAGTGGCACTCATTTTTGCAGGGCTTAGTGAATATGGTGAAGCTTGAGGCTGAAAATGAGCAGAGCTTCATCACATTCATTAAGCTCTGGGGAAAATTACTGCATCTGCACATGCAAAGGGTATTTGCCTTTAGTAAATCAATCCCATAGTCTTTTCAATGCTATATTACAAAACAAGCAAACATTTATGGAAAATGTTTTTCATTTAACAAAAATACATTATATTCACAAAATATGAAATCACGTTAATGGGATGTAATGATGTTTTTAAACTTCATTGGTATATACAGTACTGTGCAAAGGTCTTGGGCAGTTGTGAATAAAATTCTGTAAATTAGGAATGCTTTTAGAAATAAACCTCTTCATAGTATATTTTTATAAGTTAACAAAATGGAAAGTATATGAACAGAGGAGAATTCCAAATCAAATCAATAATTGGCGTGACCACCCTTTGGGTTCAAAACAGCATCACCACAATTTTTCTAGGTACACTTGCACACACTTTTTGAAGGATCTTGGCAGGTAGGTTGTTCCAAACATTTTGAAGAACTAACTACAGATCTTCAGTGGATGTAGGCTGCCTCAAATCCTTCTATCTCTTTATGTAACCCCAGACAGACTCAATGATGTTGAGATCAGGGCTCTTTGGGAGCCAAACCATCATTTCCAGGACTTCTTGTTCTTCTTTACACTAAAGATAGTTCTTAACCTCCCTGGCGGTATGATTCTTTTGGATTTTAGGTGCTGAAAGCGGTACCATTATTTTAGGTGCTGAAAGCATGTAATTCTTGTGAATGAGCAGCCCAAACCAACTGTATACATTTATTATACATATTATACATATATATATATATATATATATATATGTATGTATGTATACATATATTATGTATACATATATTATATATATATATATATATATATATATATATATATATATATATATATATATATATATATAATGTATACAGTTGGTTTGGGCTGCTCGTTCACAAGAATTACGTGTGTATATATATATATATATATATATATATATATATATACGTGTGTATGTATATATATATATATATATACATATATTTACATAAAAAGTACAGTAAAACTGCAGGAAAGGGCACTGGGGGGTAATGTAATGTGATTTTATTTTGAACGATATCAGTGTGTTTGGTGCATTTTACATTCAAATTTGCCGCCGGTTCCACCCCCCGGCGGACGTCACGTGGCCGGAGACGGAAGCCGGGGCTCGCAGACGATCGGGAGAGAGCTCCGCCGCCGCACACCGCTCGCAGTCTTCGCTGGATCCCGGAGAAAAGGTAAGTAAAACCTCCTCCAGCATCCAGCGATCTTCTTAGCGCTACCCCGAGTGTGACTCGGGGTTACCGCTTTTGGCACTAAAATCTTACCCCGAGTCACACTCGGGAATACCGCTAGGAAGGTTAATGACATTTGCTGTATGTTTGGGGTCCTTGTCCTGCATCAGAATGCATTTGGGGACAATCACTCGCCTCCCTTATGGTATTGCATGATGGATAAGTATCTGCCTGTATTTGTCAGCATTGGGGACACCATTGATCCTGACCAAATCTCCAACTCCATTTGCAACCACAAACTTGCAAGGAACCTCCACAGTGCATCACTGTTGACTGCACACACTCAATATTGTACCGATCTCCAGCCCTTTGTGAACAAACTGCCTTTTGCTACAGCCAAGTACTTTATATTTTAACTTATCAATCCAGGGAACCTGCTGCCATTTTTAGGCACCACAGTTCCAATGTTTTCATGCATAGTTGAGTCGTTTAGCCATGTTTTCATGTCCTATGCATGAAGACATAAGAACTGGGGTGCAGAAAAATGACATGAATATATTATATTTATATTACATTAATGTAATAAATCACTTGGGTGGCATTGTCTTGAACAAATAAATGATTAGGGATTTAAAACACATAGAAAATAGAAATTTTATATTACAAACCCAACATACATAAAATTCCTTGTATACATTTCTTACATTGAGAGCCAATTTACACTTCTATGTTGCAGTGCTGCATGTGTTTCAAACACATGGTAACACACATAACATCCAAATGCAACACAGCTGCAGGGTGATGTGCCACAATGGGTAGAAAAACACAACAGTGTGTTGCATTACAAAAATAGGATCAAGTGCATTTTTTAGTTTGCTATGGTGCACTGGCAACCCTTTGATTTTGAGCAGGCTGCCTAATGCATGTTAAAACGCAACATAATGTGTTAATGCCCCAGGGAATTAATTTTTAGAAACTGCCCTCAATAAGTATAGTGATAGTGATTCTTTAAACAATCATCATTTACATTAATTAGTAATTAAATCAAATGGATATAGATGCGCCTAACCGAAGTGATGTAAGACTTGTCAAGGTTCCTAGCGGTTAAGACACTTCGCACTCTTTGCCTTATCAAAGCCTAATGGTTTTGAAATGTTTTACCTCTCAAGACAGCTAAACTCTCTGTGTAACCCTATAGGACATGCATACACAAATTTTACCCACTTTAATGTCTAGCTGCCACATCAACATATATTTTTAGGGTAATTATGTGTTAGAACCTTTTACTAAAAACATTTATAGAATACAATGTACAAAGGTACAGTTTACTTATATTTATTTGAGACTGAGTTTCTTTTCTCTAAATACCCATATTACATTTGCAGCTGACATTTTTTGGTGATCAGCATCCTAGCTCTGCAGTTTCACAACAATATAAGAAGTACTTGTGATTTCTTCAACTAATGCTTGTAAAATTCCCTAAAGAATGCAGCCCTGTGGAAGAATTGGCATGTGTTCTATTTCTTTTCTTCATGTGCATTGTAAGATGCTATTTGCTTACAAGTTCCCCCGTGGTTCGATATCACTTGTTCCTAAGGATGACTATAGTCTGCTGTATTGGTGCAGCATCTGCCATGTCTCTACTCATTATGAGCGCTTTGGGCAGCAGATAGAACGTTAAAATACAACTGACAGATGTACATGGAGAGCTACAGTAAATTCATAATAAGAGGATAAAAGAAAGTTGCTACGCTTCTGAAATCTGAATTTACAGTGCCTGCAAGTACTAAATACCATAGACTGCAAAGACTGACTTTTTAGAACTCAGATCTGGATACAATCAGAATCATGTATCGATATGTGATGTTATGTTTGGGAAAGCACCACTATGACAGATATAAAGTGGAAATAAAGCTTTAATACAGAAATTTGCCACAAGGTACAGTCTTTTAGTAGAAGAACCTTTACAACTTTTACTTTCCTGATAGCACTTTTTTAATCTGTACGCTGACTGCACGGCATTTTCCGTATGTCTAGGATTTACAACATCAGAACCCACCCAATGGGTTAAGCAAAAACATGTCGGAACCAGTAAATTTAAAATAAGAAGTAGTACGGTGATCATATTGACTAGTAGAAGTAAATCACAGGAACTGATGTCCAAAACTACAGTTGTTCTAAAGTCAAGGCATTTTTTTTACCCTAATGTATATTCTGCGTTTAGGTAAAAAATGATCCTCTACTTGCCCCCCCAAAAACGTACTTGAGCCCTTTCTCAATCCTGCTCTGTCTGCTGCAGCACTGCGTTCTCTTCCTTTTCACACAGGACACACACAGGCAACAGCAGGAGCCATTGGCACCTGCTGCCGTCAGTCAAATCCTGCAAGGAGGGAGTAGGAGTAGAGGGGGGACCAGGCCAGGCTACACTGTGTATATCTAGGAAAGCATACAGCCCAGCTTGGGAGTGCACCCACAAGATTACCCCCTCAGCCTTTGTGAGGGGGAACTCCAATAAGAGGAGGAGTGGAAAGCGCTGGCAGAAAACCCCAAAAGAGGAGGTTCAGAAGTAATTATAATATCTTACTGTAAGCATACATACAGTATATATATTTCACATGTATAAGAGCCTGTTTGTCTGAAATCAAACTATAAATACACAACTATACACACAGGTTAAACACATTTATTTACTAATTTACTAATCATACCCCAGATTATGTCTATTTAGACGAAACGCGTCAAATCTACTGCATATGCTGAGGATATTTATCTGTACAAGCGCTTTTTACACTGGATTTCTGTAAGTGTGTTTTTCCTTTGATATTAAATTGCTCTTAAAGGTACACGCTATGTGAGTTTTTTGTTTTCTTGTGCTTTTCATGGATAGTATTTTCCTGCTGTGGGCACCAAAGATTTTCCTATCGTGATTTGTGAAAGATGAGTCTATACCTTTCTATGGAAGATCTGTGACATCTGCCATAAGGATCATCTACCTTTGTGTCAGCCTGATTGACCCAAAAAGTATACGTTTTGTTGGGTCCCTATTATCTGGTAAGCCTCCGATTCATTTATAATATTGGTGTGGTGGTCACATATCTAGGATCATCTAAGGAGGATTCATCTGCACGCTGCACTTTTTGGTGGATGTTATATGAACTTTTCCATAGACTAATCATTTCTTAAACATATGCACTTTATACATGCATATTTTTGCACATACATTTGCACAATTTTGATATATTTTTCCTATTTTTTAACACATATGCACTTTATACATGCATATTTTTGCACGTGTTTGCGCAAAAAAAATGTATATGTTTCATATATATGCACATCATGCAATTTATTTACATAGTTTTGCATATGCACTCGCTTATCATTGCAAAGTGTATATTGGTTTGATTTTCACCCATGCATATTTGCACAATTTTTGCATTTGTTTGCACAATTTACTGGGTTTGCTTTTATGTAAGCATTGATTCGCACTTTATATTGTTTTATCAGCACTGCATTGATTTATTCATTTCTTTTCACAAATTGTCATTTGTTTTTGCTGGCTGCTGTTTTTAGGTGTTTGGCGGAGTATACATTTCCAAAAAAACTTTCATAAAATCTGACTATAGTGTGTCGCCACAGAGTTCTTTCTGCTCATTAGAGAAGAGAGAGCAGCATATTTGGAGGAGAGTCTTAAGACTTTGACAGTTCCTATGACTGGGCCCTCTTCCTGACTTTTTTTCCTTTTGAATACATGTATTTTTAATGTTCTCCACTGTCTGCTGAATCCCAAAATTGGTGATGTGTAGAGCGCATTTGTAAAGCACATGATAAGTAGGAATCAGACTAGACTGGAGGAGAACCACAGAGTTCTTTCTACTCATTAGAGAAGAGAGCAGCATAATTGGAGGAGAGTCTTGTGACTTTGACAGGTCATGTGACTGTGCCCTCCCCCTGGCTTTTTCCCCTTTTAAATAGTGTATTTTTTATGTGCTCCGCTGTCTTTTTGAATTCCAAATGTCAGTGCTGTGTAAAGCACTCGATAAGCTGGGATCAGAGCCTGCCTATCAAATAGGCAAATACAATTGCTAATATATACATACTGTATTACAAACTATACATAGAAACCTATTTTTTCAAACATTAACGCACATTGATAACACAGTATAAATAATACATTCAGTTGATCACTTTTACACTATTGAATATCTTAAAATGTGAAAATAGGTTACTTCTCCTTGAAAGGGAACATGCATGGACAGAAATGTGGGTGCTCCCACTCTGGAGCCCCAGACAATAGTTCTTGGGATTTTAACACTAGCTTGCCTACTTAATGAATCATTGACTTGGGTAGGAGTTCAGACTTTGTAGACATTGTTTGCCTCACTCCCTTCTCAGTTAATCCAGGCCCTGGTTCCTGCACCTTTTAAAACCAAATCAGCAGTGGCGGCCAACATACCTAAATTCTGTGTGTTCACTTTAAAGCAATAAAAGCACTGGATTTAGGCTGGATTCATCTCTTTTTCATGGATAGTGTAGGACCCACTGATAATGGGGTACTTTGACGCAGTAGTGGGCTTGAGCACGATATGGCCATATGGTGGGACCAAACCCCCATTTTTATTTATGGATTGTCTTCAGATTTGGTAGTTATTTCTTTTGCATTTGCGCGCTATTCTTTTTTAATATACATGTCTTTTGGTTCATAGCTGCAGCAGCTTTAGAAATACATGGGTATGCTCCCCCAAATTTTTTGCCTGTTTATTATGTATTCGGTCTGACCAGACTATCGAGGTTGAGCAACCCTCCCCACCCCCCCACACACACCTGTACTCAATCAGTGTCCACCATCAAGTGGATATAGGAGGAGTCCCCTGTAGTGCATTTGCACATCCTTCCTAGCAAGGAGTATTATCTCCAAGGGTTAGGCTGGATTCATCTCTTTTTCATGGATAGTGTAGGACCCACTGATAATGGGGTACTTTGACGCAGTAGTGGGCTTGAGCACGATATGGCCATATGGTGGGACCAAACCCCCATTTTTATTTATGGATTGTCTTCAGATTTGGTAGTTATTTCTTTTGCATTTGCGCGCTATTCTTTTTTAATATACATGTCTTTTGGTTCATAGCTGCAGCAGCTTTAGAAATACATGGGTATGCTCCCCCAAATTTTTTGCCTGTTTATTATGTATTCGGTCTGACCAGACTATCGAGGTTGAGCAACCCTCCCCACCCCCCCACACACACCTGTACTCAATCAGTGTCCACCATCAAGTGGATATAGGAGGAGTCCCCTGTAGTGCATTTGCACATCCTTCCCAGCAAGGAGTATTATCTCCAAGGGTTAGGCTGGATTCATCTCTTTTTCATGGATAGTGTAGGACCCACTGATAATGGGGTACTTTGACGCAGTAGTGGGCTTGAGCACGATATGGCCATATGGTGGGACCAAACCCCCATTTTTATTTATGGATTGTCTTCAGATTTGGTAGTTATTTCTTTTGCATTTGCGCGCTATTCTTTTTTAATATACATGTCTTTTGGTTCATAGCTGCAGCAGCTTTAGAAATACATGGGTATGCTCCCCCAAATTTTTTGCCTGTTTATTATGTATTCGGTCTGACCAGACTATCGAGGTTGAGCAACCCTCCCCACCCCCCCACACACACCTGTACTCAATCAGTGTCCACCATCAAGTGGATATAGGAGGAGTCCCCTGTAGTGCATTTGCACATCCTTCCCAGCAAGGAGTATTATCTCCAAGGGTTAGGCTGGATTCATCTCTTTTTCATGGATAGTGTAGGACCCACTGATAATGGGGTACTTTGACGCAGTAGTGGGCTTGAGCACGATATGGCCATATGGTGGGACCAAACCCCCATTTTTATTTATGGATTGTCTTCAGATTTGGTAGTTATTTCTTTTGCATTTGCGCGCTATTCTTTTTTAATATACATGTCTTTTGGTTCATAGCTGCAGCAGCTTTAGAAATACATGGGTATGCTCCCCCAAATTTTTTGCCTGTTTATTATGTATTCGGTCTGACCAGACTATCGAGGTTGAGCAACCCTCCCCACCCCCCCACACACACCTGTACTCAATCAGTGTCCACCATCAAGTGGATATAGGAGGAGTCCCCTGTAGTGCATTTGCACATCCTTCCCAGCAAGGAGTATTATCTCCAAGGGTTAGGCTGGATTCATCTCTTTTTCATGGATAGTGTAGGACCCACTGATAATGGGGTACTTTGACGCAGTAGTGGGCTTGAGCACGATATGGCCATATGGTGGGACCAAACCCCCATTTTTATTTATGGATTGTCTTCAGATTTGGTAGTTATTTCTTTTGCATTTGCTCGCTATTCTTTTTTAATATACATGTCTTTTGGTTCATAGCTGCAGCAGCTTTAGAAATACATGGGTATGCTCCCCCAAATTTTTTGCCTGTTTATTATGTATTCGGTCTGACCAGACTATCGAGGTTGAGCAACCCTCCCCACCCCCCCACACACACCTGTACTCAATCAGTGTCCACCATCAAGTGGATATAGGAGGAGTCCCCTGTAGTGCATTTGCACATCCTTCCCAGCAAGGAGTATTATCTCCAAGGGTTAGGCTGGATTCATCTCTTTTTCATGGATAGTGTAGGACCCACTGATAATGGGGTACTTTGACGCAGTAGTGGGCTTGAGCACAATATGGCCATATGGTGGGACCAAACCCCCATTTTTATTTATGGATTGTCTTCAGATTTGGTAGTTATTTCTTTTGCATTTGCGCGCTATTCTTTTTTAATATACATGTCTTTTGGTTCATAGCTGCAGCAGCTTTAGAAATACATGGGTATGCTCCCCCAAATTTTTTGCCTGTTTATTATGTATTCGGTCTGACCAGACTATCGAGGTTGAGCAACCCTCCCCACCCCCCCACACACACCTGTACTCAATCAGTGTCCACCATCAAGTGGATATAGGAGGAGTCCCCTGTAGTGCATTTGCACATCCTTCCCAGCAAGGAGTATTATCTCCAAGGGTTAGGCTGGATTCATCTCTTTTTCATGGATAGTGTAGGACCCACTGATAATGGGGTACTTTGACGCAGTAGTGGGCTTGAGCACGATATGGCCATATGGTGGGACCAAACCCCCATTTTTATTTATGGATTGTCTTCAGATTTGGTAGTTATTTCTTTTGCATTTGCGCGCTATTCTTTTTTAATATACATGTCTTTTGGTTCATAGCTGCAGCAGCTTTAGAAATACATGGGTATGCTCCCCCAAATTTTTTGCCTGTTTATTATGTATTCGGTCTGACCAGACTATCAAGGTTGAGCAACCCTCCCCACCCCCCCCACACACACCTGTACTCAATCAGTGTCCACCATCAAGTGGATATAGGAGGAGTCCCCTGTAGTGCATTTGCACATCCTTCCCAGCAAGGAGTATTATCTCCAAGGGTTAGGCTGGATTCATCTCTTTTTCATGGATAGTGTAGGACCCAATGATAATGGGGTACTTTGACGCAGTAGTGGGCTTGAGCACGATATGGCCATATGGTGGGACCAAACCCCCATTTTTATTTATGGATTGTCTTCAGATTTGGTAGTTATTTCTTTTGCATTTGTGCGCTATTCTTTTTTAATATACATGTCTTTTGGTTCATAGCTGCAGCAGCTTTAGAAATACATGGGTATGCTCCCCCAAATTTTTTGCCTGTTTATTATGTATTCGGTCTGACCAGACTATCGAGGTTGAGCAACCCTCCCCACCCCCCCACACACACCTGTACTCAATCAGTGTCCACCATCAAGTGGATATAGGAGGAGTCCCCTGTAGTGCATTTGCACATCCTTCCCAGCAAGGAGTATTATCTCCAAGGGTTAGGCTGGATTCATCTCTTTTTCATGGATAGTGTAGGACCCACTGATAATGGGGTACTTTGACGCAGTAGTGGGCTTGAGCACGATATGGCCATATGGTGGGACCAAACCCCCATTTTTATTTATGGATTGTCTTCAGATTTGGTAGTTATTTCTTTTGCATTTGCGCGCTATTCTTTTTTAATATACATGTCTTTTGGTTCATAGCTGCAGCAGCTTTAGAAATACATGGGTATGCTCCCCCAAATTTTTTGCCTGTTTATTATGTATTCGGTCTGACCAGACAATCGAGGTTGAGCAACCCTCCCCACCCCCCCCCCCCCCACACACACCTGTACTCAATCAGTGTCCACCATCAAGTGGATATAGGAGGAGTCCCCTGTAGTGCATTTGCACATCCTTCCCAGCAAGGAGTATTATCTCCAAAGGTTAGGCTGGATTCATCTCTTTTTCATGGATAGTGTAGGACCCACTGATAATGGGCTACTTTGACGCAGTAGTGGGCTTGAGCACGATATGGCCATATGGTGGGACCAAACCCCCATTTTTATTTATGGATTGTCTTCAGATTTGGTAGTTATTTCTTTTGCATTTGCGCGCTATTCTTTTTTAATAAAAGCACACCAGCCCACTATTCTTTGTGTGGCTAAAATTTGTGAAGTTTAGTGGCTCAATTAATTTTTTATACTACAACTACAACTGCTTTAAAGGTGTCGGGATGACTCACCAGCTCACAAATACCAAAAATCCCTTAGCCCACCTGAAAACTAGCAGAATATTATTCTGGTATGGTAATGAAAGCTGTAATGAAAGTTTACATTTTGCAAATAAATTAAGTGTGAATTTAGAAAAAAACCTAAAGGGTGTTCCCATAAACGGCCTTTAATGATTATATGAATGAGAAATTTACTCAAAAGTAAAATCCCCCGCAGGGTGACCGTCGATCAAGCTCAGCAACAATATAGAAAAAGTTTGCGGAAGATAACGGATCCTCCACAAAAAAAGAGATAAACAAGGGGCACCACTGAGGTAAATTGCAAAAATGTGTAGAAACTTTATTTAGGCACTTGTGCCAATATAAAAGATTATATACAGGTGAAAAGATGTGGCACACCAAATACAATAAAATAATTAAAAACAAACAGTAGTAAATGGACAACCATCAACCCGGATTGATGTAGAAAACTGATGAAGAATACACAGTGGACCTGTGATAACGTAGAAGGTTCGGTATTGCACTGTCCCAGAATGCCGGTAATTAGTATAAGGTGAACAAATACAGCAAAGAAATCCAGCACAGTCCCCAGTACCATGGAACATCAAAAATTGATTGAACCGCAAAAAAATACCTCATTAGAGAAAGTGTGAATTTAGGTAAGGTCATAGCAATGATGCATTTATTCTACACAGCAATTTTTAACAGATTACAGCACCATTGACTTTGGTCCCTGTTCCAGTGGAGCTTACTGTATACCGTCTACAAAGTTACATACTAATATTCTCAAAATATCAGTTTATCGAGTAAAGAGTAACCATTTTTTTTTGGAGTGATTACCCTTCACTTTCTGTCCTGTAGACACATTAGGGCATGAGCCGATATCTTTACAATGTGAGGGACAGTTGTCTCATGTACAAGTGTGTCCATTGGAAAATTTGCCACTCTGGTTGCAACTCAAAACTTTGGATTTATCCTAACTTTGATTCATGGTAACATTCATGTTCAGGGCAATTAGAGAGATGAAATATCCCTAACTGGGACACAGACAGCAGTGTAAACCTGGCAGTGGATCTAACCCCTTACCACTTTACCAAAATGTAAAAAAAAAAAAGAGCTTCTTGTTGGATAAAATAAAGATATTGTTTGTTTTATTTCTATAATGATCCGCCACATTACTGAAAAACAGAGACAACTGTGTACCTATTGAAATGCAATTAACACCCTCAGTGCAGTGTTATAAACCACCTGTGTTATTATACGCAAGAGAGTACCTCATTCTGCCATCTGTAAAACACAGAGACTTCTGGAGTGCTTCCTGATGGCATCTGAACAAGTTCTTGTTAGAGAAAATAATCCACAAGACAAAAAAGGAATAGTTCTTTCTAAAGTTTACTATTCCAAGTTGCCACAGAAATGCATAGCAACCAAAACAAAAACCTTCTTTATTCTCTTTAATTGGCTATTCTTATTAGTTTATTTAGGCTGTTGACACCAGACATATTCCCTTGTTGTGATGCTAAGCTTATATGCCTGTTCCTGTATATGTGACAGGTTTTATATTGTTAACAAATATACATGCATATGCTATGTATTGAGGAGTTCATTTAAAGCAGAGACTTCAAGCAAACAACTAGATAAACATTGAAAAACCTATACAGGAAAGGTTTTTACTGCCAAGAGATTGGTAATTCTTTTCAGCCAGTCTTGTAAATCACCAGAGCCTGCCCAACTGCATAGCCAGGAAGAAGACAACTGTATGTATTATTCCAACTTGGCAGATTCCTGCATCTGTTCATTGGGGTGTGATAAAGTTATGTGCCTAGAATTCAATTTTAAAGTAGAACTATGACCTCTCACTTAAAAAAAAAAAAAAAAAAGGGTAGCAGCATATACACTTATAGTTTTCTCTTGGATCTACAGCAAAGTCAAACAAATACCTGTAGAGCTTGCCAGTGAAGTCCACCTGACACAGCTTCCTGAGATGAACTGGCAACAATGCTGCACTGCTCCAGAATTCAGAGCAGAATCACCATTCTCATGTAAGCTGTGCTTACTTTCACTACAGTGGGATTAAAAAAAATATTGCAGGGGGAATGACTACCAGTATTGTCACTGCTAGTTCCCAAGCCTGTAGCTTGTGACTCACCACCTGACTACACCTAGTTGTGTCCATTGCTTGCTGGATTGACGGTAGTGCCTCTGTCGAGGAGATCCTCTCAATGCAAGCTGCAGTTTCTAGAGGTGACAGCATGTAAAGCACAAATGAAAACAAGGATAGGCAAACTAGGACTTTAGTTAACTTTTTGAGGCATCTGTATCACATAATAAGTGGATTTGGAGCTTCCTTATACTGTCATATAGATGCTTTTAGTTATAATTTAACCACTTTACCACCGGAGGATTTTGCTGTCTTGCGTCCAGGCCACTTTTTGCGATTCGGCACTGTGCGACTTTAACTGACAATTGCGCAGTCATGCAATGCTGTACCCAAATTAAATTTACGTCCTTTTTTTTCCCACAAGCAGAGCTTTCTTTTGGTGGTATTTGATCACCTGTGCGATTTTTACTTTTTGCGCTATAAACAAAAAAAGAGCGAAAATTTTGAAAAAATAACAATATTTTGAAATTCCCCCCCAAAAAATGTAAAAAATCTAAATTTTTTATCATTTTTGGCTAATTTGTTTTCTGCTACATATTTTTGGTAAAAAAAAATCGCAATAAGCGTATTTTGATTGGTTTGCGCAAAAGTTATTGCCTTTACTAACTACGGGAAAGATTTCTGTCATTTTTGGTGTTTTTTTTTTTAACGAGTAATGGCGGCGATCTGCGATTTTTTTTGCGGGACTGCGACATTGCGGCGGACAGATTGGACCCTTGACTGACATTTCTGACACTTTTGGGGGTACCAGTGACATTACTACAGTAATCAGTGCTATAAATATGCACTGTTACTGTAAAAATGACACTGGCAGGGAAGGGGTTAATTTTATTGGAGAGGGAGGGGTTAATGTATGCCTGGTGCTTACTGACATGTGTGGGGGGAGGTGACTGAGTGAAACAGGGACAGATCGCAGGTTCAGCTATGCTGAACCCTGCAATCTGTCACTGTCTGTCACACTCGATTCCCCAACGATCCCCGACGATCCCCGACGATTCCCAGACAATCGGGGAAGAGCGGCGGTGATCACCGCCGCTCCTCCCCTGGCCCGATTCCCGATGTGACTGAAAACAGCGGGAGCGAGCCTCCGGTGGCGCGCGCGCCGCCCACAAGGGGAGGAGTCCAGGGTCGTAGGTCTACGTCGCTGGACGATAACGAGCCACATTGCCGCAGTAGCAGCAATGTGAGCGGGGGTAAAGCGGTTAAATCATATCACCTGCTTATTTTAAGTACAGTATCTGTACAGTATATATATATATATATATATGTATATATATATATATATATACATATATATATATATATATATATATATATACATATATATGTATATAATATATATGTGTGTGTATGTGTGTGTATATATATATATATATATATATATATATATATATATATATATAGATATATATAGATATATATAGATATATATAATATATATGTGTGTGTATATATATATATATATATATATATATATATATATATACAGTATATATATCTATATATCTGCCTATCTATATATATTTATATATATATATAGAGATAGATAGATATAGATATATATTGGTAGACAATATTGTCAGAGGACCTTGTCAGGGATGTCTAATTTGTTTGACGTGCTGCACATCAATTGCTTCATTTAGCTTTCATCTATGCAGAACAAAAAAAAAAAAAAATGACAATCTAATTGGTTGTTCTGAGCTTTAAAAAGGACCTGACCCTTTATGTTAATAATTAATACGTACAGTGCAAGGTATGACAATATAAAATTTCTACTTTGTTTACCAAAAATAGCAATTTCCACAGAAACAGATGGTCTGGCTCTCTGCTGACAGTTACAGATAATTACATGCAAAGCATATAGTATAGAAAAAAAGCAAAAACAACATACAATTTGCATGTTACTAGATAATTACGTTACATATATTGCATGTGTTTCAAAGCATGAAAAAAAAAGCTTTGAACGGGTAAATCTCTTCTTTTAAACACACCTTCTAAGCCAGAGGGTTGTGAAACAGAGGAAAAATGTATTTTTCTGGTGTGAGATATAAGACTTTAACCACTTTACAACCGGAGGATTTTGCTGTCTTCCGTCCAGGCCACTTTTTGCGATTCGGCGCTGTGCGACTTCAACTGACAATTGCGCGGTCGTGCAACGCCGTACCCAAACGAAATTTACGTCCTTTTTCTCCCACAAACAGAGCTTTCTTTTGGTGGTATTTGATCACCTGTGCGATTTTTACTTTTTGCGCTATAAACAAAAAAAGAGCGTTTATTTTGAAAAAATAACAATATTTTTCACATTTTTTTATATGAAATTCCCCCCAAAAAAGATGTAAAAACCAATTTTTTTAAAAGTTTTTTGCCAATTTGTTTTATGCTACATATGTTTGGTAAAAAAAATCGCAATAAGCGTATTTTGATTGGTTTGCGCAAAAGTTATTGCGTTTACTAACAAAGGGAAAGATTTCTGTCATTTTTGGTGTTTTTTTTTTAACGCGTAATGGCGGCGATCTGCGATTTTTTTTGCGGGACTGCGACATTGCGGCGGACAGACCGGACCCCTGACTGACATTTTTGACACTTTTGGGGGTACCAGTGACATTACTGCAGTAATCAGTGCTATATATATGCACTGTTACTGTAAAAATGACACTGGCAGGGAAGGGGTTAATTTTATTGGAGAGGGAGGGGTTAATGTATGCCTGGTGCTTACTGACGTGTAGGGGGGGAGGTGACTGTGTGATTCATGGACAGATCGGATGTCCAGCTATGCTGAACAGTCCGATCTGTCACTCCCTGTCACTATGGAGATCCGTCCGCTGTGTTTACACACAGCGGGCGGATCTCCAGACTCGATCCCCGACGATCGGGTAAGAGCAGCGGCGATCGCCGCTGCTCCTCCCCTGGCCCGACTCCCGCTGTGAATGAAAACAGCGGGAGCGAGCCTCCGGCGGCGCGCAAGCGCCGCCCAGAAGGGGAGGAGTCCAGTCACGTTAATACTACGTGACTGGACGGGAACGAGCCACACTGCCGCAGTACTATTACCGTAAGCGGTAGTAAAGTGGTTAAATCCTCCGGTGATCATGAATGTTATCAGCTCCCTTGGCTCTGAGAGCAAACATAACTAACAACATAGTATAACTCAAATAAATTCTAGTGTCACCACTTCCAGAAAAATGGACATAGTTTAGAAAAATATCAGTTAATAGTGTATAAACAATAGCTGCCCCTTAAAAATTGAATTTGTTAAATGATATCAACATAGCACAGGCCCTATTCCTCTCCCTGCACTTCCACTCTCAGGTTGTCAAAATGAGAATTGGGATTTGCTCCACATTACAGAAGTGGCTGGAGCAACTGCTCTGTAAAACTAAGCTTCCAAACAGGATTCAGAAGCTTCATTAATAAATACAATGTAACAACATTATCATTACATAACAATTACTCGGTTTCCTTCATGTGCAGAAGAAATGGGTGTGACATCATAGCGTGAGAGTGAAAACATCTTACAAGTAAAAACCTGTTCCTATTTAACCCCTTATTTACCCTTAGTTAACAATAACCTGCCCTAATTAACTCATTCCACCCCTTACCTACTATTTTTCAGCTGATTTTATTTTTTTTTCCCCCCCTAAATGTTTTTATTATTCTTTTTTATAACTTGCAATAAAGTGACTGATATTTCAAAATATGAACAGCCTTTAAATTCAAATTTGTTTCTATTATTTAAAGTGATTATTTAAAGTGTTTGTAAACACCTATATGTACCCTGTGAATTGACTAATCTCAGGTGATACACAGAGATTAAACAATTCCTCCTACATAAGTTGTACCTTTTTATCTATAGCCATCTCTCCTCTACATCCATTAAAAGTGCTGAGTTTATAAAGATTGTTTGAGAGTTCAGAAAAAAGGGGACAGAGAGCTGAAGTTACACTTTGCAAAACTCAGTGGGGAGAGCTGATTGGAGGGAAGGGACACCCCCCCCCCTTCACACAGCACACAGTAACAGAGCTGAGGTTGTCAATCAGCTCCCTCCCCTGCCACCTTTTTTCTCTTGGTGTCATGAAAACTTGTCAGAAGTGATTCATGCTGATACCCGAAGAACAAAGCAGCAGACAAAAATTACACTTAGTGCTCCTAATTGACACAAGTATACACCATAGAAGGATATGCTTTGTTCATATTTCATGTCTGATGTTTACAACCACTTTAACCACTTTACCACCGGAGGATTTTGCTGTCTTACGTCCAGGCCACTTTTTGCGATTCGGCGCTGTGCGACTTTAACTGACAATTGTGCGGTCGTGCGACGCCGAACCCAAACAAAATTTACGTCCTTTTTTTCCCCACAAACAGAGCTTTCTTTTGGTGGTATTTGATCACCTGTGCGGTTTTTACTTTTTGCGCTATGAACAAAAAAAGAGCGTTTATTTTGAAAAAATAACAAAATTCTTAACATTTTTTTATATGAAATTCCTCCCAAAAAATATGCAAATTTTTTTTAAATTTTTGGCCAATTTGTTTTCTGCTACCTATGTTTGGTAAAAAAAATCACAATAAGCGTATTTTGATTGGTTCTTCGCAAAAGTTATTGCGTTTACTAACTAAGGGAAAGATTTCTGTCATTTTTGGCGGGTTTTTTTAACGCGTAATGGCGGCGATCTGCGATTTTTTTTGCGGGACTGCGACATTGCGGCGGACAGATCGGACCCTTGACTGACATTTTTGACACTTTTGGGGGTACCAGTGACATTACTGCAGTAATCAGTGCTATATATATGCACTGTTACTGTAAAAATGACACTGGCAGGGAAGGGGTTAATTTTATTGGAGAGGGAGGGGTTAATGTATGCCTGGTGCTTACTGACGTGTGTGGGGGGAGGTGACTGAGTGAGTGAGGGACAGATCGGATGTTCAGCTATGCTGAACACTCCGATCTGTCACTCCCTGTCACTGAGGAGATCCGCCCGCTCTGTTTACACAGGCAGGCAGATCTCCAAACTAGATTCCCCGACGATCGGGGAAGAGTGGCGGCGATCGCCGCCGCTCCTCCCCTGGCCCGACTCCCGATGTGAACGAAAACAGCCGGAGCGCGCCTCTACAGGGGGAGGAGTCCAGCGACGTAGGTCTACGTCGCTGGACGATAACGAGCCACTGTGCCACAGTAGAGGCACAGTGAGCGGTCGGCAAGTGGTTAATACTCTTTCTGCTTATATACACCTTCACTTGGCTATCCAGTTTTCCATTTTATAACTAGGCAAGTTTGTTTTTGTTTTGCTTTTTGCTTTTTTTTTTTGCTTTTGTCATCATTGACATAGCCATAGCATAGCACACATGCATTGATATCAGAAGATTTATTTCATGTCTGCTACTATCTTGTAAAAAGGAGTGATTATCATAGCTTCTGTGTACCCTCTGTTATTACTTGTCTTGCTGTCCTTCGAATGGGTGTACACTTGTGTGAGTATATTGTATCCTGTATGTCCTTTCCCCCTCCTCTCGTGTGGCCCTAGTTTAGTACCACACATTTTTCATATTTTTGCTAGCTATCATCAGGAATAAAGCTGGACAAGTGGCCTGGACTGTTCTGTATGCTTCATAGACTGACATAGAGATTAAACAGGACAGTGGAGCCCCAAAAAAGCTATCATCTGATGGTAGTTGCAGTTCTCCCATTCACAGAACTTGACATGGCTGGGTGTCATGTTTTTTTTTTTATTTTCTTAAATTGTGACCACAGGTGCAAGCAGAAGATCACTGGCCCATTGCAACAACAGGGGATTTGCAGAGGGTGCAGGCTGCTAATTTTGTTACATGTTACACCCTAAATATTGGTGCAACATGTTACTAAAGGTGAATGCATCCTTTTATCAACACAGTGATCTCTATAACTTAGTAGTTACAATGAAGGTAAAGGGGTTATTTAACCAAAGGTAAACACGAACACGATGTTAACTATGCAAGGAAATTTCCACTTAGCTTAGTGAAGGAGGTAAAGCTCTAAAGATGTACAAATACAAAATTCTGTGTTAAGTTAAAAAATCCTGGCAAAGTAAGCAGTATTGGTAAATCCTTTGGTAAATCCACCCTATAGCCTCCAAAATGACAAAAGAAAAGGATCAATACCTTTGTGACACAGTTCCTCAAAGTTTTACATTGTGAGCTTCACAAATCTAGAATACATGACATCCTGCCATTCAGAAGACCCTCTAAAACCAATGCACATGGATGATTTACCAAGTATAAAAAGCACAAACTGGACTCTTGAGTGATGGAAAAAAGTATGATCTGATGAGTTATCTTCACTCTATCTGGATAATTGTATATTGTGAGAATGCCAAAGAATATAAATACTAGAATAATATAAAGCCAATATTTCTGTTGCCAACTGGTTAATAAAGTTCAGAATCTATAATGGCATAAGTAATCATATTGTATAAGCATGAGTCATTACAAAAGAATAATGCTTTGAGTGGTTGTTTAATAACATAATAATGTGGGGACATTCTACAGGACCATGTTAACCCTATTATGCAAACAATGCAAGTCTATGTAAGGACAAAACTTTTTCTTGGTTTTGTATAGTGCAAGCAAATATTAAGATCTATCTGATTTTTATTTTGCGCTTTTTGTCCCCACTGGGCAGACTTAACCTCCCTATTTGTCCTCTCGCTCAATATAAAGAAAGTAAAGGAATTTCACAGGAACAAGAAGTAAGGGGAAATCTTACACCCATGTCCATATGTCTGAGGATAGAGCTCAACAGGGTTTGTGTGAGGATTACTGGGGCCAGGGGAGGACTGGGCCAGGGGGCAGGGGGGCAATCGCCCCTCATCTGCTCTGATGCCCCGTAAAAAGGCTGCACTGCTTCTGCCACAGACATGCCTAAAGGATTCCCGGTGAAGAGAAGTAAAAAGTCCCCGCCACTGACCTACTGAGTGCAGGATGAAAACAAGGACAGAGCACAGGCCTCCCCCTAACAGAGATGGTGTAAACTATGTCTGAGCTAAGGCGGGTTCCGTGCCCCATTGGAGACTCTCCTCCCCTGGCCAACACTGAGCAAGCTGTCCCAGCTCCACCCTGGTGGCCAGGTCAGGAACCTGGATTCAGCCAGTGAGTAGAGAGTACCTGGAGTGGATCTGCAGTATATATATTTATAAAGTCGCGCTAAATATAAATGAGAAAAATATCAAATGTCCTTTAGTGAGTCCTGCAGCCTGAAATGGGGGTCAGGTGGAGGCTAGGAAGAGGGAAAGTGGGAAGAAGACCATGGGCCTCTGGTTTGTACTTGCCCCCTGAGTCAGTTGCCAGTAAGCCCCTGACTGGGACAGTGATGGCCTTTTGTAGACTCTGCTATGACTGCCAAATGAATATTTAGGAAATTAAAATGTTTTGCCTAATGGAAATCTCCATTTACACTAAGGATCCATTCACACTAGCGTGACTTGTCAGGCGACTTGGTCGCCTGACAAGTCGCGGTCGGTCGCTCGCCATTGAATAGTACAGGACCCGTTCTAATAGGAGCGACACAAGTCGCTCCGACTTAGAAAAAGGGTCCTGTACTACTTTGGGGCGACCTGGAGGCGACTTGCATTGACTTCAATTATATGAACTCCGTGCAAGTCGCGCCGAGGTCGCCCCACAAAGTCGTGTCGCGCCAGTGTGAATGGGCGCTAAAACAATTCTGTATAATTGCTCTATAAGTTATTTGATATTTAAGATAATAAAATGTACTTTTTTTTTTCCAATCCAAAACTATCGTAAAAAAAATCTGATTTTGCTTCTATGAAATATGATGTACTTTACTGTTGTTGTACAGAAACCCCAATTATTGTATTTTCCTGTTTGTGTCACTTCTAAAGGGATGCATGTGCCACAGCTTTACTTGGACAAATATAATGAAAGCAGATGCTCACAGTCAGAATTCTGGCTATAAAAGAACACAATAAAACAAACTGCAATTTCTTCAGAAAAAAAAATATATGCAAAAAGAAAAATGTATACATTATATACAGTTAATATGGGCAGGATAGTTTTCTCCATAAAACTATAATCATAATGTAAATAAAGAGGTTTATATACTAATGTCAAACAACCTGTTTATTTTTCAAGTGGAGTAGCACTGTGCAAGGGAGGGCATGTTCTCCAGAACTTAGCGAATGTGGTGAAATTTAACTTTGCATAGAATACCGCTAATAAAGAGCAAGAAAAATGAAAACAAATTTTGCCTGAACACGATTGGATGATGGAAGTCAGCAGATTTTCAAGCTCATTACGCTCTAGGGATAATTCCCTTGCAAAGTGCGACTTTGCCTGCAAAGTGAACAGATTATTTGCCTTTAGTAAATCAAAGCCCCATCACCGTTGCAAGTTTAAAGGCACTGGGGTTGATTTATTAAAACTGGAGAGTGCAAAATCTGGTGCAGCTTTGCATAACAACCAATCGGCTTACAGATTTTTATTTTCAAAGCTTAATTGAACAAGCTGAAGTTAGAAGCCGATTGGGTACCATGCACAGTTGCATCAAATTTGGCACTCTCCAGTTTTAGTAAATAAAGTGTCAATTTAAACTGAAGCCAAATCTCAGTGACGGAAATAGCTTCTAAACAGGTCCCTAAACTTTTGATGTGAATTCTGGTCCTAGGTTAATACTAGGAAAATTATAATAAAAACAACATAAGACAAACAAAAGCAGATGGGAAATTGAATTTAGAATTAATAAACAACTATCTTTAAATATATATATATTTTTTTTATAAATGAAAGGTAGAAAATGTAACTGAAGTTCTTTTTTTAACTTTCACTAGTTGCTTAGCAACTTGAGATGAAGAATACTTATTAACCACTAGATTGCTGGAGCAAACATCTAAAACATACACAAAAAAAAACATAATTCTCCGTCTGCTGTATTAACAAATGTATATGTTTTATTTTTACTGGAAGAGGATAAAACAGCCCATGCATAAAGTCGTACAAAAGGCAAAATCAAAAATGGCATACTGGGCTCAATTTACTAAAACTGAAGAGTGCAAAATCTGGTGCAGCTGTGCATAGTAGCCAATCAGCTTCTAACGTCAGCTTCTTCAATTAAGCTGAAAGCTGATTGGTTTCTATGCAGAGCAGCACCATATTTTGCACTCTCCAGTTTTAGTAAATCAACCCCACTGTATATGATGCAGTCTGGCATTAGCATTGACAAAGTTGTTCTCGTTTTTCTGAGTGCCTATTGTGACTGTTGATCCTGCTGTTACTTTTAAACTTCCTTTATTAGGCCAAGCTGTCCAGCAAAAGTGGAAATAAGAGTGGTCGTTTTTTATTAATTTTTGTAAAAACTTTATGGCAAAAGGAACTAAAAGGTTTTGGAACTGCCTAAAGGGTGGATGTTGAAGGTTGGAGTTGGAGGTTGGTTTTAATGTGTTAGTCACTTATGTAAAGTCCATCTAAATCTACTAGTCCATCTCACACTACTTTCTCCAGACAATGCTGCTGTCAAAGAGTGTCTATATTAACCTGCCTATAGATTGATCAAAACTTGGCCGGTTAAGCAGGGACTTGCTGAATTTCGATTCATCTATGGCTCATGAATAGGCTTGTTGGAAAATGTTTGATCGGCTGCAGCGCTAATAAATGTATTCAGACAATGGAGGAATCCCTACTGCCTGAATACAAGAACACACCAGGGACCAGGGAGGACTGCTGTCCCATATATGGCCAGCTTTGGGTCTCATTCACACCGAGCAATTTTAAGCTGGAAGCTCAAGAATGCCCAACAAACCAAATCCCATTCATTTCAATGGTCCCTGTTCACATATGAGCGCTCTATCACCTGAAGGAAAACACCTGTTGCACAAAAAAGTACATGAGCTTCTTTTGTGATAGATTACAAATGTTTTTGGCCTCATAGACTTCAATAGAAAATGTCTGAAAACATTTTTCCTGACAGACTCCATGGCAGCACACGTATGGGTAGGCTCCGCCTCCTCTCCTACCCTATAGGACCCCACTCCCATAAATTTTTGCTCCAAGCCAGGAGCCGTGTTCCTTTTTTGTCCTCCTTCCGCAAGAGAAGTCTTACCTTATAGGATGCGTTTTCTTACATACCTGGTGGCGTGTGGCTTTCCTGGATGATGCCTTTCTACCTTAGTCCAGCAATCTCAGTACTACTGGGTGGACCCGGGCAATTTGAAATGATGCCGGAAGATGCCATAAATCCTGAATGAGAGGTGGGCTGCATCGCTTGGCCAAACGTCCTTGCTACTATGCCCTGACGCACACGCTAGTCTCCGGTTGAGGAGCGTTCCAGGTCCTTCTGTCGGTATTGGTGGTAATGTATTGCTTACTTTATACTTTATATCGTTTTGCTTCCTGGTTAGTATGGCGGCTGGAGCGCTCCTGCGTTCCAGGCCGTCGCTCTCGGCTCCTCCCCCTGCCTCCTGATTCCCAGTTGGGTGTTCATTGCGAGGCTTGGTTCCTAAGTGGTCTGCGCTTGTGCGCACGCCACTTCCGGTCCTCCATGACGCGGTGGCGTCGGGGGGGGCGTGGCTTTACGGCCCCCGGGAAATTTAAACAGCTGATGGAGCTGTCATTCTTGGGATGTCTGTGGGCTTTTGCGGCGGTCTCCCCACGCTGTGTCTCTGCCTGTGTTTGGTAAGTCCTGTGCTGGGTCAGTCCTGCTTGAATGGGGGAGGGGAAAGGCGGCTATGGGAAGGTAAGATTGAGTTCTTACATCCTTCCTATTGCAGGTTATCTCGCTGTGATTTGCAATGGATGCCTCACCGCCCCCCGGTGGCCAGTCCCTGCGCAACAGGTGAGCTTTAGCTTTTAACTCTCGCTTGTCTGCCAGCTGGCTTACTGTAGCCTGAGCTTTTCTTTCCTTTGTTTTCAGCCCTTTTAGGTCTGACCAACGTCCTGCATCGGGATCAAAGGATAGATCACCTTCAGGCCATCACCATGCATCATCCAAATCCAGGCACCATAGATCCAGATCTAGGTCTAGGCGCCATGATGATTGTCCAAGCCGGTCTTCCCGACATGCTGACCGCCCCGCACACAAATCTTGCTGGGGTTGTAGGGCTGTAGTCCCTGAGGATAGATCCTTGTGTGATGCCTGCTATTCTCGGGCAATCAAGGAAAAACAAGTCCCAGATCCACCAGTGGAAACCCTGGTCAGGCGGATCGTGCAAGAATCCTTAAGGGATTGGGATTCCAACCGGCTGTCTGGGCATACAACTGATACTCCAGTTCTCCCTCAGAGGGAAGACGTAGAGCCAGGCACTTCCCAGCCGAGTCGCTTCTCGGATTCCTCTGAAAGTGAGGATGACCTAGAAGACCAAAGTTCAGGTTTTGATTTTGCCATGATCTCTCCGCTAGTAAGAGCGGTAAAAGAGGCGTTAAAATGGGAAGAGCCAGCAGACTCCCCAGCAAAACAGAAGAAATACTTTAAGCATCTCAAGAAAGAACGGGATCATTTCCCTTTTCTGAATGAGCTGGGGGAAATCATTACAGACGAATGGCATGGAGTTGAAAGAAAGAATTCCTTATCGTCCAAATTTTCCAGGTTATATCCTTTTAAGACCGACAAAGTGAAGCATCTTGATTCTGCACCTACAATAGACGCAGCCTTGATGAGGCTAGTCAAACACGTTACCCTACCTTTGGAAGATTCCGTCTCATTTAAAGATGGTCTGGATAGACGAATTGATACGGATCTCAAAAAGATCTATCTGTTAGCTGGTATGACCTGCAAGCCAGCCCTAGCCCTTGCAGCCACATCCAAAGCTATGGAGGCTTGGGTAGATAACGTGGAGACCACACTGAAAGGTGTCTCAGAAGAAGCAGCCAGAAGCTCGGCTGTGTATGAACTAAGGTTAGCAACGGCCTTTTTGGGAGAGGCTTCCATTGATATCATTCGCCTGGTGGCGCGGGTCATGCTCTCTTCTGTCACGGCCAAACGTGCTTTATGGTTACGTCCCTGGCTGGCCGATCCTGCTTCCAAACAAGCCTGGTGCAGGATTCCGTTTGAGGGTGCGTCCCTTTTTGGCAACAAGCTGGACAGTGCCATTACCCGTGCCACTGGTGGTAAATCAGGTTTCCTCCCTCAGGATCGCCGTTTGTTTGACCGCAGAAGATTTCAGCACAAACCAAGTTCGGATCGATCCAGAGAAGCTCGATCTTACAGGCCTGGACGTGAGTTCAGAAAGAATTGGAAAAGATCTCAACCTACAGGTCAGAAGTTCAACAAGGGAACACCTTCTAGTGGTCGGGAGACCACAAAGTCTTTTTGATATCAGGCCTGCTCAAGCGTTGCGAGTAGGCGCTCGTCTACGTCAGTTTGCGCACGTTTGGGCAGCCTCGATTACGGACCAGTGGACCGTCAAGACTGTGTCTCATGGTCACGTTTGGTCTTTCAAAGAAACTCCAATTCTGCGGTTCATCCCTACGGCTCTACCTCGCGTAGAAGAAAAGAAGTCAATTCTTCTGTCATACGTAGATTCCCTGATCTCTCAAGGTGCTGTCATCCCAGTTCCGGCCGAAGAAAGGTTTCAAGGCCTTTATTCACCTCTATTCATGGTGCTAAAGAAAAACGGTTCTTGGAGACCGGTCATAGACCTGACTCATCTGAACTCTTTCATAAAGAAAGAGAGGTTCAGGATGGAGACACTCTTCACTATCCGCCAAGTGGTGCAACCAGAAGATTGGATGATCTCCATAGATCTAAAAGATGCCTATTTCCATGTCCCAGTGGCAGCAGAACTACAAAAGTTTCTTCGCTTTGCCGTGGGTCAAGTGCATCTCCAGTTTACCTGTCTCCCTTTCGGGCTTACCACCTCACCTCGAGTCTTTTCAAAGGTCTTACTGGCTATTGTAGCTCTGATCAGATCGAAAGGGATCCGACTGTTTCACTACTTAGAGGATCTGCTTCTTCTTTCTCAAGACCAAGCACAGATTCTGCAACACAGATCTCAGGTAATCTCCACCCTTCAAGAATTCGGGTGGCTCTTGAATCTGGAGAAAAGCCATCTGGATCCGTCAAAATCCTTGATCTTCCTGGGGGCACTCTTCAACACCTCCAGAGGCACCATCTCTCTTCCAGTGGAGAAGATTCCGGTGATCCGCAGCAGAATACAACCGGCAATGTCAACTCCCTATCTTCGGGCATCACAGTGTCTGAAAATAATAGGGACCATGGTCTCCACGGCCCCCATGGTCAAGTGGGCACAGTGGAGGATGAGGCCCTTTCAAATCGGTTTCCTCCGCCAATGGAGCTCTGGGAATCCAGACACTCCTGTACGGATAACATCCTCTATGAGGGCGAGTCTGTCTTGGTGGCTACAACGGGAAAATCTCCTGAATTGTCATTCGATCGTTCCCGTTCCTTGGATCGTTGTGACATCGGATGCCAGCCAGACGGGCTGGGGTGCGCACTGCCTGTCAGAGGTGGCCCAGGGCAGGTGGGACTTTCCCACCCTCGGGTTGGTCTCAAATGTCCTGGAGCTTCGGGCAGCTTTTCGTGCCATCATGGCTTTCCGTCACTTGGTGAAAGGGTCCTCGGTCCTTCTACGGCTAGACAATACGACGGCAGTCGCATATATCAAGAGGCAAGGGGGCACCCGCAGTTCCTCCCTTCTGGAAGAAGTGAAACCGATCATGGCATGGGCCCAACGGAATCTTGCCAATCTATCAGCTGCTTATCTTCCAGGAGTCCAGAACGTTCAGGCAGATTTTCTGTCAAGAACCAATCTAGACAACAACGAATGGTCTCTTCATCCAGAAACCTTCAAGTGGGTCATCTCTCTGGGGATTCTTCCGGAAGTAGACCTGTTTGCCTCTCCAAACAATGCCAAACTGACGAAATTCTACTCGAGATGGCGTTACCCCCAAGCCTACGGGGTAGATGCTCTGACGGACCACTGGAAGTTCCACAAAGCATATGCTTTTCCCCCGGTCCCAGTGATATTCAAGTTCCTGCAGAGACTCAGGAGAGAGAGGGTAGAAATCATAGCAATTCTTCCGTTTTGGCCAAGGAGGCCCTGGTTTCCTCTGCTGCTCCAACTGAGCTTTCGGGATCCTGTTCCCCTGCCATTCAGGTCGGACCTTCTATCTCAGGGTCCAGTGCTGCATCCATGCCCAGCGCAGTTACATCTCATGGCATGGTCCTTGAGAGGGAAAGACTAAAAGCTCTTGGCTGTCCAAGTGCGGCAATGTCCACAATGATGAGTGCCAGGAGACCGGGCACCAACAAAGTCTACGAGAGGATCTGGTCTAAGTTTGAGGATTACATGTCTAATGAGTCCGATTTCATCACTAATCCTAAGATCCATCACATTCTGGGGTTCCTCCAGACAGGCTTAGACCTATCTCTGGCTGTTGGCTCTCTCAGAGTACAGATCTCAGCAATCTCTGCCTTCACGGGGACCTCATGGGCAAAACATCCTCTGGTCCGGCAGTTTTTCAGAGGTGCGTCAAGAATGAGACCTCCCAGGAAACCCAGGTTCCCCAAATGGGACCTTCCACTAGTCCTTGAGTTTCTCTCAACAACAGTTTTGGAACATGGAGATTCCCTCTTCCTTAAGAATCTGTCTATGAAGACGGCCTTTTTAGTAGCCATCACATCGGCTAAACGTGTCTCTGAAATTAGTGATCTAGGTTGCAAAGAACCTTTTCTGACATTTTTTCCTGATCGGGTTGTCCTGGTCCCTATGCTAGGGTCCAATCCGAAGGTAAATTCAGTTTTTCATGTCAACCAAGAGATTGTTTTACCTACATTCAAGTCTCAAGATGACCAGAGTACCCATCCGTTGGATGTGGGCGAAGTCCTTCAAACATACTTGAAGTTCACAGCTTCCTTTCGCAAGTCAGACTATCTATTTGTTCTCTTTTATGGAAAGAACAGAGGCAAGAGGGCTTCTTCCAGAACAATTTCTAGCTGGATAGTTCAGACCATCCAGTGGGCATATAGAGCCAAGGGACTGGCTCCTCCGGAAGTGGTGACGGCTCATTCCACCAGAGGGATTTCTACGTCTTGGGCGGCTTCCCTTCATGTTGCACCAGATGTCATTTGCAGAGCGGCCTCATGGTCCTCAATTAACACTTTCATGTCACACTATTGTGTTGAACCTGCTTCTTTATCCTCAGTTGATTTTGGTTTAAAGATTTTGTCTGTTGACGGTGCAAATTAAACCTATTTCTGTTTGACCAGCAGTTGCCCACCCGGGTGTGTATGGCTAGTTATTTCCCATACGTGTGCTGCCATGGAGTCTGTCAGGAAAACGGAAAATTTATATCAATACTTACCGTAATTTTCCTTTCCTGATAGAACTCCATGGCAGCAGGAGTTCCCTCCCATCTGCTGGAGTAGTCTATATATGGAACACGGCTCCTGGCTTGGAGCAAAAATTTATGGGAGTGGGGTCCTATAGGGTAGGAGAGGAGGCGGAGCCTACCCATACGTGTGCTGCCATGGAGTTCTATCAGGAAAGGAAAATTACGGTAAGTATTGATATAAATTTTCCGTTGACTTGAGCGTTTTACAATCGTTTTGTCGCTAATTGCTGCTCAAACAGTAGCTCTCCACCCCTAATTAGATATGTGCAGAACGGAAACATTTGTTTCTTTACATTTAGCTTTCATTCAATTCCTTTTAGTTTTAATTTTCCCTTTAATTTTCTAACAAATTCCAAATTTTCATAACGATTGGAATTTAGATCAGTCGAAAAGTGATCGACCAATTCTAATTCTGTTTGAAGAATAGATGGTTGTTAAGCAGCAGGCTGGGAATCTGGTCACCACATCCTTAAAAACTGATGAGTCATCAGCTGTCAGCGGGCTTCCCCACTGACAGCTGAATGTAAAAAAAAGAATGCCGGTAATGACAAGTAAACAGAAAAAAACGGGGGGGGGGGGGGTCTCCCAAAAATCCATACCAGACAGTTATCCGAGCATGCAGTCCAGCAGGCCAAGATAGGGACCTGAACCATACCAGGCGGTGCTATGGGGGAGGGGGTTTGCCCCTCTCATCCCAAAGCACCCCTTGTCCCCATGTTGATGGGGACAGGGGCCTCTTCCCCACAACCCTGGGCTGTGGTTGTGAGGGTCTGCGGATGGGGGGCTTATCAGAATCTGGAAGCCCCTGTATGTGAACGAGTACCCCCCACCCATTCACCAAAAAAAGTGTAAAAAGTGAAGACAGATTTTTTGACAAGTTCTTTATTAAAAAATAAAAAACAATGTCCCCTGATGTAGATCCATCCTAAATCACACCACCCGCCACACCTGAATAAAAAAAAAAGCTACGCCTGTGACAAAGGCTAACCACCAACTGCCTGCTCCTCCGTTTGACATTTCTTAAATAGCTAAGGAGCAGAGTCACCCAATGACATCAGCGGGTGACGTCACCCCCATGTGACATCACTGACCCAGCATGCAGCTTATGACTCATCAATTGTTTAGGATGCAGCGGCTGGCTTCCCGACCCGCTGATTAACAACCAGTTGTTCTTCACAAAGAATTTGAATCATGTTTTATCTGATCCAAATTGTAAATGTCTACCCCTCCTCTCACTCTCCTCCCCCTAGTACTTTCTCTTGGCTAAACAAAAATGCCTGAAGCTGGAAAATTCTTGTAAAAAGCTGCAAAAACGCTAAAGAAAAGATGCACAAAATTGCCAGTACATCGCCACACTCAGGTTTAATGGATCCTAAGACACCCTAAGATGGGAAGTGTACTAAAGGCTGAATAACCAGTTAAAAATAAAGGAAAAAAAACCCTTAAAATGGAAAAAAAAAAAAACAATCCATCCACATCTAATGATTGGTAAGCTGCAATACCTTACATGTATTTTTTCTTTTGGGTATATTCTTGTGGCTTTTTTGCAATTTTTTTTTTTTTTTTAGTTCTGTGTAATCACACATAAGGGTTATTCTACCTTACCCCTGTAACTTACAGTCTCTCTTTAGAGATGATATAGCTAACAAAAACCAGGGTTCAATCACTAAGATTGAAGACATACTTTTACAACATACTGTATGTTATTTTTCTTCACAATCATTTTCTCAACACACTGAATGACCCTGGAAACTGAGGACAGAGAACCAGATCTGCATTTCTCTTGGTCCCTAAGCTCCTTAAATTCATTATGCAGATCATAAAATCTTAATAATCCTATCAATGTAAAAGAATTGTGTTACAGACTATACAAGATGAGTTTTAAACTTTAGCAGCCCAGGCTCTGAAGAGGTTTGTAGATCACTTCACAGTCTTTCGTAAAGATAAAAAGCATGAGGTAATCCAAACAAGTGTTTAGCAACTGACTGAACTGCCTGTACATCAAATTTCTACCATAGAACTGAAAACAAAAAAAGGAAGCCTAAATCTGTATCAGTAAGTATAACATTTTTATTTGCAAGCTCTAAATGTCATATTTACTCAGTGAAGTGAGAAAAAATAATAGTTGAGAACACTTTAAAGCAGTATTATTAAAAACCAAAGGTGGAATATATTGTAGCTTACCAATCATTCATTTTTAGGCTTTTTCTCCTTTGGTTTCACCTGGTAATCTGGCCAATGACATACTCCTGTATTAGATGCCCCCACTCTGGATGAAAGATCTTTGGACAGCAGCATTGGGGGGAACGTAGTATTAGAGGTACTAGCATATTTTTATACACTAACAAATAGATGCCAAACTTCGGCTAAGCCTGGGTAAAGATGATTAAAAGTTCAGCTGGTTCAGCAGCAACAGGCTAAATTTGTGTACAAAATCTGTATTATCAAAAACGGTTGAGTTAAACATAGTGTGCCCTGACATTTCTTGTGACATGATTATAAGGATATTAAATGTTTGGAGATCTGGGCAATCGAACATATATCAGACAGGACCTTGACAGAAAATGAAATACATTCTCTATTATGTAGAAGGTAAACTTTTTGGATCTTTAAGCTAAATACTTTGTCACCAAGTGGCTTGAATGAGGAGCTGGAGACACATACGTAAGTTAAATGATCCAAACAATTGGTCTTCTGTGGACGTAAGTGTTTAAAGCGGTGTTCCAGTCAAAAGTGGAACTTCCACTTATCTGTCTCCTTCCCACCTCAGGTGCTACATTTGGCACCTTTTGGGGTGGGGGGGGGAGAGGGCAGCGGGTACCTGTTTTTGACAGGTACCCTGTTCCCATTTCCGTCAGACCTCGCTGCAGCGAGGTACGCCAGAAGTTTGGCCCCCTCCTCCTCTCTCCTCCTTCCAGGCCAGTAATCGAGTGCAGTGCGCTTCGCGCATGTGCAGTAGGGACCAAGCCGTGAAGCCACAAGGCTTCACAACCGGGTTCCCTTACTGGCAATGGTGGCAGCAGCACCCGACAGCCGATGGAAACATTGGCTGTGGTGCCGACATCGCTGGATTCCAGAACAGGTAAGTGTCCTAATATTAAAAGTCAGCAGCTACAGTATGTGTAGCTGCTGACTTTTAATTTTTGGAAGGGGAGGCCAGAACACCACTTTACGTTATCCCCCACAGTTGTGACAGGTTTTAAATAGTCTTCTTCCCACTCACGGTCACACAATTGACAAGGCTCTATCGAGCGAACCATGTCTTGTGACTGCCTTTCATTCACCTGTGACGAATCCCCCTCCACCACAACACACAGCCCTAAACCGCATGGCCACCCGTGATGTCATCCCCTGGTGACGGCTGCCAAGTAAATCGGCTTCCTAGATCTCCATCCCTCTCTGCGCTCAGCCAGTACGGCGTGAGGCTGAGACATCTTCTCAGCCGTGTGACACTGGCCACGTTGTGAAGGCAAGCAGCTTTCACTCATGGTCAGGCTACCTATGACACCACGAGCTATCCCATGTACAGGCTCCGTGCAAGCCTGCATCAAGTAGCACGGCCGCAGGCTACAGTTCATTAACCCCAGGATTGTCAGCTACATCTCGAATAGAGGCAAGTAGACTTTCCAGTGGCTGTTTTTGTTATATGAGAGGAAGAGCGGTGATTCTAGTAACCTGCCAATTTATCCACAAGTAACAAGTTGTTGTAATTTTCCTTTTTATCAATTTTTGTACTTCATGTATTTGGAATAAATTGTCTTCTGCTTTTAAGCAAGCTGGTCTTGATTATATGACTTCTTATGGTTTAAGTGACACGTGCAGCAATATGTCCTAAAGCGCTGTCTCTGAGAGAACTCTTTCAAGTAAATTTCTGTACATGCGCCCCCTTGTCTGTTCAATTGAATCCGGTTGTCAAATTAAAACAAAAAAATGAATTTGGTGGCTTATTTTAACAAATTGTTAAAAGAATAAACAAATGTTCCCCTAATGGGTGAAAATGTGTTTTCCAAATCCATACAGGTAATGTACTAATGAACATAATCAATACTGATCAACTTTATGGGGACTGCTTGAGTTTATACACTAATGCCCCGTACACACGCGTCGATAGTTGGCCGTGAATTTTCGGGCAACGTCCGATCGGTCGATTTTCGTCTTGTTAGTATGATGCTTTCGACAACCGACTCCGACTTTTCGGCCGAAAAAAATCTGGTGTGCAGGCTATAAAATTTTTGTTGGCCGTCAACACAACGGCCGATTTTCCGTCAGTCAGTACAGATTTCGGCAGACAAAAACACACGGAAAGTAAACCATCATATGACATCACTTCTGAAGTTGATTTTTGTTGGCCGAGAAAATTTGTGTGCAGTCTAGAGCACATTTCAACCAACACAACAACAATGGACAAAAGTCGGCCGATTGGTCGGCCGATAATCATTGCGTGTGTACGAGGCATAAGGCCCCTTTCAGATGGAGTGGATCCATCCAAATGGAATCCGCCTGCTCAGAGAGGGATCTCTCCACTGCTCCCCGCTGAGCAGGCAGATGACAGTCTATGTCTGCTCCGCTATGCAAAGCAGAATCGGACACAGCCCCTTATGGGGCCCTCGGATGGAACCAGACTGCATGTGATTGTCATGCAATCCGCTATACGGATGGCGAACGTATTGCCATACGTCTATTTTTAGCAGATTTTATCTGATCAGATGCCCGGTGGGTGTCAGAGACACATGTCTGCTGACATCTACCATCCCACAAAGAACAATGGGTGGTCTGGTTGTGTCCACCTGAAAAACTGACAGGCAGACCCGCTTTACATGTTCGGCAAAAAATTACATTGCTCTATATTAGTAGAGCAGAATGTCTTAGCCAGTTACACATGTACTGCTGGGGTTCCACTTACAAACTAAAGGTGTGCTGCTACATCATCGGTTTAATACTTTAATAAACTACATTTTTGAAAGACACTGAGGAAGACATTTTCGATAAATTCAAATCACAAGAGGTTGAAAATGTTTCTTTTTACGCCTGTGTGTTGTGGTAATATATAGTAAGGGCTCAGCACAGATCAATGCTGGCTCAACATCATGCTATGCTGAGGTCGGTTGTAGTGCATTGCATAAAAATGTTGACATACTACTTTTTTAAGCAATGAACACCATCTTGAAACATGTCACCACATAGCAGCGCATAGCAAGGTTAAAAAAAGTTAAAATAAACAGTGCAATGTATTGTAAAAATGCATTACACCAGCTCTCATCGACCCTGCACAACACACACCAGTCAATGCTGTACGAGCCCTAAAAAAATGTACTGCAACACACATTACCCAACCAACCTACCTAGCGCGGCACTATGGTTCTGTATTTCTTTTTTCTTTTGCACCATGATACACAGATGTGCACTAGTTCAGGCAAATTGGTGCAAGACTGTTAAAACCTGTGCTGTAGTGAAATCCAAATAAAATGAATTAGCTGCCCTAACACAATGTACTTTAACATGGAAAATACACAAATTTATTGTGCATATGGGAACGCACCACAGCGTTTATAAAGTACAAATAAAAATGGATACACCAAGGAATTTTTGTTGGTGTAAATAAGCAAAACTCTGTCCTTAAGTTCAGCCCTTATTTATGGTCAGGAAAAACAATGACATTTTTACAAAAGGTACAGCATGTGTAGCATACCATATATTGTTCTCCTGAGCGTATATATTAAAATCTAGAAATATTTAGGACATCAGAAATTGGCAAGTCATTTTCATTGATTTGTATCCACAAGTTGTTGCTAAGTGGGTCTGCATGCAATTTTAACACAGGAAAATGGAGATCTAGGCTTTGGCAAGGGAAGTAAAGCGAGCTCTAATCTTACCATTAGGGAAAAAAATTCACTCGCTTGACAACGGAACAAAATGGATCAGTGTATTAGCAACTGAGTACTTAAAAATGCTGGAGCTTGTAGGCTGTAATCCCATTTCTTTTAAAATTAAATAAATACCACAGCAGAAAAAAGCAGAGGGATGCAAATCCCCAGCTAAAATGATTGGCTGTAAAATATGTTACTTCTTTTTTTGCTGTTTCATTTACTACTTCATTTATTTTATCTGTTTTAATCTACTGCAAAAATATGGCTTTAGCTAACAAGTTGTAAACATCTACTTTTTAATAGGCACAGTTGTGAGAAGCATGAGTTCCAGAAATAAGTAATTACACAAGGACAGAGTGATATCATTAATGAATCCTATTAAGGTGCCCACGCGTAGGTCGATTAGACTTTCACCTGCTAATAACTGCCATTTGTATGGAGTGCAGTGATTGGGATCTTAGACGCACCATGAAGTTCCCTTTAGCTTTGGCGCCAAATATGCAGGTCTTTTATTTTTGACCAAGATGACTGTATACAAAGTGCACATCCTTTAAAGTTCAAGACTCCAGGTGCTCAAATAAAGCAGTTTTTTCTTCAGTTGCAAAGATCCACAGATCCAAAGATTTTGATTGGACTTTTTATTGACCTCTGTACCTATAGGCAATAGCTGACTCCACCATACACTCCTAAGTGCTAACTGATTTTATCTAGATAGCAAACAAAGTTCAAAATAGCCACACCAGGTGAGTTAAAAAGAAACACCTTGCGAAAGTGGTTCAAGGGTGCCAGTATAGCCTGTCTGTAAATTCACATCAAAGAAAAGTTCCCAAATTGCTGCAATCTTCAAAATTCTTTATTGCAGATCATAAAAGCGTCATAGACACCATGGGGATATCACAGATGGAACATGTTTCACGCTAGTAGCAGCGTTTCTTCAACCTTGAGGTTGAGGAAGCGCTGCTACTAACATAACACATGTTCCATCTGTGATATCCCCATGGTGTCTGTGATGTTTTTATAATATACAATACAGGATTTCTAGGTGTGCATCGACATCGGAATTTTTCTTTGATGCGCATCTTATCTAGATACATTTTCACAATAACTACTGTTTTCTGGGGGGATTTGGTATTCATCTGCACCACTTTTAAAGGTTTTAATATAGATTGTGAAGAAAAGAAGAAAGATCCGCGCTTAGGATAAACTATCTATAAAATAGTGCGTAAGATTTCTATAAATAAAACACTAATGGCTGCTGCCCACTCCAAAAGATGCACCCCCAATGTGGGAGCGTCAGGTGTAAATGTCAAAAAGGGGAGTGATTGGCGCTGCCAGGAAAGTAGGTTAATGGGAAATCTGGGTTAGGCTCCTATAGTTCAAGACCAAGTTCAACACATGCAAATGCACATAGAATGTATGTGGGAATGAGAACTATATAAGTAATAGGATATAAAAACACAATGGGTGTGTAATATGTGTGTAAAATTAACACTATGTGCTGATACCAAATCAATAAATAAATAAATGTGTTCAATACCTAAACGGCTTATTGAGACTCAACATAAATATGCAAATATATGTAAATGTAGGTATAAAAATATAAAAGCATATAAAGATAGTATTAATAAATTATGGTGATATAGAGAGTTAGTGTGCAAAGGTGCTAAAAAATAAATATAGTGCACTAATCAAACTAAATAAGGTGCATTCCGAATAGTCATAACCATCTATTCAATAAAGTGCAACTGCATACTCATAAGCAATGAAAATAAATAAGTGGGTGAACTATGTGCATCCCGCACTGGTGACAATATAAACACTAGTAAATAAATAAGTGCAGCCGTGCAAATAACTATATAAATTATGAAAGTGAGAACCATATAAATTCAAAGGCTCAAAAAGCAGGTTCTGTGTATTTTAAAATTGTCCAAAAATAGTGCAATCAGAGTTGGTACAGAAATCATAAAGTTCTATAGTCCATATAAGGATGGAGTAAGGTGCTCTTTTTTTCTATGAAGCCGGGAGTGCAGTGAGTGATTGGAAGATAGGGTGCTCCCCCTCTCCTGGGGTCCTGTGCTTACCGGATGTCCGTACCCCTACAGGGGTAAATGGCGGGTCGATAACAGGGATCGCTCCCATACACCGGCAATCTGGTTCCGTCCTATCCTTCCTATTACCACTCGTATCCACTCCTTGCTCCGGTACACATAGGGGTTAAAGCATCAGGGAGAGAGCTCCAGTACAATTCCCGGGTATATGAAAAAGGGGAAAAACAGAAGCCTCCGATAGTGCAGGATTGCCTTTAAAACTTTTATTTAGATTCCAAAAAAGACATGTACTCACATAAAATCAACATGCAGCGCATCCGTATGGCATAGGGTCCGCAACTACCTCGTTCGCGGTGCTCGCCTGGGATCAGCGTGCGTTCCTAGCCTCGGGATCGTTCAGACGGAAGTGATGTGGTCACGTTCTCGACGCGTTTCGTCACACTGACGTCATCTGGAGAAGCGTTGACCACGTCTATTCCGTCTGTTTAAGTATTAAGCGGTTACCAGGCAACTTAGTGGGGGAATGTGCAAATGTAAATTCTCCGGCCAATCATCGCAAGGGGCCATGTAATGTCATCTATTGCTAGGCAAACATATTAACATTAAAAATAACATTAAAAATCTACTCGCTATTTGGCAAATAGAAAAAGAGGGGATATCTGAATATCATCTGTTGCTAGGCAGAATTGTATTACTGAAAAACGGGCTAATGGATGGTAAACAAAGAGACAGGAAACCTGTGTGCTCAAGTTCCGTCTCCCAATGCTCACTTACTCACATAAGTAGCATATTTGTTGGCGGCGTATATGTAATTAATCTCAAGGGGGATTCATATATAATATATGTCAATAAGGACTAGTCTATGCAAATACCGATAAAAAGAATAAATTCAAAACGGGGTTATTTTATATTACAAATAATAAAAATAATTGATCAGGCATTATGTAATATGGAATTCGGGGGGTATTTTGTATAATTATTTGGATGAGGTCCAGAGAAGGCATATTATATGTATAGTATAATGATGGAGCTATTTAATCTGATACAATGTTATTATGTTAATTGGACTTTGCTTAATGGTCATCATAGGGGGATTAATTTAAGTCAGGGTAGTTCTATCTCAAAATAGGTTAAAAATTATTGTATAAAAATACTTAAAAAATCTTAAAAAATCATTCAATTAATGCTATCCAAGGAACAGATTTTTTATATAATCTATGTATAATCAGATAAACTTTGGCACCAGTGGACTGGTAAACTCTCAATACTATAATTAATATGTTAATCACAATTACCAATACAGGAATAATATATGAAAAATATATATATACATATATAAATACAAATAATAAAAATAAATTTAGATGAATAAAAAAATAATAAATATAGCAGGCCTCTCTAGGTCAAGATCATGAAAGACACTAAGAAGTGAAAGTCGAATTATATGTTTAATATGTGCTAGAGGGCCCGAAAATGAAAATAAGTGGAAAAAATAGATGTGACCCTTATAGAACTAAAATTAAAGGTGAACAGTAGTGTATATACTAAAGACTAAAAATGTGCTTAAAAGATTAAATATAGAAGGTGTAAAATTATATAGATATTGTAAAAATTTAAATAAATAAAAATAGATAAAATTATGGCATAACTTGGTTGCAGTATAAAATTGGTAAAACCTGACATGGCAAGTCAAACATAATTAATTTAGTGGTTGGAAATGAAGCAATTCAGATCTATATCAAGGTTCAACCCTCCAGGTTGGAGTGATTCCAATTGGAAAATCCATTTCGTTTCGTTTTTAGAGATTTTTCTCGTTTTATTCTCTCCCCTCCAATGTGCTCTTATAGTATCGATGCCATAAAATAATAGTCCCTTGGGATTCTTATCGTGCATTTCCAGAAAATGTCTGGATAACCCATGTTTGGGGAAACCCTTTTTGATGTTTTTAATATGTTCTCTTATACGCACATATAGCGGTCTAGTGGTCCTGCCCACGTATTGTTTATGGCACGGGCACTCAATAACGTAAGTGACGTGAGTGCTGGAGCATGTAATCAGCTCATTAATTTTGAATTTCCGTTTATTGGCAAAGGATCTAAATTCCGTCATCTTTCTTGGTTGTGCTGTATTATTTTTGCACGCAAGGCATTTACGGCATCTTATAAACCCTTTTAGATCGGGAAAGATTTTTATTTGTTTGGGTGGGTCTATCACATTATGAACTAACCTATTCCTGAGTGCAGGTGCTTTCCGATAGATAAATTTCGGTTTGCTGGGTAGGATCTTAGCCAAAGTCCTATCTGATCTTAAAATCGGCCAATATTTTTTAAAAATAGTTTCCATTTGTTTATATTGATTATTAAAACCAGTGATAAAAGCAAGGTCAAAATCATTTCTATTGTTCTTGGGTTTCTCTATCAATAACTCCTCTCTTCTCATGTTCCTAACTTTATCCATGTTTATCTCAAGTATTTTCTTATCATATCCCTTTTCAATAAATTTCTCAGTGAGTGTTTTTGCTTGTGCGTTATATTCTTCAATCCTGCCACAATTTCTTCTTAACCTCATATATTGCCCCTTTGGTATATTCTGCTTCCACTTGGGGTGATGGCAGCTTGATGTAGGGATATACCCATTCTTGTCTGTTGGTTTAAAAAAAGTCCTTGTAGAAAGCATATCATTATCTTTAAAAATTTGTAGGTCTAGAAAGTCAACTTGTCTTAGATCCTGGTTACTTGTAAATTTGATCCCATACTGATTGTTATTCAGTTCCCTAATGAAGGAGTCCAATGTATCTGATGGTCCACTCCATATCATAAAGATATCGTCTATGTATCTTCGGTAAAGACTCAAATGGGGCCTTTGCGTATTATGAATGAGTTCTTCTTCTAGTAGGTTCATAAATAAATTAGCTACGCTGGGGGCGTATCTAGCCCCCATTGCAACACCTTTCGTTTGGACGTAAAAATCACTTGAATGCCAGAAGTAGTTACTAGACATAGCCAGTTGTAATCCTTCCAAAATGTAATTTAACTGCGTTTGTTTCAGGTTGGAGTCCTCGTGTAATGCTCTCTTTACCCCTTTTAGTCCGTCCTTCTGCCTAATGCTCGTATACAGTGAATTAGCGTCCACTGTAACCAAAAAACTATGTTCCTCTACCTTTAAATTTTGTAGTTCCCTAATGAGTTGTGCACTGTCTTTTAGATACGATTTCCCTTTAGGTACCAGTGGTTGGAGGTATTGATCCAAATATTCCCCCAGTCTTGAAAAGAGTGAGTCTACCCCACTGATGATGGGTCTCCCTGGGGGTTTTTCCAGTCGCTTGTGAATCTTAGGAAGAAAATACATCACTGGTGTTTTTGAGGAGGATGGGATTAAGTATTTCGCTTCTTTCACTGTTAGAATACCCAGATTCGTTCCTTTCTCAATGTATTTCCCTAATTTCTTCTTATACTCCTTAATGGGGTTTTTTCTCAACTTCTGATATGTATCTGGGGTCTGTATCAAATTCTGCATCTCTTCCTCATAATCCTCCTTGGTTAAAATTACCAAGCCCCCCCCTTTGTCGGCGGGGCGAATGACCACCTGTTTATTATCTTCCAGTTGTTTTATTGTTTTCCAGATTCTTTTGTTGTACTTGCTTTCTATGTTAAGGTTTTTTATCTCGTGTTCAACCATTTTTTTAAAAGCATTAGTGCACTCATTGTTAGGAACTTTGGGATTAAAAGTTGATCTGTTTCTAAGTTTGGTGTGTTTAAAATGTGTATTGGTAGTTTGACTCTGTGTCCCCTTAAGACTAAAAAATGTTTTGATGTTTAGCTTCCTGATGAATTTTTGTACATCAATGTACGTCTCAAATCTGTCCAAATCTTTTCTAGGCGCATATTTCAGGCCTAAATCTAAAACTTCAAGTTCTTCTTTGCTAAAAATTACCCTAGTCAAGTTAAAAATGCCCTTCCCTGCCCTTTTTTTCAAAGGAACAACCGTGGGAGACCCCCGAGACAACAGGGGTGGCATCAACGTCCAGGAGGAACGAGACCACCCGGCTACATGGACAACAGATGGAGGCAAGACCGGGACAACAACTACGGTCCAGGATACATGGGCAACCGGTGGAGATAGGACCAAGACAACAACCAGGGACCAGGATACATGGACAACCGGTGGAGACAAGACCAAGGCCACAACTTCGGACAGAACTTCCAGAGAGGGACAATGAACCAAGATTTTGGGAGGCAGAATTTCGGGAACAGAGAATGGCGAGGAGGAAACGCACCAGGGGGAAACGGGGGGGCAGAAAGAAAAAGAAGGCGCGTATTTTAGGGAAGGGCATTTTTAACTTGACTAGGGTAATTTTTAGCAAAGAAGAACTTGAAGTTTTAGATTTAGGCCTGAAATATGCGCCTAGAAAAGATTTGGACAGATTTGAGACGTACATTGATGTACAAAAATTCATCAGGAAGCTAAACATCAAAAAATTTTTTAGTCTTAAGGGGACACAGAGTCAAACTACCAATACACATTTTAAACACACCAAACTTAGAAACAGATCAACTTTTAATCCCAAAGTTCCTAACAATGAGTGCACTAATGCTTTTAAAAAAATGGTTGAACACGAGATAAAAAACCTTAACATAGAAAGCAAGTACAACAAAAGAATCTGGAAAACAATAAAACAACTGGAAGATAATAAACAGGTGGTCATTCGCCCCGCCGACAAAGGGGGGGGCTTGGTAATTTTAACCAAGGAGGATTATGAGGAAGAGATGCAGAATTTGATACAGACCCCAGATACATATCAGAAGTTGAGAAAAAACCCCATTAAGGAGTATAAGAAGAAATTAGGGAAATACATTGAGAAAGGAACGAATCTGGGTATTCTAACAGTGAAAGAAGCGAAATACTTAATCCCATCCTCCTCAAAAACACCAGTGATGTATTTTCTTCCTAAGATTCACAAGCGACTGGAAAAACCCCCAGGGAGACCCATCATCAGTGGGGTAGACTCACTCTTTTCAAGACTGGGGGAATATTTGGATCAATACCTCCAACCACTGGTACCTAAAGGGAAATCGTATCTAAAAGACAGTGCACAACTCATTAGGGAACTACAAAATTTAAAGGTAGAGGAACATAGTTTTTTGGTTACAGTGGACGCTAATTCACTGTATACGAGCATTAGGCAGAAGGACGGACTAAAAGGGGTAAAGAGAGCATTACACGAGGACTCCAACCTGAAACAAACGCAGTTAAATTACATTTTGGAAGGATTACAACTGGCTATGTCTAGTAACTACTTCTGGCATTCAAGTGATTTTTACGTCCAAACGAAAGGTGTTGCAATGGGGGCTAGATACGCCCCCAGCGTAGCTAATTTATTTATGAACCTACTAGAAGAAGAACTCATTCATAATACGCAAAGGCCCCATTTGAGTCTTTACCGAAGATACATAGACGATATCTTTATGATATGGAGTGGACCATCAGATACATTGGACTCCTTCATTAGGGAACTGAATAACAATCAGTATGGGATCAAATTTACAAGTAACCAGGATCTAAGACAAGTTGACTTTCTAGACCTACAAATTTTTAAAGATAATGATATGCTTTCTACAAGGACTTTTTTTAAACCAACAGACAAGAATGGGTATATCCCTACATCAAGCTGCCATCACCCCAAGTGGAAGCAGAATATACCAAAGGGGCAATATATGAGGTTAAGAAGAAATTGTGGCAGGATTGAAGAATATAACGCACAAGCAAAAACACTCACTGAGAAATTTATTGAAAAGGGATATGATAAGAAAATACTTGAGATAACCATGGATAAAGTTAGGAACATGAGAAGAGAGGAGTTATTGATAGAGAAACCCAAGAACAATAGAAATGATTTTGACCTTGCTTTTATCACTGGTTTTAATAATCAATATAAACAAATGGAAACTATTTTTAAAAAATATTGGCCGATTTTAAGATCAGATAGGACTTTGGCTAAGATCCTACCCAGCAAACCGAAATTTATCTATCGGAAAGCACCTGCACTCAGGAATAGGTTAGTTCATAATGTGATAGACCCACCCAAACAAATAAAAATCTTTCCCGATCTAAAAGGGTTTATAAGATGCCGTAAATGCCTTGCGTGCAAAAATAATACAGCACAACCAAGAAAGATGACGGAATTTAGATCCTTTGCCAATAAACGGAAATTCAAAATTAATGAGCTGATTACATGCTCCAGCACTCACGTCACTTACGTTATTGAGTGCCCGTGCCATAAACAATACGTGGGCAGGACCACTAGACCGCTATATGTGCGTATAAGAGAACATATTAAAAACATCAAAAAGGGTTTCCCCAAACATGGGTTATCCAGACATTTTCTGGAAATGCACGATAAGAATCCCAAGGGACTATTATTTTATGGCATCGATACTATAAGAGCACATTGGAGGGGAGAGAATAAAACGAGAAAAATCTCTAAAAACGAAACGAAATGGATTTTCCAATTGGAATCACTCCAACCTGGAGGGTTGAACCTTGATATAGATCTGAATTGCTTCATTTCCAACCACTAAATTAATTATGTTTGAATTGCCATGTCAGGTTTTACCAATTTTATACTGCAACCAAGTTATGCCATAATTTTATCTATTTTTATTTATTTAAATTTTTACAATATCTATATAATTTTACACCTTCTATATTTAATCTTTTAAGCACATTTTTAGTCTTTAGTATATACACTACTGTTCACCTTTAATTTTAGTTCTATAAGGGTCACATCTATTTTTTCCACTTATTTTCATTTTCAGGCCCTCTAGCACATATTACACATATAATTCGACTTTCACTTCTTAGTGTCTTTCATGATCTTGACCTAGAGAGGCCTGCTATATTTATTATTTTTTTATTCATCTAAATTTATTTTTATTATTTGTATTTATATATGTATATATATATTTTTCATATATTATTCCTGTATTGGTAATTGTGATTAACATATTAATTATAGTATTGAGAGTTTACCAGTCCACTGGTGCCAAAGTTTATCTGATTATACATAGATTATATAAAAAATCTGTTCCTTGGATAGCATTAATTGAATGATTTTTTAAGATTTTTTAAGTATTTTTATACAATAATTTTTAACCTATTTTGAGATAGAACTACCCTGACTTAAATTAATCCCCCTATGATGACCATTAAGCAAAGTCCAATTAACATAATAACATTGTATCAGATTAAATAGCTCCATCATTATACTATACATATAATATGCCTTCTCTGGACCTCATCCAAATAATTATACAAAATACCCCCCGAATTCCATATTACATAATGCCTGATCAATTATTTTTATTATTTGTAATATAAAATAACCCCGTTTTGAATTTATTCTTTTTATCGGTATTTGCATAGACTAGTCCTTATTGACATATATTATATATGAATCCCCCTTGAGATTAATTACATATACGCCGCCAACAAATATGCTACTTATGTGAGTAAGTGAGCATTGGGAGACGGAACTTGAGCACACAGGTTTCCTGTCTCTTTGTTTACCATCCATTAGCCCGTTTTTCAGTAATACAATTCTGCCTAGCAACAGATGATATTCAGATATCCCCTCTTTTTCTATTTGCCAAATAGCGAGTAGATTTTTAATGTTATTTTTAATGTTAATATGTTTGCCTAGCAATAGATGACATTACATGGCCCCTTGCGATGATTGGCCGGAGAATTTACATTTGCACATTCCCCCACTAAGTTGCCTGGTAACCGCTTAATACTTAAACAGACGGAATAGACGTGGTCAACGCTTCTCCAGATGACGTCAGTGTGACGAAACGCGTCGAGAACGTGACCACATCACTTCCGTCTGAACGATCCCGAGGCTAGGAACGCACGCTGATCCCAGGCGAGCACCGCGAACGAGGTAGTTGCGGACCCTATGCCATACGGATGCGCTGCATGTTGATTTTATGTGAGTACATGTCTTTTTTGGAATCTAAATAAAAGTTTTAAAGGCAATCCTGCACTATCGGAGGCTTCTGTTTTTCCCCTTTTTCATATACCCGGGAATTGTACTGGAGCTCTCTCCCTGATGCTTTAACCCCTATGTGTACCGGAGCAAGGAGTGGATACGAGTGGTAATAGGAAGGATAGGACGGAACCAGATTGCCGGTGTATGGGAGCGATCCCTGTTATCGACCCGCCATTTACCCCTGTAGGGGTACGGACATCCGGTAAGCACAGGACCCCAGGAGAGGGGGAGCACCCTATCTTCCAATCACTCACTGCACTCCCGGCTTCATAGAAAAAAAGAGCACCTTACTCCATCCTTATATGGACTATAGAACTTTATGATTTCTGTACCAACTCTGATTGCACTATTTTTGGACAATTTTAAAATACACAGAACCTGCTTTTTGAGCCTTTGAATTTATATGGTTCTCACTTTCATAATTTATATAGTTATTTGCACGGCTGCACTTATTTATTTACTAGTGTTTATATTGTCACCAGTGCGGGATGCACATAGTTCACCCACTTATTTATTTTCATTGCTTATGAGTATGCAGTTGCACTTTATTGAATAGATGGTTATGACTATTCGGAATGCACCTTATTTAGTTTGATTAGTGCACTATATTTATTTTTTAGCACCTTTGCACACTAACTCTCTATATCACCATAATTTATTAATACTATCTTTATATGCTTTTATATTTTTATACCTACATTTACATATATTTGCATATTTATGTTGAGTCTCAATAAGCCGTTTAGGTATTGAACACATTTATTTATTTATTGATTTGGTATCAGCACATAGTGTTAATTTTACACACATATTACACACCCATTGTGTTTTTATATCCTATTACTTATATAGTTCTCATTCCCACATACATTCTATGTGCATTTGCATGTGTTGAACTTGGTCTTGAACTATAGGAGCCTAACCCAGATTTCCCATTAACCTACTTTCCTGGCAGCGCCAATCACTCCCCTTTTTGACATTAATATAGATTGTGCCTACATGTCTGACCATCCTATAACAAATTTAAATGTGTATAGACATCTCAGTATAAACCAAGTACTGTGTGCTGGACAGATACATTTTGCTGAAAAAAGAGTGGATTTTTCAGCATTTGTAGACTGGCTAGTTTTTTTTCTCTGCCCTGATAATATTATGAAGGTGCTTACACCCATAGAACTGCATTGCTTGATTTCTTTTTTTCCTTCACTATTTTAACCTCCCTGGCGGTATGATTCTTTTGGATTTTAAGTGCTGAAAGCGGTACCATTATTTTGCATGTAATTCTTGTGAATGAGCAGCCCAAACCAACTGTATACATTTATTATATATATATATATATATATATATATATATGTATATGTATATATATATATATATATATACGTATGCTGTATATATATATATACACACGTATACATATATATATATACATAAAAAGTACAGTAAAACTGCAGGAAAGGGCACTGGGGGGCAAACTAATGTAATTTTTTTTTTATTTTGAATAGTATCAGTGTGTTTGGTGTGTTTTTACATTTGAATTTGCCGCCGGTTCCACCCCCTGCGAACATCACGTCGCAGGAGATGGAAGCCAGGGCATGGAGACGATCGGGAGGAAGATCCGCCGCAAGACACCGCTGGGACACATCGCTGGATCCTGGTGACAAGGTAAGTAACCCTGCTTACAGGATCCAGCGATGCTTCTGGCGGTACCCCGAGTGTGGCTCAGGGTTGCGCTTTTGGCTCTGAAATTTAACCCCGAGCCACGCTCGGGAATAGCGCTAAGAAGGTTAAGTAAGCTCTAGTCTATAAACTCTTGTGTGTGAAAACTTCAGCTGGTGATAAGTTGTTGAGATGCTGCAGCCGCCACATCTGCCATACATCACATATCTTGTCCATTCTGATGTTTAGTTTAACAATAACTAACAACTTGACTATGCATCGAGTTGCAGCCTCACGATTCATTCGTCTGCTTTTTATGTTAAAAGGCCTGTGTACCTGTAGCCACTGAGTATAGAATATACGCTTACAGGACACTTCTTTAGATACACCTGTTCATTTGCTTGGTAACACAATAGCAGTCTATTGCATGGCAGCAACTCAATGCATTTAGGTATCTAGACATGGTAAAGATGACTTGCTGAAGTTCAAACCAAACATCAGAACGGGGAAAAAATGGGATTTAAGTGACTTTTATTGTGGCATGGTTGTAGGTGTCAGACGGGCTGGTCTAAGTATTTCAAAAACTGCTGTCACACACAATCATCTCTAGGGTTTACAGAGAATGGTCTGAAACAGAAAACAATATCCAGTGAGTGACAGTTGTGTGGACGAAAATGTCTTGTTGATGTCAGAGGAGAACGGGCAGACTGGTTCGAGATGATAGAAAGGTACCAGTAACATTAATAACCACTTGTTACAACCAAGGTATGCAGAATTCCATCTCTGAGCACATAACACTTCGAACTGTGAAGTAGATTAGCTACAGCAGTAGAAGACCACACCAGGTGCTAATCCTGTCAGCTAAGAACAGGAAACTGAAGCTACAATTTGCACAGGCTCACCATAATTGGACAATAGAAGATTGGAAAAACGTTGCCTGGACTGATGAGTCTTGATTTCAGCTGCAACATTCAGATGGTAGGGTCAGAATTTATGCGTAAACTACATGAATGCATTGATCCATTCTGCCTTGTATCAACAGTTCAGGCTGGTGGTGGTGTAATGTTGTGGGGAATATTTTCTTGGCACATTTTGGGCCTTTTAGTACCAATTGAGCATTATTTAAATGCCATGACCTACCTGAGTATTGTTGCTGGCTATGTCCATCCCTTTATGACTACAGTGTACCCTTCTTCTGATGGCTACTTCCAAGCAGGATAATGCACCATGTCACAAAGCTCAAGTCATCGCAAACTGGTTTCCTGAACATGACAATGAGTTCGCTGTACTCCAATAACCTCCACAGTCACCAGATCTCAATCCAATACAGCACCTTCGGAATGTGGTGAAACGGGAGTATGACTTAATGGAGGCATGTGCAGTCGACAAATCTGCAGCAAATGTGTGATGCTATCATGTCAACATGGACCAAAATCTCTGAGGAATGTTTCCAACACCTTGTTGAATCTATGCCATGAAGAATTAAGGAAGTTCTGAAGGCAAAAGGGGTTTTAGCAAGGGGTACCTAATAAAGTGGCCCGTAAGTGCAGGTTGCAAGTTGCAGTTTTACATATGCATACACTATTAAACGGTTGCCGACCACACGCTGTGTATTAACTGCGGCAGTGTGGCTCCCCCAGGCAAACTGACGTAGGGCTATGTCGATCCCGAGTAGGGAGCTAGGGGGGCGGGAGCGCGCCACCGCCGGCATGCTCCCACCCCCAGTCGGCAGCGGGGAAGCTGATGCACAGGTCAGGCGGCTCCGAATGCCCTGCTGAGAGAGAAGGACGGTGGGCTGTTGTAAACACAGCTGATCGTTCTTCTCCCTGGAATGATCATATAGCCCCTGGGATCCTTCAATATAGGATCACAGGTCTCTATGGTCATTTCAGAAGCCACCCGCCCGCAGTTGGAATCACTCCCCTAGGCTCACATTTAACCCCTTGATCACCCACAATGTTAACCCCTTCCCTGCCAGTGTCATTATTACAGTAACAGTGCATATTTTTAGCACTGATTACTGTAGTAATGTCACTGGTCCCCCCAAAAGTGTCAATAAAGTCAGTTAGGGGTCCGAGCTGTCTGCTGCAATGTCGCAGTCCTGCTAAAAATTGCATATCGTCACCATTACTAGTAAAAAAAAAAAAATGACATAAATCTTTCCCGTAGTTAGTAGACGCTATAACTTTTGCGCAAAATAATGTCAAAATAATAATAATCAAAATATGCTTATTGCGATTTTTTTTTACCAAAAATATGTAGCAGAAAACAAATTGTCCTACAATGTTAAAAAATTTAGATTTTTTTTTGAGAATGTTATATAGCAGATTGTGAAAAAATATTGTTGTTTTCTTTTCAGAATTGTCGCAATTTTTTTGCAAAAAATAAAAATTGCGCAGATGATCAAATGCCACCAAAAGAAAGCTCTATTATAAAAAAGGACATCAATTTTATTAAGTACAACGTCGCACGACCACACAATTGTCCGTTAAAGTAACACAGTGCTGAATCGCAAAATATGGCCTCGTCATTAAGGGGGAAAATCTTCCGGTCCAGAAGTGGTTAATATTTTTGCATGTGTTCACATACATACGCATACAGTTGTTTTGTTTGCTTTGTGGCCTTAATAGCTTTTATATCCCAGAAAATCTTTAGCTTTGCTTTATCAAAACATACCAGATTTACAGGTATTTACAAGGAATACAAGTGCATGCCTTGCTCATGCTACCACATAAAGGCATCTATGCCAAATGTCCTTCAGGTTCTGTAGCCTTAAGGTTAAAAGAGATTTGCATTCAGCAAAATATTGCTGGTGTAACAACAGAAATGCTCTCTTTCCTTTGCTTTTCATTGTTTTCAAAATTGATATGAAAAATAGGATAGCAGAACCTTTAGGGAAAAGGATTCATTGTTCCTGTGTCATTCTATTATGAACAGTGTTATATAAAATACATTATCATTTATGTCAGACCAATAAATGGAATTACATCCTCCAAGGTATCCAATTTTGTTTGAGAGCATTACATCAATGAGGGAACCTAGGCTATACACCTACAGATTTAATAACTACATTCTTGTACTTAAAGGGAACTTGTCTAGGCAGAAATATGGGAGCTGCCATTGCAGGCATGTTTTAATAGGGGCTGTCATTCGAATTCTTGTTTCATTGGTTGCTAAATCAATGATTGGGAACAAGTGTGTGCATAACAGATGTCCTGGCAGTCAGCGGATCTGGAAGAAATTATATACCGTCAGGTCCATAAATATTGGGACATCTACACAATTCTAAAGTTTTTGGCTCTATACACCACCACAAAAGGTTTAAAATTAAACAAACAAGATGTGCTTTAACTGCAGATTTTCAGCTTTAATTTGATGGTATTTACATCCAAATCAGGTGAACGGTGTAGGAATTATAACAGTTTGTATATGTGCCTCCCACTTTTTAAAGGACCAAAAGTAATGGGACAGATTACCAATCATAAATCAAACTTTCATTTTTTAATACTTGGTTGCAAATCCTTTGCAGTCAATTACAGCCTGAAGTCTGGAACGCATAGACATCACCAGACGCATAGACATCCCTGGAACGCATAGACATCCCTGGTGTCTTCAGTTCCTGCTTGTTCTTGGGGCATTTTCCCTTCAGTTTTGTCTTCAGCAAGTGAAATGCATGCTCAATCGGATTCAGGTCAGGTGATTGACTTGGCTATTGCATAACATTCCACTTCTTTCCCTTAAAAAACTCTTTGGTTGCTTTCGCAGTATGCTTCGGGTCATTGTCCATCTGCATTATGAAGCACCGTCCAATGAGTTCTGAAGCATTTGGCTGAATATGAGCAGATAATATTGCCCGAAACACTTCAGAATTCATCCTGCTGCTTTTGTCAGCAGTCACATCATCAATAAATACAAGAGAACCAGTTCCATTGGCAGCCATACATGCCCACGCCATGACACTACCACCACCATGCTTCACTGATGAGGTGGTATGCTTTGGATCATGAGCAGTTCCTTTCCTACTCCATACTCTTCTCTTCCCATCACTCTGGTACAGGTTGATCTTGGTCTCATCTGTCCATAGGATGTTGTTCCAGAACTGTGAAGGTTTTTTTAGATGTTGTTTGGCAAACTCTAATCTGGCCTTCCTGTTTTTGAGGCTCACCAATGGTTTACATCTTGTAGTGAACCCTCTGTATTCACTCTGGTGAAGTCTTCTCTTGATTGTTGACTTTGACACACATACACCTACCTCCTGGAGAGTGTTCTTGATCTGGCCAACTATTGTGAAGGGTGTTTTCTTTACCAAGGAAAGAATTCTTCGGTCATCCACCACCGTTGTTTTCCGTGGTCCTCCGGGTCTTTTGGTGTTGCTGAGCTCACCAGTGCGTTCTTTCTTTTTAAGGATGTTTCAAACTGTTGACCACACCTAATGTTTTTGCTATCTCTCTGATGGGTTTGTTTTGTTTTTTCAGCCTAATGATGGCTTGCTTCACTGCTAGTGACAGCTCTTTGGATCTCATATTGAGAGTTTACAGCAACAGATTCCAAATGCAAATAGCACACTTGAAATAAATTTTGGACCTTTTATCTGCTCCTTGTAAATGGGATAATGAGGGAATAACACACACCTGGCCATGGAACAGCTGAGCAGCCAATTGTCCCATTACTTTTGGTCCCTTTAAAAAGTGGGAGGCACATATACAAACTGTTGTAATTCCTACACCTTTCACCTGATTTGGATGTAAATTCCCTCAAATTAAAGCTGAAAGTCTGCAGTTAAACCACATCTTGCTTGTTTCATTTTAAATCCATCATAGAGCCAAAAAGATTAGAATTGTGTCGAGGTCACAATATTTATGGACCTGACTGTATAATTAGCCAATATCTGAGGAGATTTTTTTTCTTTTTTTTTACATTTTGGTTTGGCCCTTCAAAGCAAGACACATGGGTTGGTATGCTGACAGCAAGAGGGCAAGTGTTCAATCAACTATTCTATGCTGATATTAGCCTGTATGATTTTCAGCATTAGCCAGGTATGTCATAACTATGGCCAAATTTAAAGTGGAGCAACCTCTGAAAACAGTATTTTCAGTGCTGATGATTGCAGGGCTTTTCCACACTTGTAAATACATTGCCATGGGAAAATATATATGGCTACACCTATTAAATAAGATGCAGCCTGAGTTGAATCCTTAATGGCATTTGACATCCCCCTAAGGATTCATGAAATTCTTAAGCAGTGCCTGGGGCCATCTGAGTACCTGCACTCTGAACACTGCCAGGAACAAGGTTCACATGTAAGGTATTTAGAGAGACAACAGATCTGTCAAGAAACTGTAAATGCAAATACTAACAGTTCTATGAGTGCAGTTTGACGCTAACAGTAATCTCACAGAATACTGATTCTGGAATTACCTATTTATTTTATATATTCAATGATATTGTCTATTAAAGAGCATAACTTGCAGGGCACAAATCCATTCACATCACTCTGTGTTTCCCAAAGGGGCTAACAATCTAAAGTATTCCGTCATTTGCACACTAGGGGAAATGTTGGGGTTCCAGTGAACCCACTGTGATGAAAGTGGAGCACCAAAAGGAAGCACATGAAAGCCATACTAATGGGCCATGGAAAGTGACCTAAGTGGAACTTCAAGTTTGGACCCAGAGTTACAAGGCAGAATTGTTAACCACTGTGCTGTCTAGAAAAATCAGCTTTCTATTACCTGAGAGCAATGGCACAACTCTCTGCAACATACCCCTGTGAGGGCTCTGACTCCCACCCTCCCTGGACTCACAGAAGTATGCTGCAGAGCAGTGCTGGTCCCTGAACTGGTAAATCTGTAAGGAAATGCACCAGAAATAGTGTTCATATCGCAGCTAATTTTGTACTCCTCTTGAGAGCATTTTTTATTCTGTGCTCAAACTGGAGTTGGGCTTTAATTAGGTATAACAAGGTTTGGACCAGTGTTGGGGTAGTTACTCAAAAAATGTAACTAGTTACTAGTTACTAGTTACTTCTGTAAATTGTAACAAGATTACTTTACTAGTTACTGCATTTGAAAAGTAACTTCACTACTTATTACTTTACTTTCCTCTTTCTTAATTAACCGTGTAGAAGAAGATGCATGACACTCTTTCTGCATAGAGTTTATTGTATAAACACAGGCTTTGGGAAACATGAGAACAAAACCTGAAAAAACAGAATAAAACATAAAGAGCAACAAAAATTCATAAACTTCATCCCTCTCTATTCTTCGAAATAACGATTGTATCGCACGGCTTGGGTAACGCAGGAAAGCGCGTTCCTATAGCCTAGTAAAGTAGTGTAGTTACCTCCTATAGCCTAGTAAAGTAGTGTAGTTACCTCCTATAGCCTAGTAAAGTAGTGTAGTTACCAAAATTAGTATTGTAACTAGTTACATTACTTTGTTACCAAAAAAAGTAATGTAGTTACTGTAATCAGTTACTTTGTAACTAGTTACCCCCAACACTGGTTTGGACAATAGCGCAAGGATAGCAAAACCAAAAGGTGTCTGTTGGCTCAACATAAAAAAAGTCCATAAAATTATATAAAGCAATTTAAAGTCCACATACTGTAGAAAGAAAGAACAACCAACATTTCAGGCAGCTTGTTTTGTAGAGGTTGAAGCAAAACTCTATGCTGTGTGAATAAAAAAGAACATACAAGCGCCATCTAAGGCACCCAGATTGTGCTTGTATGTTCTTTTTTTTATTTAAACACATAGGCACTGTGGCAACTCCTGTGGAGCTGCTGATAGTGCCAACTACACGCCTTTATGGTGTGACTAGTGCCTGTTTAATATCTAGGTGTCACATGTTAAGAAACATTCCGTTTTGGTCCCTGGTTATTTATGTGAATACAATCATATCAGTGCACATAAACACATGATACAGGACATTACATTGTAAGTAAATATGTATAAAAACAAACACTCAAAATGTTCAGTCTGTAAAATAAAACAAAATAAATCAGCAAATTTAACATTAATTCTAACTCAAACAATCCAATTTTCATTAGGCAAAATACAATGCACAGGCATATCCATACTTGATTTGATTACAATCATACTTGCCAATGCTGCTTCATATCTCATCTTTTTTCTCTTTGCAAAGCCAAAGAACATATTCCTTCTTCTATCAAATACCTGTTTCAGTCTCCTACATATACCAGGCGGAGGTCACACATCAGTAACTGGGTTAAGACTGGGCAAATTGAAGAGCTCAGAATCACAAGCGACACACTGTAAAGTTTGTAAATCTTTACCTCTAATCCCAGATATCCATGCAAATGCTTTACAAGGGATGATCAAATTTATCACAGAAGCCCAGAAAAATTGGATTTTTGTACCATATAATTATTTTCTTGGAATTCATTGAGGGACACAGGATTCGGGGACAAATAGGTTACGCTGCTGCCTACATGATGAAAAAAACAACAACAGTGTCCAGCCTGATATAATCTAAAAAGCCTCGGAAGCATGTACAAATCTAGTGGAGTTTGCCTTGACAGAAAATGTTGGAACCTGATCCTTAAAGCGTTTTTAAAGGCTGGACATGTTTTACCTTAATGCATTCCCTGCATTATACCCATTTCACACTTGTGCGACCTGTCACGCAACTTTGGACAAGTCATACCTATGTTTTCCCATGATAACCATTCATGTATGTGTGACTTAAAGTTGCAGCAACTTCAAAGAAGTTCATGCACAACTTTTGTCTGGCTTTCATGCAACTTGAGGGCCATAGACTTCAATGTTAACCCTTAAAAGTTACATGAAAGTCATACCTGAATGTTTTACATGCAACAGTGGTGCAACAGTAGGTCCGACTCTGCAGAGGGACAGCAAGTCACATCCAATCCGCACCCATCCAGGTTGCGTCAATGTTGGATCAAAATTGCACCAAAGTTGCACTCCAAAGTCAAATGACATAGGAATCGTACAAGTGTTAATGGAGCCTTAACTCCCTGATCCGATCCCGATCTAGCGCCGTCTGCAGCAGCACTCTCATCTATCTCATCTGCTCATAGAGGCAGCAGCAGGAGCTACTGGCTCCCGCTACTGTCAGTCAAATCCTGTGAGCATAGAGCAGGGCTGAGCCATGTATCAATAGAAAATCAATAATTTTAAGACCATCAGCCTGAATTATAATCTGTCTGAACTTGGAATAGTCGATCCTACAGAAGCAGTTTCTGTGAGATAGACATACAAAATTCAAACTACATCCAGATCTTTAATGGAAATATTTTTCAAATGTACTTGAGTCAGACAGAGAGATGAAAGCACAATGTCCTGGTTGAGGGTGAAACCACTTTGGGAATCAAGGAGGCTCTAGGCCTTAATACCGACTTGTCCTCATGTACATTGTAAGACCACAAAAGAATCTTTACAGGACAAAACCAGAAACTTAGACACATGCCTTGTAGAGGTGATGGTGACAAGAAACATACATTTATTAGTGAAAGTGCAAAGGGGAACATCCCTAATATGTTCAAAATGTGGTTTTTGAAATGGCAAGAAAACCCAACCCAAATGCCAAAAAGACATAGGTGGCTGCACAGTGGAAGCTACATGGGAAACACCCTTTATAAAGGACTTCATCTAAGAATGGAAGGCTAGTGGTCTTTGGAACAAGATTGCAAGCTCTAAGATCTGTCTCTTGGTACTTGGTACCTACAACTGGCCTGGTTGTAAAAAGGTCAGTATCTGTCCCAAAGAATGTTTTCTGAAATGAAAATTTCCTTTCTCACCTAAACAAAGTTTGCCTTCCATGTGTGATGGCAAACCTAGTGGAAAGTGGACTTTCTGGCCTTACCCATCATGTGGACGACCAACCTCCAGTTGCTTTTGTACCCCCAAGACCTGGGGTTCAACAGCTATGTCATTGAATTCATATAGCTCATCCCCCCAGGGAACTGCCTACTGAGGTAGTTTGCCTGCCAGTTGTCTATACCTGGAATATAAATGACAGACTAGGCTGGAATGTGATATTCTACCCAGTCTGATGTTCAGCATTGTAGGAATAAGTTTGATAGACTGTGCCCTGCCAATTGTTTACACCTGGAATATAGATGACAGATTAGGCTGGAATTCTGCCCAGTCGGATGTTCAGCATTGTAGGAACAAGTCTGGCAGGCTATGTCCTTTGTCATGATATAGAGATAGAATAAGAAGGAAGGATTTCCCCAGCTCCAGAGTTGGATTTCTGAACCACCAGACAAGAGACAACATGGTTTTAGATGTCAGGTGAATCAGTTTGTCAAAAGACTGAAAATATTTGTCACACAATAACAGGATGTTGGGTTGGATGGGTCTGGGCAAGTGGGATTGGCTCGAATAAGGCTACCATCAAACCCAGGATTCTCATGCAGAAACAAGGGGGTTGATTTACTAAAAGCAAATAGCCTGTGCACTATGCAGTTGCACTCTGCAAGTGCAGTTGCTCAAGAACGTAGTAAAAGAGCAGAACCTCTGCTGACTTCAATCATCCAATCATATGCAAGCTAAAGTACAGTTTTTTTATTTTCCTTGCATGGGATGAAGTACTCGTTACAAAGTAAAGCTTTACCTCATTTACTAAACTTTGGACCAACTGCACTTGCAGAGGGCAATTGCACAGCCTATTTACCTTTAGTAAATCAATGCCAAAGAGTTGGTTAAATCCTGAACTGAAGAGTTTATGTCTGAACATGAACTTTTCCTTGAAAAACGTTGCCTTGAGTTGTGTCTAGGATCAAACCCAGATATTCCAAGCAATGATTCAACCCCAACACAGATTTCTGAAGGTATGGGACCCAACCAAACCTTTTTAGGGTCTGAAGTTTCAGTGACACATTTTCATTCAGAACTTGTATCAAATATGTCCTCAGAAGAAGCTCATATAGATACCCCACAATAAGGATCCCCCCAAAGTATAACAAGGCGAATACAGGAGTGAGAGGATTTGAGGGCCTATGGTTTGTGGTAAAACTGGGCTTCTGCCTGGGGTTTTTCATTATAGGCCTAGGACTACTAAAAGAAACACTTCTTGGCTTGGTGGGGTTCAATTCTTTATAGCTTGTGGCCCAGGTTTCTTCTGCTGGGGTAGATGGTCAATGGTTACTCTTTCCCCCAGTAACATCCCTGCTGAGGGTGCTCCAAAGAAATGTTGTCCCTTGATACGCACTAAAAATGTTTTACATGCTTGTTTGACAGCTCAACATTTTAACCAAAAAGTTCTCTACTAGTTAACTGATAGGAAGCTAATTCAGGAAATGATGGGATACATCTACTAACTGATCTAAAAAGCAATGCAGGACAGTTGGCATGAAATAGCTCCATAATAGATGATTAGTGTGAAGTAAAGCTGGATCTCATTAATTTGTTTATTCCCCTAATGCTTGTCAGACTAACATCAAGGTCATTACAGGTTGCAATGCAGGGCCTGCCAGAGACAAGTTTTTATAAAGAGTCTCCAAATGTTTATCTATGTAATCCTTAAATACTGGCACATCCTCTACAGGAATCATAAAGTTTTACTCAAGGATCCTCAACTGGTAGCACTGGAGGAAACTGAAGGCTACTCCCCCATATTAAATTTGGCATGCACCATGTAACTAGGAGCCAAAATGGTGTCTCTAAGGCCCCTTTAATCAGTTATTTTCAGTCAACATCAGTTAATCTTCCCTTGTCATCAGTTTTTAATCCGTTGTCATCCGTTTTTCATCCGTTGTCATGCGTTTTTCATCCGATCCATTTTTTTAACGGATGAAAAATAGGGCTTTCATCCGTTTTTGAAAAAACAGATGTTGACGGAAGCGGATGAAAATGGATGTAAATTAATGATCATCCATTTTCATCCACTTCCATCAACATCTGTTTTTTTTAAACGGATGGAAGCCCTATTTTTCGTTTTTCCATAGGAATGTATTGATGTCCTTTTTGTATCCGTCGACGGATGGATGAAGAACGAACGAACGGTCCATATGTGTGAAAGGGGCCTAAGACTGGGAGTTATGGCAGCTGCCTGTGACTCCTCAGAGACAACCTCACCTGGCAAGCATTTGATAAACCCTTTATAAGATAAAGCCTGTGCACCCAAAGGCTAGGAGCTTGCTAAAGTTGCAGGCAGTTCAGATAATGATTCTGCAAGAGAAGGTGTAGAGATTCACTTATGACCTTTACAGTCAGCAATCAAGATTGAAATTTGGACCCATAAGATTCTGCATAATTGCAGTGAAATCCCAGATTGTAACCAAAGAGGGTATCACACCAGACAAAGCTAAAGAAAACTCCAATTAATGTAGGGACTCAAGCAGTGGACAAAGCTCCAGGCTGTTGGTGTTAGGCCCTTGAGGGGGAACACTGCAGGCCGTCCCAGAACTGTTTGTGGATCTTGAGTTATAGGAACTTGATATAGTGGGACCATCCCTTGCATGTTTGACATGCAGCACCTCAAGTAAGGACAACTTAGCTCTAATACAAGATAAAATTGGTCGGAAATCTCCATTTAAAATAGTGCCAAGTGCTGTACAGCTTTTTTGCTAGTTTTCGCAACACATTGGCTGAAACACAGAGAAGAGAAGGGCATAGTGGAGCTGTAGTATGTGTAAGGACTTAGGTGGATTAGTTGTTATTTTCATAAAATAAAGTTAATTTTTTTCACAGATAACACAGTAACACAAGTTTTACGCAGTAACACAGTACACAGGTTATACAGTATAACTACATTTAATAACACAAGATTCTATATGTGTGTAGCCGATAAATGTGTAAAATGAAAATATTTTAAAGTGGCATTTATTACATGAGCCATTGCAAGTACAATTTATTTATTGTTTTTATTTATTATAGGTACTTACATCAATTTACACAGCACTATATATATATATATATATATATATATATATATATATATATATATATATATATTCATATTGTACATTCACATCAACTTAAAGTATTAACATACATTTTGAGATAATAAATAAATGTATTCAGCCGCACATTTCCATTCCACATATTTACATGGTTTTTCCTTTGTGGTTTAGTGTTTCTTATGCTGTTTAGTCACATGCATTTTAACATATGCAATTTAATTTCCCTCAGTGCATCTATCTACGGCATTGCAATCACAGTGACATGTGTTTTTTTGATGTGTTTACAATAAATTTACCATGCTTTCACATAGACTTCTATCAGATGAGATCACAAGTTGACTCTACAGAAATATTTCCAGTTGCGCCTAAATAATGTTCTGCAACACAATGTAATCAACTGTATGAAAACGATGTTTAGGTACTTTAGGTACCCCCACGTAATGCATACATTTAAATCAGTTATTAAAGGTCATAACAATAGAGAAGTCTCAGGTATACAACTATGTTAATGCTTCACAACTTTACAGACTGATCGCATTATTTGTCTATTACCACTGTACATGCTTAAGCCGGCCATAGATGATTTGATTTTTACTCCTGCAACCATGGGTTAAAAGAAAGAAAATTGCTTGAATCCGCCATTAACACAGACAAGAGAGAAATCCCTCCTGTGGAGATGTTGTGTTCTCCTGGCCAGGGGGAACCGCCCTAGCCAGAAGAACCTATAGTGATTACTTCTGCATTCACAGGACAGAGTGGCAGTAATGGGACCCATTCACTCCTGCTGCTGTCAATCAAATCCTAGAAACAGAGAACAGGGGGTGGGATTGAGCCATGCTATGTGTGGCTATGGATGCACACAGCCTAGCTCGGGAGCGAACCCACACATGTGCCCCCATAGAAATCAGCTTCTTATGGTGCCACACAGAGAAGAGAAGGAGCCAAAAGCTCCAGTGGAGAACCCCAATAGAGTAGGTTCAGGGCCGCTGTGTGCAATACCATTAGGTATAATATGTTTGTTTTTAAATAAAATAAGCTTTACACCCAATTTTAATTAGTGGGTTTAGTTCCACTTTAATTATAACAAGGTGACCATGTCACAAAGTGGCAGAGTATAATGGACCACAGCAGAGACCCCCATTAAAAGGTAGTTCATCAGAGATAATATACTAACACAATGTACTATTAGAAAAGTTCAAATTAACATGGACCTGAAGATATAATAAAACAATGGATAAAACTGATGTGACAAAAATATAAATGGAGGAATACAAAAGCATATGCATTGTTTAAACAATCATTATAGTTGTGTTAAAATGGGTATAACATGATCTGTCACCTATTCATTCCTGTACATCTTGTATAGGATAATAAATAAGGCCATAGTATTTTCATTAGGAAAATCGATCTGTACTAGAGGGAATACAGTGCTGCTGCTATTTCGCTGCTCTTAATTCCTCACAGACAATAAGGACATTTTCAGGACACTTGCATCGTGTTTTGTGGAATATTGTGCAGGGTCCATATGTCAGCCCTGGCAGGAAGGCTGTGAAGAAAGGGCACAGACATCTTTAATAGCAGGGGATAAAAAATAAAAAAAAATACTAGAAATGCAGGGCAAACAAACGCAATTCAAAGAGTAACAGATTTTAAAAAATACACACTCAGTATACTCAGAGCCGACAATTCTTGCAATGCAGATGATTTTGAATAGAGGCCGCATGCACCAGGGCTCAAATGTACTGTGTGTGACTGTGCAATTAAAAGTTGAACAACAAGCTACATATTTTTCTGTGAAATTAGAACTGAGGAGCCGGGGGTTGTGACATACTGTATGATAAATATGAAGCTGAACATAAACAGAATAGTGGCTGCTAAGAGAGCTATGGTGCGTGACACAGCCACAATGCAGATTTCTTCAGGTGAAGCAGTTTATTCCTCAGTGCTGAAAATCCAAAGAGTGTACAAGTACACAGTACATATGACGCTCCTCGGAGAAGTGCATAGTCCCTTGGTCCGTTGCAACTTTCATCTGTATCTGTAGACCAGGCCTGGACTGGGACAAAAAATAGGCCCAGGCATTTTAGACTGAGCAGCCAATTCCTCCAGGGACCGGGGGGGAAAGTCCCTGGAAACGCATCATGCACACCCCCTCTCCCGACATCCACCAGGCATTTTGACAGCTGTCATCCTCGTGTGCAGCCTAGAATGCCGCTGCCAATACCCATACTTTGAGCTGGCTAATTACCTGTCCTCCTCAGTCTCTGTTTTGCTCAGTGATGTCTACAGCCTCACAATGATTACAGCTGCTTGGTCCCAGGTGTTCCCTATCCATGCTGTTTCATGCTAACTTCTATGTAAGTGTGCTGCTTATTTTAATAAAGTGTTTTTATTTGATACTGACCTCAGCGCCCTGCTATTCGTAGCCTTCAGTGCTGAATTTGATATTTTCTTCTAAAGGCAATGACCACCATGTCATTCCATTGTTAACCACTTGCCGACCGCCGCAAGTACATTTACTGCGGTGGTCAGCCCCGTACAGGCAAAGTAACGTAGTACTACGTCGCTAGCCTGTGAGCCTCTAGGGGGGCGAGCGCGCGCGCCGCCGGACGCGTGCTCCCGCTCCTGCTCGTTCCCTAACAAGTCCGCGCGTGTGACGGGCGGACCCGATGTCCGCCGGTCATTTGCGATCTCCCCGTGGAGAGGGAGAAAGGCAGGCGGCTGATGTAAACAAACCCGCCTGTCATTCTCCCTGATCTAACTGCATAGATCATACGATCCTGCTATGTAGGATCGTATGTCTCTGTGGTGACATCACTAGCCACACCCCTTTACAGTAAGAAGCACGCCCCTAGGGACACACTTAACCCCTTGATCACTAATAAAGTTAACCCCTTCCCTGCCAATGTCATTTTTACAGTAACAGTGCATATGTATAGCACTGATTACTGTAGTAATGTCACTGGTACCCCCAAAAGTGTCATAAATGTCAGTCAAGGGTCCGATCTGTCCGCCGTAATGTCGCAGTCCCGCAAAAAAAATTGCAGATCACCGCCATTACTCGTTAAAAAAAACACCAAAAATGACAAAAATCTTTCCCTTAGATAGTAATAACTTTTGCGCAAACCAATCAAAATACGCTTATTGCGTTTTTTTTTTTACCAAACATATGTAGCAGAAAACAAATTGGCCTAAAATGTTAAAAAAAAATTTGATTTTTACATTTTTTTTTGGGGAATTTCATATAAAAAAAAGTGAAAAATATTGTTATTTTTTCAAAATTTACGCTCTTATTTTGTTTATAGCGCAAAAATTAAAAATCGCACAGGTGATCAAATACCACCAAAAGAAAGCTCTATTTGTGGCAAAAAAAGGATGTCAATTTAATTTGGGTACAGTATCGGAGACCGCGCAATTGTCCGTTAAATTCACGCAGTGCCGAATCGCAAAATAGGGCCTGGTCAGGAAGGGGGGTAAAATCTTCCGGGGCTTAAGTGGTTAATAGACAGCGGTGAGCCTTCTGATGCTATAATAGCAAACTGCTAAAATTTCTTTTTTAACACTAAAAGATCTGAAATCAAATATTTGCTTCTAAAAAAAAATAGGTTAAGGCTCCTACAACACAGGATGTGATAGAGCTAGGCTAACGAAAAAAAAAAACTGCCAGTTGTCTGATTATCTAGTGTCCATTGATCAGAAATGACATGGGTATCTGTGTCATGCTGCCACTTTAACAAGATCATTGGTGGCTCAGTGGATATTGTCGATGTGCACCCTGTCACGTCATGGAGTGAGCAGCACTACCAGCATTGTATTATCGAAACAAGTGCTGGATCTGTCATTGTGAAAGCAGGAGGATTCTGTTTCCTTATTATAACACAGGCTCTCTGGATTTGATGGTGTGTTGCAGTCGTCCCCTGTTCCCCATCATTGACTGCCTAGCTGTCTTTCACATTGACATAGGGCAAATACTATGCGACCACCCAAATGCCTGCCAATTGTGGATAACTATGCCTATGCTTCCATATTACCCCACACTGGGGGTGCACCCACAATCATCATGTTATACCCAGCACTGCTGGTCTCGATAAGTTATTACAGATTACAGCTTGTGCCACTCACCATCGGGAGTAAAAGCAGGACACACATGTAGGTTTTTGTAGTGGGGTGTTCCCCTGAAAATAGGCAGCAAATTACAAAAAATATTACTTGGTTTAGTTTTTCAAGGGGAAGGGCAAGTCCTCCATACATTCTGCTTTCTGTCCCATATAGACACCCATGACAACTAATTATCACAGCAGCTTAGAAATTATTTTACCGAAAAAATGTTTAAGACACTGTTGGTGATCTCCCCAAGAACAAGTATGTAGCAAGTGAAGTCAGAACTCTTGTTATGCATTTTTTTCTGGATTTGTGACCCAGAAAGACCTAAAGACATGGGGTTGATTTACTAAAACTGGAGAGTGCAAAATCTGGTACAGCTCTGCATGGTGGCCAATTAACGTCTAACTCCAGCTTGTTCACTTAATGTGGAACTTCAACCAAAAGGGTAATATTTGCTTGTCTGCCTCCGCCCCACTACTCTTTAAGTTTTGGCATTTCATTTTTTTTGGGTGGGGAAGAGTACCTGGTTTTGACAGGTACCCACTCCCATCTGCAGTCAGATCACCCCAGCAATCTGAGAGGAAGTTTCCCCCTCAGCTTTCTGGGAGCTGTGATAATTCACAAAGCGCAACACAGCTCGCACGTGCTCAGTGGAAAGCCAGCTAAGAGACTACAAGCAGTCACAGCCAGCTTCCCAAAATAAACATGCCAGCGGCTGGACCTGAAGACAACCGAATAGATGGCTCCGGTGAGCAGTCGCTGGATCCCTGGACAGGTAAGTTTCCTATTATTAAAAGTCAGCCGCAACAGTATTTGTAGAGGCTGACTTTAATTATTTTGCTTTCAGGGCAAAGAATAGCCTTAAGCTTAGCAAAAAAACCTGGAGGCTGATTGGTTCCCAAGCAGAGCAGCACCAGATTTTGCACTCTCCAGTTTTAGTAAATCAAACCCATTGGATCAACATGACAGCCAAGTAGCTAGCAGTTTTAGAAGGAGGGAATAATCCACTTGCCAATCGCAATACATATATACATATGTTCCCACTTGCAAGTGGTTTACCAGGTTATGGCTGAGGCTGAAGCTATCAACCAAAGCCCTGTATTTTTTTTTTCAGCCAGAAATTGGCGATCCATGTGGCTAATTAGCCCTGGATCATTTTCAGAAGCAGGGGAAGGGGTCGTTCCCCCCTTCCCGCAGCTCAGCTGTGTTTCTCTGGCTTACCGTTTTTACCGGCGAACCCGAGAAAATGATCCGGCGATTTGCACCGGCTGGCCATAGAGGTGAACAGAGACCAGATTGTCTCTGATCACCATTATACCAGAGGACCAGAGCACATCAAGACATTACTTCCAGGCTAGGGTGGAAATAAATTTTTTTTGTTTTAAGCAAAATATTCAAATTTTTTTTTCGACCTTTTGCTTCTAAAGGAAGAGGAGAGATTTGGGGTCTAATAGACGTCAGATCTCTCAATAAACAGCAACTACCATCCCTTATTTCTATTATGAGGGATGTGTACATTCCTTGTAATAGGGATAAAAGTGATATATTTTTTTTTAAAGGGACAGTGCAAAATAAATAAATAAATAAGCAAAAAAAATTGAAAGCGCCCCTGTCCTCCATGCTCGCGCGCAGAAGCGAACGCATATATAAGTCACGCTTGCATATGTAAACGGTGTTTGCACCACACATGTGAGGTATCACTATAAATGTTATAGCCAGTGCAAAAATTCTAGTGCAAGACATCCTCTGTAACTTTACAGCCAGTTCACACTGATGCGGCTGCGGCGATCGCATGTAATGTCGGAGCGCACTGCTCCTTCATTACATGCGATCGGCTGTGCGGTGCGAGTTTAGCCATACACTTTGTATGGCTAAATTTTCACCGCACCCGCAGCAAAGACGCACAGGACCCTTTTTTGCAGCCGCATCAGGATCGTGCGATCCGATCCTGTGCGAACTGCAAGATCGCACTGCGATATGCGATCAAACTGGGGGTGTCGTTAAGATTACATTGACACCCCCAGTGTATCGCATATGGCAGTGTGAACTGCCAGGGGTGCGTTTGCGACGAGGGAACAGGCTGCGAATTCGCAGCCTTCCTGCATCGCGTAAGTGTGAACCGGCACTCAAACAAGTAACATGTAAACATTTTTAAAGTGTCGTCTATGGAGATTTTTAAGTATTGTAGTTTGTTGAGATTCCACAAGCGTGCGCAATTTTCAGGCATGACATGTTAGGTATCTATTTACTAAGCGTAACATTATCTTTAATATTTTACCAAAAAAAATGGTTATATATTATGTTTTTTTGGTTTTTTTTTGTTTTTGCATTAAAATCATTAAAGTGCATTTTTTCCCAAAAAATGTCATTTGAAAAACCGCTGCGCAAATACCGTGTGACATAAAACATCGCAACAATTGCCATTTTATTCTCTAGGGTCTCTGCTAAAAAAAATATACAATGTTTGGGGGTTCTAATTCATTTTCTAGCAAAAAAACTACTGATTTTCACTTGTAAACGTGTCAGAAAAGGCTTAGACAGCAGGTGGATAATGCCATATGTATGCATCTGGTTTCTTTCAAGTTAAATAAATTTACAATGTATAATAGTGGAAAGATGGTCTGTCTGATTTATTCATTAAAAGAAAAAAAAAAGTGAACCTTTCCTCCACCTATTACACACAGTATGACACATTAAGAATAATAATGTAGACACTTAGTCACACAAACGCCCTACAGTTCTTTGAAGCAGCTGTGCTCGGAAACAGCTGTTCTTGTGACTTGCCGCACTTGTAAAGAGCCCGCACCTGCCACATATGTGCTAACAGACACTGTAATTCATCAGAGGTTAGCACCTTCCTTTATAGAAGTTCTATGTCACATTTGTCACATTTCCGTCATTGCTGGATCAGTTCACCAAACCAAAACCACCTCTCAAACATGGCCACCGTTGCATTAAGCTCTACTAAACAGAAAATGTTGTTGGGCTTGATTACTTTAAATATAGGTTATAACTTTGATTTGTACAATATAATGGTGTTTGAACTCTGAAAACACGGAATCTGGGAAAAGTACTCAAGGAGGATGTGTCACAAAAAAACAACAACATGGGAATGGTGGTAGAGACTAGATTGGGTTTGGTTCTAACCCATATTTGGCAGGTCCCAGAAGGAAGTTGACAGTGCCGGCTCAAATGGCTGCAGCTGGGGCATTCCCTGACCGCAGCTGAATGTACACAAAGCCGCCAATGTTATGTGACCGTATTAGGTCAATGTATAGGTGAGGGGAAGTTTTCTGAAATCCTGATTCTAGGGTGACAATGTTACTCCTCCACAGAGTGAGCATTGTTGCCCCAGGACAAGAAGTGCATTACTGGCAGGATCACCATTAAAATATGAAAGCCTGAAAATGAATGCAGCCATCATATCTAAAGCATGGAAAGCTGCAATAAATTACATTTGCTCCTCGGTTTAGATATGCTTTAAAGCGGAGTTCCGGGCACAAAAACAAACTTTTTTTTTTGTGCCCATCCGCTTGGTCTCCCTCACCTGAAAATTGGAGATTGAATATACTCACCTATTCTCTACTTCCTCCCTCTGTGCCGCGGCTCCGACGTCACTTCCTGTCTTGCGATGATTCCTGGGAGCTAAACGTCATCGCTCCCAGGAATCAATACGACGGCGCCGGCCCCGCTCGTCACTTCCGGGGCGACGCCGAATTCCCCGCTAAACAGCTTCTGGGCATGCCCAGAAGCTGTGGAGGAATGCGGCGCCGCACTGGAAGTGACGAGAGGGGCCGGTGCAGGCGCATTCTGGGAGAAGAAGACACGGAAGAGGATCGCGCCGGCTTCAGCTGCCCACAAGAGAGATGGCAAAGCTGTGGAAGAAATTTTATAAGTAAGTATTTCTTCTAAAATGTAAGTGCGAACCGGGACAGATCAGAGGCTAGCCATTGTGGAATGTACTAGCCCTGACTGTCCCGGGGGTATGTTTGTTGAAAAATGGTTTCTGTGCCCGGAACTCCGCTTCAAGAATATTAGGCTTCACTGCAAAAGAAGTAACTTTCATGGAACCAGGGTCATAATTAGACTTCATTCTGCTAGAATGTGCCATTGGAGGCAGAAAACTGAATGTTCTTTATGTATAGGTCTTGTTTATATGCGGACCTACTATACAGACCACCAAAAAATGATTTTGCATTTCTTGAACTACAAAGCCCCTCCAGGCTCTTCAAAACAACCCTCACAATTCTCCAGCTGAAATTAGCCACAGAGATCCAGAGAAGGTCAGAAAATTGGAAACAAAATAAGATATAAGTTATCATAATTTCTAAATGCTACCCAAAACCGTGCAACTTTAGACACTGGTCCACAAAAGCCATTGTGGTAAATATAGCTCTGCCAGGAACTAGTAGCTGTTCAAAGAACTAACAGCTTCCATCTGACATTTCTTAAGGGTTTTACCTTATTATAGATTTCCTTTAAATAGCTTTTTAATTTGTTTACTGTGATAAATTTAAGTACAGAGAGCTGCGAAACATAATAAAAGTAGGCAAGGCCTTCTCAAACATACATATCTAGCTATCTCACAAGAAGAATGTTATAGATTGTAAAAAAAAAAGCTGCTTTTAAATACTGGCCATTCACAGGCAAACAGAGCATTGAAACGGAAAAAAAGAACAAGGCCACAGTATAGAAATCCTACACTGAGATATATTGATATTGTGTTGCTGGTGTCCTCCTTCTAAAAATGATAGTTTTCTCTCTGTTGCCTGCCTTCAACATGTTTCTAATGACTAACCAAGAAGATTTATGCAGCAAACAAAGTTAGAGTGTCATTAGTACTGCAAATTTCTTCCAGGTCGGTAAGTCAAAAGTCCCAAAGCCTCTGGAACATAATTACAGCCAGGCGTCTGGCATTTCATCAGGGCCACGTATGCTATGCAAACCTGTGTAGTTCTCTCACTTCTTCACCCACAAGTAATCAAACAAATTACGTACTATTTGGGCAGGGGATGGTAGCAAGACAAATGCCAATTTGAATATACTGTAAGAGCCCAACACCATATACAAACTGAATCAATGTACATTGCTTAGAAATGCTTGTCCATAAATGAACAACAGAGATAGACTTTGGTATTCATATGAAAGGAGAACACAGGCGCCACTCTAAGTGCAGTATCTTGAAATGTATTAGATAAACCATATAAAAGGTACTCACAAAAGGATATGTATAAAAAGCATCATAGTGAAAATAGATAATCGCTCCGGTGTCCTGGTCAGGATGGCTTGAGCGGTCTCGATACACAGGCTGGATATTGGTACTTCCTAGTCGTGGGGACACACCACTGCCTTCCCGCCGTCACTTCCGGGAATGCGTGATTGCGTAATGGCGCCAGCGACGCGTTCTCGGAGCCGATGATATGCCATTTTGGATGTGGTGTTTATATAGGGCAGAAGTCCGGACCAACTAGGTCCTAAAACCTCCCACATCTGTCAGACCGGCAACTAAATATGGAGACGGCTCGTGGCAAATGTGTATACACACTCACTAGAATATGTTGGTGTAGTACAAATTATACATATGAATATGAAAGGGGATAACAGGGGCTGGAGATAATAAAAGCTATACAAGCAATGGTTGAAGAATAACATGACAAGTGAAAAATGAAAATAAAAATAAATGTAAACATGTGTGAAAAATGATGATGATATACAAAAGGTGGAGTGGAAAAGGAACAAAATGAAAAAAAAAATGTATATAAAATAAATATATAGTTATAAAAATCTATATGTATATATATGAATAATATCAGCCAAATTTATGCTTATGTTGAGAATCAATGGATGAAATCAATCTGTTTTAAAAAATATATATCAGAGGGTATATTAAAATAAAAACGATATATTGGAATAAAAAATAAATAAAAAGTAAATAAGGTAATTATATATTAAAATTTAAAGAGTGAATTGATATTATAAAAGTTAATAGATTATAAAGAACCTGTTGAAGGTTTACGGAAAAGATTAGATGAGGGAATTGGTTTAAATTCCCTCATTGAGGCCCCCCGGCACCAAAGTATCTAGACTTGGTATTCATATGATCCACTCCTGTTATCCATGTGTTTTTCTTATTTTGAAAGGCTAACTCCAGTAAAATGTTTGTTTGCAGAGTTGTAAATTTGCCCTTACTTTTTGTTCACCTTGCCACCCATCAGGAAAAGGAAGTTAGGGTAAATGTTTCAAACAGGGACACAGAAAACATGAAACATTTGACTGGAGTTCTAACGTTTATACATTCTAAACATTTAGTCTGGAGTTAGTCTTTAACCAGTTCTGGACCAGAAGATTTCCCCCCTTAATGGCCAGGCCATATTTTGTGATATGACACTGCGTTAATTTAACGGACAATTGCGCGGTCATGCAACGCTGTACCCAAATAAAATCAATCTCCTTTTTTTCCCCACAAATAGAGCTTTCTTTTGGTGGTATTTGATCACCTATGCGACTTTTATTTTTTGCGCTATAAACAAAAAAATATCGACAATTCTGAAAAAAAAACAATATTTTTCACATTCTCAAAAAAAAAAAAAATTTTAAATCAAAATTTGTTAACATTTTAGGCCAATTTGTTTTCTTCTACATATTTTTGGTAAAAAAAATCGCAATAAGCGTATTTTGATTGGTTTGCGCAAAAGTTATCGCATCTACTAACTACGGGAAAGATTTATGTCATTTTATTGTTTTTTTACTAGTAATGGTGGTGATCTGCAATTTTTAGCGGGACTGCGACATTGCGGCGGACAGATCGGACCCCTAACTGACATTGTTGACACTGCTAAACATATGCACTGTTACTGTAATAATGACACTGGCAGGGAAGGGGTTAACACTGTGGGTGATCAAGGGGAGTGATTCTAACTGTGGGGGGGCGTGGCTTGTGAAATGATCACAGAGACATGTGTTCCTATATAGAAGGATCACAGGGGATCTGTGATCATTCCAGGAAAAAGAACGGTCCGCTGTGTTTACAACAGCTGACCGTTCTTCTCTCTCAGCGGGGAGCGATCGCGGGTGTTAGCCGCCTGCCCAATGCATCAGAGTCCCCGCTGCCAAGTGCAGACGCATGACCAACGTAGGTCTACGCCGGTTCACGCAGGAGGGCCGCCCTGCCGCAGTAAATCGGCAGCGGGCGGTCGGGAAGTGGTTAATTATATGACAATGACTAAAGTAGAGTGAACTGGCACAGCATGCAGGTTGTCTGATATACCATATGCTCTGCAGAATCAGACAGGGGTTCAAGAGGAGGGCCTCGAATTGTTTTCCCTTTTCAAAACAGTGGCCTTGTACTGATGTGCACCAGTTTTTTCACACATCACAGTTGGCACTCCTTAACCCCATTACGACTGCCCAACACACTTTTACCGCATTACGACCGCCCAACACACCTTGACCCCATTACGACTGCCCAAAGCACCTTAACCACATTACGACAGCCCAACACACCTTTACCGCATTACGACCGCCCAATACACCTTGACCCCATTACGACCGCCCAACACACCTTAAACCCATTACGACCGCCCAACACATCTTGACCCCATTACGACCGCCCAACACACCTTAAAACCATTACGACCGCCCAGCATACCTTTACTGCATTACGACCGCCCAACACACCTTGACCCCATTATGACCACCCAACACACCTTAACCCCATAATGACCGCCCAACACACCTTAACCGCATTACGACCGCCCAACACATATGTGTCATTAGGCACCCATTGTTTATGTGCTGGAGGCACATTCACTGCAAGCTCTCAGCAAACAGATTGAGCTGTTGCAGATAGCTCTTAGCCTTCCGATCATGTGACCGCTGTAACAGTGGTTACATCATCTCTGAACCTTCCCACTCCCTGAGTGTTCCAAACTATTTAAAGAGATGCCTCTGTGAGAGGAAAGGTGTTAACTTATAAGAAACATGTAAACACAATCTGTCACCAGCTGCATCCAACCATAGACAGGTAAGTTGCACATAAGCCTGCAAATTACCCATACCTCATCTGGCAATGTGCTCCAAAAAAAGAATCACATTTTTGTGATGAAGAACCTACCTGATGCTGAAGAGCATGTACTATGGGATTGATTTACTGAAACGCAAGAGTGCAAAATCTGGTACAGCTGTGCATGGTAAGCATTCAGCTTTGACAACAACAAAAAAACCTGGAAGCTGATTGGTTTCTATGCAGAGTTGAACCAAATTTTTCAAGTTCAAGTTTAGTAAATCAACCCCATAGTACACCAGTAGTCTATATATGCCATGTTTGCTTTTCTGGAGATTTCTTTTTTGTTTTGCCTAGCAAATATCCACTCACTCGGCCTCATCTGGCTCAGTTATTGAAGCTGACGGAACAGTTTAGTCATCTGTAATAGACTTAACAATTTATGGTAAGCAGCAGTAAAACAGTGATTACTGCATGGATTGAAAGCTTCCATACTGCTGTTAAACACAGCTTGTGTTGTTTAGCCACTTCCGACTTTATCTATAGAAATTCCAAGAAAATAGGACCATCTTATCTTCATCCCTTTTCGTTTGGAGCCTATGTTTTTAGGTTAGTATAGAGTGATTAATTAGTGCCTTCCGTCAATTTACTAAGCCTTTTATTTCAGGACGTTTCATTGTTTGTAATAACGAAAATCTCACCTCTATTGGCTGGCCTGCACTTTTTCATGCAAGAACAACAATCTGATTGAGCACTGCTGTAAGTATGCCATTCCTCATTGTAATTAGCCATAATCATAGCCTTCCTGGGTGCATGAGAATGTTAAAAAGACCGATTCACAACCCTAACCTATTTGAATATGAATCTTCTCAGTAAGTAGCAATAAAATAGGGGGAAACAAAGTAGTTTCTCTAGGGAATTTTGTAAAGAATTCTTACTAATTCTTCCTCTTCAAAATGTCCTTCTTTCAGTATCTGGGATTTGTTTGCTAAAACAAGGGTTGCTTAATGAATACAATGGTTTATTATTTCCCTTAAGTGACACAGCAGGGCCCAAGTAATACAGACCCAGCTCTTTCAGAGCACGCCAAGAACATAGGAGACAAAGGAGCAGCAGTTCCATACAACAAATAGAACTCTCGGCTTGATCTCCGGTTTGAACAGTCCACAGAGCAAGACCTCGACTCTGCTATTCGAGTTTTCCTAGCCAGTATTTTTCCCCTCTGTTTCATTCTTCTCAATGACTCACACACAGGGCTGAGTCTGTGCTGTCATGGAAAAGCACATAGCAACAGCGCAGTGATAACCGGAGGAGGAGGAAGGGGGGGTTGAGGCTCTCTCATGTGCATTCATAGTGAGCCACCTAATGGCGACAAGGCTTTCTCCAGCTCTGAAACTATTTTACAGCCGCAGATGACAGCTAATGTTTGTGTGTGCACATTTCCTTTGTAATTAGCTCAGATTTAGTCATGCTGCATAGAAATAGCTAAATGTACCTTGCAGTATTCAGACTTCTTAACTGCATAGCAAAGACCTTATCATATTTTATAGTGCTGCAGTCTAGCAGAGCAGCTTCTTATTTTTTTTTCCTTTTTCATTTTAAAAGAAAATAGATTCTAAGAAAATATATATTTCTTTTTTGAGCATCTGGTTGTCTAAATCTTTTGCTTTTTATCTAGACACAAACTTTCTTTCTATAAAGAGCAGTGTTCAGATAATAAAGAGATAAGATTTCACCAGCAATCTGTTGTAAATAGATACACCAATTTATTAGTGTAACGTCCCATTAGGCCCCTTTCACACTGGCTTTCTGATCAGGTCCGTCTGTCAGTTTTTTGAGGCGAAAATGATCGGATGCTCAATGTACCTCTATGGAGCAGCAGACGTCAGCGGTGACACCCACTGCTCTCTGATCTGATCCTGTCCGTGAAATCCTTGACGGACGGAAACCTTATTTCCCATCCGTCTGGAGGATCGGATGAAAACGGACAGGCAGTCCATTATCATCCGATCTCCCATAGAGCGGAGCGGGGATCTGACATCTCTATCTCTGCAAAGTAAGTGGAGACGGAGCTGTCATCCACCTGCTCAGTGGGAATCGGCAGATCGATCCCCGCTGAGCAAAACGCTGGAGTTCGCCGGGTGGAAAGTCATTGTGAAAGGACCCTTAGCCAAATAAGCCAACATTTGGAGCCACGCAGGGTCCCTTCTTCCAGGTGACATAGTGACAGCCCACAATGCAATGAAACATGAATATATACTGTATTCTGTGGGGGTTCATTCAAGTGTAGCACCTTTGTTAAGTTCATTCCAGCCAGTGAAATACATTTCTGGGTTTTCCGGTGACTTTTGTTCAAAAACACACAAAAGACCCTCCATTTTTTTCTTGCCATTATAGAAAATGCGTTTTGCCACACCTTCTAAATACAGCACGGCGTCTGATCCCAATTAATTGGAAAAAGACTCAGGTTCCCTGATGTGCAGAATGGGTACGACTGGTGAACAGTATAATGGAGGCAGAGGAATGGATGGTCACATGTAAAGGTCAATATAACAAGTTCTTTTTTTTTTCTATAAAGTTTTTTTTTTTTTTTTAGAATAAAAAGCATACAGGTGTAATAAAGTGTAATACAGAGTTGCAAAATATATAGTCAGACGTGTTTTGTTAAAGTGGAGTTCCACCCTAAAATGATACTTACCTCCATCTTCTCGATCCAGGTCACCTGAAAAACAAATGGATAATCGCAATTTTTTTTTTTTACTTACCTCGTTTAGAAGAAAATATACTTACCTTACTTCCTCTTCCTCCCCTCGGCGGCCACGGCGATTCGTCACTTCCTGGCTTTGCAATGATTGCTGGGAGCTGAACGTCATCGCTCCCAGGAATCAATGCGCCTGCACCGGCCCCCGACGTCAGTTCCGGTGCGGGAGCCGTCATACCTTGCTAAACAGCTTCTGGGCATGCCCCAAAGCTGTGCAGGGATGACGCTGCCGCACCGGAAGTGACGGCGGGGCCGGTGCAGTGCATCGTGGGACCGAAGAAGACGGAAGAGGACACAGAAGAGGATCGTGCTGGCCTCAAGCTGCCCACACCTGAGATGGCAGCGCTGGAGAATAAATTTTCAAGGTAAGTATTTCTTCTTTCAGGTAAGTGCAACCCGGGACAGATCAGAGGCTAGCCATTGTGGAATGCACTAGCCCTGACTGTCCCGGGGGTATTTTTATTAAACTGGGTGGAACTCCACTTTAACATCGTAATTAAAGTTTTTTTGAGAATAAAAAGCATACAGGCCTAATAAAGTGTAATACAGAGTTCCAAAATATATAGTCAAAAGAAGTTCTACGCCATCTAGGCAACATGGATCAACTATACATCAGGGGCTTCAGGGACCCTGCAACCCCCTCTGCCAGTGCCTTCAATGCCTTCAATGGTGGCAGTAAGATTGCTGTTCACAGCTCTTCTTCTCTATAGGCCATATTATATTTTAACCAATCCTAATTTTGTTCATGGTCAGTTGTTTGTCATATTACTTTCATTGCACTACTTTCATGTACGGTGCTATTTTCTCTTACTTATATGTATGTAAAAATGTTCCGACTCACCAGAAATATCACATTTAGCCGTGTGACAAATTGCCCAACTTGAGACTTCACACGCTCTTTCTTGCCTAATAACATACTGGGGTTTATTTACTAAAGGCTGTGCACTTACTGTGCACTTCTGCAAGTGCAGTTGCACTTTTCAAGTTCAATTGCTCCAGAGCTTGGTAAATGAGGTAAAGCTTCACTTAACAAAGAACCCCCAATCATATTTCAGTTTTGCTTGCACATTATTGGATGATAGAAGTCAGCACAGCTCCTCCTCATCTACTAAGCTCTGGAGCAACTGCACTTGCAAAAGTGCACAGTCTATTTGCCCTTAGTAAATCAACCCCACAGTCTCTTAATAACTCTCTCAGGAGATGACCTGGTCCTATCACCTCTCTTTGAGGCCCAAATTGACACTCTCCTAGTGCTTTGTTCACACATGCTGCTTGTGCAGTAGCTTTTCTTCAGGAGAAGAAGCCTTGAACTCTCGGCCATAGACAGATCTTTGACCAAAAGGGCTGTGCACACCTGCACAGTAGGGTTACACAAGTTCTGAGACAAATGTAATGCAGATATGGTGCCAAGTGAGTTTAATTACAACCTTAATCAGCCACAGAACTAGTTTAATTAATATGTGTTCGGTTTTAAAGTTATGAGGTGGCAACCCTACTGCACACTCAAAATGCTGAGGCCCTCAACCCCTTCATAAGTGAGAATGCTGGCTGACATCTAACCGTTTTGATACAGTAAAAAAAATACAGCACTGTTACAATATATACGTAAGTGAACATGCAGAACCAGGGATGTCATAGTGACATAATCCCAGCTAAAAAACACTACAATGCTATGCTCAAAAAATGAAATAAATACTGAGAAATTTTTATCTGAAAAAAATGTAATAATGACAAGTGTCCCTTTAAATAACGTGAAACAACAAATAGAAACTATGCAGTTCAATTCAATGAAATTAAAAACATTGCAGTGCTTAACCATTTTAAGACCGGAAGGATTTGCCCCCTTAATTACCAGGCCCTATTTTGCGATTCGGCACTGCGTTACCTTAGTGGACAATTGTGCAGTCGTGTGACGCTGTACCTAAATAAAATTGACGTATTTTTTTTTCCACACAAATAGAGCTTTCTTTTGGTGGTATTTGATCACCTGTGCAATTTTTATTTTTTGCGCTATAAACAAAAAGTGCGACAATTTAAAAAAAATATATATATATTTTTCACATTCTGCTATATGACATTCTCAAAAAAAAAATAAATAAATAAATAAAAATCAAAATTTTTTAACATTTTAGGCTAATTTGTTTTCTGCTACATATTCTTGGTAAAAAAAATTGCAATAAGCGTATTTTGATTAGTTTGTGCAAAAGTTATCACTTCTACTAACTACGGGAAAGAAATGATGTCATTTTTATTGTTTTTTTTTTACTAGTAATGACGGCGATCTGCGATTTTTAGCGGGACTGCGACATTGCGGCGGACAGATCGGACCCCTAATTGACATTTTTGACACTTTTGGGGGGTGCCAGTGACATTACTACAGTGCTAAAAAAATGCACTGTTACTGTAATAATGACACTGGCAGGGAAGGGGTTAACCCTGTGGGTGATCAAGGGGTTAAATGTGAGCCTAGGGGAGTGATTCTAACTGTGGGGGGCGTGGCTTCTGAAATGACCATAGAGACATGTGATCCTATATAGAAGGATCACATGGGCTCTATGACCATTCCAGGGAGAAGAACGGTCGGCTGTGTTTACAACAGCTGACCGTCCTTCTCTCTCAGCGGGGAGCGATCACGGGTGTCAGGCGCCAATTGAAGCCGCCTGACACACGCATCAGCTTCCCCGCTGACGATCAGGGGTGGGAGTGCGCCCCCTAGCTGCCACTAAGCGAGCAACATATCTATACGTTGTTTTGTCTGTACAAGCCACCCTGCCGCCGTATATATATAGTAAGCGGTCGGCAAGTGGTTAAACACTATGTTAAATATAGATCAAGCAAATAGGAAAGTGTAACAATAACAAGTGTTACTTTAAATGACATGAAACAGCAAATATGTAGTTCCATTTATCCATATATCACATAATTGTTCCATATGTAAAAGAATTCAAGGTGATAAAATGAAGTGAAAAACATGTGTCCGTGTATCCTTTTAATATATACAGTATATCCGGGTAAGTTCTGGTCCAGTAATAAATACAACTTCTGCACCATGTGAACCACCACCAACACATTGCACTCACCAGAGGATGTGGCTACTTCAGCTATAGGCAGCATATAGGCATTATGATATTTCCCAAAGGAACAGGTCACAGCTTTTTATTATCGAAAGCCATTCCCTTTAAAGCTGATGACTCTCTGGTAATCACATTGGTAAACCTATTGCTTCCATGGCCAGCAGGAGTACAATTGAGCTATATGGAAGAAGTCCTCACTACAGGAGCCAGAAGTACTCAAATAGTGTAGTATTTTTATTAAAAGGGTTCAGCAAACATCAGTTTAAAAGCAAATAAGAAAAACTTACAAAGATGGCTGCCCCATGCAAGAACCATGCGGTGGCTTTGCCCAAAACCATTCATGATCCAGCGCATGTCAGGGGTCAAAGAGTGCTGGTTGTTACATGTATAATAGATATACAAGTCTCAATATGCCTCAAATGGAGTTGTAATCAATCACAATATTTCCGAAGTCCGGCAGCCATTTTTCCGTAGGTTAAATACAATAGAGACGGATACAAGCAATGTGAACATATTGGCAATCACATGGCTTTTATTTATATTAATTTCTATTGTATTTAGTCCACACCAAATACCCGCCAAACTTCGGCAATCAGTCATCAGCCTTAAAGGGAACGGCTTTTGATGATAGGAAGCTGTGACCTGTTCCTTTGGGAAATACCATAAAGCCTATATGCTGCCTATAACTTAAGCAGCCACATCCTCTCGTGAGTGCAGTGTGTCGGTGGTAGTTCACATGTTGGAGAAATGTAATATTGGACCATTCCTTACCTGGATATATACATTTAACGGATAATTTCTTTTCACTTTTATAACCTTTATTTCTTTTACATATGGAACAATTATGTGATATATGTATGAATTGAACAACATATTTGCTGTTCCATGTTATTTAAAGGGATACTTGTTATTGTTACACTTTCTTATTTGGTTTATTTATATTTAATGCAGTATTTGAGCACTACATTGTTTTTACTTTCACTGAATCGGACTGCATAGTTGCTATTTTTACTACACTTTTTTCATTTTTCAGCAGATTCACACTTACTCTGGGTTTGAGCAGAGCACTACAGTGTTTTTTTATTTCTTTTATTTCTTTCCACTTTATTTTATCACCTTTATTTCTTTTACAGATGGACCAACTGCATGATATATGGAGGAATTGAACTACAAATTTGCTGTTCCGTGGTATTTAAAGGGACACTTGTTATTGCTACACTTTATTTGGTTTATTTACACTTACTCTGGGTGTGAGCGCAGTACTTATTTTACTTCTTTTATTCTTTGACCTAGCACTCCTTCCATTAAAGAACAACAAGTAATTCTCTTGCGCTTAGGTGCTGTGCTTAGGGGAAAAGGCTATGTTGATAGGGTGTAGGTCCTTGCTGCCCTCCCAGGACCATGGGCATCCACATAAACTAGAAAACAACGAAAACAAGAGAAGGGCGCACCGATCTGGTGCAATATCATAAAAATATTTATTAAAGGGTAAAAAGAGTATCATACATCATGCTCACATACGCAAGTTGTAACTGTACATATAAAATCCTAATACAGTCAGGTGACCCCCAGGACCTTGATTATTCCAGTACTGCCGAAGGGCTGGATGGCATCTGTAGCTGAAGCGTTTCAAGGGAGAACCCTCTTCATCAGCGCCACCACCATCAGAGCTCTGATGAAGAGGGTTCTCCCTTGAAACATGTCAGCTTTACCAGTACGGACGCCATCCAGCCCTTCTGCAGCACTGGAATAATCCATGTCCTGGAGGTCACCTGACTGTTTTAGGATTTTATATGCACATTTACAACTTGCGTTTGTGAGTATGATGTATGATACTCTTTTTACCCTTTAATAAATGTTTTTATGATATTGCACTAGGTCGGTGCGCCCATCTCTTGTTTTCGTTGACTCCTTCCATTATTCCATGATTTCTTTTGGTGGGAACAGTACAGGGAATGCTGCTACTGAATTGGTACATGCGCATTCAAATTAGCGAACATATGCAAAAAAAAAAAAAGCAAAAAATTGTAATGTCTATGGGGTCCACCGATCCCCGCTGAACAGGCAGATAACAGGTCCTTCTCCGCTCACTGTGCAGAGACAGACCTGTCAGCTTTCCACTATGGGAGATCAAGTGAAAATGGACCGCCTGTCTGTTTTCATCCAATCTTATCTGATCCAATCCTCCAGACGGATGGAAAATAGGGTTTACATCTGTCTGGATTTCACGGACAGGGTCGGATCGGAGAGCAACGGGTGTCAATGGAGATGTCACCGCTAACATCCGCTGCTCCATAGGGCTGCATGGAGCATCCGATCAGGTCCGCCTGAAAAAACTGACAGGTGGACCTGATTGGAAAGCCAGTGTGAAAGGGGCCTTAGGCCTCTTTCACACGTGCGTTCCGTATGTCTGTATATTACCCCATCCGTTTGCGGGTGATATACGGACATAATGCATGTCATGCATGTCAATGGGATTACGGATGTCAGCAGATGACGATCCGCTGACATCCGATTTGCGTCCTTTCAGTTCTGTTCCGTTTTTTCACGGGGGAACCCTTGAAATCCCATAGACATACATTATGTCCGCATATCATCCGCAAACGGATGGGATGATATGCGGACCGGATGACACAAGTGTCCGTAAAAAAAAATGTAAAAAAAGTGCCGGAGCGGATCGCAATATGGTCCGCTCAGTGTGAAAGGGGCCTTACTGTCCAAAAACAGAGAAGACAGAAAACTGAGGCCTCTCATTAATGATCCCAGGCCTTGCAGCAAAGGAAATTGAATGCAACCCATGATAGGCTGCAGCAATCTGCAATAATGGCCAGTCAACAATCGCAGTTCTAGATTATTATTTGTGATTGATTGTCGGTCTCTGCAACCTATACAAATAGTCACATTACCATTTACTTATTGCAAAGCCTGTAAAGGGTAGCAGCAATTTTCATTCAGACAGCACAACTGAAAAATCCAGTCACAAAGCATATTCATTTATTGCCGGCCTCCCTTATTTTATCAATTACAATATAAAAATGAATTGACCCTAAATCAATCAAGTTTGAAAACTTCAGTAAAATATCACTGACAAATAATAAAAATTCCTTTAACACCCCACAATTGTAGCTTTATTAATTTATTCAAACCTTCAGAGTCTAAAATAAAGGTCCAAGCACCTAAATCAAAAACCCTGTAAAAAAAAATAAAAAAATAAAAAGCCATAGGCTGATCTAAAGCATTACAGGAAATGCAGCAATTGCTCTGGCAGGAAGATGAAATGCTTGTCAGGTGTGAGAAATTACCATTTATATTTCAGTCATATATGAAATGGAGTGGTAAAATGTGTTTTTTCCTCTAAAGTATATTTAAAAAATGATAGTATAATTCAAGGGCACTCATTTATATCCCGGATATGTAAATATGTCTTCCTGCCCTCTAAAATTCTTTAATTATATTAAGAGATCTTTTTCATAGCAGTTACGAGAAAGCCAGGGTTTTATTTTAATGAAAGACTAAGATGAAGGGCATGCATTAGCAACCTCTGAAAACACAATTAAGACATGACAAAGGCACATGAAGCTGACACCATTCATTTATGTTTTTGTTCTATTTAAAAATTGCAAGTATTTATAGGCTTATGATGTCTTTTAAATGCATAAATGGTGCTTTGTGACCTTGTTTTCGTGATGATGGCTACAAATCAAAACTTTGGAAATATAAAAAAATTGCTTTTGAATAAAAAAAAAAGTGGTTTTTGTTTTATTTTGACTGTGAAAATAGGGACTACGCAACCAGTGTTATGTGATTAAATGATTATATCTGAAGATAGCAAATTCAGATGTATTGAAAAGATAATAAAATGTCTTCTTTAGGCTAGGCTTGCACTTGAGGATGGGGGGGAGGAAAACGTGTGGCTGAGCCATGTTTTTACCGTGACCTAAAAAAACCCTTAAAGTGGAAGTAAACTCGATGTCAGCCGTCATGTACACTGAGCCGCACATGTGCACCTTATCAAACATTTACGACCCTGATCTGTGCATTATGAATGGGAGAGATGTCATCGCGGCCTGGCCTATCAAACAGCTGAATGCACGAAAGAAAGACTGGGCAATGATGGAAGTGTCGGGGGGCCCAGGGGATCGATCCCACCGCAGGTCTGGAGGGCACCATTTGACAGGTAAGTCTGCCATAACGTATTAATATGCTGTGCGTACTGGCACAATATAGCATAACCCACCTGGGGGCCCCTAAAAATAAAATTAAATAGAAAAGTTAACTATGGCTTTGAAGTTTTGTTTTATGCCCTCCCCCACCTCTCCTTATCTGTTTTTGGCACTTTTTGGAGGAAGGAGGAGTGGATATCTGGTTTTGACAGGTACCTGCTCCCACTTCCAACCAGATCACCACCAACATCACCTGGAAGTTATCCCCTCCCCACACACTTCAGGACCATTCCCCAGCTCGTGCATGTGCAGTGGGCAGCCGGCAGTGAAACCATATGGAATCACAGCCGGCTGCCCACAGTAAACATGCTAGCTCTGGGACCCAAAGACCAGCGAAGAAGCAGTTAGAGTGAGCATGGCGCTGGACCCCTGTACAGGTAAGTGTCTTTTTATTAAAAGTCAGCAGCTATAGTATTTGTAGCTGATGACTATTGCTTTTTTTTAATGAAAATAGTTGAAAAACTGCTTTTAGCTTCAAAGGCAGCAGAGGAGGGTGTAAACATGTCACGGCCACAGCAAAAATAATTTCCCCCTTTTGTGCCTGCAGACAAAAACGACACACAAACATGACCCATTCGAGTGAATAGGGACTTGCTGTAACCGGCCCACAACTATGTGCATCAGCTTGGTAGTGCAGGCTTTTAGGGGTTAAAACTGAAAAGCAATCCACTGTAAATGTACAAGTCTCAAATAAACAGAAACATTTCCAGCACACTTAGACTGGACATACACGGTGCAAATTTCTTTCCTGTAGGGGTTGCAGAAAATAAATTTGCAAGATTCCCTCATGAACAAAGACAGGAGGGCGGGGGAAGCTGTCCCCACTGGGAGAAGACAGTGATTATCACTAACGGCTATAGCAGCCTCTTGCAGTAATCACAAGCGAATCTGGAAGGCTGGTTGTACTCAAGTTGACCAGTCGAACAACTTGGTACATTCAGCCTGCCCATTAACTGACCGTGTATGGTCGGCCTTGGCAGCTAGCCTGCAAAAAACAAAAAACAAATTGTTCCGGCCCAATGATTCAAATTAAAAACAGGGGTTTGTTGCACACATTTGCAAATACAATATGTGGAAACAGCAGTGCCGTCCCAAGGCTTCTCTGTATTCTGTGGTCCTAGCTCTATATTTGAGAGTCTCTAAGGCCAGCCATACATGGAGCATATTTTGAACCTCGGGTTGCAGGAAAGAAATTTGCTCGATTCAAGGGAATCAGCAATTGTCTGCTCCCGGCAGGATCAGGGGGGAGGGGTTTCGGGGGGCTGGGGAAGCCATCCATGCTGGGAGAAGACAGTAATTATCACTAGCGGCTGCTATAGCGCAGGAGAATCTGGAGGCTGGTTGTACCCAAGTTGATTGATCGATCAATTGGGTACACTCAGCTTGCCCATTAATGTTTCGAAAGTGGACCGAGATTCAAGTCTTGTATGGCCAGCCTAAATTTACAAGTCTGCCTGAAAAAAATCCTACTGTATGAATACCGGCCAGGATACCTAAACACATGCTGTACACACCGGGTGCCTGGATGTAGGCACCAAGACTTGTGAATGGACAATTTTTATCTGCAATAAATACAATTATGGTTTTACGCTATGAGCCTCCCTCATGTTACTTTCCACTTCAAATAACATGCAAAGTTCAAAGATTGCAGGCCCACAAACAGTGACATCACCCAAGGGATATTTCCCTAAAAAGCGCATTAGACCACGCTAGAACTAGGTGGTGAATGTACATCTATGTGGGGCACTTTGAGCACAAGTGAAGTGAAGCATTGATTTTTTGTTTAAATGAGCACAAGTACTTTATAAAGAAGAGCACATTGGGACTCATATGAATTAATCATACATTGAATATATTATGGACTTTATTGCACTGCTTATCATATCATAGTGTTCGTTACTAAGCGCACTGTATTTTTTTTTTTATTATTGGCTGTATTGCAAAAAAGCGTACATTGACACTGCAGCTGGTGTTATTTGTCAACACAATTTTGTCTGATAAACCACATTTTCTTTGGTGCTAAGTGTAACGGAACTTTAACCCACACTGTATTTCTGGATTTCCGTCAGTATACGGCTTCCTCCCAGTCGTGAACATAGATACCAGATTTTCTCAGCCGCCCCATATACAAAGCTAGCCAACAACTTAGCTTGTACTGGAATCTCAGTTTATTGAACAGTCACACAGAATTTATATACAGCTGGACCTCCCCCTCCTGATCAGATTACCACACACAGGTCAGGGGTTTCCTGATTACATTATCATATGCAGATGAAATCGTATACAGAAATAGAATGAACCCAAACAAATTATCTAGCCATCTGGACAGAAACAATGTGAGGTCATTAACATTTAACAATGGAATAGACAGATTTAACACAATCCACATCACACCTCAATAGATAGACAACAGGGAGAGCCTGCCAGTGACAGTATGTCCGTCTCCTACATTGAAGTACATGGAATACACATCTAAAGCTTTGCTTTGAGTATTTAGGAGTCACAGACTTCATGGCAACAGGCTATAGGTCTCACAGTGTAAAGTGGGATCAAATCTTCATATTTCTTGAGAGATATTGTTGATAAATATTACTCTCCCATTTGAAGTTATCCAAACCATATTCTCAGTGTCCATTAAGTAGCTGTCTTTCACTTCCAATGACGGTGAGTACCGTCACACAAAGTTTTACGTTTTTTTCAATAAAGTTCTGAAGGTGTTAAACTTACAAATGACTTAACATGGATGCACATAATATAAAAACATATCCAGATCCAAGTTCACTTTAAGTTAAATGTACTTTTAAATAGGCCTCAAGGTACCATTACTTTTATTATCTTTAGAGTTTAAACAGAACTCTAGGTTTCTCTAATGGATGCATGGTGAGTAAAGCAATCCTGCTAGGTTAAAAAATAATCAAAATCTTTTGCCCTGGAATAAAAGAGCTATCGTACGCATCACATCACTTGGGGCCCATGTGTGTCACCTTACCTCTGTTACTGTGCTGTAGGGATTAGAGGAAGGCAACAGCACGTGGCTGAACACACATACTGTACATGTAGTGATCTATATATATTTTTTTTATTTTTGTCAAATAAATTATTGCTTTTACTCTATTACACTCTCTCCATTATTATCAATTTCTTTCACCTATTGGCAGGCCATGTCCATCCAAATCTCCGTGGGACTTTTTTCTTTGTGTTTTTCATGCTAATTATCTGGGGAGGGGACTGTATGGCGCTATTAGCTGCACACACCTATCTGTCTTCCGTGTCAAACACACAGGCATTCTGAGAACTGACGAATGCTAAAGACAATGACAGTGCCCGCAGCACTGGTATAGAAGGGAGGTAGGACACACAGACAGCCAGAGAGATGCGTATATCCTCTCTTCTCTTGCAAGACACAGTTATTTGGACCTCTTTAAAGGTGCCTACTGACATTAGATGGCAGTTGCATATGTTTGCAAGATCTTAGCAGATCTTGCATACACGACCATCAAGCTATCTTTCTTACAAGTAATTGTTGCACAAACATATTGCAAATATACATGTTTGTGCCTATAGAAAAGCAGTAGAACTCTTCCAGGGACTAACTTGTGTCAAGGAAAGAATCACACACACAATTGCTTATATACATACAGTATGTAATGCTGAAAACAAAGGTACTACATGTGTATGCATGGAGAGAGGAGAAAAATAATAATAATTCCCCTGAAGACACTTGTGTCAGTTTATGGTGCCTATGGCCATTTGATTGCGAAACAATAAAATTGCTCTTGTGATGAATAGGGAAAGGATTTAGGAGGGACCCCTTTTGTAGCTATTCACCTTACTTGGTAATTTCTTATAAACCCCCTCAATTTCCATACAATGTTCTCTGAGAGGAGGGTTCAGGTTTTTCTATTAAAGTAAATACCTGGTGGCCAAGGGTACATAGTTTGTTTTAGTATAGGAGAAGCACAACCTTCATGGCCATGGGAGCATCAATTCAATATACCTAATTACTATCATTCTTTTTTAATTTGGAAGAAAAGATATTTAAAAAATGAAGCAAGATCTATGAATGCTAGTAGACTGGTGGCAGACTGGGTTATATTAGTGAATCTTAGAAAATTTGGGCAGTTTTGGGACTTTAGATGAGACACCGGTGAGCACTGCTCAGCGTCTCCATCCCTGTATATAACAAAACTGAAGAGAAAAAGGGAATTAAAGAAGGTGTGTGTGTGTGTGTGGAAACCAGCCCTTAGTTTGCTATACTTACCCACCAGTCTGCTGACAAACCAAAATAAACCTGTCTAACATAATAGGTTAAAAACAGGGGTTTAGTTAACACACATTTGCAAACGCATGTATAAGCTGTAGGCCACTCCACGGCACCCTGTGTATCCTGCAGTCCTAACACTTCCTAACACTACTCAACCTGAGTGTCTCCAACATGGAATTACATGAATGCTGATGGATGGATGGGAAACAGGTGAGCTTGGAGATGGACCAATCCTCCCCCAACCCGCTCCCATCCATGACTGGCATTGAAAAATGAATGGCTATGTATTGGCACTCAGGTTGAGTAGTTTATTTTGGTTTGTTAGCAGACTGGTGGGTAAGTATAGCAAACTAAGGGCTGGTTGGTTTCCACACACACACACCTTCTTTAATCCCCTTGTTCTCTTCAGTTTTGTTATATACAGGGATGGAGACGCTGAGCAGTGCTCGCTGGTGTCTCATCTAAAGTCCCAAAACTGCCCACATTTTCTATGTTATCAGGGATGGAGACACTTGCTGTACAGGCTGGTGTCTCATAAAAAGTGCCAATTTGCCTTTACCATCTATACTATTGGGATGGGGGTGTGTGTTTCCCAGCTGGTCCTTTTTTAGTTTGCACCCTATGGCTAATACATAGCCATTAGTTTTTCAATACCAGTCAAGGATGGGAGCAGGTTGGGGGATGATTGGGCCATCTCCAAGCTCACCTGTTTCCCATCCATCCATCAGCATTCATGTACGTCCATGTTGGAGACACTCAGGTTGAGTAGTGTTAGGAAGTGTTAGGACTGCAGGATACACAGGCTGCTGTGGAGTGGCCTGCAGTTTATACATGCGTTTGCAAATGTGTGTTAGCTAAACCCCTGTTTTTAACCTATTATGTTAGACAGGTTTATTTTGGTTTGTCAGCAGACTGGTGGGTAAGTACAGCAAATTAAGGGCCGGTTGGTTTCCACACACACACACCTTCTTTAATCCCCTTCTCTTCAGTTATATAAGTGAATCTTTGGCTTGTATGATTCAGCTCAAAATGATACTGAACATCAACCTTGGAGGGTGAATTTGCTCACCCCTACTCCTTTGTTTAAACCACTGCAGGCCTAATTCACAAAGCTTCATCAGAAAGATAAAGCTCTCTAGATAAGCAATGTGCCTGTAATTTTTAAAGTACATTGGACTCAGCTGACAAAAACTGTCACTTTTTTTGAAAATAAGTATACTTATCCTGGTATGGAAGCTCGGTGAATCAAGCCATGTATCTTTTGTATGTCAGAATAATGCCTTTTTTTACTAGCTCACAAACTACAGAAATGAAACAATTACACTTCTTACCTGTTTGGCATGGATGAGTGGAAACCTAAACACAATTAAAGACAATTAAAAGGTGTCTATTTAAGACAGTAATATGGCAGTTGCCACTGTTGATTTTCTTTGCGGGTGCAAACTTCAGGGCATTATCATAACCCTTGCTTCGCCAATCATGCCTTGTTTCCACTGAGCGGAACGGCTCGGGTCGGTACAGTTTGGAAGGGTTAGAATGGTCCGGTCTATTCAGGTGAGCGTTTCCACTGCAAGTCGGGCCACCAGGGACCATGCGGGGTTTACACCAAATGAGGTGTTTGTTTTGCTCTTTCATTTGACATGAGTATTGAAGTTTTCCTGTCCGCCAATCAATGAAATCTATCGTGTGACGCCAGTAGCTCCGCCCTAACCATACCGTACTATTTCCTATGGCCCTACATCTGAAGCAGGACCAGGAATGGTGCGGTTTGGTTTGGTTATATGGGCCACTTTCATAATGGAAACACTCAAATTAGCGTACCGTACCGAACCGATCCGCTCAGTGGAAACGAGGCATTAGTGAGTCACTATGGTTGATTTACTAAAAGTGGAGAATGCAAAGTCTGGTGAAGCTCTGCACAAAAACCATTCAACTTTCAGGTTTTATTTTAGCTGAAGTTAGACGCTGATTGGCTACCATGCACAGCTGCACCAGATTTTGCGCCCTCTGGTTTTAGTATATCAACCCCACTGACTCAGTTTAACTTACTGCCCACATAAGTGTTCCATGTCAGTACTCACAGCACATTGCTTAGTAAAGCTCAAAGTGCTGAGTTTAATGTAAGGCAAAACATGATAATTCGGACTAAAAGATCACTGTTTCAGGGTCACTTTAATAGGCATGATGACCTGATTTAGCAACCCTCCAAATGAGAAATCTCTTTGATGACTGATAATAGATAGATAGCTAGATAGATAGATAGATAGATAGATAGATAGATAGATAGATAGATAGATAGATAGATAGATAGATAGATAGATAGAGTAGATGGATGAATATATTGATAGAATAGGCAGGTAGTCCTCTGGTATAACTGTTGCTTTAGAAAGCGCAAAGTCAAAGTTCACTTGATAATGAGACCTACTGCAGCATGAGCCATGTATTATCCAAAGAGCAGCAGGAGTACAACAATTATTCTTCAGAATAGTCCCCTCAACCTGGTTTTCAAAATAAATTATTTATTACGGTGTCAAGAAGTTGAGGTTTTAAATAATGTTCAGCCAAGAAAGAGAATCGCTAAAGAACACAAACTACTATCATAAGAATAGAGTATTATTATGGGCTCAGACAATATTATTACATCTTAGGGATGTTAACATCTGGAGAAAGGAAAATAAATAGAAAAACGCAGTTGTTGTTCTTAGTGACAGGTCAATTATTTTTTTTATTTTTTTATCCATAAAATAAAAGGTGAGACCGGTTGCGTTTAGCATGGCTGTAAATTTATGTTCATTTTCTCCGGATTTAATGAATCAACTCAATTACCTTTCATGGTAAGCATCTGTGTATATTGGACTATCATTTTAGTAATAAGGTACAGTGTACAACTCGCTGCAAAGGAGAAGGTCAGTCAATGCTAAATAAAGATACAAAATTATTGTACATACTAAATAGAAACCCTAAAATATTAAACTAAAATACCAAAGCAAAAAATAAATACATTTCTAAATAAATAAATAAATTTATTAAAGTAGTGTTAAAGTAGCCTCTTACTTTCCAGTTTGAAAAACATTTTCTTCCACCCTACCCTGTCACAAGATGCCTGAATGTCATACAAAATACAATTATAATCTATGGGATACTGGAAGATTCCAAAGCTCCAGTCCCCGTGCTCTGATGAGTCCTAAGCCATCTATTTTTTTATTGGCTTTGGATAGAGCAACATAGGGTTGGAACCCTTCTAAACACTACAGAATCCTTTTCAGTGAGGAATGGTAGAGCACCTATCTACAACATGTTATCACTGTCCATGCTAATAAATAACCATTCCAGTATATATACCATAGTTTGTAGACGCTATAACTTTAGTGCAAACCAATCGATATGGGGTCCTTTCACATGGGCTTTCCACCCGGCGGACTCTGTTATGCTCAGTGGGGATCGATCCGCTGATGTCACTGCTGACATCCGCTGCTCCATAGGGGTGCATCGAGCATGTGATCAGGTCGGCCTGAAAAAACTGACAGGCAGACCTAATCAGAAAGCCTGAGTGAAAGGAGCTATATGCTTATTGGGATTTTTTTTGACAAAAACATGTAGAAGAATACACATTGGCCTAAATTTATGAAGACATTTGATTTTTTTTTTTTCAATTTTTTTATTGGATATGTTTTGTAGCAGAACGTAAAAATAATTGTTTGTTTGTTTGTTTTAAATTGCCTTTCTTTTTTGCTTTATAGCTCCAAAAATAAAAAAAACGCAGAGGTGATCAAATACTACCAAAAGAAAGTTCTATTTGTGGGAAATTGTCAGTTAAAGTAACGCAGTGCCATATCGCAAAAAAAAATGGCCTAGTCATGAAGGGGGTAAATCTTCCAGAGGTCAAGTGGTTAAACCATATGTTCAGCCAAACATTAGTCTTTAGTTTTTAGACTTTATAGTGGAGAAGAATTAACCCTGCCATGCATTGATCACAATTCAGCTGGTTTCATTCCATGTATGGGCAGGCTGGTTGTGTACAAATCGATCTATTGTGCAACCTTGTGTACAACCAGCCTGTTGGAATACATTAGTGCAGTGGGAGGGATTCCCCCATCCACATTGATTCGAGGGAATTGAGTCATTTTCTTTCAGTTTCAACAAAAAAAAATACTGTATGGCCAGCCTTAGAGCCCTGTCAGTTTTTGGTTTTACTGCTATCTGGGGCTCTGTAGAGAGATTTCACCAGACAGGAAGTGAGCTACAACAATAAAAAGCTGACAAGGAATATACCCTTCCCCAAATCAACATGGAACTCATATTTGTATCTTTCTGACTCAATTTAGAGTGGATTCTATAAAAATCAACCAGGGTGTAAAAACTATTGATCGTTTTGCATTGATTGGCAATATCATGATACTTTGTCCATAAACCCAATCGTATAGTGATCAATTGGGTTATGGTACAACGAGATGCGACCGGTAACTCATGATCGTATCCTATTAATTGCAATCCACTTCCCCATGTGTGGCATATTTGCCCATATAAACCCATATTTGGGTTTTGATTATTCCTATTGGAAGAGACCAGTCGGAAAATAAGTTGATAATTTATGAAAATTATTATTTTTGTGTTTTTTATTGGTTGAGCCAGATGGACTTTTTTCAACCTGATTAACTATGTAACTATTAATCCCGGTTCACACTACCGCAACTTGTCAGGCGACTGGTCAGCCTGACAAGTCGCGGTCAATTCTGTGCTACAGGAACCATTCTAATAGGAGTGACTCAAGTCGCTCCGACCTAGAAAATAGTTCCTGTACTACTTCGGGGCGACATCGGAGCGACTTGCATTGACTTCCATTATGTGAAGTCCGTGCAAGTCGCGCCGAAGTCGCGGTGCACGCGACTTCACAGGTCGCCCCTGAAGTCGGATCGCCATAGTGTGAACCGATACTTAGGCCTCATGCACACTGGATGTTATCAAAACGTCAGTAGAAAGCTGTAGCTATAGAAGGCGTTTTTCAGCTTTTTTTGCAGTAGCATTTTTCAGCATTTTTTTTTTTAGCTTTTTTCAGCTGTAGCATTTTTTAGCTGTTTTTTTTTTTTATCAAAGCTATAATCCAAAAAAAGCTTATGGCTCAAAAACGTTGATAAATGCCGAATAGCCATGTTTGTCTGCGTTTTTCTGGCGTTTTTTAGCTTTTATCAGAGTTAGAGCATTTTTAATGCTGAAAAACACTTCCTAAAACCCACTAGTTTTTGTTTTTTTTTTTACAGCCAGAAAACGCCCCTGCCAAAAAACTGCTGATAACAGCCTATGTGTGCATGGACACATAGGATAACATGCTGCGAAGTTTAATGGCTGCAGAAAAAAACGTCTGATGCCAAAAACGTCCCGTATGCACGAGGCCTAACACTGCTCAAGTGCTGCGTAACTGATGTTTCCTGTTTAGGAAAAAACAAATAGGATTCCATTACCAATGCTTATTCATACAGTGAAACACTGGGAATAATGTAGTAGTCATCCCAGCTGAATGATAATTGCTCCTATGGTAGTCACTTAAATGATAGGCCAGTAAGGGGCGCTGCTAGCACTGCCATAAGCCTAGATGCAGTCAGTCGCAGGACATCTAGCACAACTATTAAGAGTCCATTGTGAGTTCAAACCATTACTTCTTATCAGAAATACATTCTTTTAGACTCCAGGAAATATTTTCCAATAACAAACCTTTCCAGTTTTATATAATGCTAACAAACATAGAACATGGTTTGCATAATTATGTATAATCTCATTTGTAACAGCTAGGTTTTTCTATTTCAAAAGTGTTTTTTTTTTTCCCCTTTCAATCCAGTTGGAAAAGGTAATTAATTTAAAAGTGATTAGAGATACTTATTAAATGATATCAACAATAGAGACCAATTCCAAAATAACTGTAATTAGGCCTGTGTAGGACATTAAAAGTTACAGCAGTGTCACTGCAGCTTCATTAGCTATCTTTATCTTTTTTTTTTTTCTCCAGAAAACTCATTTATGTGTTTCATCTGCACAGACAAAGCTCTATCTGCAATTTAACATTTCTTCCAGTACGCAGGAAATTGCAGGCATGATGATGCGCTAATGCAAAAAAAATAAAAATAAATAAAATAAAATTCTTCTCATTTTTGGAACATTAAAGTGGCAAATGATGATTCTGTTTCCAGCTTTTTAAAGTGTGTAGACAGTGCAGGCTAATAATTGTCCTTGACCTTCATTATGCACCTGTGCTTTTTATGTACAGACATAACTTAAGTCACAGGCAATTATCTACCAGTAAAGCCCTCAACCATTGCAGCTATTAAACCCCGTCTGACCATTAATATGTTCTTTCTCAGTAACTTCTGTGTCACATAAGCTTATTTATAAAGCTAGCTTATTGCATTACCTCATAAGCTATTTTTAATCATGGCAGGTTGTGTTTCTACCCTTACCGAGCTTCAAATATTCAAGCTGTAGTGACGCTTTGATGTGTTTTTAACTAATGAAATGGATGCCTGCTGCATACTTCAGCAACAAAGCAACCGAAAATAGGCTGCGTGATTATTAAACTGACACGCAGGAGCAAAGTAAATCATACCGCCGGTAATATAATCCTCTGTTTATTAGTCATCATATGTACGCACCTAAGAGAATTGCATATTGGTTCACTGCTACAGAAAAACCAAAACAAGCAAACAAGGGCACACAAAGTGGCTTTCATATCCGACACTCCAATGAAATAACCCTTTAAAATAGAAGTGCACTTTTAATACACGTTAGCTCTTGATATACCAACAAATCTGCAAATATAACATTTCACGTTTACTAACGTCTCGACTTAAAGGGACTATAAAGCCAGAAGGTTTTTTTTTTTTTATATCTTAATACATTCTATGCATTAAGATATATAAAAAAAAAACTTCTGCACCTTCAGCCCCCCTAATACTTACGGGACTATACGATACCCTGTTCAAATCTTGCCGCCTCAACCTCCGCAACATCTCCAAAATACGCCCCTTTCTAACCAATGACACAACAACGCTCCTAGTTCACTCCCTGGTCATCTCGTGCCTTGACTACTGCAATTCCCTTTTCATTGGCTTACCTCTACATAGGCTATCCTCCCCTTTAATCTATCATGAATGCTGCTGCCAGACTCATCCACCTTACCAATCGCTTAGTGTCTGCTACTCCTCTCTGTCAATCTGGATTCCGCTCACCGAATGAATTAAACTCAAAATACTAACAACATCTTATGAAGCCATCCACATTTTAGCCCCCAGCTACATCACTAGCCTAGTCTCAAAATACCTACCTAATCACTCTCTTCGTTCCTCTCAAAACCTCCTGCCCTCCAACCTTCTCGTCACCTCCTCCCATGCTCGCCTCCAAGAGTTTTCCAGAGCCTCTCCAATCCTATGGAACTCCTTAAACCTGCTTTCTAGCTCTCTCGTCACCTCCTCCCATGCTCACCTCCAGGACATTTCTTTCTCATTGGCTTACCTCTACATAGGCTATCTCCCCCTTCAATCCATCATGAATGTTGCTGCCAGACTCATCCACCTTACCAATCGCTCAGTGTCCGCTTCTCCTCTCTGTCAATCCCTCCACTGGCTTCCGCTCACCCAACAAATTCAATTCAAAATACTAAGAACATCTTACAAAGCCATCCACAATTTAGGCCCCAGCTACATCACCAGCCTAGTCTCAAAATACCAAGCTAATCGCTCTCTTCGTTCCTCTCAAAGCCTCCTGCTCTCCAACTTCCTTGTCACCTCCTCCCATGCTTGCCTCCAGGAGTTTTCCACAGCCTCTCCAATCCTATGGAACTGCTCACCCCAATCTGTCCAATTATCTCCTACTCTATTAGCTTTTAGACGATCCCTGAAAACCCTCCTCTTCAGAGAATCCTATCCTTCTCACACCTAACAAGCTTACTTCCATTTTCTCTATCCGCCCATCCCCCACAGTTATTGCCTTTTGTTTCACTTGACCCTCCCATCTAGATTGTAAGCTCTAACGAGCAGGGCCCTCCAATTCCTCCTGTATTGAATTGTATTGTAATTGTATTGTTTTCCCTTATATTGTAAAGCACTGCACAAACTGTTGGCGCTATATAAATCCTGTATAATAATAATAATACCTAATGTATAAAGAGTAAAACAAGAAAAGGAAAAAGAAGGAATAACAGTAAAATAAAAATTATATAAACTTTATCCGTACAAAAAAGCCGAAAAGGCCCTAAAATAGACAATCATAAGTAAGTGCATGCTAAAAACAATGCAAACACATGAAAAACTGTAAATACATGAGGTAAAGCTGAGTTTACAAGATACAGTAGAGGTATGTGGACAGGAAACTCCTTTTCTTGTTTTACTCTTTAAACATTGGGTATCGTATAGTCCCTTTTTTTCCCCCTTGTGATCACACTGTGAATTTCCTATTACCCGCGTGGGATAGATACCCCTTTATGTGTCCTTTTCAGCATTATGAAACTTAGCTGATTTGTACCCCCTAATACTTACTTGAGCCCGTTCTTATCCAGCGAAGTTGCAGGAGTGTCTAAGCTGCCTGGGACTCCCCTCCTCATTGGCTGAGACAGCAGCGCCCCGACCGGGGCTGGGGTGCGGCTCCATATCTGAATGGACATCGGAATCTGTGACTCGCCTTGGGTGCCTCCATAGCAAGCTGCTTGCTGTGGGGATACTCAACAGGAGAGCTGGAGAGGGACCCGAGAAGAGGAGGATCCGGGCTGCTTTGTGCAAAACCAACTGCATACAGCAGGTAAGTATACCATCAATCACTTACAATCACTTTAAAGTAGTATCTAAACCAAAAGCAAACATTTATTATATTGTAGCTTACCAATCCTTAAATGTTTTTTTTTTTTTTTAGGGTTTTTTTTTCTTTTATTTTCATCTGGTGATCTGGGCAGTAAGTCTATTGTTTTTCCAACAGAACAAGCTGTCCTGCAGATGTAGCAGTCAGAGGGTTGAAACAAAACGATATACCAATGATAGGGGTTCTTACAATGACCAGCTTTTGTTTATTTAAGTAAAATCTTCATCCAAAAAGGGAAGAAAAACAGTTTCTGTAATTACTTGTGTAACTGCAGTGTTAGCTGGAGTTTGGCTTCAATTTGTTAGTCTATCTCTATGAAGCTATAGATGATTTGATTTTCTTTCCCTTCCTTTCATATTTTGTATTCCTGCATATATTTAGGTACAAGAATAATTTTAGAGTCCTTATTTTAGACTAAATAAAGAAAGTAATGATTTTAGGTGTAAGTCTGTTATGTATAGCTTTCTCTGCCTTCCGTTCACTGTTTTGCTAACTGCACCATAGTAAATGTATACATATTTGTCATTCAGTGACATGATACGGTCTTATCTTTTATTTGTAGCAAGAACTCTGCAGATTATGTTCTGTTTTCTGTGCGTTAGTAATGATGTGATGGGAGGTAGCGCCTGGCATGAAAGTGTGAAAGGTTCTTCCAGTTTACTTTTCTTGGCAAATCTAAGCTGTATGCAGAGATGTTCAAGCAAAACATTAATTAAAGATACCGTTTCCTTAGAGAGACCTGGAATTTGCCATGCGTGACTTTGCATTTGGAAAATGCTCGCGTCTGGCTGTCATGCTCAGAGTCATATAAGGGTAGGTAGCAGTCTTGCCCTCAACCCCACCAATTTCAGCTAACCATTCCAATGCCTATTGGAACATTTGTTACATTATAAATTGTGTTTTGTGCGCCCTTTGTATAACTACAATTTCCAAGGTGTTCTACCTGAAGGTGGCAAGTCAGTGGTATTTGTTTAGAAAAGGAATGGGAGAGGCACATGTATAAAAGAAACATTTAACTTGAGGGTGCTTACTAGCATTAGCATCTCCTTCTTTTCGTCTACTTTCTGTTTCCAGAAATCGAAGGCCCCTTTTACACATTTCAGATCCGTCCCCTGATCCATTGCTGAGCTGAGCAGAGCGGGCGAATGACAGATCCCTGCCTGCTCCACTTATGCAGACCGGACACAGCCCGCTCTACTCTATGGGCAACCTGATATAAAAGGACCAGGTGTTCATTAGCACCCTGCTGCCCTCCAATCCTGTCAGCCAGAGGGGAACAGATCACCTACCATTTTTTAATTCGCTGGATCAGATTGAACCCAGAGGTAGCCGGGTATAAACAGACTTGAGTCTGTTTACATCCAGTGCTCCATATCGGCCAATGGAGGGTCTGATCGGGTCCGGCTAAAAAATACAGACAGTCGGACCCAATCAGATCTCTCTTGTTTAGGGGCCGAACTATCTTGAACTTCACTGTACTTTTTTCCCTTTACATTTTTTCCTGTCTTCACATGGCAGTCCTACATCCTAATGGCTAGATTCAGCTTGAACCACTAGATCTCTGTCCTCTCACTTTCTTATCATTTAAATGTCAATTCAACTTAATTTGCTTTATTGCATCGCATTCCCTTTTCCAGTTCAGCTAACACTCAGAGGTTTATTTACTAAAGCTAAAGAGGGCAAAATTAGTCACAATTCTGCAGAGAAACCAATCAGCTTCCAGGTTGTATTGCTAAAGCTTAATGAAACAAGCTGAAGTTAGAAGCTGATTGGTTTCTCTGCAGAACTGTGACTAATTTTGCCCTCTCTAGCTTTAGTAAATAAACCCCTCAGTCTCAAATCACTTTTTTTTTAACATTAAAATTTTTATTAATTTCATTCAGTGTTACAAAACATTTGAAAAAAACGATAATTAATATATCTTATTCCCTTTTATTCCCAACTCTCATCCCCACAATCCTCCTGATAATATCGCAAGCTTCCATAACGTCCTACCCAACTTCTATAAAACTCTGATATGTCCTCCTAATATTGGTTTTCCTAATTTCCCCAAATTCTTATGTATTCCCTGGTTGTTTTGAAAACTTTCCATTTTTACCACTTTTTAAAAAAAATTATCGACATATTATTAGTCTCAGATCCCTAACAAACCCAGCGGCACCTCCTATGGTCCACCCAATAGCCAACCCCCCAGTGCACCCCATGTTGCATCTGGTGCAAATGTTCTATTTTTGATACTTATACAGTACCTGTCTACATCTTCAATTCATTGCTGGAGGACCCTCATTGGGCTTCAGAAATGAACGGGAAAGGCTAGCAGGCACTTTATAATTTAAATTGTGGCGTTGTCTGTTGTTTGATATACAGCTACAGTTTTTTCTGCATTCAGTCAACATGTTTTAAGCTTACATCATTTAGTCCCAAGGAGAGGCTGGTGGTATATTATATCAGATATTCTTCACTTCAGAATAGACTGAAGAAACCTAAAATTAGTGGGGTTGTTAAATTTGTAGTGATCAAGATTGCACCCGGGCTATGGCAACAACCTGATGGTTCTGTGGTCAACTCAGTAGTGATCTAGAGTTGCACCCAAGCTATCTGTATTCCTTCTACTCGATTTTGACTAACACGCCCCAGAGAGCCATCATTTAGGTAAGTAAAACCACCCCGTGTAAGGATTTCAGTATGAATAACTATTCAGCAGCAGTTGTTCTCTACTTACCCACTTAAGATGTTTCTGTTTAATTATGCAGCACATACTGAACAGTACAAGCTGAAACTAAAGTCCTGAAACTATGATGAATTGTTTGTTCTGCATTATACTTTAGAATGACTGCCTAGAGATTGAGAATGTTAACCTACATCAACATTTATTTATTACACATTTACCTATTTGATAGTCGGTAATAAATCTGCATCAATGGTATTCCTATGGCTTTACAAATATCTCATATAAAAATAACATGTTATTTAAGTACATTTTTGCAATCGAGAGAAAATAACTAAAAATTACACTGTAAATTATGGTGGTTGCTTTCTGCTTTCATGATTGTGTTTCTAAGCATTGGGCCTTGAGGACTAGCCCATGGCTTCCAACAGCCCTTAATGTTTAGAATACAGATTGTCCTTAAAGACCTTAAAATACTTTTAGAACATACTGTAACTATGATTTGTTCATGTTAAACTGCTTCACCGCTGTACAAATCTGACACAGATTCATATAAGGACGTTTACAGATGTCAACAGACATTTTTCATACTTAAATGGCCCACTTAGAGACCTTCAGCTGAGCGCGAACCTTTGCTACACAAAGACCTTCTATAACGCTCTCAATACTGTATATAAGCAATTCATTTTAACTATCTCCAGAATAAAAGAATGCAGCTCAGAGTTCCAAATGAATGCTGAAACACATACTTTACATCATTACCAAAACAACACAATTATGTATACTATCAGAGAAATAAAGTGTTGAGTGCCCATGCAGCTGGGGGAACTTTGCAGGATAATGCTGCACTTAACATGCTTATATTGTTTTTAAATCTAAATAGGCCAAATATTAGTATCAAATGATCATGAATTACTGTATCAGCATGCAAATGCTAAACCATTGTTTAAAACAATTGATTGGCACTTATTCATATAGAAGTTCTATGTTGTTCAGTGGAACAGTCTACATACCATAGGGTTGGTGTATAACAAATCTGCGCGTAAAAACATGTTATGCAGCAATTTGATAAAGTGCATAACCAATAAGGATGAATGGCTAATGCATGTTAAAACACACAAATATACAAATAAATAAATACACACAAATATAAAACATAAAAAACACACAAATATAAACTCTTTAGTTGCTGAATAATTCAATGGGTTTGTTATCCTACAACATTAAATTGCTCATATATACAGCAAACAAACAGAATCAAATTAATAAAATATCACTTTTTATAAAACAGCTAAATGCATCATAAAAAAAAGCATGGTTTAATATAGCAATGTTGCTTTCTTAGTACTTTCTATATCATGTACTGTACTTTAAATATTACCACTCCATCTAACATCAGTTACACATTTCAGAAGCACATTACACCTGAAATACATAAAACACCAGACAAAACAGACACTGTGAAGCAGAAATATGCGTAATAAATAATTAAATACAATAAAAATGCATGTCTGAAACACATGCTAGTAGTGAATCCATACTATGAACTGGCAATGAACCCATACTGTGACTATTAGAATATAGCACAATGGAACATGAATAATATAACAATACATGGATGTGAAATAACACCACGGTGAGCAGACTGATACCATGTAAACACTGGTTTTAGATCTTTCATTAGTATTGCAGTTTTCATGCCTTCTACCTAAATCCCTAACGTTACAACAAAAACCTTAATGAAGTGTAAAGGTTTGTGCCTGAACCCTGTAAATAAAACATAATGGCTACATCTCATGTTAATACAGAAGTACATATAACATGTGTATGGATTTTTACAGACTTGGTGAAAAGCCTATTTCATCAGGCAACTGCAACATGGCCAAACATATATGTATTAGTAACAGAGAGAACCCATTATAAATGGACATTTCCGAGTGTCCATTATTAATTTGTAATATTAGTGCAGCCTTACTTCTCTGATATGTGTATGTGTGTTTTTTTTTCACATTTTCTCCCTGTCAGGACAGAACTGTCAGTCCAGTGTCAAGCTGCAGGGGGTAATAGGGGGTAGCATCTGCCCTCCTGTATGTGGCCCAGGCCCCATAGGTTCAACAGGGGGGCCCAGAGCATTAGGAGTAGGCACAGTTGCTGGAACCAATCCCCCTGTGGCCTTCCCTGAATTTAAATTGCTTCAGTTTGTGAATAACCAGGTAGCCTCTGTACAGAGTGCTTCCTATTCATTCACTATGCAGCTGAGACTGCAGAGAAAAGATTGAGAAAACTGGGTCCTCAATCTTTTTCTCTGTCCAAAAAGTGGGATGGTGGGTATCTGTTTGGACACCTGATATTTCACCAACACCCACTAGGCTGTTAAAAGAAATGTAAAAAATAAAAAACATAATTAAGAGCTCATTTTTAAAGGTTTTCTAGTTGCATAATTGAGTGGTTTGTTAGGTTTGGTTCATTGTTTATGTCAGCTAGGCTGTACGAGTTCCCATGATTTCTAACAGCAGCCCTATCAAGCTGTAAGGACACCATAGAGGCTGGCCAGTCCCCTGTCTGAGTTCAGGGCTGACTCTTTTGAAGGAGGGTAAAAGGGTCTCTTTATCATTATTTGTGTCAGCATCTTGATTAAGGCACCTGGTTGGTGGATTGAGTGAGGTTGGATGGAGAGCGTTTGTAAACAGCAGTTTTCAGTTCTTTCCACAGATTCTCGATTGGATTCAGGTCTGGACTTTGACTTGGCCATTCTTACACCTGGATATGTTTATTTGTGAACCATTCCATTGTAGATTTTGCTTTATGTTTTGGATTTTTGTCTTGTTGGAAGACAAATCTCTGTCCCAGTCTCAGGTCTTTTGCAGACTCCATCAGGTTTTCTTCCAGAATGGTCCTGTATTTGGCTCCATCCATCTTCCCATCAATTTTAACCATATTCCCTGTCCCTGCTGAAGAAAAGAAGGCCCAAACCATGATGCTGCCACCACCATGTTTGACAGTGGGGATGGTGCGTTCAGGGTGATGAGCTGTGTTGCTTTTACACCAAACATAATGTTTTGCATTGTTGCCAAAAAGTTTTGGTTTCATCTGACCAGAGCACCTTCTTCCACATGTTTGGTGTGTCTCCCAGGTGGCTTGTGGCAAACTTTAAACAACACTTTTTATGGATATCTTTAAGAAATGGCTTTATTTGAGTGGTTTGTTAGGTTTGGTTCATTGTTTATGTCAGCTAGGCTGTACGAGTCCCCATGATTTCTAACAGCAGCCCTATCAAGCTGTAAGGACACCATAGAGGCTGGCCAGTCCCCTGTCTGAGTTCAGGGCTGACTCTTTTGAAGGAGGGTAAAAGGGTCTCTTTATCATTATTTGTGTCAGCATCTTGATTAAGGCACCTGGTTGGTGGATTGTATAATGGTAGATTACCTAGTAATGTATACTCAAGACTCTAGTGGTGTGTTGGCAAATCTTTGGAAATTCTACCTTACAGTCTAACATTCATTCCTTCACATCTGCTCGGACAGGGAGAGAATACAAGTAAATGATTAGGGTCGGCCATAGATGGTGCAAATTTATTTTTCTGCAACCTCGGGTTGCAGGAAAAAAAATTGCACAATCCCCCCTTCAACACAGACAGTGTTGCCGTGTCATCTTGCCGAGACATTATATTCTCCTGGTGGGAACAGCTTCCCTATGCCTTTGCCGAGACATTGTTTTCCCTCCGGCTTCCCTATAGCAGCCGCTAGCAATAATCGCAAGTAAAGTCTGGCAGGCTGCTTGTACCCAAGTTCATTGATCGATCAGCTTGGTACATTCAGTCTGCCCATATACAGTTCGATTCTTGAGATTCTAACCGTCTGTGGCCGGCCTTACTTTTCAATGTGAAATAAATCTGCACTATGTTAATAATTCAGCAGTGGAAACGCAGAATAGCAAATGGTGGTAGCTGTTCTCCTTTTGCTTAGAGAAGCATAGAGGCTGTTGTTACTAACCTCTCATTCTAAGAACAATAGGGGGTTAATTTACTAAAACTGGAGAGTGCAAAAATTGGTACAACTGTGCATAGTAGCCAGATAGGCAGAACAGTGGCTAAGTGGTTACCTGGCAGAACTTGGGTCATCGGTTCTAATCCCAACCATAGCACTACCTGCGTGAAGTTTGCATGTTCTCCCTGTTCCTGCATGGGTTTCCTCCCACACTCCAAAGTCATAGTTACATACTGTAGTTAGTCAGGTTGAAAAAAGACACACGTCCATCTGGCTCAACCAATGTTGGTAGGTTAATTTGATCCTGTCTCAATTGGCATGTTGATGTATGAATATGAGTTAGGGATCTTAGTATATAAACTCCTTGAGGGCAGGGACTGATGTGAATGTATAATAAATATGTAAAGCTCTGCATAAATTGACAGCACTATATAAGTACACTTAATAAATAAAAATTAACTTCAGCTTGTTCAATTAAGCCAAAAAACAGGAAAGACAATTGGTTTCTATGCAGAGCTGCACCAGTTTTTGCACACTTAAATTTCATTAAATCAACCCCTACCTGCCTAACTGTCCTATGGAGCTAAGAATATTTTCTTACTGACTACAATAAGTATGCAAATCATGGGTTTTTGTGACTTTTTTTATTTTAAATGTGACCGCCCAAGAAGTATATCTGGATTCCTAAACTGAATTTGTGTCTAAGGCGTCTCCTGGCTATATTTTCCCCTATTGTCACCGGGTTACAAACATCTGACTTACAAAAGACTTCTACTTACAAACGGAGAGAAACAACAGGAAGTGAGGAGAAATCTAGCCCTAGGAAGGGAAATTTCCTCCTGTAAGAGTTCTCATGGGAAAAAGGTGTCTCCACTGGAGCTTTATCACCAATCCTTGTTTCCACAACAACCCAAAATTTTCAAAATCCAGTTGTCATTAGGGACAGAAAGTGAGGTGACATCTTCTCAACTGGGGTACAGACAGCAAAACAAATAGTACAGGGTGTTTACCCTTCCCTATGCTATCCAAAAAAAAACTTAAATACATTTTTTGGCTGGGGCTACACTTTAAAAATGTACCTGTTCCAACTTACAAACAAATTTGACTTAAGAACAAACCTATAGTCCCTATCATGTTTGTAACCCGGGGACCGCCTGTACATTAAACCCATCTCTACTAGATTCTCTTTTATATTTCTATATGAAAAGAAGAAAGATTCCAAGTCATAACATTAATCAGTTATTATTAGACTTTGTCAGTCTCATCATGTCATGAACAGCAATTAATTGATCATTAAATAAAATATATCACATAACTCTGCAGCACACACACACACGCACACACAGATCTGAAATCTCTTAATTATTGCTTGCTGCTAGAGTGGAAGCACATAGTTTTACATCATTATTGTGCTTAATGTAAACAAACATTCCTCAGTGGTCTCCTAATAAGCAAAGAGCACAAGAGAGAGTTGCAAGGGATTGAACAGTTCATGATCATTACTTTGCTCTTCTACCTCCTCCTACCTTCTATCTCTATTAATTAAGCAATGGATAAGCAAAAATGTGTTCAGTTTACTAACCATGTGCCTTATTTGCACTGATACAACTCGGTCTGATAAACAGATGGCAATATTTTCAATGTGCTGTCTGGCTAAAGAAAAAAATATATATATGAAGGTTGGAATTTTACAGACCTTTATCTTTATTGGTTGAAATACATTGAAAGTGCTATATTCTGCTAGGCTATTATTTATCACTTTTGGCTTTTTGCTTCAGGGAATCTAGTAGGGTCATTCAAGATTCAATCTCACCAAAGGAAACTGGAATTGCTGTTACTATCTGAAAATATTACACTATCACTTTTCATATAACCTTTATAAGTGCTTTTAATTAAAGAAGAGTTCCAGTAGGAATCAAAATTAGGTTATGCACACTGTGTAGTTATATGTTGACTATAAAAATATGATGAATTATTCCTATGCTGAATATATAGATATAGATATAGATATATATATATATATATATATATATATATATATAGATCTATAGATATATATCTATCTATATAGATATATATATATATATATATATATATATATATATATATATATATATATATATATATATATATATATATACACAGATAGATAGATAGATAGATAGATAGATAGATAGATAGATAGATAGATAGATAGATAGATAGATAGATAGATAGATAGAGGGCTTTTTTTCAAATTGGGGGGACTCCATTCCACCACCTCTGGCTCATGCCCTTTGCTCCCTGCTTATCACTATCACTTGTAAACACAGAAGTCCGGCTTCTGTGTTTACAATTGACAGCTTGTCTCCCAACGGCTCCCACAGATCTGATCTACTGAGCGGCTCCCACTGAGTGCAGGATGGGGAGAAGAGAGATGTCCAGGGTGCAGTGCAGATGCCCCCACTGAATGATCTCCCTGCAAGAGAGGCAGAGCCACCTACAGTGTGCAGGGAGGTACTAGAGCCCCTTTAAGACCCTCCCACTGTTAGTGAAATTTGACCACACCCACTATTTGATGCAGTTTGGAAGGGGCATGTGTGTGGGGGGAGGGGGGGGGGGTTGAAGTTCCTGTACCTATTTTCTGAGAAAAAAAGCCCTGTATATATATATATATATATATATATATATATATATATATATATATATACATACATACATACATACATACATACATATATATTTATATATATATATATATATATATATATATATATATATATATACATGAAGTATATATCTATATCTATATATAGATATAGATATATATTATACTTGCTTCCCTGGCTTCTAATTCTCTGCATCCTATTACAAGAATCAGAACCAACATCCTTTCGAGCTAATTAGTCCTCTACATCAGTATTTCTCAACCTTTTTTCAGTCAAGGCACCCTTTAAAAGTGATGGAAAATCTCGAGGCCCCCCATTCTAAAATGTAAAAATTATTCTAATAGTTTTACACAATGTAGCAACATCCACATGTAGGACACCCAACGTTAGAGGTGTTTTATTCTTCCAAAGCAAATACACTTTTGCAAACTGGTACTGACTAGTATTCCAATGTTTCTCTTCTGTCTCTGTTTTTCTCCATCACTCAGCTAATGTGACCCCAACACTGATGGAGAGGGGCAGGGGAAGGTCAAACAAGGATGCTATGCAGACACCTGACATCCTCCTTTTAAATGATGATGTCATTGGTCGTTGGCTTTCTGTAACTAATAGGCAAGCTTAATCCAACTCCTGGCTTGTATACAATTTTTGGGCAATTTTTAGGCATTTTGCCAAGGCACCCCTGAAGAAACCTCAAAGCACTCCACGGTGCCTGGGCACCCTGGTTGAAAAAGGCTGCTCTACATTACCAGTCATGTGACAATACTTTATGCAGGTTTTCATATAAAGTGTAAGGCTAGGTGCACATCTATTCATTTGAATGGGCTGCTGTATCAATGTTTCATGTAGGAAAAAGGTTAAAATGCATTTGCAGGAAAATCGCATGGTGCTTTGGCGCTGCATTGGGGTGCTATTAGGAGTGAATCAAAGCCCAGTGAGTGTGCAAAAGGGCAGTGTAGTGTGGTTGCGGTATGAGAACAGGTGCGATTTACATACTGTCCCGCACCCGCAACCACCCGTTCACTTTATTGGGTATATGTAAGGGTTTACATCCACTTTAACTAAACACACAGTTGAAATACGTATTTGTAAACTTGTGTTCCCTTTTAAATGGGCTGTAAAGTCAGAAGGTTTTTTTTTTTATCTTAATGCATTCTATGCATTAAGATAAAAAGCCTTCTGTGGGTAGCAGCCCCTCCCCCCAGAACCCCTAATACTTACCTGTGCCCCCTCTCTGTCCAACAATGTCCACGAGTCCCTCAGCCATTCTGGAACTTTCCCTCCTGATTGGCTGAGATGCAACCGCGGCGCCATTGGCTCCCGTGACTGTCAATTAAAGTCAGTGAGCCATTCAGAAGAGAGAGGGTGCGGGGCCGAATGGCAGCTCTGTGTCTGAATGGACACAGGGAGCTGCAGCTCGGCTGGGGGGCCCTCGTAGCAAGCTGCTTGATGTGGGGGCACTCAATAGGAGGGAGGGGCCAGGAACAAGAATGAGGGACCCGAGAAGAGGAGGATTCCGGCTACCCTGTGCAAAACCAACTGCACAGAAGAGGTAAGTATGACATGTTTGTGAGTTTATTAAAAAAAAAAGAAAGAAAACAAGACTTGACAATCACTTTAAGCTGTTGTTTCAATACACTGCACTGATTATGGCCAACAAGAGATGTATGCAATTTGGAAGAATGAGCTCTATAATATCTGTACTGTAATCCAGCAGCTGTGGATACACAGTTGGCCCAAGGGCATAAAGGAATGATATGCATTGCTCTGCTCACTATTCTATAATTAAAAATAAACACTTTTTGTAGAATGTTTGATAGAAGTGAGATGTGCAGATACCTTCTGTTTAAAAAAGGTCTCTATTGTACTTCACCAAAAAAAAAAAAAAAAATGTTTTCTAAAATGTCTTATTTCTAATCATTTGCTTATCTCTGCTGCTGTTAAAGGGAGTTCTAAAGTCAGACATTTTTTACCCTAATGCATTCCCTGCATCAAGGTAAAACATGTCTTACTAGTTGTATTGTCCCCCTGACCTGCCTAATTATTAACCTGTGTCCTCTTTCGTCCAGTGTTACGGACATAGAGGCAGCAATGGAAGCCATTGGCTCCTGCTGCTGTCACTCAAATCCTGTAAGCAGGGGTGGGGCCGAACCCCGCTTTGTGTGTGCCTATAGATGGGAGCGCAGGAGTGTGCCTGCACAAGTGCCCCCATAGCAGCCAACTTGCAGAGGGGCCACTCAGAGAAGATGACTGGAGAGCGCTGGCAGGGAACCCCAGAAGAAGAGGTAAGGGGGCCACTATGTGCAGTATAACGTCTTTTTAATTTCAGGGAAAAAATTGCCTTTGTCACCACTTTGATATATATATATATATTTTTTTTTTTTCAGAAGAGGTAGGTTACAAGAAATAAACATCAGCTTACACAATTTCCTCACACAGGAGGGTACAAATTAAAATGATATTGAAGAGGCAGAAATGTCAATTCACCACGTGTTTTTATACAATAAATTGAGAGTATATAGGTGGTTATCATCACTTTTAAGAGGGGTTAGCAGTAGGGATTGCCATATCATGTTTACTAATGATGCACAGTCATTCATTTAGCACACACAGAAAAAAAACAGGTAGTTTGATATAAAGACAAGGGAAGCAAGGCGTTGTTACTCCACATTGGAAAGGCATTTTTGGTAACATAAACACATTGTTTTAATGTGATTTTGTAGAAGTCACTGTCAATAAAAGATGTTTCTGTTGTTTCCCACATTGTAAGCGGTGGCATGAAAGCTATGGACAAGTGTTTTAAGGCAGGGGATAATGGTGTCATGATGAACAACTTCTACTTTCTCAGTTGGTCAGAGGATTATCTGCATACAAATGTAAGATGAAGCCTCCATAATTAGGAAACCCCACGGTATTGTTGAATGCTTTTCTAGTTTACTGTTGGCAGCTGGGGGGAGTCCTTTGGGACATGGGTAAAGGATACCAAAATATAGTTGTCTGAATTCCAGGGATGGCCATAGGATTATCTGCACATGCTTGCTGATGCTTATATATATATGGAATCAACATATTACTGGCCTTACATGTAGGGTAAGCTTTTTATATTGCCAAGATTTTTCTACAAAAGTAAAGTAATGGCCGATGTTAATTTATAACATCAGCAAAGTATGTACTGTATATGAGATTTGTATTTTACAGCACAGAAGTATCAGACAACAATTCTTTTTGGTTGCTATGAAGAATGTGTTCCAGTACTGTAAAGTACTCTGACTGATTTACTAAAATCAGAGAGTATAAAATCTGGTGCAGCTCTGCATAGAAACCAATCAGCTTCCAGGTTTTATTGTCAAAGCTTAGTTGAACAAGTTGAAATTAGAAGCTGATTGGCTACCATGGAAAGCTGCACCAGATTTTGCACTCCCAAGTTTTAGTAAGTAAACCCCACAGTGACTCAGATAGCTTCTTCCACTGAAATTCATTACATTTTCCCGAAAGTGAGAGAAATGTTTTTATTCATGGCATTTATAAAGCTTTCAAAGCACTTTACATACGGTACATCCACATCAATCACACCAGTTTCTGCCCTCAGTATGCTGGACAGGTATCGAAATGGAAACAGTGCTGCAAAGCCAAAGTGCTAACCCAGCTTTTCTCAACCTTTTCAACACAGAGAAACCCTTGAAATAAATTTCTGGTCTCGGGGAACCCCTGCTAAAAATGAAAAATCTACAACTCATGACACATTAGTGTGACAGTCAGTGGGAAGAATGCTCCTTACTCTGGTCATCATTGGGAAGAATTTCCCCCTTACAGATAGCTAAAAGGAACAATGGTGTCATTGGAAACTTATCTGAGAGGCAGAAATTGCCCATTGCTCAAATAACCCCTGGCAACCTCAAGAGGAACCCTGGTGGAGGAACTCTGGTTGAGAAACCCTGTGCTAACCACTAAACCATGTGCTACCCATCCACTAAATCATTGTGCTTGAGTTTTAATGAATAGTATAGTGTAGTATAGTATAGTATAGTATAATATAGACCAGCATTTAATACTGGTAAACAGTGTTTCCTTAAAAAGAAAGTAGACAATATACACTGAGTGAATAAAAAGAACCTAGGTATTCCCCATGCAAAGCTTCTGCATAAAGTATATTTGCTCTGCAGGTTATTACACTTGCATAAGAATTTCAAATATCTGCAGCAATGAAATGCTCACAGAAGAGGATTCTAGTTGTATATTAGAGCCATCCATTTTAGTCCAAAAAATAGACAGACTCATATGTAACCACATATGAATCCTAATGCTTAGATACACCACCTTGCCTTTATGATGTAGGCATCATTCTGTGAAAGTAGAATTCGCTGCTTTAAAAAAAAAAAAAAAAGGGGCTATATTTAGAGATATGTTATTGCTGTTCCAAGAAATAAATAGGGGATGTATTTTGCATCCCCTTTCTCCTGCAAACTTCCTACTACAGAATACATATGGTAAACCTTACTTATTTTATAGATCTCCTGTCATCAAGAGGATAGTGCTATATGATCACCTGAATTTTCTTCCATCAATGTCACAGAATAATAGTAGGTTAGATATGTGCAAGCAATGCTATAGAGTCTTCATAGCTTGTAATGACTGGGCTGTGTTGATTCTGAATTTCAGAAACTGCTGTTACTGCATGCAAATAATAAATCTGGAATGCTGGTAAATGTATGTATGACAGATCAGTGATATATAGTTACATAGCTAGTCAGGTTGAAAAAAGACACAAGTCCATCTGGCTCAACCAAAAAAAAAAAAAAAAAAAAAAAAAAAAAAAAAAAGAAAACCCAACCATAAAATCCCATATACACAATCCTAAACCCACAGTTGATCCAGAGGAAGGAGAAAAACCCCCAGCAAAGCATGATCCAATTTGCTACAGCAGGGGATATAATTCCCGAGAGGCAATCAGATATTCCCTGGATCAATTTTACCTATAAATATTAGTACCCAGTTATATTATGTACACCCAGGAAAGAATCCAGGCCTTTTTTAAAGCAATCTAGTGAGCTAGCCAGAACCACCTCTGGAGGGAGTCTATTCCACATTTTCACAGCTCTTACGGTGAAGAAACCTTATGTGGGAAGCTAATCCCACCTATCATATTGTACAATTGGCCAAGTTGGGGACTACCTAATCATCAGTGGCTGTCCATAGCGGTTGACTTACCAAATGGAGATAGGTTGTTCACTTTGCAAGGGAATTTTCCTTTAACTTAGTGAATGTGATGAAAAGTCCCAATGGCGTGCAAGAAAAATAAAAATAATAGCACTTTTACTTGCACATGATTGGACGATGAAAGAACTTCACCTCATTCACTAAGCTATGAAGAAATTACCTTACAAACTTAACAATTAATTTGCCTTCAGTAAATCATCCCTGAAGACTCTGGCCTATATTTTTCAAAGATTACAAATAAATATTGGCCAGAGCTGCATACCCCTTTGTATTTCTTCCTAATGTGGCACGTGCGTGTCCCACATGCACACATTTTGTGCCCTAAAGTCGTTTCTGAGTTCATTTTTGTTCCTAGTCTGAAACAATTTATGAAAGTGAATTTAAACCCAAAAAAGAAAATTGACTACAGCATGTAAGGACTAATAAGCTCCAATACAAGAGTTCCCAAACTGTGGGTCGGGACCCACTGGTGGGTCGCGAGCTGCATTTGAGTGGGTTACGATGAGACGGAAATCACTGAGAGTGGGCCCGCCTAAATTGTGCTGTGCGAGCCCACGCAAATTACAGAGAGCCAAAGCAGTCAAATCACGATGGATTCAGGACCCCGCCCATGCAGCTTATGGAGGCTGGTCTGTACTTCCCGCAAGGAGGATACTTGCATCCGTGAGTACGTATGTGGGCTGTTATGTGGCATATGTTCATGGGGATGAAGAAGAAAGTGGCACTTCCAGACCCAGGAACTTGGAAACTTGAGTTTTATTCTTCAAATAAAAGGTACAACATCAGACAAAACCACAAGACAAACTGGACAGCAGACGCGTTTCACACCTTGTGCTTATTCATTGCTTTATTCATATGTTCATGGGGTGCAGAGCCAGCACCTCAGTCCTGCTGGCGTCAGTGGTGGTGGCTAGACTGGCGGCGGGATTCTCTCAGCTATAACAGGCAAAAACGGCAGCCTTGGTGTCATAGGAGGACCAGGTGATGTGGAGGTGTCAGGAGTTCATGGCAGCTTCTGTGACCCCAGTAGAGGATCTGAAGGAGAAGAGCCAGGACACCAAGACCAGCATAGAGCTCCTCATCATGGAGACTCTGGGTGAGGTGTGCTGGGCCCTGGAGAGGGCAAACAGGGGCTTCACCTTCACTGTAGAAGGCTGGGAGAGGAAGGGGGGTGAGTGCCATATAGCCTTATATTTATTTAAATATTAATTAAGTGTATTCATTAATAAATTGTAAAGTAGTAAATTGATATTTTTAATTTAACATCCCTCTCCCTTTAAAATATGAATTATTATTATTTGCATTTATATAGCGCCAACAGAGTATGTAGCGCTTTACAATATTCAATTACAAGCAAGTGGGTCCCGGAAAATAACTGTATTCAGAAGTGGCTCTCGGCCCAAAAAAGTTTGGGAAGCCCTGCTCTAATATATTTATATTTTGTTTTTGGGTTTAATACTGCATTTATTTAGCCACTGCCTCTCTATACGGCAGCTGTGCCCAACATCCAAAAAACTATCTTGTAATAGGGAAACCCCTTCCTCTGCTGTTGCTTAAATTCCACCATTGGACAAAAGTCCATTACTGTCACACATAAAGAAATAAAAACATATTTTACTAAAGGTTAGGCTTTTTTTTTTTTTTTTAAATAACATTTACTTGAAAAAAAAAAAGTACAGAACCAAAATATTTCCAAAAATATCACATAGTTTTTTTAAGCTCCATTTAAAATAATCTTGTTAAAAGTGGCAGTGGCCTTAAAATTTACCCCACCATTATGGCTAACTTTCCAATGCTGTTATAGCTTATTTTAGTATCTCTAAGTCCTTTAGTGTCAGTCGAGGTCAAATCTTACTGAAGTGTTTTTATTTCCCCCTAAGCACATCTTGTTTCCTTTATGACTCTGCAAGGCTTTGTTCAGTTTATATTTTTAGTACAGCATCTGTGTGGCTCTTCTTTTACCATGCAATATACTTTGAACATTACAGAAGAGTTGTCTCTAGTTCTTTCTTTGTGGCCATTAATGTGACAAATTTGTTAGAATACCTACTGCAGCAATTCATTTTATAACACAAAAACACAAATCAGTTTAGTGTCTTCAGCATTTTATGTATGAAATGTTTATAGCTTCTCCCTGCATTTAGTAAACTCTTCTTTTTGGTAGTTGACTGAGAATCACAACTGTATTTTTCGAACACTCTTTCTTGACCTTGAACCTAAAGTTACATTGCTGCCTAAAGTGGTTTATTAAAAATAGTACTTCTAATATAAAGTGAAAATATATCATTGCAACTTTTCTAGCTTCTTTGCTGCTATCAAAAGGTTAAAATCTGGGTTACAATAGAAGCAATAAAATAAAGCGAACTACTTCTATTAAAGCAATACTGCAAAACTTCACCTCTGCCATTGCTGTGTTTTGCATTACTACATATAGGAAAATAAAACTATAAAGACATTTCAATGAATGAATGATGTAATGGCATCAGAGATGTATAGTAACTAAGTAGAACTACTTCACTACTGTACTTAAGTACCGAAAGGCGGTATCTGTACTTTTCAAGAGTAGAATTTTTTTCTCCTACTTCCACTTCTACTTCACTACATTTTTTCAATGATTTCAATACTTCTACTCCAATATTTTTTTTTGTGCTGCATAGTTACTCGTTACAATTATAAAAATTACCACTGCCAGAACAGTAGATGGCAGGTTTCATGAAGCTCAAAACATGTGTATTATCAGCGCATACGACAATAAAAGCTACTATATGTATAAATAAAAGCTGCATTTGAAATAATAAAAAACAATATGATGTTTAAACATTTGACTTCTTTCTTTAATAACTACTTAACACAGTACTTGTACTTTTACTTTCATTACTTGAATAGCAATTTTTTTTCAAAACTACTGGTACAGTACTTGAGTAGCAACATTTTTAAAAAACTACTTGCAATACTTAAGTACAAAAAATGTTGAATATTTTAATACTTCTACTCAAGTCACTTTTTGATCGAGCACTTCCACTTCTACTCAAGTCACTTTTTGATCGAGCAATTGTACTTTTACTCAAGTATGAGTTTCGAGTACTTTATACAACTCTGAATGGCACACACTCCTTAATTTGTTAAAAAAAAAAAAAAAAAGAGCCTCAAATTATTCCACTGAGAGTAAAATCCATATAGTGAATATCTTATGCTTCAGCTTTTGAAATCTGACTTACTCATTCTCCAACTCCCATCTACAAAATTCTATGGGAACTACAGCAAAAACGAATCTTAGTAGCTACCATCAGCCACCATGGTGGAGATTTCCTAAAACCAGAGCACTCTGAATCTGGTGTAGCTGTACATGGTAGCCAATCAGCTTCTAACTTCAGTTTGTTTAATTAAGATTTGCAAATTGAACCTGGAAGCTGATTGGTTTATATGCAGTACTGCACCAGATTTTGCATGCTCCAGGTTTACTAAATCACCCCTCATGACTGGAAAGTTAACAGGCCTTGACACTTCATGCCACTTTGAAAAGAAAGGTCAACATAACAGAGATGTAGTCTAAGCAAGCCAATTTTTAACCCTGCTTAACCCCTTCCTATCTATGATCTGAAGATATATGTTCCCCTACATGGTGCCTCGTGCAGAAGGAACATTAGTCTACATTTCCCTTTATAGTAACAAGTACGGCTTGTTCACACATAGTGTGGTGATCGCCATTTTTCTGCACTAGAAGAATGCCATTCATCTAATCTATCTATCTATCTATCTATCTATCTATCTATCTATCTATCTATCTATCTATCTATCTATCTATCTATCTATCTATCTATCTATCTATTTATAAATATATATCTTTAGTTATATAGTCTCATTATTAGCTGCCCATGGCTGGCATGCTTATCATACAATTTCATGCACACGGAGAGACCACTCGCAATCTTTCTAATACGGTGTAGATCCATTATTAAAGAGTTTGTTAATGCAAGTGCAATGTAAATAATTCCCATCTTGATTATGCATACTTGTAAAGTTACTGAAAGGTCTGCTGTAGATGATATACATTTATGTAAAAGCACACAAATGTGTAACAAATACTTGAAGGCTGAGGTTAAAAAAAAAAAAAAGTGCATTAATTGGCTTACATATGCTGCTAGCGTTTTAAAATCCTAAAGCAGAAGGAAGCTTCTGACATCACCCAGTCATGTAGGACAAAAAAAGGGCAATCAAATCTAAGAAGAATATACCAACTACTGAGAACGCATGATGAAAACAGTACTGTAAGTAAATACTAAGGATAAAGAGTCTGTCCAGGATTTCATGAGATGCTGGGTTAATCATGAAACCTAAGGCATCAGTGATTGGCATGGGCAATTTAGACATTTTTCTTTTCTCCAGTCTTCACAGACATTGCCCTGTAGAGTCCAAAAGCTGTGTATATCACCCCCCCCCCCCTCTCTTTTATAGCAAACACAAAATAGATATATTTTATAGGGATAATGCAACTTTAATTATCTGTTTTTGTGATCAACCAGTAGCAGCGCCTCATAATATATAATTCCACAATATAGATATAGCCAATCTAAGATGCTTTATAGGTCATACACACTGGGATATTGTGTATCGGTGGCACACAACTGGGGGGGGGGGGTAATTACATTGTTTACTGGTTTACAATTTTCCTAACATGTTTAATATTCACATTAGCTAACTTTTACTAAATCACTGGGGTTGGTTTACTAAAGACAAATAGTCTGTGCACTGCAAGTGGACTGGAAGTACACTTGCTCTAGATCTAAAGGGGAACATGCAAGGAAGATGTAAAAAAAAACCTGAATTTTTGCTTGCTTGGATCTTATATTGGTATTGGCAGTGCTGTATCTTGGCCTAGGCCAAAAAGGCCCAGGCCTAGGGCGGCACTTTGCAGGGGGGGCAGCAAAAAAGCTGCAGTCCGCACGATAAAAAACAGCCTGCTCCTGGCTCCCGCACGAGAAGGGTCCAACGCCAGGTTGGGCTACACTTTTAGTGTAGTGCCAGCCTTATGGGGCGAATTGGGCCAGAGGGCAGGGTTCAGGAGGCAAATCAGTCTGGCACCCCCTACAGGGGTTACACAGCTACCTGCTGGTAGGATAAAACTGGCCGATCGGGACATTTGGACAGACCGCAGGCCACCGACCACACTTAATACAACTGGCCCGACGGCCGCCAATGCTAAAAAGTGTGGCACTGCAGCCTATTGCTCCGCCTACCCTCGTCCGCCCCCAGGAATGGCAGGCATCATGTCAATAATATCATTTTATTTCTTTAAACATCCTTGTCCTTGAGTGATAATATTGAATTGCATCATACACAATTACTTTTAATTGTATATGATGGCAATAATATTATGGACTTGGCCACCTCATATGTGCCATCACAATATGTCACTGGATTAGTAAGATTAATCCTTTATTTTAGGATATTTGGACTTGTGTTTGCTGCCCCTAATCATTCCACGTATTTGTACAATGACTATGGACTTCCTAGTCATTATACAAATAAGTGAAATAATCCTAAGATTACAATCATGGCAGCAAACACAAGTCTAAATATCTTAAAAGAAAGGAGTAATTCTACTATTCCAGTGACATAAGGCTGTACTAATGGCCACTGATGAGGTGGCACTGATAAGATGCACTGATAAGGCAGAACTGATGGGCACTTGTATGATTTACTGTACTAATTGACACAAATAGGCTGCACTGGTGGCCACTGATGGGGCTGCACTGATGGGCACTGATGAGGCTGAACTTATGGGAACTGATAGGCTGCACAGGTGGTTGTGGTCTGTGGTTTACAGATGACTGGGCGGGTCATAAACATGAAGGGGTGTGGCCTTTACAGGAAGGGGTGGGTCCATATTTAAATTAGGGGTGCACAAGTTTAGTCAGGCCTAGGGCAGCACAAAACCTAAATACACCACTTGGTATTGTCTATATTGATATATAAAAAATTGCAGTGCTGTTAATAAAAGTCTTAGCTGGGCAGTACTCACACCCTAATTCAAGGGAAGTCCGCACATAGTCCAAGGTATATACTGTTAGATAATAGGTTTATGGGAAATCTCCATTAAAAGCTATAAATATTATTGTAATTAGAAATATATTTCAGTTAGAAGGAAATGGATGAAAAGCATGGGGTGTTGTGATGGTGTTACTGTAATTAGTTCCAGTTCAAAGGTTGGCCTTCTGTTTACCCTAATCACTACATGAATAGTACACAGCAGTCTTCTTTGACTCATCCAATCAGGCTGTGGTCAATATACATTTGCTAGGTACAGTGACTAATTAGGGAGAGTTATATGAGCCACAGTACAGAAAGGAGAGGGGATATAATGCTTGTCACCAAGCTATGACCTTTTTTGTGTGTGGGAACACATGGCAGGCACCAAGCCCCAACCTGAAGTGGAAAGGTAACTAACTCCCTGTTTGTACATACATTGTATTGTAAATATGGCTATTGTTGGTAATTTGTAAATATAATATAAGCCAGGGGACTTATACTGTTAATGTGTTGTAAATACTGTTTAGTGTGTAATTTGTATATATTATGTAACCCTTTCAATAAATGTGTATTGCAGATGGAACTACCTCTTTTGTGTAAGTTCTCTCAGGATCTAGATGTGTATAGGTGCATACTACTACAATGATTGGGGTGTATGCACATTTACAGATAACCTAGGCAACAATACAACTGACCAAATAGAGAGTCCACAGAAATAATTCCGGTGTCAACATGTGAAGAAAAAACAACAAAATCCACAATAGTGTGATAATGCGATGAGCAGATATAATGAACAGGGGACCAGGTCACACCAGTGATGCAAGTCCTAGAGTAACACCACATGCAAAGCTTCTTCTTCCCCACATGTAGTGCAAACTCACCAGATTAAAATCCAAAAAGACAAATCCAGTATATCATAATCCCCGTCATCATGGCTCCATCTCTGACACTCCACATGACTATTCACACGTGTATTCAATAGAGGAGACACCAGTATTAACATAAAAGCAAATCCCATTTATAAAATTACAAAAAACATGGTAACTCACATGCATCACGCCGCTGGAAACATTACAGTTTTGTAATACCATGTTTTTTGTAATTTTATAAATGGGATTTGCTTTTATGTTAATACTGGTGTCTCCTCTAGTGAATAGTCATGTGGAGTGTCAGAGATGGAGCCATGATGACGGGGATTATGATATACTGGATATGTCTTTTTGGATTTTAATCTGGTGAGTTTTCACTACATGTGGGGAAGAAGGAGCTATGCACGTGGTGTTAGTGGTGGCTAGGACAGTGATGGCGAACCTTGGCACCCCAGGTGTTTTGGAACTACATTTCCCATGATGCTCATGCACTCTGCAGTGTAGGTAAGTATCATGGGAAATGTAGTTCTAAAACATCTGATGTGCCAAGGTTCGCCATCACTGCTCTAGGACTTCCATCACTGGTGTGACCTGGTCCCCTGTTCATTATATCTGCTCATCGCATTATCACACTATTGTGGATTTTGTTGTTTTTTATTCACATGTTGACACCAGGAATTATTTCTGTGGACTCTCTATTTGGTCAGTCGTATATACCTTGCACTATGTGCAGACTTCCCTTGAATTAGGGTGTGAGTACTGCCCAGCTAAGACGTTTATTAACAGCGCTGCGATTTTTATATATATATATATATACTTTTTATAGATGGGTGTTGACTTTATCATTGCTAGCTGCTTTTTCTATTAGTGTGCGCGGATTCTTCTTTTTCCTATATTGGTTATATTGATATTGGATGTTAGAAATCAGCAGAGCTTTCCCTCATTTCAGAGCTTCCCCTCAGTTCACTTACAGTGCACAGTATATTTGCCTTTAATAAATCACCCTCCCTGTGTTTTAATAAATTAACTGAACTAAAAAAGATCCTTTGTTTTACTGTTTGCGGTGATGTTGAAGGAATCAGAGCTAGAAATGAAAACATCAGAATGAGCATTGATTTTTATATGGTCATGTTGTCAGTTTGATTTGGCTTACCACCTACCAAAGGTTTCATTGCCTTCTAGTCCTGAAGTGATATCGGGGGTGGGAGGAGGAGAGATAAATGTAAGTGATGGAACTGAGCATCAAACGTTCATTAAATGACTAATTGGACTAGGATGGTGGATTCACCTTCAGGGCAGCCACAGAAAACTCATCGGAGCTCTGTTTGTGATGTTGAGCGGAACTTTCTGACAAGCAGCGAGCAACACTTTTAAGACTGATGTTCCAGCTTACCGTTAAAAGATTAAAGTGTAACAAGCTCTGACACTTTCGGTCGGTAACCTTTTTAGCCTTAGAAGAAAAAAAAAAAAAAAAACTCTCCGTCCTGAAACAAATTGATAACAATATAATTGTAGTTTTGTTGCTCTACATCCCACCCTTAACCCCATACTGTAAAAGGAAAACATTTAACAATAGATTTAAAAAAAAAAAAGCCCATGCTATTTTTTTTTCTTGTTGTCAATCCAGTGAGTTTTGAATCTTACAGCATTGCTAGTTTCCCCTCGGGTCCATAGTAATGTGAATTGTCTTTATCCAAGTGCCTAACAAATCACTGTCATATAACGGCAGTCGACCTTTCTTTTCAATCTATGCACTTTTCAGGAGTTATAAATCAGTTGACTTTCAAGCTCGATGAGATGGCATATGCCCTGGTTTGAAGAACAGATGGAAGCTTGGGAGAAAATGGTTTCTGCAGGCCTGATACAAGCAGCACTTCTCCATAAAAGTGAACCATTCGCACCGATTTCCCACATAAATTATACAGGCAGGGCGAGTCAGCCCATTCAGCAGAACATCTTTCATCTAGCTTTCGGAGGTCATTTAGCAAATTTAAATTAAAGAAATTTCTAATATATGACTGCATTTTTATTCTGTATATTTCTGAGAGTTTGCAATTTACATCAAAAGAAAAAGACGTCTTTAATTGTGTCTG